>NW_026642361.1:7358446-7988078 GCF_028554395.1 Pezoporus wallicus
CTTCAGACCTAATGAATATGTTTAATCCTTACTGATAGATCCTTTGGGGTGCCCACATGACAAGAACTACAAATGTAAGCTGAGAATTATTATTTATTACTAAAGTGTTCCTTCTCCTTGCATCCTTGCTCTCCCTGTCATAACACAGGGACATAACACAGCTTTAGTACCTGTTTGCACAGGTCTGTAATGAAAGAATCCCTACTGTACTGTTCTGTTCTAGCAGCAAACAGTAAAAGCTGCTGCCCGCCTTCAAGGTCTTTCCAGGGGAATGCAACTCAGGACATCTGCGACTGCTTACGTACTTGCAGGTGTAGCTGGCAATGAATTAATAGGATTCGCTTTCCTTTCAGTCCGCTTCTAAACCGCGCTGATTAAGGCAGGTGAAAACGAGATGCCTGAAGTTGTGCACATGAATATGACCCTGGCAGCAGAGTGATCAGCTCTCACAGAAGTGAAAGATACCAGAAAGTTACCCTGAGACAGACATACGTCTGTTAAATATGACAGTCTCTGCTGATGGGAGGATAAAATGGCTTGTGTGTAGGTGGACACAGGCAAATTTTACTGAGTAGGTTTTGTCTAACATGGCAAATGCAAAGCATATGTTTATATGGAGTTGAACAAAGAATTATATATATCCCTTATATATCCCTGCATCCTGTGACAAAAAGCAGTTGAAGAATTGGGGGCAAAGGGGTCTCAGCTATAACATTCAGCTTCACTGATTTTATTTCTCTCTTTTTTTGCTGTACCAATTTGTGGAAAAAAAACACATAACTTAAAAATAATCACATTCTCAAAGCATTTTTGCTACAACAGCAGAGAATATTTTAGAATATTTACCTTCCTCTTGCTGTTGCCTTTGCTTAAAACACTCAAATTTCCTTAGGAAATGGTAATTTTGATTTTTTTAACTTTTATTTTATTTTCCTCTTTTCCCCCCAATCACTTAATTACGTGATTTCTGGAAGGTTTTCTGGGAATCTTATATTTAATGGTGAAAAATCATAGAAATGAGAAGCTGTAAAAAAACATTTATATGTTTCTTTGTTCATCTCAGAGTGGGATTGTTCTGTTTTATGGTCCATTATTTTTGTTCAGCTTTGTTTCAGCTTGTAAAATGAGCGCTCCTCCACTACTATAGACAAAATCTAATTCCCTGCCAACCCTAATGACCTTGGGAATCAGCTACCACATTAGCAGTAATGTGCCACATTTTTCATTGAGGTAACACACTACCCTGCTACTATGGTCAAGTAGTAATGATGCTTTCTAGATGTCCAGAAATCCTGTGAGCGCATATATAGAACAATTGTATAGCTCTTGCACAACCAATTCATCTTGTTCTGGTGAAGCTGAACTTGCTGCTGCTTTATTCAAAGTAGCAATAGCAAAATCATAGAGCCATAGAATGGTTTGAAGAGAAATCATAGAGCCATTGAATGGTTTGGGTTCGGAAGGACCTTTAAAGCTCATCCAGTTCCAACCCCTTGCCACGGACAGGGACATCTTCCAATAGACTGGGTTGCTCAAAACCCCGTCCAACCTGGCCTTGAAAATTGGCATATCACCACCCTCATAGTGAAGAATTTCCCTTTAATATCTAATCTAAATCTGTCCCTTTCAGTTTAAAGTCATTTCCCCTTGTCCTGTCACTATCTGCCTTTGTAATTAAAAATGGGTCAGGCCTTTGTTGTGCTCTTCTGGTGCTGTGTCAGGCCAACTGTTGAGTCACATAGTAATACTACACCCTTGAGTTGTGTGAGAGGAGCTCTGCTGTACATAGCTGACAACAGAAGGGTGAATGGATATAATATATACATTCAGACTACTGCACACCACAGTGGCTTCTCTGCCATCGGAGGAGTGAGAGATGGGACATAGAATCATAGAATCATAGAACAGTTAGGGTTGGAAAGGACCTTAAGATCATCCAGTTCCAACCCCCCTGCCACGGGCAGGGACACCTCACACTAAACCATATCACCCAAGGCTCTGTCCAACCTGGCCTTGAGCACCACCAGGGATGGAGCATTCACAACTTCCCTGGGCAACCCATTCCAGTGCCTCACCACCCTCACAGTAAGGATTTTTTTTTCCTTATATCGAGTCTAAACTTCCCCTGTTTAAGTTTTAACCCGTTACCCCTTGTCCTATCACTACAGTCCCTAATGAAGAGTCCCTCCCCAGCATCCTTATGGCCCCCCTTCAGATATGGGAAGGCTGCTATGAGGTCTCCACTTGAGAGCAGTCCAAAATATGTAATTTGCTAGCACTGTATGAAGAGAAATCACAGCAGTTAATCAGCAAGTGAGGGTAGCACAAAAAAATAAAGCTCTTTCAAGCACTCCAGTAAATTTACATCTGCATCTTAGAGAGTATAGTGCATATTTAGTCCAGCACCAATGGGATCCATTGAGTTTGCTCCTGTGCACTGGCCAGTAGCTGTGCAGGTCTGGCATATCTGTGTTCAGCTGGGTGCAGAGTTGCTGTGAGCACAGCCTGGTCTCCCAAGTGGTCATATGAATTTCAGTGGGATCACATCAGTAGATTTTCTTCCAGGAGCATTTTCTATTTAGGACCCTTTGCAAAATGTATTTCTGTGTTATCACACCTGAAGGAACAAGACCTTGTGAATAGGTCATTGAGACATTTTCTCAAAATAATAAGCTAAAAATCAGTTGCTCTCATTAGATGTGTATAAGAATAGACAGCATTAGCCACAGTCCCCGATGAAATTGTCATCTTTCTCTGCATAATTCTGTCAAAAAAGGTATAACATAGAAATATAAAATTTGAGCTGTGTTCCTCCACTTTTCTTGAGACTTTGTAGCTTTTTGGTTTGGTTTGGTTTGGTTTGCTTTTACATGTAACTTCTGAACTTGTTGAAGTAGACACACCTTGACTGATAAATTTAGGTCCTAAGTTTTATCTGTATGCCAACTGAGATGGAAGCCATACAGCCTTTTATTAACAGGGATAGATGCTGCCACTGTGTCTTTTCCTGGGGCATAAGGTAGATATGCTGGGGATTTTTATGACGTCTACAAGCCCTCTTGTTATCATTTGCAGGACTTGTGTTTTGATATGACAAGGATAACACTGATATTGCTCTGGATTGGAGCCATAAACTCCATTTTTGAGAAGTTAACTATTTCTCCCCAGGAGCCTCTTTCTGCCCACACACAGCAGGAGCCAGCAAATCACTGGGAAATTCCCAGAGTACAGGAAAGAGGCAGGAAGCCTGCATAAAGATGCATTCACTGCATTCGTGCAGAGAAGCAGTACCTCCCAAACACAAATGGCACAGTTTGTGGTCACTCGGGAAAATCTGGAAAATTACTTCTTGTATGTTTAAAGAATATTATTTTTTAAAAAAAGGGGGTGAGGGGAAGGAAAAGGAAACTTCACCCACCAAGTTTGCAATTCCTATTTCTTTCTGAAAGGATTATGAATTCTTTTGCTTCTGTGTATGTGTGAGAATGAGGGAACCTCATGCAAGCTGTTTTGTATATTCTCTCTAAAAGTGATCAATTCTGAGTGTAACAGGGGGAAAATGCATTTTTCTCATTCTAAACATCCAAGGTTGGCTTCGACAGCTGTGTTGCTCATTAATAAACAATGAAACAGAGTGATTTTCTGATTCTAAATATAAAAGACAGAATTGAGCATCCAAGAATCGGGCTCTGTCCCACTCACTTTAGAGCAGTAATATCCCATAATACAAGGCCACACAACTTCATCTTTGACCTCACAAGTGGACTTATCTCTAAAGAAAAATCCCCCAAATTAATCTGGAAGCCAATGATTTTCCCTAATGGTTGAGTCAGAAATCTTGTTGTATATTAGGTCATTTGGGACACAGAATATGTATCGCACTTCCAAAGCCTGAAACCCGAATCTTGAGCCACTGGTCAAAAATACAATAGTGCTGTTAGCATTAACAGGAGTCATTGAGGTAAAACTCTCCTTAAATCTTTGAAGATTTGGTGTTAGTGTTTTCCCTTCTGTCTTCTCTGTTCAGTACTAGACAGAAAAGGAAAAATCCTTTTCCTGCCCAGAAGAAAGGGAACTTGTACCTCATAGCCTCTGAAGTACGTTCAGTATTAGCACCTTCAGGAGGTCAGAGGTCCTGAGACAGTTGCCAAAATGATGAGATTGTCTTTTCACCTGCTTTCTTGTTTGAGCTCACAGGATTCACACACAACCGTTAATGGTTTTGCTAAATCTTTGAGGAAAAGGAGATAATCCAGTCACATGAATCAGTGATAGCATAAACCCCAAAGTAATGCAAGTTTTGTCTAAGAAACTTAGGTCCCCAAGAATTTTTCTAGATTTCGCTTAACTTTGTTTTGAGTTCATAATAGAAAAAGGAATGTGAGGCAGAAGTTACGAGGCTGCCTTGCGTTGTCTTCACTCAGTTCGTGTGGATTTGGAGTGCTTCATTAGGCAGGAGAAAATTAGTGATACAACTTTTATTGCAATAATTTGTGATTGTGGTGACGATAATAGCTGTAAAGAAACTTGAGTGGGCAAAAAGGCTGAAAGCAGCTAAACCCCAAAATGTACTGGTGAATTGCATCACACTGAAGAGCCCTTGCTGTTGGACATTTGGTTCCAAAAAGAGGATTCTGATCTCTCAGGAGCTGAGGTGTAAGAACTGCTTCTTAGATTGGGAGTCTCATCTGTGTTGGACAAATAATCCAGACTGTTCTGGGACATGAGCTGTATTCAGGAATCACACAAAAATAGCCTTTCATGTAAATATCTCAGTTCCACTTGAGCCAAGTATATTTTAAGACTTTTTTTTTTTCATTCTTTTTTTCCCCCAAATGTATTTCAAATTTTTTTCTTCCTATTCCCAGGAACTGCAGAGAACTGTGATTATGTGAAAAAAGGGAAAGCATTTGTCTCTTTCTACAATGTTCCTATTGTGTGTGTTCAGGCAGTTTTTGCTCATCTGAAACTACCAGTAAAATTTGTCTCTGAAACTAAATGCATGAGAAAGCTAGGACATCAGGAGTGCTGAAATCTTCCTTTGGTTTTAAGAGCAAAGAAAAAGGTTACTATGGAGAATAACTCACTGGGAGTCTTTTGGCCGCATCAGTTCCTGAAATATGTGGAAGTCACTGTATTGTCTTAGATTGCTAGTTTTGTTCTTCATTACTTTCTCAGCTTATATACATATATCTGTATGTTTCTGCTGCAAACTAAATTTAAAATCATTAAAAGAATGATTTTGGGATGGGTTTTTTATGCCTGTCATTTTTCTGGGAGGCATTTTGATGTATTGAAGATCGTTTTACAAAGTTGGAACAGTAATTCAAACTTCAGTAACTAAGAGTTGTTTGAAACATAAAACTAGCTGAAATGAGGGTTTTACAAAAGAAGCAAGGAGAAACAATGATGGTTTTATGACACTTAGAGCTTTATGCTGGTTCTAACTGGAGATTTAATAATTGGACAGAAAAAACAAACATATAAAGTGCTGTGTTCAACAGGCTCAAAAGGTTTGCTCTGAGGATTACAGCTGGCTTTGGGATGATGAAATAGGATGTGACTGGTACAAACATGCTGTGCATAAAAGTTGTACTGGGCATAATAGCACCATGCATTTCTTTTGTAATGAAAGGAATAATTTTTTTGCTAATATTGAATTAGGACAGATAGGACAATTTTATGGCTCTCATTATACATGCCTCTCAAAGAACAAAAAGTTTGAAATGGTGTACAGCTGAGCTCTTCCAGCTTTCTTCATGTTTCTACCTCTCTGTATTGTCCTGTGCTTTTCAGTCATCTTGTCCTTTTCAACTGTCTACCATAAGGGAGGAGGGCAGGGAGAAGTGGATGGAGAAAGAAGGAAGCCTAGAAAGCTATTGGAGCTTTGAAATGAACTTCAGCTGTTATTTTAAGAAAACTGAAATACTTTGTGATGAAGTAAATCTCAGTCCTTGAACAAATGCAGTACCAGATTACAAAAGACAGGAAGTGACTTCTGGGGGCAACGTTAAAATGTTGTGAAAGAAGAAATTCTTCAACTTCTGTGAAAGAAGTTGAAAAGTTCCATCCTGCATATCTGCCTTCCATCTTCTTACTGAAATATATGATGAATGCTCCATCCCTGCGGTGTTCAAGGCCAGGTTGGACAGAGCTTTGGGTGACATGGTTTAGTGTGAGGTGTCCCTGCCCATGGCAGGGGGGTGGAAACTAGATGATTTTAAGGTCCTTTCCAACCCTAACTATTCTATGAGTCTATGTAAAATCCTCTGAAACAGTCAAATGCTGTTGTCCCCATTTTACAGACATAGAATTGAGGCAGATTAACTGAGGCAGACTTGCTAAGGCCAGAGGCACAGCAAAATTTTTGTCTCTTATCCCTACTGGTAACAATTTGCATTAATTGTAAATGCTCCCAGCTTAGCACTTTTTAAAATAGATGTAGCGTCCTTATGACCAATTTTTTAAAAAGGAGTAGTATACTTCCACATACAGCAGTAAACTGTCTCCTCCCATCACTAGGTACTTAAGTTCCTTGAGGTGGTGAAGCAGAAAGTTCCCTCTGTCCCAAAGAAGCTCTAGAAAATCAGCCACAAAGTCCAACAGAGCTACTGAATTGTCCTGCTTCTCTCCTTCCTGCTTCTGAAGGGCACCCACAGTAGAGAGTCCATGTGTTATTTAATGACAAAACTGTGCCAAACTTGTGTCCCACAGACAATAGATAACCTTTCCTTCCCTTCTTATACCCCCTCAGCAATGACAAGCATGCATCCCATGGGCATTTAGGGTACAGGGTTCTTCAACCCTCTGACTCAGAAATAAGTCTTATTAACTTTACTGGGCTCTGGATAAGGTTATTCCCCTGCTGAGATTAGGCTGTGGGATGGTAGCCTCATACAATCTATAGTATATTAGGTTTGGAAGCTGTACAGAGTTTCTGACTTCCAGATATATAATGCATCATTAATACATTAATGATGACTTAGGAAAGAGGTAAAGGGCAGTGAGTACAATGAGCATTGAGGGGACAATCTAATCCACAGTCTCAGACTGTCACCCCTCTAAATGCATCACATTGTGGTACAGGAGTGACCCACACAACTCAGAAGCCAGGAGAATGACATAACTGTCCTTCTGAGATTTCTTTCAGAAGAAAGACGGAAGACTTTGTGTCTTCTCATTAGATGTGATCAGTAAATCCACATTACCTTGTGACACAATGGTATCAAGTGACACTGAAAGAGCTGACCCTTATCTTTGCTAGGAGACTGCAAGCCCAAAGGTTAATGCAAACCATAGGACTGATAGAAATCAAAGTGTGCCTTTTGAAGAAAAACCTTATCCTTAATAGGCTGAATGCATTCTTGTACACTTTAATCAGCCATGAAGGTCATAGAGTCTTTCTATAGCTGACTGACTCACATGTGCCCAAGTGCATGTACGAGCTCAGCAAGAGGATCTTGGACAAAAGCCAGACCTCACATATGGAGCATTTCTCACTCTTGTGTTGGTGCTTCCTACAGAAGTGGTTAAATCAGCTCCAAATCAGCTGATCTCGTTTGAGAAATTAGTTCTTCCTGCAAAAAGAAGTGTAAATCTGTCACGTAGCTGAGACAAACCAGTTTAGTCATATTACTCACCCACCTCCAGAGTAGCTTTGCCAGTCTGAACTGTGAATGCCAGAAGAGTGCCCTGGCCTCACCTAACACCTGGTACAGCATCATCATCTTCAGTGATGCAGCTCTTACATGATCCTCAAATGGTACCTACACATGCAAACAGAACTTGGAAATGCAGTATCTAGTTGTCATGATGTCCAACACTCAAAACTTATGACAGCAGACTGAGAAACTTACTCTTTTATTGCACTAGGGTTTGTCTTGGTTTCTGATAGTTAAAGGTTTAGCTTCCTTCCTTCTTGCTTGTATGGCAAGACTTAAAGTATCTCTTTTGTACAGTTTTCAGGGACATTAGTGATTTTCAACATCTATCTAAGCATCCAGCCTTTTTCTGCCTCTTGTTCAGTTCTTGGCCTCAGCAGCTTCCTGTGGTAAAAGGGTCTGCGGATTAATTGCAGTGTGTGAAAGACTGCTTCCTCTTATAAATTTTGATTTTTTTTTTTTTGTATTTTAATGAACATTAACTCAAAAATCAGTATGGGGATACACCATACAGCTGTCTTAAGTAGATTAACCCAAAATTTCCCATTAGTGTTACTTCTGTGTTTGATGTCTTTCATAGAGCTCATAACATGCATGAATTTTTAAATGTGTATGTTTTCATGAAAAATCGATCAAGAGCCAAATGGTTCTTTAATGCTATATGAGAAATGCACAAATCCAGGAAATACTATGCTTACTTTAAAGAAGATTTTCTGTAAAAGATGTGGGTTTTTTTTCTCTAGTAAAAATGTGAGTTGTACAATGCCATGTCTTGAAAAGTAGCATCCAAATATACAATGCTTTCCTGGTCTAATTAGGACTGAAGTGATCAAAGTATCCCATTCCTATCACTTTTCCTTAATGTTTATACGGAATCAGTTTCAAGTTATTTTTCTCACCACCCCAATACTCTTTGGAGAAGCATACTCAAATTTTCACCAGCTACATATGAAATTTGGAACTGTTGGGCAGATTTGCATATTCTACAGCCTCGTGTCTCCTCACTAGAAAATTAATGACTTAAACAGTGCATGTTCCAGGTCCAGAGCATTTCTCAATACTTTTCATGGCTCTTGTGAACTCAAGCATACACCTGTAATTTTTCTACTATTTCAGGTGGTTTTCATAGAATCATAGAATAGTTAGGGTTGGAAAGGACCTTAACATCATCTAGTTCCAATCCCCCTGCCATGGGCAGGGACACCTCACACCTCTGTCCAACCCAGCATTGAACACCACCAGGGATGGAGCATTCACAACTTTCTTGGGCAACCCATTCCAGTGCCTCACCACCCTCACAGTAAAGAATTTCTTCCTTATATCCAATCTGAACTTCTCGTGTTTAAGTTTTAACCCGTTACCCCTTGTCCTGTCACTACAGTCCCTAATGAAGAGTCCATCCCCAGCATCCCTATAGGCCCCCTTCAGATACTGGAAGGCTGCTATGAGGTCTCCATGCAGCCTTCTCTTCTCCAGGCTGAACAGCCCCAACTTCCTCAACCTATCTTCATGTGGGAGGTGCTCCAGTCCCCTGATCATCCTCGTGGCCCTCCTCTGGACTTGTTCCAACAGTTCCATGTCCTTTTTATGTTGATGACACCAGCACTGCACACAATACTCCAGGTGAGGTCTCACAAGAGCAGAGTAGAGGGGCAGGATCACCTCCTTCGACATGCACAGTTTTCACTGTACTTTTGTAGAATAGACAAGAATCCACCTCACAATTTTTTCTGTAGTTGGTCTCTGACCTTAAAAGTACTTAAATGCCCCAAGATTTATATTTCCAGTCACACTGTGTTTTAGCAGAAATATATTATGTATAAAAGTTTGAGTAGGTCACTTCAGGCTACTGCTAACACATAGAAACATGAAGCTTCTTTAATTAATTACTGAGAATAATTGATTTTATACTCAGGAGAATTTTATCTTAGTTTACAGACATAATTCCAAGTTCAATGTGGACTTCATAAAAGAGCAGGTTTCTCATCTTGGAGAAAGTACCGTTGTAGAGGGAGAGGTAAATGAGAGAGGAGGGAATGCCACCATGGACATCAGGTTGGTTTAGGGCAAAGTGCCTTTGGAGTGATGGTTGTCTTGGCAAAATGCTTTGTTCTAGTTGCACAACACTGGCTGAGGAAATGCAGTTCCCATTTGATTCATGGACTACATGAGACCCTAAACTTGCTGTGACACATGACACGTAATGTTATAAAAGCCAAAGTCTCCTATGGATATGTATTAGGTACCTGAGCCAGCCAAAGGGGCTAACGTGATGCCCAGTGCAGCTGTGATCTCAATTGCTGAACAGCAGCAGGGAGGCAAATCCAATGTGTTTAAGGGAAGAAAACAGAAAATGCAGGTATTTTCACAATTTGTTGCCAAATATTTTGTACTCCTGTACCCAACTGTACAAATACAGCTGCAACACTTTCACCTTCACTCCTGATAAATACATCCTATTTGGTGTACAACTGAGGCTGTCTGGTGAGGGTGACAAGATGGAACACAGTGACACTAATGAACTGTAGACATTGTCACTGTACAGGCAGCAGAGCAGGGTGCTCAGATGGAGGGACCCACAGCCCGACCATAGTCCAGTATTTGCTTTAACACAAAAAACATTTTATAGCATTTTTGGTGACTTTCTTATAAATAAGTAAGTGGTGCACAGGCAGGTAAGACAACTCTTTTCTGAGCTTTCTCTTTTGTTTGGCCTAAGTAAATTGGAGTGATTATTTTTCCTGTCATTTTTAGAGTAGACTTTCTTTGGTTTTAACACAAAAATAGAACTTATTATGCAGTGGCTCTTAAATATGTAAAGTTCCTAGTATGTATAATTTGCTGATTTACTTTTAATCTTTGTTTGTAAGAGTATTGTGAAGACTTTACTTTAACCTTCCTCTTTCTTGCTTATTTTTCGTCCAGTATACTCAGGTTAGCTGAAGGTTTGAGAAAACACCTGTGGTGGCTGGGTCAGGTGGAGTTCAGAGAGCAGTAACCAGTGTTTAGAAAAGGAATGGTATATTTAAGGGTCATTGCAGAGAGGATATCACTGATGATAAGGAAAAGACAAGAAAGGGAAGCATCTCTGAATGCTTCTTGAGAAGCAGAATTTGACTTGCAAATTATAATTTATTGTAATATCCTAAAGATATTATTTCAGAAACTATGTTATACATTCATCCCTTTCATGTTGGGAGGTTTTTTTCCCCCTTTTTTCTTTAACATAAAAATCTTTATCAGAAAGTCCCTGTAGGATCTCAGGTGTGAATGAATGGTCTTTGACGTTTTTCTGTGTTGAGTTTCCTTTCCTGGAACCCTGTCTTCCCAAGTTTTCCACTACAAGCAGAAAACTCCTTCTTTTCAAACTACTGTTTTGCTTGGATCACATAAACCTGGAAACTATCACTGCAGCTGCAATATCCAGGTCTGTAGCTGCTCAGGGAAATGGGTCCTTCACGGTGTTCACCTCGAGGCTCGACAAGTTGCTATTGCCAACAGCAGTAGCGGATTCAAAACTGTGAACTCTCATGGGAGCAGGTTGCAGTCCATGATAAACACTGCAGATGAGCAAAGGGTAAATTATTAGTGCTGTCTAACTGGGATGCTTCAGCCCTTTCTTTTCCAAAGCAAAAGGAGCAACTAGAGGAACATGGTAAGACTTAACTTGTGTATCTATGCTAATGCTTTTTTTTTATTTATATCTATGTTTATATATATCTATATCTAACCTTTGCAGGGGTTAATTTCACGTTTCATCACAGGTGGTGTTAGAATTCATAATGATTTTGTCTGTGTAATTATAACCTGTAAATGGCTGGACAGGTTTCCATTCTAGGAGTGATTCTCATAATTGTAGTTTATATTGTTTGTCTAATGCACAGGCATCGTTGCATTTGTAATTTATCCTTTATCAGTTTTCTATGCTAATCTCTTACCTTTATGGACTACAGTCAACACAGTATCTAAGCATGCCATTAGTATGGCACAATAATATTAAATCTTAAAATTTTATTAATGTTTTAGGAGTTTTCTACTGATAGGAATCATTAGGGCTTTTTTTTTTCTTTTTCTTTTTTTGAGTAACTTTTCTCAACAAAAATTATCATAGTTAAGAATTTGCAAAGGCAGTTCTGTACAAGACCCTCAGGTCAGACTTAAATTACAGTCACCTTTGGGATTGCACATGCCAGAGTTGAGAATATAATGCCCCCAAGTGTTGCCTTCATCCCAGATCTTAATAGTGTCAGCATGATAAAAACCTTGTAATTGAGGAGACTCATTACCTTTTAGTGCTGAGTAAGCATAAATTAGTATGGAAGTTGTCAGAAGGAACTTGAGAAAAGGACGTATTTTTGCCCTGTTCCTTTCATTTTCCGTAAGCATCCAGAGTTGGCTACAGGATAATGAACTTGATGTGTCTCTAACCTGGTCTACTCCTGCTTTATGCTTTTATGAATCCAGTACAAACAAGGGGTTTATAGAGAGCACAGAGCACATTTGTGGTGTGCTGCTCACTCTAAAGCAGATGCTCTTGGGGTACCATCAAGCATTTTTATGCATTATCTTTCATTGATTGAGTTAGAAATCCCATTCCTAAAGTGGCAGAATCTGGACTGGTTTTCTCTTATAGGAAGAGGCAAATACACTCTCTCGTGCTGCCTCATGTAGAAAAATGTGGCCTATGTTACTCTTACTTTATTTTTACTATAATTGCGAAGTTCCTAAGTTTCACACTAACACCAGCAACTAAGAAGTAGATCCCTTCAATTGGCAGCAAGGCAAGGTTCTTGTAAAAAATCTGACCTTTTTCTTCCTCAGAGGCTTCTTGGGTTTTGGTTTTCTTTTGTGAATAGTCACAAAAAAATCTTTAATGCTACACAAGAAGCACTTTGAGATGAGGCTTAAGGACAAATTTCTTCCCACCCACATAGGAGGTCTCCTAAAAGGGTCCTGAAATCTCCAGCTGCAATGGCATGTGAGCTTTCACAGCAGGCTAAGTCCAGACCAACAGAGAACTCCTGTGGTCTTCAGGCTTCACCTAGAACAACCAAGGACAAGATAGTTGTTACAGACACACACACACTGTGCAGCCTTTTATGAGTATTTGTTATGGGACACAGTGGGTGAAATTCAGACCTAGTAGAAGAAAATTGGCTCTCTTCAAGGTAATGGAGTTTATTCACGCATTTTTTTGAGCCTGGATATGATGAACCATGATCCCAGCATACTAAAGCTGTAAGAATTTATTACCTCCTTATAGGCTCTTAAAGAACTTCTTTTTTGTCTAAAGCTAGGTATTTTTCTGGCTGTTTCATTTCTGTGTCTTTATCAATGAGCTCTTAACACATTATTTAACAACATCTCCATTAATGGGATCTGCTCCCTGGCTTGAGTATGTTTAAGTGAATGTATTTTGATTTTATGCCTGCTAATTTTGCTCAGTAACAACAGTTAGCATTATCCCCATAACTCAGGGTCACTGACTAAGACAAGCAGTTTCACAGTCTTCATACCATCCTGATGGATCTCTAGGGATGCTCACAGCAGCCTTCCTATATTAGCAACAAGTACCTTTCTCATTTACCCAGGATCCTCAGAGCAGGCTGTCAAATTTCAATGTAGTAGCAGCTTCAAACCAATTCTTGTCTGATGTATTGCTCAGACATGTTGTGGCTGGAGCAAGCCAGTCTGGGAACAGAAAAGATGGTGCTTGGATCTGTTAGATCTACATGTGTCCCCTCTCAAGGCATTTTTGTGTTTCAGTAGAAAAGCTGGATCAGTTTTGTAACCAGTCAGGTAGTCTTGCTTGGATCTGTTAGATCTACATGTGTCCCCTCTCAAGGCATTTTTGTGTTTCAGTAGAAAAGCTGGATCAGTTTTGTAACCAGTCAGGTAGTCTGTCTAGGTCAAGAAGAAGCAAAGAGAAGAGGATTTTTCATTTTGAAAATGCCAGGGTAGGAAGGGTAATCTAAAATGAAGAATCCTGTAATACTTTGAATTAAACCTCAGCTGTGTGGTAAGAGCAGATCTCAGGTGATGTGTCAAGACCTGACAATTCCAAAAAAAAAAAAGAGAAAATGGGAAAATGTTAAAAACAGTACTGAAAGAAAAATCAGATTGTCAGTGGAAAAAGAAAGCAAATCTTTTATGGGTTCACATCATAACTTACAAACCCTTAGTGATAAAGAACAACAGTCAAACTGTGTGATGCTACTTTTCTTGTTGAGAAAAAAGTTGCCTTCCTTTCTGGACCATAGCCATATTCCCAGTGTGATGTCTGACCCATGGGTATTTAATTCACTTTATGCAGTCATGGTTAGGAAAGAATTCCTGCTTGGATCCTCAAAGCAGCAAGGTGGCCTATGGCTCTAAATAGGAAGCTTAAAATAATCTTTTTCAGCTCAAGTCAACTGGCTCAATCAGAACTTACTGACTTCCTAAGTCAGAAGTTGCCAGAAACATTGGAAGCCTTCTGGGACCATCTGACATACTCCTCTTCCCTCTCTTCTCCACTACATATTGTCTGCAAAGGAGATACGGATGCAAAGGAAGGGACGCCAAAGTACCACATGGAAGTACTGGCCACCAATACATAAAGTACATAAAGACCCCACAGATGGGTCTTTTTGGAAAGAGAAGATTTAAATCTAAATAATTTCCTGGGTAAAATTCCACTGACTTCACAGGAAGGATTTGAACTTGAGAAGATATTTAAATTTCACTAGGATGCTAACACAGGGAAAGAAAATGCTTCAGTCTCTGCTGAAAATTATCATAGAACTATAGAATCATAATATTGTTTGGGTTGGAAGGGACCAACCCCCTGTCATGGGCAGGGACACCTTCACTGTTGACCAAGTTGCTCAAAGCCCCATCTAACCTTGCCTTGAACACTGCCAGGGATGGGGCAGCCACAGCTTCTCTGGGCACCCTGTTCCAGTGTCTCACCACCCTCACAGTGAAGAATTTCTTCCAAATATCCAATCTAAATCTCTCCTCTGTCGGTTTAAAGCACTACATGCCCTTGTAAAAAGTCCTTTTCCAGCTTTTTTAGTGGCCCCCTGCAGGCACTGGAAGCTTCTCTAAGGTCTCCCTGGAGCCTTCTCTTCTCCAAGCTGAACAACCCCAACTGTCTAAGCTTGTCTTCATAGGAGAGGGATTCCAGCCCTTTGATCATCTTCATGACTGTCCTCTGGACTTGTTTGAGCAGGTCTATGTCCTTCTTGTTTTGGGGCTCCAGAGGTGAAGGTAGTACTCCAGGTGGAGTCTCACAACAATGGAATGGATGAGCAGGATGACCTCCTTCGACATGCTGGTCACGCTCCTTTTGATGCAGCCCAGGATATGGTTGGCTTTCTGGGCTGCGAGCGCACCCTGAAGCCGGCTCATGTTCATTTTCTCATCGACCAACACCCCCAAGTCCTTCTCCACAGGGCTGCTCTGAATCTCTTCTCTGCCCAACCTGTAGCTGTGCCTGGGATTGCTCCGACCCAGGTGTAGGACCTTGCACTTGGCATGGTTAAACTTCATGAGGTTGGCATCAACCCACCTCACAAGCGTGTCAAGGTCCCTCTGCATGGCATTCCTTCCCTCCAGCCTATCAACTGAACCACACAGCTTGGTGTCATCAGCAAACTTGCTGAGGGCGCACTCAATCCCACTGTCACCAACAATGATGTTAAATAGTGCTGGTCCCAATACTGACCCCTGAGGAACACCACTCATCATTATAGCCTTCTTTGACTCAAGTTTTAGGAAATTCAAGCATGTGGAGTCATAGAATTATAGAATAATTAGGGTTGGAAAGGACCTTAAGATCATCGAGTTCCAGAATGTTTCTTTTTTGATCTCAGAAACAGCTAATCAAAATTAAAATCCTATAATTTCACCATGTCTGACTCATTCTTCACCTGCAGGGAGAAATGCTAAGATAACATTCAAAGCAAATCTTCATTGTGTAAACCCAACATCTCATTCTTTAAAGGTGAACTTATGTCTAATGCTTGACTTTTTAATGTAGCAATTTTCAATGTAATAATTGTGTTCACTTAAACACTATGTCTTGCCCAAGGAATTGAGCCAAAAACCTCTGGAAACTCTTTTGAATGTAGTCGAAGAAAGGTGGTACTTTGCTAACAAGAAGCATTTAAGATACTTAAATTTTCCTTTGGACTTGTTCCGTACTTCAATGCAGTACACTGCATGGATTATCATTCTTGGAAAAAAACAATTAACAAACAGCCGCGGAGATCAGTCATCTTGAGAACTGAGTGTGCTGAGCAAGGATTTCATTTGAACTGGTTTTATTTTTCAGACACTGCAAATGGATGTAAACAAGCTGAATATCACATTGCTCCGGATATTTCGCCGAGGAGTGGCAGCAGCACTAGGACTGTTACCTCAGCAAGTTCATATCAACAGACTCATTGTAAGTACCAAAGGGCTATGTACAATAAAATGTATCAGGTTACATTGAATTCTCATAAATTTATTTTCCTGTCACTATGGAAAAGTACAATAAAATAGGATGGAAAAATAATTTTTCTAATATTTTAACTGCACTACAGAAAAATGGATCTCCATTACAAAAGAATTTAAATTTTCTTTTGAATGGAAAGCATTCTCAGTTGCGATCTGGAAAAAAAATTAAATCAGATAAACTTCTTTTGTGTCATGCTCATAAGCAGATCGCTTATCCCTTAGTTTTCATTCCAGTGCAGTTCGACATCACATTCACTGAGAAACGTTTATCATGGGGCTTTTTTTCTCAAAGGTGCAATATTGCTCAAAAAAGTACATATGATTCTGCTTTTCAAAGGCATCTTCACAATCTATCCTCAGATTTTCCATTAATAAATTCATTGTGCCCTCACAATGTTAATATTCATGTTCTTAAATACAGCTGTAACAATGCATGCTCAAAAATTATCTTGTAGACTATGGTATCATATTTGCAAAAGATGGTGAAAATTTGCTTCTAGCAAGAACGACTTTTGAAAGCAATTGCCATTGTGTGGTTTTCTGTTAAGAGCATGGATTCTTAAAACTGTTGGTTTTTTATGACAGTTTTGCCATGAATCAGAAAACCCACCAACATCATGTGTGTATTGCATTCAATTCACATTGCAGAGGGAAGAAGAGTTATTTTAGTTTATTCTGCATGCAGGTTGAATATTAGGGAAGAAAACTGACAGCTTCAGCATAAAAGTATTTCCTGCCTCGATACCTTGATAGGATTTTATACATCAAAAAGGATTATAAAATTGCCTCAAATAATATCTCTGTGAGAAAGGATCACACAAGAAATACAGCAGAAGAGATCAATAGGAATGCAATGCAGCCCTTTTCATGTTTGCGAGGGACGTGACAAGTGATGCTAAATCTGTTTTGGCCCTTCCATTAACCAGAATGAAAGGAATGAAAGGTTGAAAGACATATTCACAGAAAAGCACAATTAAATGAGAAATGTTCCAGAGTTTGGGATGTGTATTTCAACACAAAAGTCACTTTCTTACTATGCTCTGTGGAAGTTATGTAACTAAGCAGAAGAAAAATGCCGTTTATTTTCCTACTGGCTCCATAGATTTTCTCCTCTAATTTGTGATTTAAGGGAAAAGATAATGTCATTTTTCACCTTCATATAGCTTAGAATACAGTAAATGCCATTAATTAATTAGTCTTAACATCTGTAAAGTCTGCTATGGGTTAATATTTTAGTGATATAAGAAAGGAAACTTTTTCCCTCTTTGTTCTAAAAATCACAGTCAAAACTCACAAGGATGAAAAATATCTTAGGAGACATTATTCCCACTTTGTATCCAGCATGAGACAATTCCTCTCAGGCAGAGTGCTGGCAAGCAAGCAGGGAACATCAAAATTCATCTCACCTTACTTCAGCCTAGTCAAAGCTACTCAACTAGTCTCCCTGTAAAAAAAGTATAGAGAAGGTTAACTGCTAGGAGAGGCATTGAGATCCTGATTATTTTAAGGTAGATTAAATCATTCCCTGGAGGTGCCAGTCTCTCTCCGCTGACTTTCAAGGTAGTTCAGATGACTGAAGTGAGGTAAGCTGATTCCATCCCAAGTGAGCAGCTCTCAAGAGTGATGAGGAACCTAGCAGCCAAGATGCGGTTGGGCACGAGGAGAGCAGAGGGCCTGCTAGCCTCTCATGTATAACACAGTGTGCCAGGAAATATTCACTGGGCATTTCCAGTGTCTCCTTAACCTTTCAAGTAAATCCTCCTCCCATAAAGGCCTTTTAATGAGCAGAGGAACTCCTAAAAAGAGGAGGCACAAAACACCAGGGGTGTTGGGGCCCCGCCAAGCCTTGCCTTGTGCCTGCCAACTACACCCAGAACCAGCCACCTACCCACATCAGAGACTGAGTAGGACTGCAGCCTCAAATCAGCTTCTTCAGCTGACTGAAGTCTCTGCCCTGAACTGATGGTCCAGACCTATAGGTCTGTTTTCCCTTCTTATAACCCTGTTGATCTGTGTAGTCCCACCGGTGGCTAAAGTCTTTACCAAACTTATCAAGCAGATGGGCCAGCAGCACATGAGAGCACAGAGGGCAGATTTAGGGTAAACATATTTGAAAGTGTCCCTTTTCTTGCAAATCTACTCTGAATGCAAAGCTAGGTATTCTAAAAATAGCAAAAGATGTCTTTTTCTTCACTTCAGAAAAGATAATGATGCACAATCAAGGTGAAGGGAAGGAGGTGGGGAAATCATGATTATCCTAGTTTGAACTGATCTCTCCCATCCCATAATAATGAATAGCAAATAACCAGGCTGGTTCTTGCTTGTGCAGGCAGCAATGCAGGTAGCTCCATGCTTACCTTGCATGTGTGCAATCCCCAAGGTCTGGGCTCTACATCACAGCCACAGCGAAGTTGGCCATAGCCCTGGGAAACCCAGGTTCCAACACACTCTTTCGGACATCAGCACTGTCTGGGCCACTGCTCTCAGGTGTTTTTCTAGGCTATCATGATGAGAGGAGCCCTCTGGCAGTCTCTACTTTTGCTCCCTCGCAACAGAGTGGTATCTCTAATACAGCACCCCTTGGGTTACCAGGACTGTGTCAAAGACACCTGAGCAGGAATTAATAGAGGGGAGAGTAGGAATTCTCAGCTTACCTATTAAATGTAAACACAATTTTTTTGTCCTTTCATCTTGTGCTTTTTTAAGGAATTACACTGCAGTTGATTAAAAGGACTTTATTCTTCATTGTGGTATATGTCTGCAATGTTTTGGCATGGGATTAGAAAGCAGTGCTGAAATACCACACTATTATATTAAGCATTCTTGTTTAAAGATGACCTTCTAAAATAAGGTTGCATTTCAGCTCAGATCAGACAACTGTCTGCTAAAACCCCTGCTGGCACTCTGCCCTTGACCCCATCCTGTAGCTCCTCCCCTCATCATGTTACATTGACCTGTCTCATTTAATTTAACTAGACTTAGGAAGAGGGTATCTTGGCAATAGTGAATGGGACAAAGCGCATGTGCCCACATATGGTATTTGCATCTTCTTGCGCAGTCAACTGGGATTTAAGGAGTCAAGGAACAGATATACTCTCCTCACAGAGCAGGTTGAGTCTTTATATTCTATACTTGTGTTTAAAGAATTATAGATACAATCTATAGACAGCAGTGACTATCTAATCTCAGACCCTTCTGATGTTTCTATATTGTTTTTATTTTCCTAGGGAAAGAAGAACTGTGTGGAACTGTTTGTATCCCCACTGATTAGAAAGCCAGGAATTTCTGAGGCTCTCCCATCTGAAGAAGTGCTGCGTTCCCTTAATATCAACATTTTGCATCAGAGTTTATCCCAGTTTGGAATAACAGAGGTCTCCCCTGAGGTTGGTTATCAATTTTCTAATTGATTAGGCAACAACAGATTAGGAAGTTATTACATTGCTGGTAGTTTTCAGTCTGAGTTTCTTAAGCATGAGGGAGAAATCGTATAAGCTAAGATGGCATTACTGCTGATATCACATACATGGCCACATTACTTTGCATTTTCTTTAGTGTCTTAGAAGCACCTACCTTATAAAGAACTGCAGTATTCAGTGCAAGGTATAATAGCTTCAAATGTGTTATCAAGAATCAGCATTTTCCATGGAAGCTCCCATTTTGACAGAGAAGATGTCTATGTCCAAAACAATGGAAAAAAAGAGAGGTTCTGATGAGCTGTATTTCTCCCTATGGGTAAAGACTTCCTGTTTTTTTTTACATCCAAACCTGTGCTTGAGCCATTGCTGAGTTAGTATTGGCTGTTATGTTCACTTATATATATACTGATTAGAAATACTTTCGCTTATTTTAAGTATTCTAATTTTGTTTAAGAGTCTGGAAGATATTTTTGGTTCAAAAAAATAAAACATAAAACCAAAGCCAGTTTAATGCGATTTTAGATGCCCTACTACAGCAGCTTGCCACTATGAAAATGAGTGGATTCTCAGGCTTTAGCTGTTCTAATACAAAATGAACCCAAGCAGCACTGTCCAGAAGTCAAATCAGGTCTTTAAATTGCATATCAGTGACCTGATCTAAGCTTCCTTTAGGTCAGAATTTCCTTTGATACTGAAGCACATGACTCTGACGGTTGTGATAGATGCAATTATCTGTTCCAAGCACTTCACTTACAAGTAACACTTCAGGTAGGCATAGGACAAGAACATACATGAATAATAGATGAATGGAGAAATGTCATCAAGCTATGAAGAGATGCTGGAAAAAAAAAACCAGTGCTGAACAGATCTCATCTGGAGTTAGATATATTTCAATAAGTTGGAGTGCTTAGGTATTTGAATTTTCTGTCTGGAAAAAAAAAAAATGCAGACAACCAGATGGAATCATTTAGAAAGGGATTATTAGAATGGAAGTTGTGCAGACTCTAACTTCTTCCAATATGAGAAACCAGAGATTATTTTAATATTTCAGTTCTAGCAGATTATACAGCTAGAAAATCATGCAGCTTTTCACTAATAGTTATTCCTTTTGGATTTCAATAAATTGTTCACATGTTTAAGACTTCACAGAAAACAACTACTAAAATGCAACATATAATCTTTACTTGCTTGGCTACTTACCAGTAATTTACTCTTCTCTCAACTTGCTCTAAGAACAAATCATTCCAAAGTAACAGCAAAGAAAATTAAAACATATATAGTTACACAAAGCTTTAGGTATCTCTGACACATTATTTTACACATTGTGTGGTTGTGTATTCAATCCTAATTAAATAATGAGCTAATAAATTGTGCAATCTTCCACTGAAGAGTCTGAATGTTTCACAACCAGTATCGTATGTGCACTACCAGTGTATCTGTGCAGAAAGGAAACATTATACACATCTTTCTAGGTGGGTGGCTGACCCTGAGGTGTTAGGGCTGGAATTTGTCTTCTTTTTTAGCTGCCTATTTCAGTATGAGCTGCCAATGTCTTGAAGGTCTACTAGCTCTCTCTACGGCAAAAAGGAAGAGTTACATTCGTCAGGCAGTTCATCTTATTTCTGAGATACCTCTCCTGAGATTGCTTGGTTGACTCTTTCTAACAAGGCTTAGCTTAAACTAGACACCCTAACTGTAGAGGGTTAATGGTGGGGGGAGATTACCCTCTCCTAAGAAACTTTACCAAGATTATATGGGAAAACGCAAGTGTAAAACTGAAGCTCTCTGCTTAAATTCTCAGCCCATGTGATGCCATAAACAGCAGAAGTCTCGGTGGATGTAGGTGACTGGAGCTACATTTCCATTCAGTCCAGTAATAATTTGCCAGTTCAAATCTGCTGATGCATTAAACATATAGATGTATTTTTAATTAAATTGCTTTTCTCAAAATTCATATCCTAGTTTCTTAATCTGCAGTAGCCGAAGGAGCAGGTTCCCTATATGCCTTTGCTGCGGGAACCACTACAGTCCTTTGCTGCCTGGTGTAGAAGAGAACATGTACTGGTGGGAATGTGAAAAAATGAATTTAATGGAGTCATTGCCATTTCAGGAATCCAGGGCACTGGCAATACCTTTCATATGTCCTCTCTCTTCCAATGGCCTATTGTAGTTGTAGCATTTGCTTTTTTATTATGGTCTTAAGTTTGTGTCTGAAGTTGGGTTTAGGGTTGTATTCTGCTTCACGGTGTGTGTCAGGGCCAGGACCAGACTTCCCCAGAACAAACTACTGAATTGGTGCTTTTTTGTGGGATCACATTCAATGACTTAGGCAGTCCATGGTATTGTAGTGTGGGAATCATGACTTCCTAATGGCTTTAAATTGTGGTTGGAGAAAAAAAGAAAATGCTACTGGATTTCAGAACTTAGTAGAGTAGAAGAGAACTTGAAGTGGTTTTGAATGACAAAAATAGCTGAAGTTACAGTAAGTAAAAGAAGGGTTACTTTCTTTTGAGAGATAAGTTAACTGCCAGCTGGGAGATACGGCACTGAAGGGGAAATTTCCAGAAATCATGCCAAAATTATGCAATCTGAAAATGTGCTGTTACAGCCTCCTTGCACAAAGCTTCAGTTGGTTGCCTTTGAAGTGTGTGATATTAACTTCTTAGGGAAGAAATCAAAGGAAGCAGTCATGCACTTAGAGAATACAGAAACCGTAAGTCATTGTAAGGACAACTGATCAAAACCAGTAGCTTAGAAATTACAACAGCCTAGACCGAGAGGGGCTCCTGGGAGCAAAGCAGAGCACAAGCACGTGCTCCTGCCATCAGGTAAGGCAGACGTAACATCACATCTGCACAGGTGCACCCAGAGCAGGTCAGGAGCCCCTGGAGGCCTCCCAGATTTGACATGAAATCACAGCACTGAATTGCACATGCATGCAAGCTACAGGCTTTGGGGAGGCTTTGTCATGGGACACACCATGTAGCTCTTATCCACTGTCCTGGGAGGACACTGGATCAGTGTCTGTGAGGTCATGCACGTTCCTGCATGTTTTCACTGTGGGTAGAAGTGATTTCTTGGCAGACTTTCCTAACCTGCCTTAGATAGCATAGTTAACATAGCAGAAAAAAAACCCAAAGCGAAGTTCATGTCAGATATAAAGAAGAAATTCTTTACTGTGAAGGTGGTGAGGCACTGCTACCTTGGCAGGATCTTTCAGTCATAGATTTTACAATGACTACTTACTTCCATTTTAATGTCTTAATAGATATATGCATATATATATATATAAAATAATTTTTCTAAACACATTTGTTCCAGTTCAGACCAAAGCAGATACCTGTGCAGGCACTCTTCCATAAGATTAGCGATAGTGTGGGATTGTTAAAAATACATTGACTCTTCCCCACCTTGAATTATACTGAATTTAAACTGTTTAAATTAACCTGGCTAATTCTGCCTGAATGACTCACCTGATTGCAGAGGCTCCTTAGAGAATGGCATCAAACACTTGGTGATGAAGCTCTTGAGGATGTACATGATGATGAGCCTTCCACCCTGAAGCCAAGATTACTCTGGTACCTGATGGTGCTTGAGCTACTGGAACTCCCCTGCCATCCCACCTGCTCTGGTATTCCCCTGCCTTTATCAGGGCTTTTTGCAGCTTAATCTGAGTTTATCTTCCTGCCCTCTGATGGCAGTGGTACATTCCCACTCCTCAAAAGCTATCAGAAAATCTTAGTGGATTCTCAGGCAGGAAGAGGTTCCCAACTGAGTGAGGGAAGTGTGGAATAACATCAGTCAGCTGAGCCGCAGAAAGCACATCTTCATGTGGGAGGCTCATTGCCCATGGTCATGGACAGGAGTCCTCACAATGGGGTAATGGCTTTAAACTGAAAGATCATAGAATCATAGAATTGTTAGGGTTGGAAAGGACCTTAAGATCATCTAGTTCCAACCCCCCTGCCGTAGGCAGGGAAACCTCACACTAAACCATATCACCCAAGGCCTCGTCCAGCCTGGTCTTGAACACTGCCAGGGATGGAGCATTCACAACCTCCCTGGGCAACCTATTCCAGTGCCTCACCACCCTAACACAAAAGAATTTCCTTCTTATATCCAACCTAAACTTCCCCTGTTTAAGTTTTAACCCATTACCCCTTGCCCTGTCACTACAGTCTCTAAAAGATGGTAGATTTAGATTAGATATTAGGGAAAAATTCTTCACTATGAAGGTGGTGAGGCACTGGAACAAGTTGCCCAGTCAAGCTGTGGCTTCCCCATCCCTGGCTTCCTCATCCCTTCTTTCCCCCTGGACAGGGCTTGGAGCAACCTGATCTAGTGGAAAGTGTCCCTACCCATGGCAGGGGGGCTGGAACTAGAAGGTCTTTGAGGTCCCTTCCAAACCAAACCATTTATGGTTCTATGATTAGCCCATCCTGCAAGCTTGTTTCCTGACTGTGGCAGCTGCCATCCCTCTTATCAGTTTTCCCAAGCCAAGGAACAAAGTTCTGAATGAGCAGCACTGACGTTTCAGAAAGCAATTCCTTATCATGGTCCTGAAATGACTCATTTACTGGAGGTCAAAGCTTCTTCTGTCATTAGGGAGCAGCTTAAGCAATGATACTGCTGTCCTGCTGTTAGATCTGGGGGAGAGACTTCCTTGCTTAGGTGAAGGTACTACTAAAGTGTTTCAAAATGGTGTGTCAGATAAGTTTAAGTTGTGGCATACATTTCTTTGAGCTTCATTTTTAGAAAGACAAATCAGGGAATCTGAACATACAGACGTCATAGAGATCAGTTCTCTCAGTATTAACTCAGGGATATGTACGAAGTCTGTTATAAAATATTTTAAGTTTTGTGACACTAGTGAATTAGCTTTAATTTTAGTGCCTCATTTTGTCATTGAGTGAAAAAATCCTGTTCGTTCTTCGTTTTTAGTGTATTTGTCCTTTCAGTTTAGAGGTACAAAAAAAACAAATCCGTTTACTCACTTACAAAAGGTCAGCACAGCCAATTCCCCTTCAGCTCCTGTTTTATATCTGGATTTCCTCCTGAGAGATCTGAAACACCGGAAAGCCATCAGGTAACCCACCCAGGGTCAAACAGTTTATAGCTAATGGACCAGAGCTGCAGCTGCTTCTGTCGCTGTGGGGTTCCCATGGAGTTCAATAGGAGCAGTGCTGAGTGTGGAGCAGCTGCAGATTCGGGCTGTGAGCCAGTACTACGACCTCCGTCCTGTGCCATAAGCACAGCAGAAGAACCTTGCTGTGCTGAGCTGGCAGATTGCATGGGGAGTTGCACCCTGATGGAGTGGCAGCGCTGTTTGAATGTGTCCAGGAACAGTTTGTGCAGAAATATTTGGCAGGATTTCCAATTTATCTTTGAAAGCCCTCACTGAACATCAGACTGACACTCAGAAACCTTGTTAAACTGTGATACCTGCAATACGTTTAAGCCCAGACCACGAAGCACTGCATGATTGCACACACAGGCAAATACACTAATTTTACAAGATTTGTTTCTGTAATTTAGCAGAAGAGGGTAAAGGATTTACCTAGGGCTATAACTTCCAAAGAAAACCCTTCCTTATTATGCTTTCCATTCTAAAACAGCCAACTGTAGTGACAGGACAAGGGGCAACGGGCTCAAACTTAAACAGGGGAAGTTTAGATTGGATATAAGGAAGAAATTCTTTACTGTAAGGGTGGTGAGGCACTGGAATGGGTTTCCCAGGGAAGTTGTGAATGTTCCATCCCTGGCAGTGTTCAAGGCCAGGCTGGATGAAGCCTTGGGTGGTATGGTTTACTGTGAGATGTCCCTGCCCATGGCAGGGGGTTGGAAGTGGATGATCTTAAGGTCCTTTCCAACCCTAACTATTCTATGATTCTATGATTCTAACTCCTGGTTATACACAGGCATTTTTTTTTTAGCAATGGAGTCTCCATAAATTAACCCTTACACCAAATGCTTCTCTAAATGTTTGCATTCTGGGACAGTATGATCTGTGAATTGACGTGCATCTGCACTGACTTTAATGTCCATTGTCCTGGCCCTTTTCAAAGCAAGCAGGGCAGAAACCTGTGCTGAAAGGAGGACCATGAAAACTCTATAGGGATTCAGCATGCAGCAGGTTTTTGTCAGCTTGTCATCTGTTCCCCAGGCCATGATATTCTCCTCAGCAAGCCTTCCTGCATGCATTCAACTTCATAATGACTTCTGATGTTTGAGAGGTTGATGGACACAGGAAGTTTGCTTGACATGAACTGTTCAAAAGAGCGGCTAATCAGTGGCTTAGCAGACGTTGGAGCATGCAGTCAGTACCCATGTAAAGTGCTAGAGGGTCCCTTCAGTCACACAGGTCCAATGAGCAGCCACTCATCTCTAAAGAGAGGAACTCTTTCCTCTGTGGAAAACTTGCAGTCCTCTTACTCAGTGTCCCTAGAGAGAAAAAAAGGCCACCTTGTGACAGAAGACAGCTCACTAATTAAACAAGAAGTTTCATTAAGGCCATGAGGGAATATCAGCAAAAGGGAAGCACCAAGACATTGAATATTTACAGTGGAAACCAGAACTTAACAAAAGTAGTTTTTACTCAGTCTGAAAACTGTACTGTAAATACACAATTGAGAAAAACAAGTACCCAAAACCTGGGAAAGTGATGTCTACTGAACTGTGGTTGTGGAAATACAAGAGGCTCTACTTTATTCTAAACAATATATTGCAGTTAGACTCAAGGTATGCGTACCCTGTTTCTGCTACCAACTCTCTGTTTGGAAACAGTGAAATTCTGGTCATTTAGTATCTCAGCCAAGTGACCACACTGCAGTAAAACCAACAATAAATGCTTTTAGAATTATTAATATTTCATAATCATCAGGAGTTCTGAAAATGTTAGTGTGCACAGCTGTTTTAGAAATGTACTATCAGCAAGAACCCAAAGATCATGAGATTACTTTAAGCAAACGCAGAGTTGTAGATAGATGGAGAACAAGATTACTCCAGCATAAATCAGAATTTTTTACACATGCACATGTGTGTGTGTGCAGCCTAAAGGTGACAGTGTTGGAGCTTCCCAGCTGATGAAGGCAAACCAGCAAGTCACCTGCTCTTTGCTCCTGTGTCAAGTGTGAGCAGTCGGGAGGCTGGCTTGTGGGCTGGAGATAAGCAGTGGGGAGAAGGAAGCAGGGTGAGCGGTTCCTGCAGACTTTTTACCTAATGAGCTCAGTAGTTTCCAAGAAAGCCATGGGTCTTGTTTGCTTACCTTCACCCAGCCCATGACTCCTGGTGGAGGATTTTTCTCTCACCAGCCACGGAGGAGGTCTTATATCACCTCATGTGGCATTGGAGCCCCTGGATGGCATGCACGCATACAGACACAGGGAGTGCAGGCGAGGTGGGTATGCACATAGCAGCGTTGAAAGTAAGTGCCATATACTGTGGAATGTGAACTGTGACAAAGCTGAGGAGGGTGATTAATGCCTGACAAGAGCTATTTAATCTGCACAAGCTATTGTGTAACTTTCTCTTCCTCTTTCTGTTTTATTGGTTCAAAAAGAAAAACGTTTTGCAAGGCCAACATGAAGCAGACAAAATCTGGAGCAAAGAAGGATTTTATGCAGTTGTCATATTTCTCAGCATCTTTGTCATTCTAGTAACTTGTTTAATGGTAAGTTGCCTTTTACCTTCTTTTGCTGTTCTTCATGCTTTTCTCGGTCTGAAGGGTAGAGTCACACATTCTTTACAGGAGAGGTGTTTTCTCAAGGCTGTTAAAAACTCAGCTGCAAGGTAAGACGTGGTTGTCCTCATAATGCTGTGGAGCCTAAGTTTGAAGAACCACATTTCTTGATATATTTTGAGTCCAACTGAAGAATGTAACTAGAAGGAAGCTGCAGAAATAAATAATGGGCTCTTAAATCTGCAAAATAACTGTGTAGTGACATGAGTGATGACTTCTCAGTCTTCGTACCAAGGTCCCAGGAGCCCTGAAGTTGCATTAGCTGCCTGTATTTCAGTTTTATTGGACAGTAAAAACAACACCACATCGATACAGTACTGTCAAGGAACAGTTGTTAGAGTGTGTGTTGGTATTCACATATTGAATATATGAATTTTACACTGAAATGACTAGTAAGTACATGAAGGAGTGATCAGATTTTTGAACAACTTTGCTGTTCACATTGTTCAGTGGCCAGTTTTCTGGGCATTGGACTTCTGATATGCTGAATATGAGATGTGCAAGGATCACACAGAAGATGGAGAACACAGCACCACCACTGACTTTCATAGGGTAACTTTTGCATTTTTTCCAATTTTGTCACTTGTTTTCCTTCTCTGAACTGTATATTTCTTCTGGGATGAATGTGAGGGTTTACTGAATTCTATGACAATTTTCAGCATTTATGAATACATAGTATCTTGGGGTCTTTTGAGGTCTTTTGCTTTCTTTTATTTTTCTTTAAACTAGATGGATTTCCCACTTAGAACCTTAAGATGGAAAGAATGTTTGAACGGAAGATGTTACTAATCACATTTATAACAAAATCTTATTTAAGGTTTTAAGGTCTCCCTGAGATTTGAAAAACACCTATTTTCTCACAGAAATTGTTGCTTCATTTTTCTACTGCCTAATCATCTCCATTGCTCCTGGCCATCTCACTCAAAAATGGGAGGGTAGCTCTAGCAGTACTAACTTTTACTCAAACTTTCTACTTTGGAGAAGCAGGTATTTTGGTCATTACTGACTGTTTAACTGGAAGGGTATAGAAAACGCTGTCTGTCCATGTCCTCAAATATTCAATATTTTCATTATTTATTTGGAATACATATACAGTATTGGGAATTGGAAGCATTGTGGAGGACATTATCAGAACTTAAAATATTCTTAAGGTGCTGGGGAAAACATGGGCAATAACAAGAATATTGCTGTGCAGGGGCAAGAGTACTGATCATATGCATCAATACAATGTAGGAAATACGTGGCAAAGCAACAGTTATGTAGGAAAGGATCCAGCAATAGTGCAGAGCACACAATGAAGTAAATAAGTAACATCACATTGTTGCAAAGAAATACACCGCTTGCCCTGGAATGTATAAATGAGCATATGATCTCTGCATCCGGCATTCAACTTGGTGACAAAGAGGAGCAAGGAGAAACATGGTGGATCTCAAACATGGAAAGATTTCAAAGCCTGTGGTGAGGAAGAATACTTTCTCCACTGGGGTCTGGAAAAGAAGCAATATTTTTGAAAGAATGATTTGGCTGACTCATTAGAAGGAACTTTGTTATTGAACGCATGGGTCACTAGACCTTGGAGAGCATTGCTTGAGGAAGATGAGGAGTTTTCACCTATTAAGATTTTGGGCAAGCATCTGTCAGGAATAGTTTGGGTGCAGCTGATCTGGAGTTAGGGCAAAGATAAATACTAGTAGACTCCTTGAACTCCCTTCATGACGGATTTCCTATGATGCTGTGGTCTTTTCTGCAGGCATTCCTCTTTCTGACCCCTCCCAGGTCCAGCCTGTGTCTTTACATGTGTGACTGTTCAGACACTGTCCTAAATTTTGCCAGGATCTGTTAATACATCTGCAATCTGTAAGGCTAAAAACTATCTCATGTTGTTTTTCATCCCACTCTACGTGTTTGAGTGTGGCAGATTTATGGAAAGTAGGAATTCAGTATTTTCCGAATTCAGTATTTTCCAAATTCAGCCATTGCAGTCTATCAGATCATTCAGCTCTAGTGTAAGGCATTAGGACTCATCCTAAGTAACTTTGGCTGTAGCAACCATATGAAAGCACCAAAAGGTGGCCTATTTTTTAAAGTTACAGGGTAGTCGCCTGTTTGTCCATAGGTGGCTATTTAGGGTTTAGAAGGTCCAGAAGCAGAAAGCTTAGGCTGCATCTGCAGATGACTTTGAAGTGTCCTCAGAAGTGTGGAGCAGGAAGCACTTTTAAGTGATGATTATGATGACCAACAGTGGTCAGTGTAAGACAGCTGAATTGTCAGTTATTGCTTAGTTCTGTGTAATTTCTGCAGAAATTGTAAAACGTGCGGCCTTGTCTTTAACTGGGTTTTACAAATCACAATGCTTCCCTGTGCTGACAGCGCACTGTGCATTAACAGCTTTTAGGCTTCTTTTGGCTGGAATTTAACAAATACCTGGCCTCTATACATAAAAATCTACAGTGCAGAGTATTGCTGAACAGTGAAATACAGTAGCACATGAGATAAATTCAGCCTTGTAACCTTTACTTCTGAGGTCATTTTGTGTATTTACTCAGCTAGTCCTTGTCATGGTATGAGAACTTCTTGCATCCCAGAAGTGATTTGTCATATGCAGAAGCCAACACACAGCTCATCGCTATCCTCATCATGGACTGACCACGGGCTCAGTTCTACTGGGAACATCATGTATAAAGTTTGCCAAAGCGCTAAGTAGCAATGAATATTTTTAGTGCTCCTGTGTGCTGTCATTTTGATTTTAGAAAAATAGAGAAATAACTGAGCCATCACCAAGTTTGCTAAATAACACAATATTTGACAGTGGGTTAAAATATTTGCTATCGTATTTCTGTTTTATTAAACCAGTATATTTGCATATCCTTTAAAAAAAATGCACATAGAAGTATCTGTTGAGTAGCCTGGAAGTATCATCTTCAGGTTAGGTAATGTTTGTAGCAAGTTGTACTACGAGGGTTTTCTAAATGTTTTTCTTTTTCCCACTAAAAAAATAAATCAAAAAGTGGGATTTTTTTCATTTAAAATAATGAAAGATGTGAACTTTCTGCAACCTGACCTGTGACAGGTACACATGAATACACATGCACAATAGCTCTGCTCATGCAGAGATACACACACAGCCTCACTCACATATTGAGAAGTACTTGTTACAAAGAACACTTTTAATAAGAGTGAGCTGTCTCAATTTTCATAGTTTCTGGGAGATTTTACTATACAGTCCTGGGTGTCCTACATATCTCTAGGCAGATGAGTTTTCGTATCACAGCTCCACATAAGCATTGCCAAGATCTTTGTTCTCGAAACATAGTTATCTCATTGGGATTTCCTGTCAATCTCTGAAGATGAATAAAAGCAGTTTCCACTGGCATTTTGAATGGGTATATAGAAGGTATTGGCCAAGTTAGAGTGTAATATGTCAGCTTTCCTTTGCAGAAATCTGAGCAGAGATACAAACAGTGAATGTCATGCTGTCAGCACCCTGTCATTCTTCCATATGAGTTGAAAAGGAGGCAGAAAGAAGACTTATTTTCCTTCGTATTTCCTTCCTTTCCCTAGGCTTCGTATATGAAAAATCACAGGTGACCTACCTGGTGTCCTGGAAAATAGTACTTTGTGGTGTTGCTCCATGCCTTTTGATTAGCATCACAATGTATCTTCTGGGGTATCAGTAAAATGACAGTTTTCCTAATTTAGGGGGTTTGTATTTGTTTCCATCCATACTGAAGATGTGTTTAAACTGATTTGAAATATGAGTACAACTCAGTTGCTCCCTTTGCAGAGCTTGGTGATTGGTTGATCTTTTTGGCTATTTGGTTTGGTCTTTTGGGACATTTCTGTTTAACTTTCACCTGGAATTCATTAAAAACATAATAGCCCTGACCACACTTTCTGAGGAAAGTGTGTTAGCTTTTAGATCAAATGCTGTTCTTTAGCTTTTCTTCAACTTCTGCTGGTGGCAGGCTATCTTTTTTCCTCAGGTCTAATAACAGAGCACTGAAAAATATATGAAATAATACTTGTCCAGGTTTTGGAAGTCAAAATCTTAATTCCCTGGGTCTCCAAGGGACAAAACTGTGTCAAAATATATCAGTGACAAGAAGTCATGGTTAATATTGTCATCACCATGAATGTCTGAGCTGTATACCTGTGGGTTACCAGAAAAATAAGACCAAAGCAATCACTGGAAGAAAAAAAAGAGTTAAAATATTTCAACTTCCTGTTTTATCTTTACTGATACCTGTGTCCTTGCTTCACAGTAGGGCTGTTTTTCCTGCAGAATAATGGCAAAGAGCAGCTTATCTTATCCATGCAATTTAATTCTAAACTCTTCTGAATGAACAGATGGTTTACGTAGCTAAGTCTGGTTTAATGGGTATATTGCTAATGACATTAGGTCGGTTCCCAGATAAATCTCTAATGCTAATCCTTGAAAAAACAAACCCATCACAGACATCCAGTCTTCTGTGGAAAGCTATGGAGTGATAGATCTTTATGCAGTGCTAGCAGGACAACAGCTGCCAAAGAGCAGCAGAAAAATGCATTGGTCTAAGCTTTGTCTTCATGGCTTTACAAACCAGTATTCAGTTGGAATCCATTGCAGCAACAGATAAAGCAGAGTAGAAGGTATAAAGGTGCCTGCAAACACCTCCAAAAAGCTGTGAAAGTGCCTTTCACCCACCTCCACACACAATTCTTATGTGTGGATAATTCTTCTGACTTTCACAGGTTTTAAGGCACATTTTGAAAATGACACAACTACAGCTCAGAAACTGTTTTTTGCATTCCACTCAAGAGAGATAAGATTTGTTAAATACGCATAATACAGGTTCTTCTAGAATGGTACTACAGAGCACACAGTATGCACCAGCCCTCACCAAGCCAGTGTACAGCAACGTCAGCGTGGAGTTCAGTGGAAGAGGATCAGGACAAATTCTGAAAAGCTTTTGTTGCAGATATTTGCAGATATCCAAGTTCATAAGCAATAGGTGGACAAAGAATCCTGGTACTACAGCATGATGAGACATCAATGTCTTGGTAATTGTAAAACACACTTTTCTAAACGGATGCGTTAATAGCTTTGCAGGCCACACATTTGCTTCAGCTTTATTCCAGAACAGGATATGTTTCTCTGAGGATATTGAGGGACATCCTTATCCTGGGGAGTATTTCAGAGTAGGAGCAGCCTACCACTGAAAATGTAGCCTAGTAAAGTTACTCTGTTCAGAGGTCAGCTCCATGCAAAATCATAAAATCATAGAATCACAGAATAGTTAGGGTTGGAAAAGACCTTAAGATCATTTAGTTCCAACCCCCTGCCATGGGCAGGGACACCTCAAACTAAATCGTACCACCCAAGGCTCTGTCTAACCCAGCCTTGAACACCACCAAGGATGGAGCATTCACGTCTGTGCCAGTGCCTCACCATCCTCACAGTAAAGAACTTCTTATATCTAACCTGAACTTCCCCTGTTCAAGTTTTAACCCATTACCCCTTGTCCTATCACTACAGTCTCTAATGAAGAGTCCCTCCCTAGCATCCCTATAGGCCCCCTTCAGATACTGGAAGGCTGCTATGAGGTCTCCACGCAGCCTTCTCTTCTCCAGGCTGAACAGCCCCAACTTTCTCAGCCTGTCTTCATACAGGAGGTGCTCAAGCCCCCAGTCATCCTCGTGGCCTCCTCTGGGCTTGCTCCAACAGCTCCATGTCCTTCTTATGTTGAGGAGACCAGAACTGCACGCAGTGCTACAAGTGGGGTTGAGTAAGATCTTTTAAGAACATCTGCTCTAAACCAAAATGAAGCTGCTATAACTTGAGACATAAGCATCTATTTTATTTTGTGCCATTGCCTTATGTTAAAGTTCTTACAAATTTTTCTACAATTACTTTTTTAAGCAGTAGCTCCTTCTTCACAGTTTTCCATTCTGTGGGTTTTGCCCCTTTAATAATATGACTGCTGGTATTACAAATAATTACTGGTCACAATAAGAACTCTTAAAATCGTTTCTGCCCATGTGTATACACTGTGGTTTATGCTGTAGTAATACTTATCCTTTTGTGGGAATGCTGTATAACACAACTTGTGGCTTACTTTCGAGAAATGGAAGCCATGTATAGCAATCTTACCCAGCTTTTGTGATACCTTCCTTACATTGTTTAGCAGGGAATTGAGATTGGATTTTCCTCTTTATTTCTGTAGATTCTGTACAGATTAAAGGAGAAGATCCAGCTGTCACTGAGACCAGAGAAGGAAAAGAAGCAGGAGATCCACCTGTCACCTCTTCCCCTGCCGACATCTCAGTCTAAGACCACCAGCAGCATGGTCCAGCCTGAACAGGCTCCAAAAGTTGTCAGTGTTGTAGTGGACCCTCAAGGCCAGTGTGTTCCTGAGCTCAAACCTCCCCTGTGTGCCAGTCCATCTCCTTTCAGAATGAAACCTGTGGGGCTTCAGGAAAGGTAGGATGGTGCCTGGCACATTCAGGGTTTATTCTGCTTTGTTACACTCAAGTTGCATGATTTCATATGTCTCTTCTGTCAGTGAATGGGAGACTTTGTTATACAGACATCTGAGAAGTGGGATTTTGGTGCGTTAATATCTGTCTCATGGGTATTCTCTCCTTTCCTTTTCATATGAGCATAGGTCCAGAAGTTTGGGCTGAGATTAGCTGCTGTACTGGAATTCTTTTTGCTGACTTGTTTCTTCCCCTTTCCAGCAATTACTCCAAAGAAATAGTTTTTCATTTTCCATTGATTTTTGCCTGGTTTGATCTTGGGATCCTGGCAGAGGGCACAAGGGCTGGTTATGTTTTGTCAGCAAAGGATGTTCTCCCTGTCAAGGAGTCCCTAGCATACAGGAAACTTAGAAAGAAGAAATATTTACACCAAGTGGTGTAAATTTACTCCAGCATTTACACTAACTGATGCATTTTCCAATCTCATGCACTGTTTCCATATCACCTTTAGATAATTTTTCTTCTTAAACCCAGCTTTCTGTGATGGTCGGGATACAGTCCGAAGTCTGCGGGCTTTACAAAACAGGGAAAGAAGTGATTGGTGATGAAACCGCCCCTTGTGTGCAGCTCCTCAGAAATACCAAGAAGGAGAAAAATTGACTGCTACTGCTAAACCCAGGACAGCACCAAAGCTTTTGCCTATCTTTCAAAAACTGGGCCAGTGCTCTTTTTATGAGACTAGTTATTTTTCCCACAGGAGAATGCACACTGACATCTGTCTCTCCTCTGTTAAAAACCTATATCATTCTTTGCCTGATAGCTGCAGGCCTCTTTCATAAAGCATCAGTGCTCTGAATAAGTAACATAACATGCAGCCGTGCAATTGAACTCTTCCACCCTGGCACAGACCATAAACGGAAGAGCAGACATCATGCAGACATGATGGGAAATCAGAATGAAAAGGAGAGCAAATGGAGCCTTGTCTGTGAGGACTCTCAGAGCTGAACAGTAACCCTGATTCAGCTTGAACCGTGGGATTTCACTGACAGTGATTTTGTCAATGGCTTTAGGAGCTACAGCCAGAGCTAAGGGAGGGTGATAAAAAATGCTGAAAGGCAGAGCTGTCATAAAGTATGCTGTGCTATCACTGCAGCTAAAAAAATGGAGAAATGGAGGAAGCAAGTAAACATGTTCTGATAATGGCTGTCATTCCACAAGACCTTACAAAGAAAGCACATGAACATGGGGAACACATATCTAATTTATAATACCTAGTACCTAACATAGCAGTCATAATAGTTGAGAGCAATTAGGGTGAAGAAATTTGTAGAGGGACTTTGTCTTAAGGACAAGGGAAGGAATTTTTCCATTGCTCAAAAAAGAAAATAAAAACTATTGATCTAGGATCTTAATTTCTACCTCCACAGATAGTAACTGAGCATTTAATGCTTCCAAACCAAATTTCATCCTTTGGAAGGACAAAGTTCTGATGTGTGAAAATGGAGAGCTGAGATAAAGAGGAAACTAAACCTGATTTTGATCAAAGAGATCAGGAATTTCAGCTTATTACTAAGGAAAAAGAAGTTGAAGGAACCGGGCACTTCAGTTTCTACTGTAAAAGAACACTGATAGGTCAGTGTGGAAAAGTGAAAGCAATTGTGATGTCCTGTTCTGCAGTTCTTTCTGTCATGTTCAGTAGTCACATTTATCAGCCTAAGTCCACTTCTAAGTTTATTTCAGCCTCCATGATGCGAAGGTCTGGGAACATGAGGGAGAGAACATTAGAGAGCATGATGTCTTCTTTTCCTCTGAAATAAGCACCTATTATTAAATAGTTTTCTTATTTATTTGGTGTATTCTGTACTATGAAAAAGTTTACACACAATCTGACACATAGAATCATTGAAGACAAGACAAATTAATGTAGGAACACATTTTGCCTCAGACATTCGCTAATGAGCAGGCATGTGGACAGTTTAAAGCCCTTCTCCACCTTTGTGCCCCACAACCTTGCACTAGGCAACCCTGGGCTATCCTCATTACACATGGGAGCAGTGGACCTTACAACATAGGTCTGCACACCACAAGCAGCACACTGTGCACAAAACAGTCTGCTGACAGCCCTTTTTCCTGTCAGTATGGAGCAAGATCAAGTCCAGAGGTCCCCTCCTGCTCATAGCCACAGCTTCAGGGCACACGTTCAATAGTGTTTGCTACTCTGATTTTGGCTTCTGCCAGAGGAAGAAGCTCTTGGCAGGGTAGTGTGGATATGGGGACTCCTTGACAAGCTCAGCATTGAGATTCCTTTGGCCAGATAGCTTGAGAATGGTTCCTGAGTATTTTCTAACTATCCAAACTGCCTGGTTTGATTCCTTGTGTTCTATAGTCATGAAGTCATAGAACCACAGAACGGTTTGGGTTCGAAGGGATCTTAAAGCTCATCCAGTTCCAACCCCTAGCCACGGGCAGGGACACCTTCCACTGGACCAGGTTGCTCCAAGCCCCATCCTACCTGGCCTTGAACGCCTCCAGGGGTGGGGCAGCCACAGCTTCTCTGGGCAACCTGTGCCAGTGCCTCAGCACCCTCACAGGGAAGAGCTTCTTCCTAATGTCCAATCTAAACCTACCCTCTGTCAGTTTAAAGCATTCCCCCTTGTCTTGTCACTACTTGGTCTTGTAAGGAGACCTTAAATGCTTAGTATGACCTGGACTAAAGTGTATCTCTCCAAAGAGAAATCAGTGGACCATGGGCCCAATTAGAGAGTGAGGCAACTGCTGTGCCTTCTAGATAGGAAGTTTGTGACAGCGTCTCTGAAGGAGGGGGCAGAATAGCTGGGTGATGCCTGCCTCTCTGGCTCTCCCAGCTCTGCACACCAAGTGCTGCTTTGAGGAGTGTACTGAAAAGCAAAAATGCAGTAGAACCTAAATTTCACGTCAGTATCCCGGCTCTCTGAACCTTTCCACTTTTACTAGGAATGGCGTCGGCTGGTGCAGAGGCAGACAAATTGCTAATGGCCAACCGTACACACGTACCTACAACCATCAAAACGTTCCTGGGAGTTAGTCCAGCTTCTTGAAGCGCTTCCTGCTTCCCGGCGCAGCGGAGGGCGACACCTGGAGGCGACAGGAGGCACTGCAGCTTCCCCCCCCTCCCCTTTTCCCCTCATCCAGGTGTCCTGCATTTCTGATTCTTTGGGTTGTAGGTCTTGGAGGAGGGAGGGTGGCCATGAAGTCAGGGCGGTACCTGGCGCAGCGTCTTCGGGGGACGAGTTATTTTCTTGGCTGGTGATGGCAGATGCGTGCCCATGTGCAGCGTGTGTCTGGGAAGGGATGGAATGCTGGTGGCCAAGAGCAGACTGAGAGGTGTGGAGGCTGTTACAACAAAGTGGCACTAACCCCTTTCTGTTGCAGCTAATGATGGATGCTGGGCCAGGTGGGTGAAGTGCTGTTTTAAGAGCCTCCTGTCATCCTCTGGATCACTCAGTATAGAATGATTCAAAGTTGCTCTGTCCTGGTGTTTTCACAACTGCTTCTGCTTTGCAGCAAAGACCTTCTCCACCAGCAACCCACACAGTGCTGTTGCTGACCCAAAGAGTGGGAGAGCTAATGTTCTCCTGTGGGTGTCTTCAGAGATGAAGTGTCACAATATCATAGCACCAATGCCTGAATTTAGGAGGTAAATGATCCTTTTCTGTTAGCCTATCCATATTGCAGTGGAACACATCAGTATCCAGCTCTCAGAACCTTTCCATTTTTACTAGGAATAGCGTTGGTTGGTACAGAGGTAGACAAATAATGTTTATTTTTCTGCTTATGCTTTTATAAGTTTATACGAATAATATATACTTTTTCCTTCAGCAGAGTGAGGCTGCCTTTTATTCTGTTGGTTGGTCCAAAATTCATCTTGATATGAATGGTCCCAGCCAAAATCAGAATCTGGTGAAGTGGGATGTGATAATTTAAATTTCATTCTGACATGTCGAGCATTGACAATTACTTAGTCCAAGCAGAGAGTTGTTAAAACACAAACATGGTGGGGATATAAATGTAAGTAAGCTACCACACCAGCATGGTATTCACTTGTTTTACAACTGGATTTACTTTTCATCCAGCCAGTTCTGTTGTGAGTTTTAGTTTCAATATTATTTGTGACTAGGACAACTGTATTTCAACTAACTAGTGCACAGTGTAGTGTTTTGTTCAAATTAGTTACTATCTAACATGCAAAAATGCATGGAAGAAAAGAGAATGTGGAAAACAGCTTTTCTATGTGTCTTAAAAAGCACAAACAGTGCTTGGAAAGTCTTCTCAAACATTTGTGTTCCATCCTAGCCACAAAGACCTAAAACTGTGGGTATTACATCTAAATAATCAGTGGGAAAAAAACACAGCAAGATGTTTTCCCAGTCTGTTACATAGTAATTGGAAAATTATTCTGTCTGAAATGGAGGGCTCCTCATGTTCACATATCAGGATGCTAGGGGCATGCAGGACACTCATTCAGACCAGGTAACATTTTACATGTGCTTTGTGGGTTTGTTGCTTTTTTTTTTTTCCTCTGCAAATAAATACAGAAGGATGGATAATATAATAGAAAAAAGTTTGGAAAATAGAGGGGAAAAAAAAAAGGCAGATACATGAAATAAACTATTTTTTAAATAAAAGCATCCTGAAATGGTATGGAAGCACTGCTGGGACACAGGAAAACAGAAGATACTCTGTGAAAGGGAAGGCATGCAATACCAGCATGAGCAAAACTGAAGGAGAGAGGGCAGCCCACTGAGATCGCTCAACATATACTGTGCAACCAAGTCTGAAACCTCTAGAGAAAATCAGAATAGAGAATAGTGGGGCGGAAATCACCCAGATCAACGTTGATTGTAACTGCCTGCAAACATAACAAATAGGACTGAATTTTGACTTGAACTCTGATTGTGAGAACTGTACGTGGCAGAGCAATACTGTAAAACCCCTACGCCACAGCTAATAGACTGTAGCCAATGAGATTTCTCTTACCATCCTGAAGATGCCTGTAAATTGACAGCAGAATCCTTTTCTGTACTCGCAGTGAGTTCTGCTCTCTGTAAGTATCATGAAGCAAAAGTTAAAATAGCATGCATTTTAAAGCTGGTAAATGCTCTGTCCGCTTCCTTGTAAGATGAGAAAAGGAGATATTCTGATGGAAAAGAAAGGCAATATACTTTAAAATATTTTTTGAAAGTTATTCAGATAACTCATAGGAGTCTGTGGAAGTCACTGCCAAAAGATAAAGTTTGAATCAGGAATGTATGAGCAAGAGGTACACACACATATAGTCAGTCACACAAATAATGAGAGCAATTATTGTTCTTTGTCTGTCTTTGGCATCCTTCCTCAGAAATGTCTTGTATTTGACACCTTTACAAGAGAAAATCATGGACAGTTTGGGCTCCAAGTTTGGAGGTAGAAGAAAATTCCTATATTGATATTCATAATTATTCTCTTCTATTAGTTAATCTGCGTAGACACACGAATTGAACTATTGTTCTCACCACCTATACATATTCTATGCCTTGTCAATTTGCCATCTGGATGAGAAATGCTGTGGATGACAAATGCTAATGGTAATGCCTATTTTCCTGGTGTCAGAAAAACAGTATCCATTTAAATGAATCATTGCCTTAACAGTACTGTATAACAAATAAAACCTCATAAGAAATGCTGGCAACAGGGTAAAAAGCCAAATGTGTTTTTTACGTCATTACTATAATGGCAGCTGCATCTCGGGATATCACTGTTCAACCAAATCAGATGAGAAAAATTTCCAACAATTCTCCCTGGTTCTGTTCTGATTTTCAGATCACAGAGCACAGTCACTGCAAATATAATTATGGTGTTGCTGATCTGTTATCTTTATACAAAGCCGTCCATTGTGAGTAATCATTTCAAGTAATGCTCAGAGGGTAGCACCTTGCAGTTGGACTACTGTAAACACGCCAGGTTTTGTAGTTTATGACACAGGCATGGGAACTTAATATATTTACAGGAAGAGGCCTTGAATTTCCTGGCTAAAATATACTAGCTTTGCATAGATTTGGAGGATAAATTTACCCTATTGTGTGGAGCTGAATATGCTTTCTGCATTCTTAATTTAAATCCTGGGGATTGTTTTCAGGAAAATGTCAGTGTAATTGTTCAAAGCACAGCTCTGTGCCAACGCAAAAGTACTGGCTGGAGAATCATTTTACAGTGATACCCTATCAGGAGTCTGCAAGGCACCAGGAACCAGTGGAGTGGGTTTGAGGTGGGAGGCAGGAATTTTTGTGCTCCAGTCCATCTCTGCCACTGACTCGTTAGAGCACTTTGGACATGGCACATGAACCTCCTCCAGCCATGCTCCTAACCACTGGATTGAGACTGGCTAGCTGGCATGTCCATCTGAAGGAGGGGTGGCAAGGATGAGACCCTTAACCCGAAGGACAGTAAAAGTCCTCTATAGTACTATTTGTCCATAGCATTTAAGAGGAGTGAGAGAATACAGTAAAAAAAGCCCACTTTCTGAAGGACCTAAAAAATGCATTTCTCTCGTTTGGCAGACCTCTCAGCTATATTGTCCTAGTCTGTAAGAAGCACTAATAAATTCAATACATCGAGGAACACTTATTGCGCTGAGGCCAGCTAGCAGAGATTAGTTTGTGTCTATACTGCCAAGCTCCCTTTACCTCCAAAAGAGCAGGGGCTGGATGCAGACTGCCTGCTGGGAATGGTTTGTGCATGTGCTGGTTCCCAAGCTATGCCAGCGGATTGCTTTGGAACGCTCTTGTTGGCAAAGGCTAAAAACAAGGCTTGATACGTAGCAGTATCGATTACAGAGTTGCAGTGCCGGGGATTGTTTCCTGGTGCTGTTTAACTTCTGGTCCTGGAGGTAGGTTGCACATGAAGTGCACAGCTGGTGTAGCAGCTGACGTGAGGGAAGCAGTCCTGGTCAGGAGCAGCTGCTTACAGGCTGTTCCTTTTAGTGATGCTCCTTCCAGTGCAGGGTCTCCCCGCAGCCTGGCATTGTGGCATCCCTCTTCCTCAGGCCACCTCAACTAGGTGGAAGACAACACTGACACCTCCACTCTGGGTGACAGGATAAGGGTAAGGGCTGAAAACCTGGGCTACAAGGTGGAAGAAACTGGTCTAAGTAATGGCGAACATAACGTGGGATCCAGCCCTGAGGGCCTCCAGCTCAGTGCCCCCCAGGTCTGTTTTGGCACGTGTATTCATGACTCAAGGGAGTACTGCTTTACCTCCAGCTTGTATTTGTGTAACATTTCTGTTAGTGCACAGTCACTGAAAGCTTTTTGCAAGCGCTGAACCTCTGAGTTGCACAAAGGTCTGTTCTGTCCAACCCATTACAGACGTCTTTGCTTATCTGCAGTGTAGGAAGAGGGCAGGAATGTGAATTGTCCCCTTTCTCTGGAAGGGAAGTGAACTCAGGCACCAGCCGAACAAAGACCCTTTAAAAACCCTATTTTAACTGTTTGACTCCTGGCTGGTTGGGAAGGTGTTTTGGTTGTGGTGAGAGCTCTTGGAAGCAAAACTCTGAGGGTGTTTTGACCTAAATAAATAGTTGCACATAACGATGTACCGTGACCCAAACTTACACCCACAGTCCATTTCCCTGTGTCTCTAGCACATCTTGCAAATTACTTCAGATTAGCATGGGTAGACGGTACGTTTCCGCTCCTAGCTCCATCTCTGTTTTAAATTGTCCCACATCCCTTTTTTATTCTCTTGCGAAGAACTAAAAGCTTTTCAAAGCACATGACATTCATTTCTGGGAGTGGATATTTTAGGCAAATTACCCTTGTTGGGAGAAATTCTTCTGGTGCAGCTTTGTAGTCCTCTCAGGTGCCGGGGAGTGCTCTGTTTAGCACACAGCCCATGCTTACCCTTGGTTTTGCCTTTACTGTCTTCTGAGATTTAGTCAGGACTTTTATAATCATTTTGCTGTATTCCCAGGTCTCTTATCTGGCGTTTATTCTTGTTACTCCAGTTGCTACTGGTTTTAGCTTGTACACAGGAAACCGCAGTGCCAATCAGTGGCGTTCCCAAGGTGACAGGAAACCCTATTTGGTCGGATGTTGATTGTGCTTGTCTTTACTGCTCCACCCATCACATTTTCTTCCTTTTTGGCTTAAGTTAAGACAAATTAATCAGTGGCCGCCATCTGGTAGACAGTTTTGGTGGTTTTGCAGTGATTCGTCCAGCTGATCTTTTGAAAAGTCACACGCGGCACAAGAAACCAGGGGGAAATGTTAATATTTAAATGCTTCTTGAGACCTAGAATCACATGAGTGATACTCATGGGCTCATGAGTAATTTTTGTTGTGTGAGTAATCCCCTTGTCTGGTCCAGCAGTAGGTTTGGGGTTTTAAGTGCTGTTTGGTCAGTTTTAAACTCTGATGCAGCTTTCCTGTGACTGATTTCCTTGGCTTCTCTCTGCCTCTGCTCCATTTCTGTGGTTGACCATCCCAGGCAGGGTTTCTGTGACTGCTTCACCAGCTGTCCTAATGTGCAGGCAGAGTGGGACATCTGGGAAAGTGAGGAGATGCATATTAGCTGGACTTGAATGCTTGGAGTATCTTGGCTCAGCCTGTACCAAGATCTGTGTATCTGTGATCTGTGACATTTGCAACTAAAAGTATCACCTTTTCACTTGGGCAGGTTGGAAATGCCAAGCTAACAGACAAAAGGTGGGAGAAGAGGACCAGTTTCTTCATGAGACTGGGTTGTAAGCAAGATGCAGTACATTGCATCTCCTGCGCTCCTGACGAGAACCCACAGGTTTCAGCAAAACAACCAACCAGTGTAGAAGGGAGAAGGGTTGGAATGCATTTCTCAGTCATCATGCCATTCCTTCTGGCCAGCTTCTGCAGGGCAGCCTAAAGGTGCATTTAGCTCCATTCTCCTTAATTTAAAATGTTAGGAACAGACACAGTTAAAGAAGTAAAAGAAAAAGTGCCTCCAAAACTGCAATGTGAAATATCCAAGTATATCTTTGAATTGTAAGAAGCCATGGACAGTACTTACATCCGGCTTATATTGTAGACATCACTTAATATTCCAGGCCATGAATCTCTTCTTTGGGTGCAATCATAATTAATTTTATTTCTGTGCATTATCAATTGACTAATTATACTGCTTCTTCATGGAGAAATCCAATTCTGGAAATCCAGTAGGGATCTCTCGCGCAGTCAGAGCAAGCATGTACAGAAAGCTTAACACTGTTGACTAGCAATATTGCATTGTTTGCAAATGCATGTTTGCTCCAAGAATACTGCATGTAAATTTATGGGTCAGACTATTTCTCAGCTCTTGTGGCAAATTCTCTTTAGTGTTTCTGTTAATCTAGAACCTGAGAGCCTAAGTCACAGATTGGATCCCTCTGTGCAAGGCTCCATATACACACAAAGATGAAATCATCCTCTATCCAAAAAACTTATAATCTAAACATCAGACAAGGTAGTAGATGCATACAGGCAAGCCTTAGGAAATCGGGTAGCAGTAGCACCGTGGCAGAGATGAGGATGCCCGGAGTATGCTATGACAGTGGTTGAGCCCCAGAAGTACTGCCCAGAGGCAGCAGCTGTTTTCATATGACACTGACATTTCAGCCAGGCTCTTGCTAGAGTTGTTTTTCTGCTTTTATCCCATTACATCCAAGCTGATGCATCAGTTTGGTTTGACTTTGGACCTTAGCTGAATATGGCCATAAAGTTTCAGGGACTCTTTCTATGATTTTCATGCTCAGGCAAGGGAGACATTAATTGGTTAAATGGCTGAACCAAGATGATACTGTAAATCAGATCCCTATCTTCATAAAATACCTGGACCCTTAAAACTCTTCATTCCATTCTCTAACCAGGGGACTCTGTAAGAAGCTACAACAATGATATTTCTTTCTGGGACAGGGACTTCCCTTATGTTCCCTATCAAAGAATATACTTTTGATGCTTAACAAATAGGACGTATTGTTGTTATTAATTTATGGTAGCTATAATTATCCCTGTTATGTTAATACTGTGATTTGATAACAGGAGCAAAATAGAACACAGCCACTTCAAATGACTGCTCAAATATGCGATAGGCATCAGAAGGGGAAGTGCTGTATATAATTCCCACACAGAAAAATGTCGTTAAGTACAATGTTTCTCTAGGGAACATGGTCCCGATGCTTCAGGATGACCAATAGCGGCTCCTTGGAAAGTGATGCTGCCAGCAAGAGTTGGGGCTGATGCTGGGCAGAAGGCAGCTAAGCCTTCCCGTCTGCCAGGGCTGGTGCTTCCGTTTCCCACCATCCCCCTGACAGCCGCATCTCCTGTCTTTGAGATGTCTCAAGTTCTTCCTGAGTTGTAGCAAATTCCACCGGAGGACTGCTGCATAGTCCAGAGGCTTTCAGTTCCTTTCCCTTGGATTTGATAGTGGATGTAGCAGCATAGACGTACAACAAATGAAGGAAAATGGTCGGAACAGCAGGAAAGTACACAACAGCTAATAAATCCAATTTGCACGGTCTTGTTTCACTGTAGACTCTATTTAGCTTGTTTTGCCTCAGTGGATTTGTAGAGGTATCTGGGAAGAGAATTTGGCCCACAAAGCACAATACTGAATAGGTTTGTGAAAGAAGGCGGCATTGTGAAAAGCAGAAAGCTGGTATTGTAATTAATCCCAAAGGTAATCCTCTGGCTACAGAGAATGCATTTGCTATTTACTGAAAAGATTAGGATAAAATAAATGTTTTCTGCTTCATCACGAGGATTTTCCCAAATGTAGATGGCCTTAATACCCCTCTTGTCCCCATGTTTAGTGTTCACTATTGCCTGGCTCCCAGCTGTGGCTCTCTTTGTCCTGGGACAGTGCAGAGGTCATAAGGTGGGCTAAGAAAGCTGTCTGAAGGAAAAATCACAGAAGAGAAGATGCTAGACATAAAGATGTGGAAGCAACCTTTGGTTCAGGACATTCCTGAACTACAGATTGCCAGAAGCTGGAGGGCATCCTAAAAATAAGTCACAGGGTTAATTAAGTAATCAGTAATTCCTGCTCACTTTGTTCTTGTGTTCTTTCACTAAAACTCCTCTTGCTGGCCATTGTTGAAAACAGGATACTGGTCAAACTTTGGTCTTACACAGTATACTAAATTTACATTCATATTTCTACATTGCTCCCTTCTATGTATGTTAATCTAATCCATGTTAATCGCTACCTGTATGGAGCCCTGTGTGTTGAGAGCATTTGAACTGAGACAGATGGGGTGGAGGTTGGTTAGGGTGGGAGTCTGGTTTATCTTTCAGATATGACTTCTCCTCCTCTCTCTTTATTTCATAACGCAATGTGCATTTAGAGGATCACTGCTTTTATCAATAGTCCACACATTTCCCTCCTCTATTCACATTCGTAGAATTGAGTTTAAATCAAGCGATGTAATGCTGTGAATCCTTTGCTAATAGAGAGTTATGAATCTAAAGCAATTATAATTGTTTCACTCTGAAGTTTCCAGTCTGTACTGACTCATTGGTGGGTGTGTATGAGAAAGAGTTAATACAGAAAACCTTTGCTCTGACCCATGCCTTCATCTCTGGGCATAGGTATCTTCCTTCTCTAGAGCCCAGCCTATACACTCCCCTATAGAAATATCTCTCATGAAGGCAGGCAATGGCCAGGGCCAGGGCCTTCAAGGGATCTGCTGAGCTCTATAGAAAGGAGCTCCAGGTCACTTAACCTCTCTGTTCCTCGTCAGCTATATCAGCTGCTCAGCCCTAAATGGGACCGTACAGCTTGGCAATACCTATTTTAAAGGTCTTCCTGATCTCTGAAGTGCAAGATAATGTACACTGTGATATGCAGCCATTTACAGCTGTCTTTTAAAAGCATTAAAGCACTGCTCATTTCAAATTGCAAGCCTAAGCAGATTTCCTAAACTTTATTTTCAAAGGGAATCCAGGCACTTTGCATATTAATATCCACGTTAGAGCAAACCTTCCCATAGAAAGCAAGGCTGGAAAGCCAAATTACTAAAGTGAATCAAGAAAAGAAAAATAAAGCTGGGTGGAGAGAAATGTTTATTATATACCTAGCTTAGGTGTCAGCTCTGGAAACTTCAGAAGCAGTCAAATGGCAGACCTAAGTGCATTCATGTGGTTCCTGTCTCTAAGAGCCTAAATCCCATCAACTCATAGTATAACATAAGCACATAAGTCACTCTGGAAAAGGGACTGTGCTTTGCAAAGTGTATGAGCCAACAATATTTTTGGTCATTACAGCCTTGGATGCTTTGTCCACCGTGTGACTGAGTGGAGCAGTTCTGCCGGCTCCCTTTAGAAATGTCCATAGATGGCGCAGCTCTGTTGAGGAATGGTGTGGGTCTGGAGCTTTCACATTCTTCAGGAACTGCTGCTATTCAGTATTTTCTTCAAAGTCCACTAACAATTCATTTGTCTGCTTAGAAATCTTCTGTGTGACACTTGCAGTAGTTTAAAGATAATGAAGACCAAGTCAAATAAACAAAGAATGTGCTTTTTTATTATCTTAAGGTTGACAGGTTGTAGTAAACGCCTCTTCCCAGATGTTCCTTCCTGTCTTTTCCAAATGGCAGACTCACCAGGAAAGAACTCATTGTACTGATTAGTTTTTAAGTCACGATAAAAAAAATGATTTTCTCTTACTGATACTGTCTGAAGATACTGCCCATTCACATTAATACCCCTACCCTTGTCTTTTTTGAGGTCAGCTGCTTTTGAGTATGGAAGATTCAGAAGAGTATTGAAGGACATTAAAGTGTGAATAGATAATATATTTGTTTGTTTGGATTTAAGGGTTGTAGATTATATTCATTAAATGAGCAGCAGGTGCAGGATGGAGGTAGAGTTTGTGTCTAGGTGATTAATTAGTATGTAATATATGAAGCTAAATGGACTCCTTGATGTCTGTTATGAAAAAGAAAAAATAACCACAAATATTTTTTTTGTCTTTTAGACAAAAGCTTTTATCCTAAGCAGACTGGAAAATCTAAGATCAGTCCATTATTTATTTGTTTACCACAGGGCTAACCAACTAAAATAGCAAAAAAAATCTCAGTTAAGCAGTCTTAAAAAAAAACTTCCTGGAAGCTATTGCTGTAGTGTTGTACCTCTGTGTTCTCATTTATTAGGTCATTTCTCTTAGGCTACAGATCTTTCAGTACTGCAGGCAAGCACCCTCAGGAGATGCTGTAGTGGTCAGCAAAGAAGTGAGCCTTGTGTGTGCTGGGAAAAGTAACAAAGCTTTGCACATGGGCAGGGGATCTAAATGGGAAATGCTGGTGCCTGGCTACAACTCCTCCAAGGCATCATGGAGGTACTTGTGAACTGAAGTTGTAGAGGAGCAACTCATACAAGTGTGACAAAAATATTTTGCAAATTGATTTTAAAAAGATATTTTCAAGCAGAAGATACAGCAGACAGAATATGTAGGGCTTTTAACAGATCCTGTTGGCTTACCTTAAACAAATGCATTATCTGAGCTCATTAACTTGTGCATTTGTTTAATCTGTGCAGCCCTGGAAGCTAATTATTATTCCTCTCCATTCTCTTTTCCCTGTCCCTATTATTCTGTTAATCCTTTTTGTTTATATTCGTTGTAGCTTGGTTTAAATTAGCGTGTGCATTAGTCGGAAAGAGAACAGGTCATCCAGTATGTTTGTGCAATGAGGCCTCCAGTATGAAATAGAGCAGTGCTGCGATGCAAGTAGACAATACTAGCAATAAACAAGACTGCATTCAATTAAAGCTCTACCATTTAAAGCAAATTACCCATAAATCAGTAAACATTCACTCAGCTATTTGAAAAAAAAGCAGCTGAAATAAATACAAAGAATTAGCATCTTCATTTGTTTTCACTTCTGAACATTTAACTCAGTTTTCACTCATGCAAAAAACACGCGTAGGTGAATACGAACCTGAAATAGAGCTTTATGTTACAATTCAAATTTTATTGGAGAGAGAAGTTTGCGTGACAAAATGCAATTTGATTGTAGAAATAATCTACAGGAAAAGATGGGAGATTGAATAAGCTTTGCATTTTTGAACAGTCAGTTCCCGTAGTTGAGCGGCATAGCCTTATCGAGGGCAGAACAGGAGTGAATTGGCAGTACATTAGAAAGCATGATTAAAAGAGGGAAAGTTGAAACTACTCTCATGTCAGCTGTTTTCCTCTACAGGATATTGAGCCATTCCTGTCCTAACCAGATACTGATTGCTTAAAACTTAGTCCAGAAGTACTTGTCAAAACCGTTTCCTCAGTTCATTTTGACATGCTGGGCGCTGAGTAGATCCTGAGAATTGTTTGCAGTTTAGTGCTGGAGGTATTGGCCTGCTCTTGCTTGTGGTGGTGCGAACAAGATCAGATCCTCTGGAGAGAATATGAAGGGCCTCCACTTTCCAGAATACCTGTTTAAGCTTTACAGTTGAGGCTGCTGATTAGTTTCTGTGGATTTGGAGAGGGCTGGAGGATGCTACCACGTTCTGCCAGGTTTCTTGTCGCTAGGAAGCTGCAGATGATTGGAAGTTTTGCCTCACAGTAGCCATGTATCCATCTTCTCCTTTCAATAGGCACAGAGCTTGCTGTCGTCACTTCCAGACCCCTTCCTCAGAGTGAAAGGCAGGAAGCATCAGGTTTTCAAGTGACAACTGGGTGGGAAACAATAAAATAAGGCAACAGTGGAATACTATGAGGAGAGCCGTGTGTTAGAGCAAATGAGAGCAGACACGGCAGAGCCTCTTTCCAAGAAGATGTATAGGATCAGTGTACTTCATCCTGTTGCCTCCCTTGTAGTCCCAAACTTCCATCTATGACTTTCTGGTGATAGGTATTAGTTTCAGTGCTATATCCAGATTACTTACTCCCTCTGCACTGCAAATGAGGTCCTCTACTTGGTGAAACCAGGCTGCCCATACAAATGGCTAGAGGATTTGTCTCAAGTGCAGATGGCTATGAGGCAGAGTAGAAATAATATAAACATCAGTATTATTAATGATTGAATTACTAAGCGTTCTTGTGGAAACATCAGGCTAGTATCTACCTATTTGTCCAGGATATTCTCTCTGGAAAGGAAAAATCAGAGCTAGAGTAAGGTTAATCTGTGAGAGAAATAAGACTTTGGAAATGAGGCCGGGAGCCTATAGAAAAAGAAAGTCCATTGTTCCTAGGCATGATAGGAGGTCAGTAGGTAACTTTTTCTGTTTTAAGTAGCACTGGTATATCAGGGGATAGTAAGAGAGTGAGTGAAGTGACGTTTTGACCACTTGCATACCAAAGTGCTGAAGGTAGAACTCTGATCCTGCAGTTTTCATTTTCAGCAATAGTAAAGTTGCTGCAAAATGACCAAACAGGAGCTGAGTGAAATAGGTCTTCAAAGTATCTGGCTGTATCAATTTACATTGGCCATAATGCATGCGATCCTTTAATGCAAAGTAAATCAGTAATTTTATATTCATAGTTACAGATTTTCTATCAAAATCAGTTTGTATTCCTCTCCTGTTGTTTTGTTGGGGTTTAAGTAAATGACTGACATAAATAATACTGAATCTTGAAATCAGTTGAGGAGTACTGTCCTTTAGAGAAGAGCACCTGTGACAATTTATTGCAAAATGACTTAAGGTAACTTGAAAAATTACCGCACACCCCACCGCAGCTTTACATAGCACGTTTTCTTCATCTATATAACCATTGCCCATCCCAATTCTCTTAACTATTTTGCTAAAAGCAGCAGGAATGCTGAGACCTCTGCTTTTTTCCATTGCATTTCTTTCACAAATTTATATTTTTTTCCTTTGAATTACTCTACTGAAACATAAAACAAGATAAGGAGGTGAAGACTGGCACCTCCTTAAGGTAAAGTAGTAAATGGTGGAAACCACATAGCTGATTGTGCACTCCCAGTGCAACTGCGGCAGTGCAAAACCCACCTCAATTCAGTGCATTTACTGATGAGATGGACCAGCAAGGGAAAAGAATGGGGACCCATGTCTAGAGCCAGTCTGTGAGCGCTACAGAAATGAACACACAGGGAAACCACGGTGTTTTCCTGTCATCCCCGCAGTAAAGCTCAGGGAGAGTAGCCCTGCCGAGCATCCCCTGGTACAAGCAGGATCTGAGGACCCAACGCAAGGTCCCTCCCCAAAAGCCTTAGCGAGCGCTGCTGTTCCCGCTAATTAACGGCTTCCTTCCACCTGCCCGGCTGACACAGCTCCCGCTTTGGCCACTCAGAAGCTCAGCGCTGGGACGGAGGAGACAGGGTGCAGAAGGAAGCCCCTCCCACGTCTGCAATGCCGGGGTCGGAGGACAATGGCTCTTAGAGGGCACGGCCACTTCCAAAGCCACTCGAGAGGATGAGAAGCTGAGGACCGGGAATCTGGGCACTGCATATTTCAGGAGCGCTGAATAAACACGGGAATGTGTATTTAAAGAAATTACCCAGCTTAAATAAACAACTGGGAAAACGTGGCGGGTAATTGGGTTTTCATAATCACCAGCTACGGCTTAATTTTAGGGTCAGGGAAGACCTGGAAATGACCTCAGTAATGATTAATAGGCTTTAGTAACCTGGTGGCACTCCAAGGTGGACAGGTGGAGCTTCCTTTTGAGAGTTTTCAAACAAACATTGCATTAATCTTTTTTTTTTTTTTTTTAATCATGGCCTGTTCTAAAATCTGCTTCTATAAATGTGTTATTAAAAATACTCCATGGGTTCTCATCAGTGGACCTGTTCCTATTACCCAATTGGAAAGAGGGCTGTGAATATGTAGTAAGACCCCCCTCTGGGATACTAGACAATACACAGACACAAGTGGTTTCCTGATTGCACTTATTCACGTACCCAGTGATGAGGTAGCTGTCCCAGCTGGTGAAACTTCGGAAGAGTTAGTCTCATGCTGATTTTAATATAATGTTGTCATGAATGTTTACAGTTCCTCAGATTCCTCACATGATGGTCTTCCCCATCAAGACACAACCTCAAGGGGCCGCAGGGGGAGGTGTATCATCACAAAATCTTCTCCAGTTTTGCCCAAATTATTAACATGGGGAACATAAAGAATATAAAGTTATTCAAATGGTTAAAAAGGGTTGTGAATATTCAGAAATAATGTAAAACCCATGTGTATGGCTCCTTCACTCTCATTTAAAATGGAAAGATACCTGTAAGTAGTCAGGAGATACGTGTGTGTGTGTGTGTATGAAAGAAAAATTAGTTGTCTGACTTGAAATGTCACTGGTTTGTTTGTAATATCTTTATTCAAAACCTACTGGAGACAAGGGACAGTTGCCAAAAATGGGCTTTGTATTAGGTGGTACCTCCTTGTTGCTCTGTGGCCAGCCTTCTGCAGTCCCTTACAATAAGGTGGGAAAAGATGGACTCACTTCCCAAGCTCTTTCCATGCAGGTAGTAAAAGAGCAGAGAATTCTTGCTTTCCAGTCTTTTCTAGAGAAAGTGAAGAATTTAACTGTTGCAGGAACATAGAGAATCCAAGGAGTGCAGAACAAGACCGGAGACTAAAAGCATCTTCTATTATGATATACAAGTGCATGATGGGTTCAAGCCCTCCCTCATCTTTCAAAACAAGGCAATATGTCATGTTTTCAAACCTATTTCTCAGCATGGTCTTAAATGCAGTAAAGAAGTCTGCGTGATTAATATTGACAATAGTTAGTATTGCCACTGTAAACATCATTAAAATATTTTTGTTATCTGAAGCATACTTTAAAAGTGTTCTTTGAGATGCTTGTTTTTATGGAAGAATTACTTTTAGAGCTATTATCTATTGTATATCCTCTTATGGACTTTCTAAAAAACCCACTTTTATTTGCTGCCCTGTATCCAGTTTTTATTCAATGTGTAGTTTTTAATGTGGTAAATATGCAGCAAAAGCTATTTCTTCTTTCCAGAGTAAGTTATTTGATTCTCAACACCAGTATTCATCAATAATTCCCATAAATGGTAAAAGCTGTAAACTCAAAGTTATAATTAGATCAGGTATATTTTTTTGTTGTTGTTATAAAGGAAATAGCCTTTTTGCCAAGACTGTCAGTTATAACAATGTAAAAGCCAAAGAAAATATTAACATTTTCACTGTACTTTGTTACTGAACAATGCAAATACTTTTCCTCTATATTAGGAAATCTCAGTAGGTTCTCCCAGAAGTATGTTTGGGTCTAAATCACTACCCATTTCTCAGCCTAAACAGTTCTGGAGGGATTCATTGCACACCTCCTCTGTATATTTCTGGATTGTTGTCAAAAGATTGGACACCTGTTTGAGGGACTGCCTTTTTCCATGGAATAAATCACTAGTCATGGTCAGAAGAGGTTCTTTCGCAGGAGGGTTTTTGTGAGAAAGCAGTCCAATAGGATGTTTTCCTTGAGAAGAGACATGGAGCTGAGGGACTGGACAGGACGGTCCCCTGGGGAGCTGCAATGGGAGCATGAGCCAGCATCCTCCCACAGGGTCCAGCAGAGTGTGGCCACCACAGCTGGCTTGTGGTGTGCCCATCTCCCAGGCTGTCACAGCTCTGGTAGTGCTGACTGGGGCTTCTGTATGATGCAGGTTTTGTATTGAGCCAGAGACCACTACTGGTAGCCTATGCATGTATCAGTTACTAGTCATTTCTGCTCAGGATGCTACTTCACTTTTGCCTACCTCCTATAAAAGTTTGTGGAACTGTACCCCTCCTACTTCCCTCTGCCAACAGCAATTGTCCCCATTCAACCCTGGAGGCAGACAGCTCCATTTTGCCTCTTCCACCTCTGCTTCTGTCACTGACTCAGTGATACCATCTGTTGGCCAGGACCACAAAGCTCTTGCTATCACCCACCCATCACCTGAGCTGAAATAGGCTTATTGACACTGGGGGACAATGTGGGATTCACTGATTCCACTGGGTGGCCTTGTCTCTTGGCCATTGTTCCTTTGTGTTTTGCGAACAGGTGAATGGTTGAAGTAATTTCTATTCATGCAGACTGATTTGATAGAAATGGTTTAATTTAAAACAAAATTACTGACACATATGAGAAGAAGGAAAGTGCATTTAAGTTGTGTCAGAGTGACAAAAAAAAAAGTTCATATGGATATAAACAAAGAAGATTATAAATCCTAAGAGTACTTCTTCTGGTGGCAGAAGGCGGCCAGAAAACAGAGCAGCCACACCAGCAGTAAGTAAGGAGTCACAGTGTCTGCAAAGAAAAGTAATTTTCTCAAATATGTGTGCATGAAAATACATATTGGCCACTGGTTAATAATGAAAAAGCAGTAAAAAGCAAGTATTAACACAAACAAGTTTAGCTGAAGACTAGAGGAAATCATTCCCCCAATATTAATAGCACTTGCTTCACAGATACTATCTGGTGATGCTTGTATGATATTTATAATAATATGAGTTATTACTGCAAAAGAGAGAACTGTACCTTACCCGCATCCCAGTGTCCAGAGCAGTGTGCAGTGACATCCACCCAGTAGGAGTTTAGTCATCGTGATTCAGAGATCATCAGTTTATTGCAGTCAATATACCTAAAGTTAAGGGTTGAGTAGATAACATTGATGGGTTGAAACTATGAAAAAACAGTTTTCTTAAGTGTTGTTTGGAGAAAGCAAAAAGAAGTGTGCTTTATTTGTATTTTCATTGCTTAAAGGTGGTGTTGGATGCAACTTTAATTTCCTGTAGAAATGTGCAGTGTTGATGGACTTGATTGTCTTGCAAGAGGTGTTTGTCATTTCCAAATAACCTCTCTGTGACCACTCCTCCTCCTGGGATGCAGTTTATTTAGGGAGAGGTTTATCGCATCTCCCTTTTGTCCTACCTAGCCTGAGACATTGTCCACTGTCTGGGTAATTGCAGTGTTTGCACTGCCTTTCCACTTATTCCTGCTGATTTTATCACTTTTTTTTCACTCCATTCTGTATGTTTGAGTAGACTCTTAAAACATAATGCTGACATAACTATGAATTTATTTCCAGGTTGTTATATCTATCAGTTAGAAATATATCCCCTTTTGTTTTCTATGAAACATTTCTTCCTTACTAAGATATCATTTTCACATTTGACATCCAGAACGATTAAGTAGCATATAGGGAGCAGTTTCTGCTTCTAAGAATAATCCAAATAGTTGCTCCCTAGCACACTGTTATTGCAGTATTGGTTGTTAGATTCAAGAGGCAGGATGATATATAAGGTCTTGGATTTCTGGCCACCCAGTCCTACCAGTGAAAACTGTCTTGGAGTTTTTGCATTCCCAAATCTCCCAATGACTATACAGAAGGGCAGAGTGCATAAATAACTCAGGATCATCTTCATGACTATGGGACTTACAGTAACAGAGATGTGATGTAACTGTTGTAATTCTTTTCTAACACAGACGAGGATCCAATGTCTCACTGACTTTGGATATGAGCAGTTTGGGAAGTGTTGAACCATTCGTCACTGTGCCAACCCCACGAGAAAAGGTAGCGATGGAATACCTACAGTCAGCCGGCCGCATCCTGACACGGCAGCAGCTTCGAGATGCGGTTGCATGTTCTCATTTACTTCAAACAGAATTCATGGTGAGTTTAACAACAAGTTTTAAATGTAGATTTTTGTTTACATAATTGGCACAACAGAAACTGGGGGGGGGGGGGGGGAATAAGTGGGCAACACTTTAATGTTAAGGTAGAAATCATTTCTGAAAGGCAGATTAGATAGTTTCAAGGTGGTGTTTTATGATTAAACTGAAGATAGATAAGCACTGAAGATAGATAAGTCAGTCAGCTATATCCATGGATAATACAGATGCCGCTCAATTTGAAGTTCCATTCATAGATGGGATAAATGTTGTATTAGAGGTACAGTACAAACAGCCAGGACTGTAACACTGTGACAGTTTCAAACAGATCATAAAGGCTATGATGACAGAAAACACAGTAATAATTGGAGATTTTGTTTGTTCCCTTGTAAACATCACGTATTTTTGCAGTTTGAAGACTAAAGTTTTAGTCACTATCAATGACTTTTTGGAGCAGATAGGGATACTCACAGTCAGTCAAAAATATCTTTTAACAAGTACTCCATACAGCAAGCGTGACATACGTTAAGACCAAAAAACCTGAAGTGTCCTACAAGTGTATCTGATATTCAAAAAAGCAAGAATCTAAAATGAGGACAGTAGGCTGATAGATAGAAATAAATCAGATTAGGAAAAACTCAGCCAGGGAAAACACGTAATTACATAAGACCTGAAAAAGACTGGTATTGCAAAACAACCAGATGAACAGCACTATAAGAAGTAAGGAGATGATACTTTTAGAAGGGGAATATAACAGCATAAACTGAGGCCAGTTGGAAGTGAGAGCTGAATAAGGCAGGCCAAAAAAGGTTTTGAATTTAAAAAGAAAAAATCATAACTCCATTTTCAAATATATCAAAAACATGAAACTTACCAAAGAGTACAAGGATGATCAAAAGGGTAGAAAAGAGATTTGGAGAAGTTGAAACAGTCAGAGAGAAGTGACTGCATTATTTGCATCTGTGTTGTTCATAGAAAAACTTAGGGAATGTCTTACCTCTGTGGCAAGGAGTAGTTTCAAACAGGTCACTAGAGGATCTATCTGATACTGAAGTGTTAATGGAAAAGATTCTAGAACAAATCAATAAAATGAATAAAAGCTACTCTCTGGAATAAGCTAGTATTCACACAGGAATCCTAAAGGAGTTCACGTATGCAGTTATTGATGTATTAACTGGGCAGGTTTAACCTAGCATTTGAGCCCCAGCAGCTGAGGAATCAGAGGGCCAGAGGTAACAGGAGTTTTTCAGAAGGGCACCAGAAGACACCCAGAGAACCACAGGCCTAGAAATCTGATGTCTAAATCAGAGAAATTGGAAAGAATCCAACAGATATATGAACAAATGCAGTACAGTGGGGAATAATAACAATAGTCTAGCACTGGAAGGATTGGTTGCTTCTCAGAGTAAAAGGAGCTCACCATTGGAGTCCCAGAGGGATTTATTCTGGAGGTGATACTGACCAAGATGCTCTTAAGTCATCTGGAAAAGGGAATAAATATTAAGCTGGCAAAGTTTGATAATGACACTGAATTACCGAGGATAGTGAAATTAAAAATAAACTTCAGAGAAATTACAGAAGAGTTTTATGATGGTGATGAGGCAGAGCAAATTCGGGGTTGATAATAAGGGTATACTTTGATGGGTTCTGAAATACAAAGCTAATAAACTTGAGCAAAAAACTAGAGAATAAGACAGAAAACATCTTTATGACACTGGAAAATTCTGTATTGCAGTCACACCTGCATGCTTCTCTGAACCTTGAAGCACATACAGAAGTATGGCGAACATAATCACACACTAGTGCAGCTTCTGTATCAGGAGATTCTAAATAGATGAGGACTCTTCTGCCTAGAAAAGAGACTGTGAGAGGCTCTAACAGAAGCCTATAAAATCATGATAGCAAGGACAAGGTGAATAGAGTGATTATTCATGGTTTTTCATGCTCAAAGAATGGTATCATTCTTTGCAATGCAAAGAAAAGCTTGTCCTGTTCTAGTTCAGATGCTTTGCTACCAAGTGCTATCAGAGGGTACCAGAGAGGAGGAAACTAACATAACCAACTACCTAACCCAACTTTAGCCTAACTCGTTTAGCTTTTGCAACTCAGCTAGCTAAACTAAACAAGCAAAGCTTTTTAAGACTGCTTTTGTAGCTCAAATTTAATAAGAGCCACACAGAAATGTGTATCCTAACAAGGCAGGTAAGAATTGGAAGACCTGTAAAACCCCTTGAGCATACTACTACTACAGGTCTAACAAAGCCATACAAACAATTCAGTTAATAAATGTACCAAAGCATGTGATACCTCAAGTTTCATTTTGTTTTTAGTTTGTACATGAAAGTCCATAGAATAGAAAGATGATGAGTGCCATCTTACTCTAAAAATAGTTCTTCATTATGAATAATTGTATCCTATGACACGGTGCTTTTATTCACCTTCAAAAGCTGGGGTTTGTAGTAAAAGTCATTTGCTTAAGAAAAACAAATCCTTCAGTGATTTTACCAAAAATTGGTCAGAGAGTGTACATGAAAAAAATGTAATCATACAACATACTTTTATCACCAGTTATGCGTCAGTTCTTTGCCATTCTGCTGCTCAGGCAGGAAAACCAGAAGAAATAATTTCATAGTGCTTATAGTGCCCTGTGTTAAGAGACAGTTTGTACAGACAATTTGGCACCTCCATAGAATCCTGTTTACCCGAATCCTCTCACACAGCATCTGTGCATGGCTTTGGGGCAATAAAGACTCACATTTTATTTGTCCCTCGGGGGGGTTCAACATGACTTTGTCCATTCAGCGTTTCCACAAAATTGTATTGAAGAGATCATGACTTGTCTATTCCAGTTTTAAACCATGTTTTAAAATGTATTTTGAGATGAAGCTGTTGAACAGTATCTGTTTAATATCTTCCTTACTACAGATAATAGCTTCAGTAGGAACTTGAGGCATGCAAAGAACGCAATATATAACCCTCACTCGTTCTGCTCACTCAGCTTGTTTTAGCTAGCTGAAGAAATAGAATAAGACAGTTTTCTTGAGTCTAGAATTATTAGATCCCATAAAAACCTTCCAAATGTGCAAAAAGTGGAGAAACGTTCTAAGTTTTAAATGGAAAACTGAAACATGAACAGTTTCAGGTTATTTTTAGTTCTTTAATTAACTTCTTTTATTAACAGTTAAGTGAGAATTAACTGTATTTTTTGTTGTAAAACATGATAAGATACCATCAAAATATTTTTCCATAGTATTTATTAAGAAAAAGGAGCTATTTTATTTTTATTCTTTTTAATGATAAAAAACTTAGGAGAATATATCTTATTTGTAAGCAGGAAAACATAAATTGCCCAGCATATACTTCTTTAGAAGCCTGAGCTGCTACTATTCAAAAGACAGAATGTCTGAAGTTGGGGACAGAACAGAAAAAAAAATCATATTTCCAAAATACTGGAATTAAATTTGTTCTCGTAGAAATGGAGGGTTGAATTTAATGAATATCTGCCTGACTTTTCCTAAATTTTGCCACATTTTCTTGAATACTTTCAGAGACCCAAATCATATCTGTGTGTTATCATATACAGTTATATATGTATATATATGTATAATCATATACAGTTGTACATGAACAGTTGTAGCATGACAGGCTAATGTGAGCCACAATAGCTGTTATTACAGGATTAACACCCAGAGAGGTGAAGTACCCCATGAACAAAGGTATATATTCATACACATCTATAATTGCTGCATGCAACTAAGCACACGAATGTATGCAGCTTATACGTTATTTTTAATCATTTAGTTATATATAATATGCATATATGTTTGATAAAACCAATTGAGACATATTGCCTATATAGCTACAGTGTTTGTATGCTAATTTGCACGTTTGTGCTATTTGCAATCTGCTGGGATTATTTTCCCCCATGTTAGCAGGAACATTATCCCCATAATATCCTGATTTTTTTTTTTCCTCTGGAATACTCTCTTGCTTTTCACAGCCAGTTTCAGGATAAATGACTTGTCTGTGGCTGTGATCCATGGTGTGTTGTCAGATTTCTGCTTGTGCCCTTGGCCCCACAAGTACTTACTGCTGGGAGGAGCCCACTGGGTAGAAAGTGTTTACAGGATGTAAGTGATTAATATTATTAATTGACCTTGCTGGCCCAGAGAAATGCATTTCTGTTTTCAACTCAGTGGCATTTTTGCATCTGTCAGTAACCTGCCAAATGATGGACTATTTTAAAATATCAGGAGGCATCACGAGGGAAACAGTCTCTTGTCATGCAGGCAGAGGACTCTTCCTCACACATCTTTTTCCAGTCTCTGTAGGTTAGACAGACATAGATTGTGTTAAACACAGTCTTAGTGTACTGCTCTCTCTTGGTATATTGTCTAGCAGGGAATCCTTTCAGAAGCCATGCACTGGTGGTGTTTCCTCCAAGCCAGAACTGAAGCAGGCAAACTCTAGGTCAGCCACTAGGTCAGCCACTGTCCATTAGAGCCAGTTTGGAGCCCAAGGGCCAAGGAGAAGAGTCTCAGAGAGGTCACCACTGGAAGGAGTGAAAATCAGAGGTAAATGTGAAAGGGGGTTAACAGCTCATTTTGTTAGGTCCACAGAGGAGGAAGGGGCATGAGAAGAAGGATAGAGGTGAAATTGTTTGACCTGAAGGAATGGGAATGAGGTTTATGCAGGAATGGAGTCTTACAAATGAGAAGAACCTGTGCTTAGTGCAGGCACCATATGGATAGCAATCCAGGGAGTTGAAAATGGACTGGGTAAAGTACCTGCAAGGAAGGTGTATCTTACCAGCAACACTTTGGCTGTCCTGAAATAAGAGGCAGCGAGTTCTTCTTTCGAGGAGTCAGCTGAAGAACAAGAAAGAGACCAAGGAAGAAATTGGGTGAGGGAGAGAGGAAGAATAAAGAAGACCTACTAAACACATGGGCATAAAGCAGAGAAGTGATTAAATAGAGAAAGTAGGAAAATAAAAACAACACAGAAGTTGCACCCTTATGCAGTAAAATGTTCAGAAGCCAAGTTGGGAAGCAGAAAAGATTCAAAGCAATTCCTTATGACCCATCTCAATTTTACGTAATTTGCCTTCAGCCAGAAAAGTAAGAGGGTACCTTCCCCTGCTTGTTTAATCCATATAAAGACCTGCTGCTGGATGCATCCTTGGCAAGCTGGGGCCTCATCCCTGCTCCTCTAAAAAGTCCCCGCAGCAGCCACTCATGCTGGGCAGGAAGCTTAGGTCTGAAGGGCAGTGGCCATGCGTCTCATCTGTGTCAAAGCCCTGGGCAAGCCTGTGCCTGTGGAGTTAGAAACCTGCTGATTTTGGAGGAAAATCCTTCAGTAAATTTGCCAGTGGTGCCAGTCAAAGGACCCTTTTGTTCTTATGTATCTGTAAGAGGCAATTATTTAATATGCTGCTGTCTGTTCAGATAAATGTCCTGGGATAGCAATGAAGTTTTCAAGTCTGTAGTAATGACTGTGCTTTTAAATAGAAGTATTAATTTACTGAAGATCAAATTCCAGCTTATCCTATGATACTTTAAATAATGGTGGCCAAAAACAAACCAAAACAACAAAAAAGCCAGTAAAAAATTGAGAATGGGGTCAGCTGAAGCATTTTTAATGTGATTTTGCAGATTGTTTTGGTTGGTAAAACATCTCCTACAGTCAGGGAGAAAAAACACCAAACTACATGTTTGATCTTTCCATTTTCAAAGGCTGTTTTTATTCAACTGTAAGAAAACTAACAATGTTTCAGGACCTCAAAATCAAAATTATTCTTCATCCCCTTAGACCAGGTGAAACATTTTCTTCAATGAAAAAATTGAGGATTTTTACTTTTCATTCTGACAAAAAAAAATTTGAAAACCAGTAATTTTCAGTTGATAATCTATGTATTTTTGGTACTTCAAGCAAACCGTTGCATCGGTTACTTGAACATCTGTGTATGTAAAGAAGACAATGCAGATCAGTCACTAAAAGATCAAAATAAGAATCAAGAGAAATAGCTTCAAAGTTTTATTACACTTTCGGGTCACTGAATGCAAAATACTAAGGCACTTCATTCTAGTAATTTCCATAAAAAGCCAGTGAGGTCTTTGACTGACGTTATTAAGGGCTTTACACAAAATTTAAACAAAAATGTTTGCCAGGTATTAGTATTTAATTATTTTGAAAGTTCCTCTCCCAGTTATGGAAAATGTTGTGCTTTTCTGCTACAGAACTGCACTTTTCAACTCTTCTTTTCTCGGACTGTTGTGCATTTTAACCTCTCTCAAGATCCTGTAAAAACTTTGCTTTAAATATTTCATCAGAAGTGTTCCTTGGAAGTCACCCCTTCAATATGCAACTCCCTGTGTTTATTAAAGGAAGGGTGTTGACAGGCTTGAGGTGGGAACCACTTTTTTTCTTAATAACTTTGATGTCAAAAGACAGTTGTGTAACAGCAGATGGCCTTCTGGGGATGATTTCCTGCATGGCTCCTTTGGAAACACCGATCTCATTTAATTTATTTTTTATAGGAAATACCAATGAATTTTGTGGATCCCAAAGAAATTGACATCCCGAGTCATGGAACTAAAAACCGCTATAAGACAATTTTGCCAAGTAAGTAAGTTAGCCCTCGGTTTCCTATGGTGACATTTCGTCCTGCATTGAGAGTGGATTGCTGTGAAAATCTAGCTTTCTTTATCTTTTGATCACTGTGTACCCATTCATAAGTGTATTTATAGTCTATGTAGAAAGATAACAAAATCCCAGTGCTGTAGGACTGGGAAATGCAGAACTCTCACTGGATGCCTTAGTAGGCACAGGCTTTGGCAGCATCCCAACCATGTACTGAAATGCAACCTAGGTTTTCTCTGGAGGAAAGCTTGGGCAGATAGGTAGAGAGGGGTCTACCGTGCCTTGCAGTAGTTCCCCTGATCTGTATGACAAGAGGGCCAAGACTGCTGCCTCCATCCATCACAGCACAAACCATCCTGCAGTGAAATCTGTTTATATTAATAATCATTTTGGTTTGTGTTCAGTTTCAGAATAGGTTGAGGAAGTTTTGACATTGCACTAAATATAGACAGAAATAGTTGAGATTTTATAAATTCTGACATCACCAAAGTAAAACAGTTCAGTGATTCAGAATGGTGGAGGACAGTCCCACAGAAAAATGTAAACACGTCCCTTTGCTTAGGTTTGGAATGAAGAATACTATAAAAATGACAGCATATCCCACCAATTAGAAATTTGTTTTCTAATCATCTCTGTAATGTCCTTGTAGGCCTACGTTATGTGTTAGTCATGCAAATTCACACACTTTAAATGACGTGATTTCTTTCAGTGAACCTGAACACACTGTGATTTGTTCACATCATACAAAGGCTTTGCAGCCAAATTAATGAAAATTGGTGGCCCTCAGCCACTAGATTAATCTCAGAAATCCGGTACATAGCTGGGAAAGCAACTAGTGTGGAGTACTTGCTTCCCTTCAGCCCCCAGTAAGATTTCCGTAGTCTTCAAGATTAGATTTTCTGTTACAACTGATAGCTCTGTGCATCTGAGTGCTATCGAGAAATATTGAAGGGAATTAAGGAAATTAATTGAATACAAGTTATATACCAAATAATCAGAAAATTCAGCTCCCTTAGAGTCTGGCCCAGAATCAACAGGATGTACACTGAGGGTGAAGTCCTGACCCCTTTGACGACAGCAAGATTCGCCATCAGCTGCAGTGGAGCCAGGATATCACAGAGCCTCGCTCTGCCTGACATGCAGATTTTTGGAAGGAGTTCTCCTTTCCCACAGCATCTTGCATCCAAGCTGCCCCAGCCACAGCATCGCCTTCAGCAATGCCTTGCAAGTGCTATGAGTCCTGGTTCACAGTAGCATGTGTTTTGAATTGGGACACAACAGCTGGGCTGTGGTTGATGCTGATGAGCTTTGAGAACCAGCATGCCTTTGTGTTTTCACCTCCAGTTAGCTGGGACGTGCCACTAACTCTGCGGCACATTTTGAGTCCAAGCACACTGCTGGTGCACACCACAACTACTCACTGACAGGCACTTTGTAACCATCCTTGACAGAAATCAAAAGGTCTGTTGTGTGTTAGCACCAGGCCTTTTCAAAGAAGGTATTTTGTGGATTGAGGCACATGCTCATAATAAATACTCGCACACCCCACGCCCAGTCCAAGAGGGTTTGGAAATGATTCGAGTGATTAAATAGAACAGCCTTCCTGGTTTCCTGCTCAGATGATATCAACCTGCTGCTTCATATGCCCGCATCAGCTTTTCCATTCCCAGCGCTGGGTGCGTCTCCTGAATCAGGGCACCTGTGGTGACAAGTGACGTTTGACCTGATGGATTATCTCCTAAAAATGCCCAGTCCTGCCATCTCCACCCTCTGCCCTGTGGAGGACGTTCTCATTTTCTGAGATAATTCTGTGGCAGGGTGCATGAGGGCAGGTTCGTGTTAACAGATACTGCCCAGCCAGACACGCTCATGGGAAATAAAATGAATGCCTAATGAAAATTATTCTATATGGAAAACTATAAAAGGCAGGAAATGTTACATTACATGAAAGATGTGTCAGTTGCAGTATAACATAGCCAACACCCTTATGCCTCTTCAGGCACAAGAGTGTCTGCTACGGCAAAGAGGCACAGGAGGCCTCTTTAAGTTTTTTAAGTGTTGTTTTATAAATGCATATATATGTACATATATAACATACACATGCTCATGCAATGTACAAGGGGACAGTGTGGGATCAGAAGCAAGTGGCTAAAACAATCCTTTAAAATCACTGTTTTTCCGTCCTCCCTCCTGACTGTGATTCCAGCCACTGTTAAACCCCACTCCGTATCTTCAGCTGCATTCCCTCTGCACTCCTTGAGCAAATTTCCAATCATATGCACAGATTTCCCAGTCTCTCACCACAGTCACATCCCTGTGGCAGAACACCAGCCCTGCTGCTCCCTCCTCATCCTCTTACATCTTCACCTTTGCTGCTTATCTCCTGGAGCTCCTGCTACATGTCCCAGCAGCAGGACCTCAGCTTCAAAGCCATTCTTTTCCCGTTCTTACCTCACTTTTCCACCTCAGACCAGAAGCAGAATTCTCATGGTGCTTCACAGCATGGATGGGCTCTTGCTTACAGCGGAGCAAGAGGCTTAACACTATTCTGTGGCTATTCCCATGTGTGCAACACATCCAAGGTACCTGGATGTCATTCCTTACCCCTTTCTGAAAGTACCCTCAGGGCAAAAGCCTACGTGAAAACACTTGCGGCAGAAGAGCAGTAACATGAAGGTAGGAAGCTCTTGGTGGGTCAGACCAACAAATCCACAAGCTGTTGATTGAAGTGCTTGTGCTAAAACTTGCTCTGGCTCTCCAGCTAAAGACCAGGGGGAAGTTAAACCTCAACTGTATGAACAAAGCACTTTATTATGCAAGCTTACGGACAGATGCTGGGAAACCATGCGCTTGATGTTGAGAATTTTCCAGTTCCCTTGCACTGCAGTTGTGACTGCAAGCAGTCATGCTTGCTCCAGTCCTGCTCCCTAATGAAGGCAATAGGATCACCAGCAGGCTTTGAAAAAAATAAAGATCCCATTTGCAAAGCAGAAGGAGAAAAACTGTTCAATCTTAGGAGAATTCAACATGGGTTTATCAAAGCAGTTTGTGTATCCATATGAGTGAACAAAATGTGTCCTAGTTGTGGTCACGAGTATCATAATATCTGTAATATTTGTAAATAGCGAGTATTACGCTTATCTGTGTTAGACTGCATAGTTAAAAATATAAGCGGATATTAGGCAACCTTTTCTTTAGTAGATAAAAAAAATCCCCTTTGCATGGATAAAACTTTATTTTGTCATGATGAAGGATTTTTATTAAAATGCAGAAGCGCTCATCATCATAAATCTGTTAAGTTTTCCATTGGGAAAACCTGGCTTACATTGGAAGTGCCAGGAAATGATTCAGATGAGATTAAAAAATTATGCTTTGTTTACAGGTGTTTTATACGTGAGGTGTTTTAAGCCAAATGCATTATTTGCAAGTCTAATAGCCTATTCGCCACCTGGCAGAGATCGGGAATGCAGTCTGGTATGATTCTTCCACGTTCTGTGTTAACAGTGTTTACCAAATAATACTAGTATCTGCAATTCATTTACAGACTGCAAACAAAACCAGGCAAAATAGAGGTGGATGGATTTCAAATGTTTCAGTTATCTGAAAGATTAATGATCTTTTGGGCTGCGAGTGTGAGAGCAGTCTGCTCACAAAGTTTTCATTTTCCTTTCCTGCTCACAAAGCAGACATACCTTGAGGACATCCCTTCTCACAGTACTTCAGTCCTACTGCTGGTAAGACAACTAGGACTGGACTGGGAGTTAAAAATGACTTATCATGGAAGTGCTACGAATAAGGACATACCCATGCCTGATGAATTCAAAACATAGTAGCAGTGAAGAAGCAAAAAAACAACCACAGCACATCATACCCCCTGTAAAATGAACACAGCCTTTGCAATGGGACAAAGCCTCATGTCTTTATGACAAGGTGGTGTTCATGAAGCGGATGAATCTCCAGTGCTGATGGCAGCTGGGGAGGCTGTCCAGCAGTGCCACCATATAGCTTCCCTTGCTGCCTGCACTGGGCAATCTCATGTTGGCAAGCTCCAACCCCTTTAATCTCTTCCTTTTCCTCCAGCCTGGTAAATTCAGGGCAATATTAATTTATTAAAGATGGAGTTAGAGGGAGCTTCTTCTACTCTAATGGGAAAGCTATTCCAGACTTCCTAGATGCATGGAAGAAAACAGCAGTAATTTTGCCTAAGTCAGAATTGCAGGAGACGTTTTTTATTAGTAATTAAAAGTGCTTAACAGCTCTGCTGCGTTTCAAGATTGCTTTACAAAGATTGATGAATTCAGCCTTGCAGCCACCATCTGTGTCTTTCTGATGTAGCTTCAGACTCTCAGACTTTGTCATCTTTGAGGAAAAGATTATTACCTCCAAGGTATTTGTCATTCAGGAGGAAGCAAATTACTTCCATTTGTGTCTGATGATTGCTTAGTGGCTGTGGATGTTTAAGGGCACTCAGGTTTTCCTCATTTCAGAGCTAAGTTTACAGCACTTGAGTATTTCATAACGGATCAGGACTGTTAATTTAGAAAAGATTCCCATCCGGAAGCAGTGTTTGTTTCGTTGATTGGAGTTGGAAGGAGGTCTCAGAAATTATGAAACTGATTTAGCTGCTCCTTAGTAACAGAGGGATTTATCTCAAGACATGGTAATTAAACTGGATGTTGAGTCTGTTTGGAAGAGGGTTTTTGAGGTAGGGGTCAAGCTACACCAGAATCAGAGGCATTGTGTGAGTTAGAGGAAGCGGGTGTTTTTTCAAGGCCACGTAGCCTGAGGCATTTGTGGAAATGGCTTATAATCACTCTGTGCTGAAAAGGAATGAGAGGTTTCCTGTCCTCATATTGTTAAAGGAAAAAAAAAAAAGTGAAAAGTTGGGAAAGCTAGTACAAAGAGATTTTAACACAAGCTAACTAGGGTTCATGTAGCACTGTTAACACAGAGGACAAGACTTCCACATACAGTCTTTGAACTAGAAGTCATGCATTCGTTTGCACATTTTAAGAAACATGGTCTCAGAACACCAGTCTGGGTCCTGCAAAGGCTCCACTCCTGTCCAAGACACTCCTATGGCCTCCAGTGGGAAAATGACATATAGTATGTTTGGGATCATCCTCCCTCTTCCTTTGATTTGCAAAGGCTTTATATTGTTCTTAGGAACAGGATGAAAAGTAACAAAAAGAATACAAAACCAACTCTGAAAATACCCCTTTTTGCTACTGCATATGTACATGAATTATATATTTCTTGTACAAACAGCAGGGCCACATAATAAATAGTGTTATCTTACAACTCTTCAGTTCAGCATCCACATATGTATCTTTGAAGACATTGCTTGGATTGCACTCAGCAAAGCAGCTGTCCAGAGATGATTTCCAAACCAATAGGTGTCTTGTATACTGTCAAAAAGCTGTTGATTCTAATGAATTATTTTAGCAAATAGCCAGAATATTATTTTTTTAGTACAGAAATATTTCCGTATCATTTTGTTAACAGTAAAACATTTTTTTCACAAAAGGTGTGAAGAAAACCAAAGTGTCCCTAGACAGCCACAACATAGGCACCTCACTCCCCATCTCCTTATCCCTTTCTGTTACTCTGTGTAATTGAGAATTTACTGGCTTTAATTCCAAAAGGGTAATTAATACATCGAGAATCACAGCATCACAAATGAGAGCACAAAAACTTCCTTTGCAAGATGTATTTAGTAACCAAAAGCTCTATACTCAACAGAGCTGGGCCCAGCTCTGTTCTAGGTATCTAAGATAATGAAGGAAAGAAAAGCGTGAAGGAAAATGTTCCTGCATTTTGTCATTGCATATCCAGTCCAGTACACATGAGCGGTCACAAGTTTCTCATATGGAACACAGGACTGAAGGGAAGGATAGGTATTTCCTGGTCCAGCCCATTGCAGTGAACTTAAATTAGAATAAAAACACATAGCTGATTTCATCCCAGGGAGAAGGAGTTTTTCCTAATTTAAATCCAACTGTAGTCATTGGAACAGTGCAACTTCAGGCAAAGACACCCAACTTGAACTCAAAAGACTTGGTGTAATTATTTAGCATCATACAATGATATGACACAGGTTTCAGAGACAGTCTAGGCAGGTCAGCTTGATACTCAGCACAGGCAAACTAGAGCTTGCTGGATGTTGCCTGGACCTGATAGTGTTGCTTCAATGCCCACAGCTTGCTGAGATACTTCTGCACAGCTCAGCATTGTGCATTACAGGTGCACCTTAGTCACACACAATGATCTGTTGCAGAGGAAAGAGTTGGGTGCATAGTATTTTAGTGCTTGACAGCCCCAAATAACAGTAGATTATTTTCTTCAAAAAGTCTTCAGTTCTCTATAGAAACCTTCTAATTACGGATTTTCTTTCCAATTTCCATCTTCCTTGTGCTCTTAGATCCTCTAAGCAGAGTGTATTTGAAACCAAAAAATCCATCTGACTCGCTGAGTACCTACATAAATGCTAACTACATTAGGGTAAGTAAATGTACACTCTTCATGTGCTTTTGAAACAATATTTCATTTTCCAATGAATACCTGGTTTTGCTAAGGTGCCACTCTCCTACCTGTCTTCACTGATAATTCCTTATCTTTTTTTCTACATTGGTGTGACAGGAATACTTTCTTGAACTATTTGTAACAAAGACCACATAGCCATGAATATATTAAAATGATTGTGGTAAGAAAACACTTTATCAACTAGTTTATAAAAAACATTGAGAAATACAGATGTTACTATTTATTTACTTCAGTATTTACCTTTTAATATTGTCCTACTGTCTTATAGTAAGGAAATGAGAGTTACCTTTTAACAGTGACAGAGATACCAGTATTGCCTTTCCCTTTCCTCTGCTTCCCTACAGTTAGCTTGGCACTTTTTTGACCTTCTATACATCTGTGTGTCTTGGGACTCCCTATACTGATATTCTGGCCTTTCTATAAGGTCTCATAAAGGTGCTTCTCCCTTAGCAAAGATATATAGCAGAATCTTGGATTCCACAAGCATTCATGTATTTTGATTTTTTTTTCCTGTTATCAATCTTCATAGGAACTAATTTTATAGTTCTCATTTTTTTTTCCTGTGGCTTGTTGACTGTAAACTGTCTTGTAAGCACTGCAGCAATATGGATGATGGAAAGCCCCAACAACTTGGACAACAGAGTAAGCTAGAAGAAGCCAAGTAAGCAGAGAAATTTGCAAGGGATTGATATATTCTCAGGATCATTTCAGCCCATCCAGTTTCCAGAGGAAAAGCTGTTCTACTGAAAAATTTCGGATCTGCTCTACTCTTAGTCATAACCGTTTTCAGTTCAAGTAACTTGTTTTTTTTCTGAAATTCCAGATTAATTTTTCTGCTTTTTTAGAACATCCACCTGCAATTTTTTTGACCACATGGATTTAAAGCAAATACTTTTGTTTCTGTTTCTGAACCAGGGATATGGAGGTAAAGAGAAGGCTTTCATTGCAACTCAGGGACCCATGATTAATACCGTGAATGATTTCTGGCAAATGGTTTGGCAAGAAGACAGCCCTGTCATTGTTATGATCACAAAGCTGAAAGAAAAAAATGAGGTATGACAACTAGCCAAACTGAGAAACTATTCCTATGGCTGATACTGTAGAAAGAACCTTAGCATATATGAAAGGAAGCTTGCAGATAACCGGCTCTTAAATAATCTGGTAATGGTCAATGTGGTAAGTAAAGTTGGGGTAGCCAAATGCACCAACTGCAACTGCATAGCAGTCATAAGAGATGCATTTAAAAAAGACAAAAAGTAATTCCATTTTCTAGATCTGTGCTGCTAGGCTCATATTTTTTAAGAAACACCTCATTTATCTGTTGGTTACCTCTGTACTTCTTGTAACTTTCTGGTATATAAAGAATCAATGGTTAGTGTTATGGAGGTTTTCTGATGTGGTTGAAGTTTTCACTTTGCTGTAATGGCAGGTTTTGATTCCATTCCAGAAATTACAAATCTTCTGGACCATCCCAGAAATACAGTTTGGGCTCCCAAATGCTGATACCACAAGAGGGACTTGGCCAGAATGAAAATATGTGGCTCTTTACCTTAGTACCAAGTAGAGATGACAACTGTATTTTAATTGCTAACGGCCATCTAACTGCCTGTTATACATATGTGACTTTTGGATCAATTCCTAACTACAACTTTAATAGCTTTATTTAGTATTCGTGTAAATTGTTGCCAGGTTTTCCTTGATTGTGCCAGAGTCCATGTTTGTGACTGCCATACATTAGGAACAAAAATTACTGTCCCTTGCAAAGGGCCAACACAAAGCTGTGTTCTGGAAGAATAAACATTAAACAAGTGGTTTACAAGGCTTGTGGACAAGAGAGAGACAGACACAAAGGAGTTTGACTTTTCCTTGAGTCCAAACTGCTAGACTTGGTATCAGTTCCCAGCTCCAGTTAGGTACCTCAATCAGATCTCAGCACCTTGCCAGGTAAGCACTAGGCTATATTGCCCCAGCTTCACTCACACCCCTGTTCTTCAAACTCAGATGCATGTGATGATAGAGAAACAGAGTTTATTCAGGCAAAGTTCCCAATCTGAGTGATCAGGGGACTGAGATCGTGAGTGCGTTCCCAGGGCTCAAACTCACTGCCCCATGAAAATGTGGACTCAGTAGACATACTCTTCTTTCTTGTGCTCTTGACTGCTGCTTGGCTGTTTGTCACCCTGCGTTTGGGCTTCTAGCATAAACTTAAAATCAAATGGATTTTATGAAAGCTATATGTAAAAAGTAGGTTAGTCCTGTAAAATATCCCAAGCCGTATTTCCAAACTAGGTGCCATTTTGCACTAGACTTCAAACAAGTGTCCAGAAGCCTACATTAAAAAGGTTACTCCTGAAAACACAGAAAATTTACCCTGGCCTAATTGGCCAAAAGGGTAAGTATTTCACTGAGGAAATGCTGACTGTTTAAACACTCACATCTGACACTGTGTAAGAAGAATGACTTGAAAGAAGAGCCCAGTAGTTTCCACCGTGTCAGGAAGCCCTGTGTTTACCTGAGTTACACAGGCTGTAGGCATTGGTGTTTATCCGCATTGTTGTGGCCTGGCAGTGGTAATTTCCTCCTAATAGAAAGGATGGGGAATCTCAAATCGTTCCCAGGCTATATAGAGGGGCTGTGTTTGCACAAGCTGTCCTGCTCTGTCTAGAAACCTTAGAAACTCTTGCTGTTAGGTTCCTCCTGAAACCTGGCTTACTACTGGAAAGGAAACAGCTTAGCTAGTGGCTGAGCTCAGTGTATTAACTTGCTTTCTAAAGAGGAGGCAAAAGCAGATGTTATGTCACGTAATAGCAGTTGATATTTTTTTCTTTTCTATTGTCTGCTTTATTTCCATCATTTTCACAGAGGTGCATCTGCAGTATACACACATACAGATTCCTTCACATTTGAAAGCATACTCATCCACATCCACCCCTGCACAAATAAACACCATACCCGACTCAGTTGTAGGCCCCATTCCTCAGTTGATGTAACATCAGTCGGCCTCCATTTGAGCTATAATGTACTATAAAGTAATGTGTAATGAGGGAGCTCTCAAATGAGAGACACATGGAAAACCTTAATCTCAACAATAAATTCATTTATTTAGCATAAGTAAAATTATTTGGGACATTAGTGTCCTAGTGCAATATACTGATGTGATGAATTTGCAATCAAAAAGGGAATTGTGTGAAATGATGATAAACAAAAGATTCTATAGAGTTACTTCCCTCCGTGAGAGGAAAAAATGATTAAGACTCTGTGGTAACAGTTTTTGTAAGATGGATGAAGATGTAATATGAAAGTAGAGTGCTGAACAAAATACCCATTTCAGCTGCATGAAAAAAAAACCCAACCATGGAGCATGCAATTATTGGATTTTCTTTCTTTTTGAAGACTGATTTAAAAAAAGGAGACTGATTTGTAAGCAAGAATAATGCTAAAGGAACTATGGGTGCTCTGAGTGTTTTAAACAGAATCTGCAAAACTTGTCCTCAGCACTACACAATGTCTGAACAGACTGGAAATCTGCCTATGCAAGGAGAGTCTACAGCAAAGGAGCTTCTGCCTGAACGAATAATGAGAAACTTGTAACTCTAGGCTATAATTTTAGGGTTAATATGAGGAAAATCACAACTCATCTAGTGATCTAGGTACCCTCCCTGGTCACTGAAGAGCAGTAGTCACTTTCACAGGGTGACCCATCCTATTCTAAGAGATCAGGGACCGTCTGTAGTAATATTTTAGGACAGGATCTTACATAGCTTTATCCATGAGGCACATGCGAACTTCATATATTACAGAAGTTAGTTAACTGGAATTTGACAAATATGTGGAATGTAAGAAGTTTATAGACTTCTATATAATTTTACAGAGATGTTTATAGACTTCTGTTGTACCAGCTGTTTTTCGTAATTGTGCTATGTATTCCATAGATAATATGCATTTAGTTTGTCTTAAAAGCTTACTAGCAACATTACCTGTTAACCAGAAAACATATTTTAGGAAGCATAAAGAATACCGTGTGGCATTCTACAAGAAGAAAGGCCTAGTACTGACTGATGCATTAAACAATGTGTGTTTATTCAACTCAGATAATGTAAATCTTGTCAGTAATTATCTAGGACAATCTTGTTAACTCGCTGTTTAAGCTCATATTGTTTTTCATGGGATGTTTTTTCCTCCCTCTATAAGCACACTGATCTATGCACAGCAAAGTAGATTCTGGAATTCAGAAATCCTACCTTTTATAGATTCACCTAAGCCTCTTTGGAGATTGCTTAATAGTTCAGTATTGGTACTATAGATATGTTTTGGGTTTTGGAAAAACTTTAGAAGATTTGGTCCTAATTTTGAGTTTTTTAGTACATCAAGGCAGAGCGTGCCTTAGTTCTGGAGATCCACATCAGAAGAGGCCCCATGAAGCCTGGCATCTGGCGGGTTTGGGGTGGGGTGTGCAAGGAGACAGGACAGGGGATTGGAGGGAACCAAAGCCTGCAGGCCTGTCACAGGAGGAAGGACAAAGGCTGAAACCAATTAAAGGTCATGCGAGATGCTGTTTCTTATATAAACTTCCTGCTCAGGTCAGGGAGTGTCATTTTTGTGGGGCAGATCAGAAATAAATAACCGTTTATTAGCAAAAAGCTAACCAATGGAAATTAATTTGAGGGGGGAATTTGAAAGATGGAAGGAAGATGAGAATTTCCACATGGAAGTAAGAGGTTTCCCAGGCTTTTAGCTGCCATGCAAGTTGGCTAGGATATTTTTTATTTTTATTTTTTTTTCCTCTTAAGCATCTTTTAAAAAAACCCTGCTCATAGTTGTTATGTGTTTGCTGACTGCATAGAGGATTGTATGTTCAACCCCAAGCTCACAAAATGTGTGACCTATTTAGAAAGTGCTATAGTGAATGAATATGCAGCCTGAAAGAAGAGCAGGGAACAGAATCAGGACCAGCAGAAAGAGTGGAGGTGGAAGATGACGTGATGATAAGAACAAGTAAATTCTTTCTTTTTTTTTCTGATACATACTGTTTGCAATAGGCTTTTACTGATTACAGACCAGAGACTAGAGAGCAGACTTCTCAGACACTGTGTTTGGCTTTTGAACAGGTTTAAGATATAGCTATATGGGACCAATGGAATTATCTTTCAGGTTCAAGTAGTGTCTTGAGGCAATTTACTTGTTTTTGCTGATGCTCCTGGGATTTACTATATTATTTTCCATAAGTTTGATGCCTTTACCCTCCCATCTTCGTCTTTATCCTTCTTTTATAATTAACTTTCAAAAGCACGTTAATTCCCCCAAGTATCTGTCTTCTTAGAAGTGCCTGAACAAGCTGATCTTAGCTGTATTTTCAAGGTTTTTCTTAAAGCAGTAACAAATGGTATTTATAAAAGATGCACAGAGACTATATTAAAAATAATCCTTTGTATTTCACTAAATGTAGACGAACTGTTAAATGAAAGTTATTTTAATGAACAGCCCCATTTCATTGTCCACCCAGTGCAAGCTGCCAATTCCAGTTCTGGGAAAGAGTCAAGAAAAACACTCTTCTGAAGTGCCTGAAGGCTTTGTAGTGAGCGTTGTAGTTGTATGCTCACATTTATCAAAAAGTCTCAGGGGTTGACTCAACTATTGTTGATTGTCAGGGTACAATTGTGTATTTAGAGTTTTCCCCATATTAGCGCTGAAAACTACGCTCCCAGGGAGGGGCATGAATTGCAGATCTGGCAGATGATAGTAGCTAAACGTGTCACATGGGGGGACTGTGGAACTTGTGAACACCTTTCTTTTTGTACAAATTTCTGAGTATTTTATTGCCATTCTTGATGTCTTCGGGGAGACAGCAAATTTAGGATGTTCGGGTAATGCTGCTAAAGGCAGGATGTCAATGAAACCGCTCAGATTGGCCAGCATTATTTCAGAAAATGTGGCTTTCACACACCTTACATTATTAAGGTAATGAGCATCTATTTTTAGAAAAGTATTTGTACAACAGAGATGATTCAGTTCAGTCAGCTGTTGGGTTATCGCGTAGCAGCTTAAAGATCACACCTGGTGGTAAAGCCTTGCATTTCACTGATAATTTGTTTTGGATCCTTTTTAGCATGATTTACTGGGAGTTATGGTTTATGGCAATTAATTACATTAAAGGGATTTTTTCATTTTGCTGTGTAATGTAGGCTACTGTCTAAATGTAAACTAGTTTATTCAGCAAAAGTTTGTGAGGAAATGCAAACAAGTTCTTTCTGGGATTCCTATTATTGTAGAACTGTCTGTTTTCTGGGCATTTTGGGTTTGTTTGGTTTTTTACTTGTGCACTGGATATTAAAAAGAATATTTTCTTTAATTGTTGGGGTTCTTTTCATCATATTGGCCAGCATTATTTCAGAAAACGTGGCTTTCAAACACTTTACGATCTTAAGATAATGCTTAATATAATAAGCATTTATTTTTAGAGATTTAGAGAAGTATTTATAGAATAGGGATGGTTTGCTTTCAGGTAGACTATAGAGATACTTTCATGGAAATGAATATGAAGTTGCAGTTGACTTGAAGATAAGAAAACTATTGGAGGGGAAAAATAAAATGGTTCATATTGTAGATACTATTATTTCTTCATCTCCTTTTCAGTAGGTGCTTGTCAGATACATTGCTGAAAGACTGTTAACACTACTGATTCATTAAGAATTCTGTATATAATTTTGTGTAGCTCTAGCAAGACTGATTGATAGATTTTTTTAGCTTTCATTTCCAGTAAGTTATATAGTTGACACCTCTGATTCTGCAATATACCTTAACATGCACATCAAGTCCCATTGAATTCATTAAGATCTAAGGGCACATTTACAAGCTTTGTTGTATCAGGGCTCAGGAGAGTAAAGAAGATAAAAAGTCTTGTGAGGAGAGGACAAACTCTGAATCTTTTGCTCAGAAGGGAATCTCCTTTGGAAAGAGAACATTTTATAAACTTAATTCTATGAATTAAAGAATTTTCTAGGGGAAAAAATCTTTAATTTTGAATGTGGAAAAGAGTTCCTTTGACTGAACTTCATTGAGCTTTTAAAAATAAAAATAGCTGTTCAAAGTGTTCAGTGATAGAAATCTGTATTTGAAAAACTCAGATCCTGAAAATCAGGCCTAAGTCATTCTTTAAGAGCCCTGCAGTATCTTTTTTGGGAATGCTTCTGACATGAGTAACCCCTTGGTTGAGTTCCTCCCAACTTTCCAGACAAATACGTTCTGTGTAAAAATTAGATATGAATGTGGCTCCAGGATCCAGCTGATTGATGACACTGATTCTTGTTTTCCAGAAATGTGTGCTTTATTGGCCAGAAAAAAGAGGAATCTATGGGAAGGTGGAAGTCCTTGTTAACAGTGTGCAAGAATGCAAGAACTACACTATCCGTCAGCTTACAATAAAGGTAACGGTCTGCATCTGAGAAGCATTGTTCCGAATGCTTTCTTTTTTTTACTGTTAAATGAAGTTAAAGAGGTTTTTTTAAGGGGCATAAATTTTTACAAAAGGAGTAACTGAGCTATGAAGCTCACAGCTGCAAGGTATGATTGAGACCAAAGCACTGGAACACTTACCTTACTGCTGCTTTGTATCACTCTGGCAATACAAAGGCTTAAAAAAGAGTGCAAGTTCCATTCCCTTGAATTACGTTTGGTTTGAGGCCTTTTTACGTGGCTAAGGCAATGTAAAGAGATTTTAGTTAATGAAATAAATAGCATAGCATCACTCTAAAAAAGTTAAGCTGCTCGTGTTGTGTGCTGAGTGCATCCGTATTCCATTTGAGAAGCTAAAAATATAAGGAGTATATAAAGGAAAGCTTCACACTTTAATGTTTCTGACTAAATATTAACTGTAAATAAGGCAGATGATCCTTTTCTGAGTTACTCCCCAGTTACACTTGCGTGCTACTGAACTGGTCTGCTTCTCCTGACAAAGCATTGCAATTAGTAATGAACTGGGAAAATTTGGTGTTTCAGTCCAGCCAGTGAGAAGTGGGCAGAAGTCATGTTGTTCAACACAAGTCACATTATCCCACATTTAGGCCCTTTGCTTGTTGAAGTAAGTGGTAGAAGCCTCTGTTGGATAGAGCAACGGGACAAACTGGGATGATGGGTTAATCTGAAAGAGCAGTTCTTCTGCACTTTTAACTTAAATACTCTTGTAGTTTTAGTATCCGACCCTTATGATAATGTCCATAAAAGGTAGCAGAAATAAATAACAATTAGGAGAAGCCCAGATCAAGCTAATCTTTCTGTATCATCTTCATGCTGATCTAACACATCTCTGACAATTCCCAATTGACAGTAACAGTCAGCAAGTCAGCAGCAGTCAGATGGACAGAGTGGAACTTACATAGCTGGGAAACCAGCTAAGTTTTCAGATGCACAAACCCTTCTTACAATTGGGTGTCTGTTGTCTACAATTGCATCCTCCAAGGTCTATAAAAAACATCTTTAAATCTCTCTTAACATTTTTACTGTCTTTTTACCACAACATTAAGAGAAATAAAAAGAATTGTTCACCCCAAGTGTGCTTATAAAATCTTCATGTTAATTTCAGCAAGGGAGTCAGTCCCGGAGTGTGAAACACTACTGGTACACATCCTGGCCGGACCACAAAACCCCCGACAGCGCTCAGCCTCTGCTGCAGCTCATGCTGGATGTAGAAGAGGACAGGGTAGAATCACCAGGCAGAGGGCCTGTCATTGTGCACTGCAGGTAATTTGCAATCCTTTTCTGAAATGACTGCCCAAAGCAAGGCCACAGCAAATCACATCCTCCTAAACAAAGAACTGATTTGGGGAAGAGTAAAATTCTCCAGATCCTCTTCATGCTAATTGACTTTTTTCAGTTCATATTTCTGGATTTGAGCTTTGGAGAGAATTCCCTTGTTGCTAGCAAATTGTTCCTAAACCATTCTCTGTTTCTGCTAATGAACCTTGTTTCTGCAAGACCAGCTGGAAAATTATTTTGCTTCTGTTTCCTAGTCATGATTTGCTTGCTTTTCGGTCTTGTTGCATAATTACATGCCTAGGTCAGATGCAATGCCCTATGACTGGTTGGCTAAAATGCTGAAAAGCAAGTAAATTTTCAACAGCAAGCACTGGGTACAAATTTGGAGACCAGAATGCATCAATACTAATTTCACACAGGCAGTTGGTTTGATACTCAAGAGCAAAGTGTTATTTGAACTCAAGAGCAGAGTGTTATTCACATGAATTGTAATAAATCAGAGAATGTTCTTCTAAGAATTCTAATTAAATTCAATTTTATTTCTTTGTATTGATTCATTGCCCCAGTTTTGCAATTGAAATAGCAGAAGGTAGTACTGGATTTGTTGGTGCAAAGAAGTAGGTGAAAAGTGAAGCAAACCAGAAAATAAATGAAAATTATGCTTCCTTACTTCCTTTGTCCCATAACTGTGATGATACATCTCTTACAGTTGGGATACTACTTTTTTTTTTTTTCCTAGAAGTACATCAAAACAGAACTTCTCATCTTGAACCACTTCTTTTCAACTCCGTATTTAGGAAATTTAGAGAAATGGAAGCCAGATTTGAACCACCCGTCGTTTTTCAAACCAGAATGTGATGAATAAGGAACTTTCCCTAATTTTATGCAGCTGTTTTTATGAGGAATTATTGCTTCCCTAGACAATCCACAAACCTGTGGATGTTTCTTGAGAGTATTTTTTTTTAGTACGAATCTTCAGTAATGAAGGTCTTTAGGGTGCCTTTCTGAGGTGAGCAATATGACAGTAAGGTCTGTAATCATGAGGAGGAATTTATTTGTTATTAAAGACCCAGATATCATCTCTGTTGTGATTAAAATTAATAGTTCTTCATGTTCTTAATGAATTAATATCAGAACTATTAAAATTAATAGTTCTTCTAAAAATTAATAGATTACTCAGATGTCTATATGATCATTGTGGTCTAAAACATAGGTAAAAACTCACACTCCATTTTCTTCTAGTCAGATAGTTTCTTCCCTTTTAATCTGAGTTGCAGTTGAGGTCATGCAGGTTTTATAGAGCTGTGCACACTTTTAACTTTGGACTTCAGATACAACTGCACAATTCTCGGTTATTTCCAGAGGACCATTACAGTGCACACTCAAACAGTGATCCTTAATCTGAAGCAGAAATGTTTTAATAATCTCTGAACATTGGAAATTATGGCACTAGTGCAAACAAAAGGCTTTTTGTATGTGCCTTCCTGTAGCCTATCACAGAGGGTGCTGTCTTAAATACTTTAGGAACGAGCCCATTCAGGATATAAGAAGGACTTGACTTCTTGTAATAAAACAATTCCTATTCTGAGAAAGAAAAGGAAAAAGAGTAAACATTTGTTTTGGTCCTTAAAATCAGCAGATCTGGTTACACACACACTAACAGCACAGATTTCCAAGGGAAGTTTTAAATTCTTGCTAATCTTTATAGTGGCATTTACTGAAAGGTATGTTTCCTCTCTCATGTCACTCATCAAAAGCATGTGGCAAATGTGGAAAATACCTCTTTAATCTGTCCTTTGGATGTGTAGTTAGTGCTAAGTTTGAGTTTAACAGCAACTAGGTGGTTTGGGATCAAATACAAGTTTTAATTCAAAGATTTCAAATATAGAAGGAAAAGTGGTTTTTTTTTAATGTAAATTGAATTGAGAAGAATTAGAACAAAGAATTACATTCTGCAAATATAAGACTAATTTAACCCCATTTAGTCAGTGAAACGAAGTGGACTGAGAATCTGGACCACAATGCTGTTTTCTTCTTCCCAGAACCAGCAATTTGGCATATTGGAGGACTTGTAAGAGTTTCCTAAATGAGACAAAGGGATAAAATTTTCATGCTTGGAAACTTGACACTGTTATTGCTGTAAATTTTTGCTTTTCTTTCCACATCACCTAGTGCATGAATATGTTCTATAAAAAGCACACTGCCCACGTCTCTTAATCTCAAAATCATAACAGTCCAATATCCAACACTCCCAATTAACAGACCAGTCATTATGAATGAGCTACTACACCTTAAACTCCTAAAAGAAGAATAGAAAAATAAAAATAAATGTTTATGTATATATATATATATATATATATATACACACACACACCCCCACACACCATGTTTGGGTGTTTGAAAATACTTCAGAGTAAGTAGTTCTCTGTATTTTGTGGATATCCAGGAAGAAATATTATGCAAGTGAAGAACACTGCCTGAAATAAACTGTGTAGTAAGGTAGGACTGGCATGCCTAAACTGAGGAAGAAAATACATTAGAAAACAATAGACTTTGCTTAATACATGTTAAGAACTTGTCCAAGAACACTTAATCCACTCCAAAAGAAGGGGAAAAAAGAACCCTTCATTGTAGCCAACTTCACTTAAAACTTTAGCCCCACATTCAAGGTTTTCACAATATTTGAGGAAGTGAATGGGGGGAATGCGTTGGACTGCTTTCTCCAAATCCCTTTTTAGAAACTATGATGTCCTCCTCTTTTTGGATACATTTTCCTCATAAATATTGATGTCCAAGGAGACAGGCTGTCAACTGAAGATCTTTATCTCACTTGATATTTCTTATTCTGCCAGTTTTATATCTCACTATCCCCCCATGGTTGGCTTAGGCATCCCCATATAGTCAATATTGCTGAGTCCTCTTGGAAATTTTCACTTCCAGATGAGAGGGCTCTTGAGTCTCTAAAACACTCCTATCTTTCACTTTGTGGTGAGTAGATTGTGATTTGTTTCAGCTGCAGCAAATGAACATACTTCTGGTAACACTTTTCACTCATATATATCAAGCTTCCATCTGAGACACTCAATGTACTCTTCCTGGCATTAATTTAAGTAACTCTTACAGTGCTCTTATTAGGCAGGTAGCATCCATACCCATTGCAGAGATGAAGAAAGCGAGGCACCAGATGGTTAAGTATTTACTATAAAGCCAGGCATGGAGATCTTGACCCCTGACTCCATGTTTTAACTATTTTACCTATTTTCCTCCCATTCAGCATGACAGGGATGAGCTGCACTGAATTTCACATTACTTATGCAGAAAACTGTGGGGCAGAGAGTCTCAAAAGTGTTGGAGGCCCAGGGAGTAAAAATAATGTCAAAATGAATGTTTCCATGCCTGCATCAAGAAAACGTGGAGAGTTACAGCACCAAATCCTTCTCCCTCCTGCAGAATCACAGGAGAGGGAGTTAACTTCATCAACATGATTCTAGATCCTTTTTTCCTTCATGGTTAGAGGTATGGTTAGCAGAATCCCTGTATACTTTGAAGGCTTTGAGCATAAAGCCCCATAAAGACTTTTGCCTTTAGGTAGACTTTTCCCCATCTCAGTGCATATCTCCATCATTTGTTTGGACTGTTTCATAGAATATTTGGACTTTGTGGTGCTACTGGAGATTATTTTTCTTACCATACACTTGTGTGCAGACTGAAAACATACAAGCCTCGCAAATTACCCACAACAACTGGACCACTGGAACAGTGCACCCTTTCATTTCTAAGCAAGTGAGCTGAGAAGCTACCCTTGCTCATCATGCACCCCAGAACTGTGGGTTCTAGCAATTCCGAGTTTCATATTTTTACTGGTTTTGTATCTAGTTAGTGTTTTCCAGTTAATTCCTTTGATCCGTGAACTCCATTCCCTTATTAAATTTTGCCTTCTTTTCAGTGCTGGTATAGGAAGAACTGGATGTTTTATTGCTACGGCTATTGGTTGTCAGCAATTGAAGGAAGAAGGAGTTGTCGATGCATTGAGCATTGTCTGCCAGCTACGAGTGGATCGGTGAGTTCCAGAAGAACCATAAATAGGTCAATGATTCTGAAAATTAGTCAATAATTCTGAAATTATGCTGAAATCATTGCTGAAATGATTCAGTTATGATTCTGAAAAGCTTTCCACAGTTGAATGTTGTTTTGCATGAAATAGCAGCCATTGCTTTTGCTGATTCGTATGACAGCATTAGCTGAATGTTCAAGGTAACATCTGTTTTTAAGACGCTGAATAATGAACATTCTTTTCTGGGTGAACCTGTGTGAGACTCCACTGAATGAAATTGTCCTGAGATGGCAACCCTGCAGTTGCTGGGCACTTGGCACTCCTCTTTTCCCCTCCTGGAGCTTTCTGCTATTTACAGCATCCTACTGGGACACAAGAGACATGGGGCAATCCGGAGGCAAGGGATTGTCTTTGAGCCTGGATTGACAGGGACATCCAGGCTCACTCAGTATGTAGCTTCTTTATGCAGCAGAGAGAGCCAAATCTGGTGCTGCTGCTATTCCCTCAGCTGTGCTGGGGGTGGTTTTGAATTGGGTTGGCAAACGTACCCAGCTTAAGAAAATAGTAAGGCATTTGTTGCAGAATTTTCTTAAATCTTAAGTCAGATCAATTCCCTGATTGAATTCACAGCTTGGGAGCAGGAACAGTGTAAGCCAGCATTGTTGCAGCATGCTTTGTTTTGTGAAACTGTGGCTGAAGAGAGATTTGTGTTGGAAAGGAAGATGTGGGTATTGCGCACAATGGGAGCTGTTGGTCTGATTGCACTTTTCTTTCTTATTCTGCTCAGGGAAACAGGATTTTGTATAAAGTAAATAAACAGGGTTGTACCAAGAATAGAGAAGTCTTGTTCCTCTTCTGCTGTAGGTACCGGGTCATATCATCTCCTCACAAGTATCTTAACTGCTTCTGACATGCATTTCTTCTTTAAATGGAAACAACCCATAAGGGTGCAAATGCTGAAAAAGAACTTAGGTCAAAGGTATAATACAGGATTTTTTGTGTTCTGAAGAGCTCTGAAAGATACTAGAACCACAAATTGCAGAAGGACCAGAATTCATATAGTTAACCATGTTTATGGATCACCCTCTCTGCCTTCCTCTCTGATGTGCCTTCATCCTACTAGAGATTGTAGTGTGATCCTTACAGGGCAACACCAGTCACTTGGAGTGTAAACTTCCGCAAGGGGAGTTACTGACCTAAAACCACTGCAACATGAAAAGATGGGAGAACTGAGGGAAAAGTGCTTACTCTGTTTGAAATTATCAGTTCTAAATTTCCAGCACTCCATTCTGATTATCTCTTCATCTTATTGAAAAAGGTTTGTAGTGTTCTCCCCCGCTTTAGTGTTTCTGTTATGAAATGACCTTTTTCTTACTGCTTTTACACTCCATTTTAGAGAAGTGGAAGCAAACTCTGGTCTCAGCTAAGTCATTTTTCATGTCATTATTTCAGCCATAGAAAATATAATCTAGATTTTCAGCATTGTAATTGACAACACTATTTCATTGAGTCTATCTGACCAATGAACTCTCTTATATCTATGGGTATCCTAGATAAACTTGAAAGATAATGAAAATCTGACCCAAATAAAAGAAAAGAGGTTTTGGTTACTGAGTTTTGCTGAGAAAAATGTCTTTAAAAATTAAAAGACACATATATACTTTTTTATCGCAGGCAGTGCCTGAGAGTTATATAATCTGAAATTCATTCATAACAGCAATCTCAGTGGCACAAAGCCTGTTATAAAAATTGTTAAGTCTTGTGATTTGCGTATTTCTGGGAGGATTTTAAGTTTCACGTTGTATAAATTGGCCATATTGCATAATGGATCTCGCTCACCTGGCAGTGAGTTTATAACAAAGATTGCTAGAGCAGAGTTTAGCAGCTTCTCAAATTACAGCAGCCACTGCCAGCCCAACCAGATTTTATGAACACGGTTCATAAAGTGGCTGAGTATCACTCTTACATGGACATAGATCGACGAGACCAGCTTCCACTGATGACAGAGTGCTGATGTGTTGGTTACTGGTGTGTGAGATTGGGTCATTACACACGGCATGAGCTGGCAAAATGAGCTTAATGTCCCACTAGACTTGTTTGCAAGTGGCCAACATTAGCAATGGGGTACAACCAGGAGCAGGGCAGGAACAGTGATGAAGCTGTCTTCTTCATGACACTGGCCAGCAGCTGAGCTCCAATTTATTCTCTGTGCATCAGATTGCCCTTAGAAAACAGAAAAAGAGTTCAGCAGAAAAGGATGGTTTTATCTGACCACCTGAGAGCCAGAAACCTGCCTAAGTAGTACACTGAATATTTCACTCCTGGTACCTCATCTCCACTAGGTTCCCAGCCAGACTTGCTTATGGTCAGAGCTATCCAGACACCTGCTGATGGACCTGCTGATGGAATAAACACATTTGATAGTACCCACTTGTGTGTGAACTTTTTGTTGCATGTGTCCATGGCCACATTTCTACTAGAGTGAATTAAGTAATAGAAGAAAAGAGCTGCACTTCAGGGACTCACAGTGATGCTGTAGTGGTTTACCAAAACATTCCCATTGTCCAACATACTGACAGAGAACCAAACAAGGATCGAGACAAATTCGAGATGGTGCCAGAAAGTTATGCTGAAAAAGAAGCTTAATTAAGTTTTTATGTAACCCCTCTGGAAACAGTATAAAGCAGAGCTCCAACAGGGAATAAGACAGAAGAGAGTGGCTCCTAGGTAACGTATTTCCAGGTGCCACTTTCTTCTTAGCTGCTTAGGGTAAGTTAAGGGGTAAATGTATCTGGCAGTAATTGTATGTGCTGAGCTAACATGAGGAAAGGAACCATCCACTCAAAATCTTGACCCAGGATGGAGATACAGCCATGCTATGTGTGGATTCATAGAAAGACAGACCCACAGGTCTGCTCAGCTTAGCTTTTTTCCCAGATCATTTTTTAAGTTTTTCAACAGAAACAGGAAACGTTTGATGTGAAGCATCTTCAAGACTGACTGTGATGTTGAGAAATTTTGCACATTCTTAACCTCAAAGGCACATTCTTGGAATGACATCCAGTAAGTTTGCTCTTGGCTCCTCAGACAGGATGAAAAGAGTTTCCAGTGTGCGTCAATTCATTGTTTAAGTGTTTTGACTAATCGCCACAGGTTAAAAAAAAATAAATCCCAAACCCTGCACCGTATTCATTCTGAAGCAGACTGCATCCAGCTGCACTAGCAGCAAGCCAGAGGGCAGGGTAAAGAACGCTTTCCTCCCCCATGGCTACCCAGGCAGAGCTGGTTGCGGTCCCCAAGCCCTCAGGATACCAGGGGCTGTTTCTTCCCAGCACCACTCCAGGGAGTCCCAAAGAAGAAAAGAGGCCAGCAGCTCACAGAGGAGCTGGCGGTGTGTGCTGGCAGAGGACAAAGGCTGCACACCCAGAGGTGCCATAGCTGTGGGTACATCCCTGCTAGCCACTAGGGACATGGGAGAGGAAACCTCCCTCCTTGAGCAGATTTCCTCCTGAAATGCTCTACCACACAGCCTTCTGCACAAACTGATGTCTTAGGGTCACAGATAATTCCTTGCTATTAAACATGAGCCTTGCACAAGGACAAAGGGGAGAAGGACGTGGGGATACTGGTAGATGAAAAATTGGACATCAGTCAGCAATGTGCACTTGCAGCCCAGAAAGCCAATTGCATCCTGGGTGGTATAAGAAGAATAGTGACCAGGAAGTTGAAGAAAGTGATTCTTCACCTCTACCCCACCCTTGTGAGACCCCATCTGGAGCACTGCATCCAGCTTTGGGATCCTCAGCACACAAAAGGCACAGACCTGGTAGAATAGGTCCAGAGAAGGGGCATGAAAATGGTCAGAGAGCTAGAACATGCCTACTGTGAAGGAAGTCGGCAGCAGCTGGGGTTGTTCTGGAGAAGAGAAGGCTCCAGGGACACCTTTTTGCAGCAATATACATATAGAAGACTTATAAGAAAGATGTAGAAAGCATTGTTACCAGTAGGGATAGGACAAGGGGTAATGGTTTTAAACTAAAAGGGAGTAGATTTAGGTTAGATATTAGGAAGAAATTCTTTCTTTACTGTAAAATTGGTGAGGCACTGGCACAGGTTGCACAGAGAAGCTGTGGCTGCCCCATCCCTGGCAGTGTTCAAGGCAGGTTCAAGACCAGAAGCAACCTGGTCTGGTGGAAGGTGTTCTTTGCCCATGGCAGGAGGGTTGAAACAAGATGATCTTTAAGGCCTCTTCCAACCCAACCAGTCTGTGATTCTATGGTTCTATGAATCCTGTGTATAATAGCACTGACAAGGCCAAATTGTCAGGTGTCCCTAGGTTGACAGGGAGGTGAATTGGTTTGCCCATACAGGGTTCAGAAGCACCATAACATCTTGGTCATGCTCACATAGGGCACATGCAGTAGCGCTGGACTCAGCCCCAGGCAGTCTTACACATACCTTCGTGGTGATTTTGTATGTTACTTCAACACCAAAGAGGAAGAAGCAAGGATCACGCCGCAAACAGCCTAGTGCAGCCAAACTTGTCTTAACCTGCCCTTCCTGCCAAGTCCTTGTCCCTAGATATGTTACCTTCCTCTATCCCTTCTACACAGCAGATCTAACCTGGGAAATGTACTCCCTTAGAGAACATCTTGGGGGAAAATTGATGGGGCAGACAGGAAGGGAAGCTGGCTGGGAAGGGGCTGTGTGGGCAAGTCAGGACACAGTAGTGACAAGGAAGGAAGGAGGCTAGGCAATAGAGAGGACCAGAGCAAAGCCCTCTCATCACCTTTAGACTCTCACTGGATATCAAGGCAGGGAACAAGCACAGAGGAGAGCAGCTGAAGACAGCAGGCAGCCAAGAGTATGAATTTGTGGATGTCCTTGTTGGCAAAGCTAAGAGGCTGCTGCATTTTGCACCGGATGGGACCATTTAAGGGTCTGTGATTTAACTCCTACGGCTAGCATATCATAATAGACATGCAGCTCACTAAAAGGTGTTCTGCAGTTGCCTGAGCTCACTGGAGAAGCACAGACAGCTGGTCATTTGCTTAAAGAACTAGGTATTTTAAATATGTTTTCCCTGACATCTCCCTTTAACCATCCAGTACCACTGAGGAAAATAAAAATAACTTGTGGCTACAGATAACGTTCTCTACTACTAAAGCACAATACTTGTTGAGGCATTTTTACCATTTTTGTATAGCTTTATATATCAGTAGACTCTTTTGTTGCTAGCGTGTCTAAAGGAATCACATGAGGGTTTGTCAGACCTTCTCCTTTAAGATACCTGGCTTCAACATTGCTCTGTATCTAAATCCCTCCCAGACTTGATTGTTTCATTGAAGATCTAGATGAAGCCAAATACAATGCACAATTAATGTCTTCCTTCCCACTAAGGTCACTTAGTCCTTCATCCTCCCAAAGGTAAGTAGCTGTTCCAGGGTGCGCGGAGGATGAACTGGGGGCTTGATTCTAGAAGCAGAGTAGGTAGCTTTGAATACCCTGGCAGATGAGATAATAGAAGTGAAATTAAGTGAACTTGAGGCTTCACTCCATGAGAAGTGAGACCTGGGAGACTAAGGACTGTCAGAAAGAGGCTAAGGTTAATTTCAGAGCTCAGTGGTATCACTCTTATTAAATACCACACCTACCTCCTGGAGGACATCATCCGCTTCCCACCACCCTGACGCTGGCACCAGAGATGTGGGACTTGATCCTCATACTTAGACCTGAAAAAGGGATTGTTATCAGTTGAATATATTAAATGTAGGCATCTAATCCAAACTGATTGTAACTAGTCCTTTTTATGGTCAACTTAAACTCTTTTGTATTGTTGGTGCTGAAATGAGTCATTGCTGTAAAATTTCTTAGGTGGCTGCTGTTCAGACAGGATGCATTGTAGGCGTTAGAAAGAGGACAGGAAAAGCTGCTCTCTGCACAGGCGATCTGAGGGTCATCAAAGGTTACATTTTTAGTAAAGGACAAAAAATGAAAGGCCGCATTCTGACTACTCCCTTGCTCCATAGTAGTACTGCTGTCCATGTATCTGGCCTGCCTTGCCCAAGTGACTGAGCAGTATTCTGTTAGAATGTGTTGAATTTTAAATGTAGGTTTTAACAGTGTAGATGCCAGATGTTTTCCTCTCCAGTTCTTACCCTGACGGAGTCGGGAATGGTGGCTCATGCTGGGCATGTGCTGGACAGTATAATATACGAAGAAAGTGCTTCTGCTCAGGCATATCTCCCACTTACACAAGCAAACCCTAAGTAAAACATTGAGAAAAGGTCTTGTATTATTTGGTGGTCAAGGAGCTGGCAGGGGCTGCAGATTATCGCATTCTTAAGATTTCATTCCGATGCGTTTCCTTTTCAGGGGCGGAATGGTGCAGACCAGTGAACAGTATGAATTTGTGCACCATGCGCTGAGTCTGTATGAAAGCAGACTTTCTGCAGAAGCTGTCCAGTGAAGCCAAGGAGTGTAAAACCAAATGTCAGTCTCTTGAGGTAATTTGTTTCATTACCTACCAGCAGCTTCTTCAAGGAGTTTACTGAAGTGGGAAGAGCGGCTTTGAGGCCAACTTCTGAAAGGATTGTGGACGGCTTGGCAAAACTATAGAGATTTGTGGACCCTTACTATATATGAATGTATTGTGAGCTTCCCAAAAATGATTTATAAAGAAGGTACTGTGCTGAAAGAAGGTATATATCTAAAGGTGGGTTTAATTCTGTAATACTGATATCTGCCATATGGAATGTATGTATGTGCTACTGCTGCAGTTGGATGGACATTGGAACTTCTACGGAAGAAATGTTAATCAAGTGTATAAATGCTTTAACATTTGCAAACTGTCTTGTGAATGGACTGTTAACTGTACTGTAAAGTGCTATTACTGATTATGTGGTGAGCTTGTTTCTTGGCCACATAATATTCTTGCTGCTAAAATTGCAAGTGTTCAATTATGGATTAAAAAAAAAGATGACAAAAAAATGAAAAGTCTTGGTTTTGAAAATATTCAAAAATGGTTCATATTTTATATGGAAATACATGTTCTTCATACTATTAACTATTAAATGTGTATTTACTGTAGGTCTTACAGAGCAGTTGCAGAGCACAATGTCTGTTAATCAGTGTGTACGTATTTACCCTATGCTGTTGATTGTTTCAGAACATTCTTATGCTACAGACCCGAATCGAGTGTATTTGTAAATTGTGTAAGTCATTTTACTTTAAAAAGAAAACTTTGTAGCATATATTAAATGGTAAGGATTTTAAATATTTGTCTGTCTTTTATTAATAAGGATTTTTTTGCTTATGTTATCTGCTCTGTCTCTTTCAGTAAGGGATAGATACCTTTGGTGATATAGACTGTTTCATGACAGGTTATACAAGACAGAAAATGCTTCTATGACTGTTTCCTTTACTGATCAGCAAGAGTTTGTTTTTAAGAGAAATGCAAAGTTGGCGTTATGACTTACAGCACTGGGAAGTCTGTTTACAGGGTATAATGAGTTTTTAATGCAGTGACGTTGACTTTGCTTCATACTGCTAATAAATTGCACTTGATATAAAATAGTTACTGAAGTGTCTCTTCTTAACCTAGAGAAGGTAATGCACCACACACTCTTGTACTCCTGTAAACAGGCACAGCCCAGTACAGTTTGTTCAGCCTTCACCATGGCTTTAGACCACTACAGAACCAATCCAGAGGACACAGGTAATCTCCCACTGACATGGATCAAGGTGGATCACGTGATGGTAAGGCAAAACCAGCATCACTTGATCCCTTGGAGAGAGTTTAAGACATGGTGCAAACCTCAGAGCTTTGCCTCCTCCTCTTCCTCTTCTCTCTCCCTCCGCCATCCACTTGGCTTTTAGAACATGTGGAGTTAGAAGCATTGATATTAAGATTTTGCTTGATTATATATAATGTTTGTTTATTCTCTGGATAATACAGGATATACTCATTCAGCACCATCCAGATCACCTGCAGACTTTCAATATTTCACAGGCAACAAATTACACAAAAGTATAATCCCTTCACTTTTTATTCTAAAGAGATACAATATCACCTCTTAGTTCCCCAGGTGTTTGAAAACTTCTCTCTCTTGCTTGTATTTTCCAAAATAAAGCAACTAGTAAACTCTGAAGAATGATATGAAAGGACAAAGTGGTGTAAAACTCCCCAAAACAATTGAATAGAAGGAAGTGCTCGTCACTGACTTTTTCCCCCTGTGAAGGCACATTTCCTTCCTAGCCTTCGCTTCACTTATCTGAGGTGGTTTTTTTTTAAGAGAAGCGTGGGGAGTTGCTAGAGGGAAAATGGATTCTTTATTTCACGTCCTGGTTTCTACCTGCCTTGCCTTGACATTCTCAGGTAAGTGTCTCTCCCCACTGGGTTGCTCTTTCTGCCTCTGAGCAGAGCCCTGCGGCGCAGCTGGTGACTTACAAAACCTGAGTCATTTCTTTGCTGGGGTTCATAGAGGAGGAATGGGGGGCAGGGCCAACACAGCCCGTTCTGTTTAGATCGTTTTTCAAAGGAAAATAAACTGTCCCCTTCTATGCTAGAGATACCTCTTTTCATTTTTACGAAGACCTCCTGCTAGACAGTCCAAGAGCTGATCTTTTTGAAGGGGAGATTCCTATTTTTTATTCCTACTCTGTGAAACTTCCAGAGCCAGGAGTTTTCTGTGGTGCTTAGTTAGAAAATACCCAGTCTGTAAAAACAGGGGGATGACAAACCTCAACCAAGGGAAATAAATACACTTGTCGAGTATAGCACTTTGTCACTAATGATGCTGGAAATGTTTGAGTAACTAAGATATAAAAAAGAGAAACCTAAACAAGATATGGCAGGGAGGCTGCCTTTGAAATAACCAGTTCCGTGTTCTGTTATAAGCATGAATTTGTTGTTCTAACTTTGGGGGTTTTTTGATGAATGCATTGCAGTTCTCTTTATTTGTTTGGTGTTGATCTTTCATTGTGGTGGCACAAAGAGCTAATCTAATGTGAATTAGGATGGTCATGAAACTAACAGCTAGAGACACTGGAGTAAATCCAGTAAAATAGATGTACTTCCTATCAGTAAAGAGCCTCCATTATGGCACAGACACTGAGAGGCACATAGGTTTGGGAATGTCCTCTTATGTTTTCTTTGGAAATACTACGAGTGTTACTAAAACAATTTCCAGGCAGTAAATTATATTTTAAAAGGACTGTGTCCTGAAACTGGAAATAAAAAGAAAACTGAGAGCCCATGTAGATCTCTCTATACTTTCCAGCAGGGGAAGTGGGTATTTAGAATTGGTATTTAAAGTTAGTAGTTCTTGATTTTTTTTCTACATCCAGTTTAGTTTCTTCTTAATTTTTATATATAATGAAGGTTGAGGTGACCTTTGCTACAATAGTTGCTTTATGCATTCTCATTCTTTACAGTACCAACACTTGCATCGTGTGGATTGTGTGTTTGGGGTTTATTTTAAATAGGTTCAACATATGGAAAATTCATGAAAAGTTCAGCACATAGAAAGTGGGAGGATTTATTTGCTGATGCTTTTTAAATCATCAAGAATTTGCTTTTTGTTAAATAACCATGTGTAATCTGTTGTATTTTTCTGGAATTTTCCTCTTCCAGAGGGGTTTCTGATTATCCATGTCCAGAAACAGCAGTGTCTTTCAGAAAATAGAGGAGTCATTATGGAAAAGTGCAATATGACCAACCCCAACCAGGAATGGCAGTGGACAGCAGATGACAAGCTCCTCCATGTGAAATCTGCCCAGTGCCTGAGCATCTCTACCCGCTTTGCCCTTTCATCTCGCAGCATCATTGTTGATTGTCTCGAGGCAGTCAGGTGGACTTGCCATGAGGAGGACGGGCTCCTTATGGTGGCCAACAGCTCTCTCTTTCTCACAAAGCAAGGCCAGAAGGTAATGGCCAAGCAGAGTAAGAAATACCTTCACAGATGGAGGCAGCTAGAAGCCAGAGAGACGGGAAAACCTGTGTATGTAAATCTGTGCTCAAAGCAAGGTGAGCTACTCCTTCAAGGAAGTATCCTGGAAGTTTTGCTAACAAAAATGTATCTTGTATGCTAACAAATGTTAAAAATTACGAATATAATTTTTCTTATGTGAAAAGAGTTTAGAGAACCATAAAAAGAACAGCTGAGTGCTGACTTTCTCACAACTGGTGGGGTTTTTAAGCCATTTTATATTTTCAGGATGTCTCTCCTTTTCTCTAGTCCCAATCTTTGTATCAAAGTGCTTATGAGCTGAAGTGCAAAATAAGCTGAGTATGCTAAGTGCAAACTCAGCTCATTTTTTTTGTGTCATTTCCTTTTCCACTTTTAAACAGAATTGTGGGTACTAACTCCTCATACTTTTAAAAACTATGCATAAAAGTCCTTCTCTTCTGCATTCATTTTACTGTACAAATCCAGATTCAATCTGCCAAGAGCAAGAAGACATCTGAAAATCAAGCACATGCACAAAGGTTATTTCTCTAATTAACCCAAATGTGTGATTAGCACAGACACTGAAGGTCCCTTCCAACCCAAAATATTCTATGCTTCTATGATTCTATTGCTTCCATGTTCACATATTTAGTGTTGTTCTGCCTTAGAATCATAATATATATGAAAACACTCAAAATTCTGAAAATAATGACCTGAACCAAAAATCTCAGACATTCTTGCAATAGCCCTTTGAGGTTCATGAGTCTGTGCACATACTTAGAGATGTGTTGATACACCAATGTGTTTATACGTTTCCATATGCATAGCAAAAGGGAAGGTAGAATGGTTTGAATACTGCTTAATAACACTTTTCTTGATGTCTTGTTGTCAATCCTTCCTGACAATCCTGTTGATGTTTGGTTTTTTTTTGTGCAGTATTAAGCAGCTCTTCATGGTTAAAAATAAGAACAACCTGCAGAGTTAAGCTTTTTATTGGGCCACATACATTTTATTCTTACCTTTGCAGGATTAAGAAAAAATGTTTTATGGCCCCATACTTTTGCATATGGCCGAATTTTCAAAACTTTTAAAACAAATCCTTGTTCTTTCTAACCTCCCATTCATTGTAAGGCAGGGTACCATTTTATCAGCAAATGTGTAATTGTAGAACCCCACTCACAGCAGCAGGACTACCCACCTGAGTGGAGGTCTGAAAGGCCAGCTTGCAGAATCAGGGAATGGAAAATGACCAAGATGCCATTCTAGCCCACCCATACATTTTTGAGATTTCAAAGGCAAAACCATTTGAAGTCCTGTGTATAGGGTGAGTACGTCTTGCTTAGTCAATGCACCAGAAAAAGTTAAGATGAACTACGTAGGTAGTGTTATTTTCTTTAGGTTGCTGGATTAAGTGTGGCCTAGCAGAGTTAAAGTAACCTTACATCCTTCTTTTAATCATCCTCCTTTTAATCATCCTCAGAGGAGAAGCAAAGTGTAAAATTAGTCTTTCAAGAACATCTGCCTACTTTCAGTGAAAGCAGCAATGGAACAGCCTAAAATAACATATTCAGTCTCTATTTAGCTAAGATAGTAAAAACTGAGCAAAGTCTTTGGAGCTTAAATCGCTTAAGTTTTTCTACTCCTAAGTAAGACTGTATTTTTATATAATTTACCCTTTGTTTTCATAGTACTCATAAAAATAGTTCTATTTTGGCAAAGGAGTACTTCATTAAATTGCACCTCAAACATCTTATCAGCCCATATACAGTACAAGTTCCAAACCCAACAACTGCAACTACCTTATATTCAGGACTTAAATGCCAAGCATGATTTTTCTGTGCCTGGGGAAAGTCTGAGCTTGTATTTAGATTTCAGATCAGCCATCTGAGATGTGCTTAGATAAGCATTTTTTTTGCTACAATCCTGACCTACATGACTGTCTGTGGAAAGCAGGATAAGTTTAAATATCACATCTCTGTTCAGCCAAAGGCCACTTTAACAGCAGACAGTCCTTCTCACACAAACGCATGGTTGAACCTGGCCTCTGGCTGAAACAACGGGCACGGAGAAGGGCCATGAGGCATCAATCTCCCTTGAGATGGCAAGACTTCTGTTCTCATTAAATTCACAAGTAGATTCTGGGCAGAGAGAGAAATAGTGTCTATACTGCCAATGCCTTCTTTTCGCTGGCCAGCTCTCGAGATCAGAGCTTCTCTAAGACAGGATCCAGGAGAAGGGACAGGAATGGAAACAGGGAGGAGGAAGACATGGTGGGCGTGAAGGGGTAGAAGTCAGGATGACTAAGCGGAACAAAAACTTTTGCATGTAAATAACAATTATGGAACAAACCCTGTGTTCTCTTTTATGTCTGAAAGGCACCCAGCACACCACACTAATGCCTATGTCACTGCTGAGTTGTAAGCAATTCTTACAAGATTCCTTTGTTCTGGGAAGGATAGTTTTAATAAAGTATCCAATTAGAGAGCAGAAGCAGTGCTATGTAGCACCTCAAGTATTACCAACAAACCTCAAAACCAGTGCAGACCAAAATTTATTCACTAAGTGGAGAATGACTTCAAACAGGGAGACACAAGTCCAAGCTTTATGCTGCAGTTGTTCATTGAGACCTGAAGACTGTCACGCAGCCTGTAGAACACTCTGGATGCAGAAGGTGACATCAACTGTTTTGTAATATGATGCTCTGCAGTGCATTTCTCTTCTACCATTTCATACATAGCAGGGACATCTCCTGAAGGAATTGTAGGTGCAAAACCATAGAACTGTGAATATCAAGACAAAGTCCCATTCAAAAGAATGGCTGATTTTGTGGAGAAGAATGGTTTTATTACTTACTGTTATGTGCCAAGTAATTAAGAACTATAGTGAGATCTACAAAGATAAAAAAGAAGTTGGACAAGGAATTCAAGTAACACAGCATCTTTTAATCTCTTTGTTTTGTTTGCAGTCTAAACCAGACAAAATAACAGATACTATGTATGAGCCAAAGCCTGATGTACCATCTGATGTTCAGACTGTTACCTCCACAATCCCTCCTCCTTTTCTACCTCAGTTTCTGGCCCTGTATCTTGTCTTTCACATGGGCCTCTCTCTTCCCCTTGTCCCATTTTCAGTTTGCCTGCCTGGGCTTATTGAGTTCACATCTCATTGCTGACCCTTCAGCAGATGGAGGGTAGAAAAGACCAGAGCAGTGCACGCTCTGAACCACTGGAGCAGCAGTACTGACTGCTGAACATGGCAAGGGAAGACACATGCATCTTCTTGGCACTCTTGGGAAAGTGGAAAAGCACGAAAAAAAGGTGGCAGAAGCAAAGAAAAGGCAACAACTCTTACCCATTTTTGTGGTCATTTTAATATCTCTGGGCTTTGATTTTCCTACACCTTTGGTGTTTGTAGTGACCACAACAATCCATCCACAGGTTCGTAACAGGTTGGATTTTTGTGCTTGTAACCTTTACAAATTTGTCCAGGATAAATTAGAACAGTAAGAATCAATAATTTCATTCCACCTTTGAGTTGACCCAAAACTTTTTTTCTAAAAAAGCTTTCACTCAAACCCATTTTTATTTTCCTGAATTATTATTTTATAGGATTTTAGAAGTGAAAGAGTTTGCTTACATCTACGTGAACCTATGCAATACCAAAAATGACTTGAATCTTATTTCTTTGGTCGAAGCAATTACATAGCTGACCACTTTTGCTCAGCTTCACCTGGAAAAAGAAAGGCATCAATGTCAGATGCTTGGATATAATTACAAGACTTTGTACCTAACCCAATACCATGCTGACAGAAGCTCAATGTGGTTTTACATTTCATAAAAAGAAACAGGGAAAAAAAATCTACAGTGTAGCCTAGGACTTTGCTTTTTGTAAATTTTATGTCTAAACGAGCCACAACACAAAGTGTTGAACAAAATCAGCTTGGGTACTTTCACATGGAAAAAATGGAATGATATGAGAAGCTTTCCAGAGCAACCAGGAGGACAGCAACTCCTGCTTTACTATTTCATCTTCTGCTGAGAGTGTGAACAAAGATGCCAATTCCAGACATCTGTACTTACTGATAATTTTCATTATTACATTTTCTGCCTTCATTTTGTATGGAACTCTGTGTAGTAGCTAGAGTGGGTTTCAGCTTCTAGATGTCTAAATGTAGGTGTCTGAAGGAAGGTCTTATTTCAGTTGTCTCAACATAGGTGCTTTCTGTCATTTGAGATGCTCCAAGATACCCTACCTGACATCTGACTGCCCATTCAGAAAGACATAGGTCTCCAATAGGTGCTATGAGAGCTCTGAGCAGATGTCTCAGATGCCCTAGGGCAGTTCAGATTGCACAAGGCAACCATGTTTGGGCAACTGAACCAAGTCCTAGGTGTCTCCATAGTAGCTGCCTTTTTGAGCTCTCTTCAGTAGAGATGTAATCTGTGGAGTTAATGGAGTCTAGATACCTTTCAGTGACCAAGAATGTACTTCAGAGTGAATTGGGTCTGTCCAGAGTGTCAGAAATAAGTCTGACAGAGCCCTATTATGTGTTATCACCATAGTTATCTGGGATGTTCAGCTACCACTAGTGTGGAAAAAGCCTTTAAGTAGCTACTTCAGCATTTCAAAAACAAGCAAGTAAAAGACCTACTTAGGATTAGACTGGAGTTCAGAGGCGTTTGACCTCCCTGACATGAGATACAAACATTGCTAGCTTCTACAACATTTCAGATAAAGAAGGTAAAAAAATTTCAAGCAGCATAGACGGTGCAGTTTTTAAAAGGTCTACACTGAATGGGAAAGAAGGGTCATTCTGTGGATTTTGTTCTTCTGTCACACTCCTCTATACAACAGAAAGTGGAAATACTTTTTTTAAATGGAGGCTTTATTTTTGCAGTCTCTTTACAAGTAGTTAGATCACTAAAAAGAGAATTCATTTTGTCCTGCACATACAGACATCTTAAAACAACCCCTTAAAACAGCCCCAGTCTTGCTGTCAGTGAGTTAGATGCAATCTTACAGATTATTTTATATATATGTATATATAACAGATATCTGGTTCATATATGTTTCATTAGCAGTTCAGCCTCTGAAAATGTGGTTTAATAGGGTAGGCAGACAGGTACGATGCAAGCTGTTTCAAAAACCTTCATCAGGCTGGCTTATGTGAGTCTGAAGGCACTACTGTAGGGTTCTCAGTACTTGACAGTTAATCAGCACTCTTGCTCATCATACATGCAAAACTTATGGATTTCCTTTTCTTGTAAGTAGCCTGCTGCTGTGCAGATGGATGCAGCCTGAAGTATGCCCCATGGATGAAATATGCACTTAGTCAGAATGTCATCATTTCTCCTGAGTGTGCTACTGATGATTACAATGGTGTGTTCACACACTGTATATCATTCAGCCACTGGTGATCAGCATCAGTGTCAGTACAGCGGTTCTGTTCCCATGAACAGTTTTATGACTGATTTCCAAAGACACTGCTAGAACAATGCTAAACACTTCCGAAAAATCCCACTGTTGAAATGTCTGTGTACTTACTGATGTCCAGATGGGAGGTGAGTTTTTTCTGGTTTAAAACTTGGGAAATCAAGTTATTGTATCTATTTGCTTGGTTCTTATAATATGCAGTCTTCTTTCATGTGCCTGCTATTGAAGGACTGTGAGGATCCTTATATTAGGACTGTAGTGGTTTGCCTTAGAAAGATAATATAAATCTGTATCCTGATTTTCTTGAAGTGAGGGCAAATATGAACCCTATTAGTCCAATGCAGGATACATGGAAAGTGCTGGTCTGTATATCTGAAGTTCCAGTATGGCACAGTACTACATGCAAGCCATTTCCGTCCAGAAGTTACAGGTCACAGACTCTTGTCAGTCTTTGCTGGGAAAGATCCTTTAGCTGTAAACCTAGGGTAGCCCCAGGCTTAACAAGAGGAGTTGGGTTGTGCCATGACCAGCTGCTTGTTTATAGTACCTCCTCAGGCTGGTGGAACATTTCTCAGGACCAAGCATTTTGAGCTCTCCTGTCATCTCCTGCACCAGGAATGCTGGTTATCCTCTGTCTGCTGAGTTCCCATAAATGTCACTGGCAGCACCAGCTTCCCTTTTATGGAGCAGCAGCTTTCCTAGAACACAATTGCACTGGAACGCAAACATCTTCCTGTTGGAATCACTGCTGTTCATCTGTAAATAAAGCCAAGATTTTTTTTTATGTGTTTTTAAGTAAGTTGGGTGTGTAAATCTATATTTAGGAACCCAGTTGAGTAGCCTTTTTTCCTAAGCAGCTGCTAACCACTCAAATGTACTTATTTTTTCAGCCACCTTTAAATTCTAATCCCTGCTGAACTTGGAGATTATCTGAGAGAAGCAGAGCCAGCAGGCCTAACTCCTTCCAAGTCCTTGGGGCTAGCATTTCTAGTTGCCTACCACAGGCTCTCAGAGACCCCCAACTAATAAGAGATTCCCAGGAGCAATGACTGGAGTGGAATTTAGACAAAGTCTGGACTTGTGTCAGCTAACCAGTTTGTTGCAGCAGCTGATGACAGCTTGAGCACAGGGCTGCCCCTGCCAGACTATTCCCTGTCTTTTGGTGGGGGCCAGGAAGGTACATGATGTAGGATGACAGCAGACTCTGCACCACAGGCACTCTGCAGGGGATTCTGCAAGCACAGCAGCATGAGGATGATCATGCAGTGTTGGACCAGGCCTGAGAGTTCAATGAAGCCCTTTGCATGGGTGTAAGAGAGAGCAGAAATGGGTATGTAGTATTGTTTTCAGTGCCTTGATTTGGAAAAATAATTGATCAGCAGTTTTTGTAATTAAATGGACACTTGGATTTTTATATTCCCAGAGAAGCACAGTTAGATAAAAGGAGGGGAAACGTTTAATCTGGGTATCAACCTATTCCAGCAAACCAATCCTTTTCAAGAGGGTCTAAAACCCCATACCAGGTGAAGGCAGTGTGCTGTGAAGCACAGGAAACACTTGCATGGAAGCATCTCTTACAAGGGCTTATGATCTTACTTTTATTTCTGAATGCAAATGAGAGTGCTGCAAGTTTCTTTATATAAACATGTTAACATATGTATTTACACATATACAAAAAGAACACCACCATGTTAACTTCATGGAAGCTCACCCGCTGATCTTTTCGGTAAGAGGTAATCACACACTGGCCTGTTAAGACATTGTAATTGCACACCAAGTAATTACATTTGGAAGCTTCTGCTTCAATTTAACCCAGTCATTACTATTTTTTCAAGGGGGCTTGTGAGCTAAAATTGTTATAAATGGCAACCAGCCCAGTGGCTCAGCAGCAAAACAAGGCTCTGTCATGCTGGAGACCCCAGTTCAAGGACAGACAAAGTGTCTTGGGCATTCAGCCAATGCACACTAGCTGTGCTCCAGCAATGGCAGGGCAGCTTTTTGTCAGGAGAAGGGGCCAGTGAGTAATCCCAATCACTTAGCTGAAATGTGATGCTACCAGATGTAGGGGCCACCACAGCTTGAACCCTGCCCTCACAGCCACAAAGAAAGGATATTAAATACATACCAATGGGGAGGAAGAGCCATGAAAATGTGGAGGAAAAATGTGTAGTAAAATCTTTCCTGCGCTTTAATTGCAACTTTGGCATTCTCTGAAGGATACGTGACTAAGAAAGCAAATCCACCGTTATATTTGCAGACACTTCAGTTAACTGATACAATTGTTAGCTGAACCTTGGGAAGAGAGCAGTCAGGGGTTAGTATGGCCTCTGCATGGGACTGATTTAAAAGAGCAAGAACAACATCCCGTATGGGCACAAGGAACTTACCTTGAACAAGTACCTCAAATAAAACAAAAATATCTTGAACAAATTATCTTGAAAAATTACCTTGAACAAAGCCATATTTTGAATGTTAACCAACAAAAGGCAGATGAGAATCTGGTCCATGTACTTACAAGGAGGGGAGAGGGGGTATACTGACCATATAAAGCTGAAACTGTGGGCTGTTCAATAGACCCAAGCCAGTGAAAAAGCTCCCAGTGAAAAGAAGGCATTGTGCTGTTAATGACAACATACAACCCTTCACTTCAGCATCATTGAAGAATGATGTTTAAAATGAATGGTGTGAATGTTCAGAAAAATGAATGTTTTTCTGCTTTTGTACTGTACAGAATTTGGTACTGATGCAAAATACATGTTTGCATTGAAACCCAAAAGCTATAGAACTGACAGGTGCACTTAAACTACTCAAAAGTTGTATTAGCCACATTTATGGAGAACTAAAGAATTGTTCATAAAATGTAGAGCTAATTTTAATTGCTTTATTTGCCTTAGGTGTTCAAGATGCAGACACTTCTGTATGGAGTACTAGAACTACATCCCACCCTTTAGACACTGTTACCTCTAGGCCTGAAAATCTGCTGAAGAGTAGCACAGAGATGTTCATCAGAAATGTGACTGAACACTTCAGTAAAAATCTCATTGAAAACCTCTACTTTGACTTGAGATCTGCAGTAACAGAGAAAGCCTGGATTCCAACCACTACTAGTCAATATTCTAGCACTACAGAAGAGGTAAGGCAGAAGAATTATTGATTTTTATTAAGCCTGCTCCACTCTGTGGAGCCTGACAGCTATTGCACGTGGATGTTTTATGGCCTAAAAGAAGCCAGCTATGGCCTAAAAAAAGCCAGCTAGAGGACTAAGCTTTGTTCTATATTTTGATGGGATGCTTTGCTCATGCTGACAGTGCCCTTTGCTAGAAGCACAGCTGCAGAATAATTCTGCCGCTTCCGTACAGCAGAATCCTGGTGTGCACAATGCATTGGGAAAGTCTCTACACTTGAGGGAAGTGTTCAGTATATGCGAGAAGCAGTGAAAGCAGTATCTGTTCTCAGGGACTTGGGCTCTGCCACTGGTTTGTTGCATGACATGAAGGTCCAGCTCTAATTACCTTCTAAGAATTGCAGTATGTTTTACGACCTTATTTAGGATAATTGAGTCCTAAAATTACATACATGTTTTACAGATCAAAGCAAGTGAATTGGAAGGCTTCAGCTTGCTTTACAAGCAACCCTGGCCTTGACCTTGGTCAGATTGTCTACCGACTGATAGGTAGAGTGGGGACACACAGCCACTTCTTGATCTCTGCTCTGTCCAGCCACAAACAGCCCTAGCAGAGGAGGGGAACAGGGATGACAGCCCCATCCAGAGGAGGAGCTACCACTGGGCATTTAGTACCTCCACATCAGTTTCCAAAGTCTTCCTTTTCTGCAAGGCACAGTTAAGTAGTGGGCATTCAGTACCTCCACATCCTTTTATGAAAGGCACAGTTAAGTAATGTGAGAACAAACCTGGAATCACCACTGGCAAAATGTGCACAGACAATTAGAGCTAAAGCACACAGGAAATTATTAGTCACTGTATCGCTATCAACACACAGTGGTTTGGAACTGAAAATCCCTAAATTCTCTATGGCTTTTTCTCCAGAAGAGCACACTGCAGTCAGTATATTGGGGCAAACATGTTGTTTCAGTTACTACTCTGGGTGTCAGTGTTACTGTGGATAAGACTAAGAAATGTGGTTTTTATTTGGGAGTAATCTGTACAATCTGGTATGAACAACATTGCTAGAGACAGGGAGAAAGAAGAAGCAGCATCACCAGGCCTATGTTGACCCAAATAACCAACTCAAAAGTTTAAGAAGCCTGACATTGCTGTTGTAGGGGAAGGGATTGAGCCAATGATGGATGCACTGCACACTGTTCCATAGCTGATGGAGACAGTTCTTTTAAAATATGATTATTCCGGCTTGGTGCAGGCAGGTTGAGCTTATTTCCCTATCCCCTCCGTTCATGTGCACAGAATACTAGTCTCTTCGAAATGGAAATGTCCTATATAATCCGATATTACTCAAACTGCCTCCAGCACTCCTCCTAAATAAACCCACCAGTGCTAGAGAAATGGTACCATGGTACCACAGGTACTACCTCCTGTGTTTCTACCACAGTTCACATCCTGATTGACGTGATTTGTACTGAGCAAGTTGCTTAGGTCAAAGCTTCCAAACCAGAATCCTGATGATAACCACTCTAAGCATATGAAAAAATGAAACAACCCAAAACATTAATATCTGTCCCTTAGAGCCTCCAGCCAGATCTGGACATTTGAATCTAGATACACCAACTTAGACACACTAACTTAAAATCTTTGGCCTTCATCTCTGTTCCCCTGTCTTTAAGTGTAAGCACCAAGTATTGTTGTAGGAGGACAATACCTTCTATGAACTGCATTTGCCTGGGATAGGTCCTCTTGTTTGCAGAAGAAAAGCCTTGATGTTATTTGGCTGTGAGCATACCCATTGCAGGCGGGAAGGGGGACGGAAAGTGGTAACACTTCAATTGGACAAAATGTTTGGTTTAGAGCAGCCTTGGTCTTCAAGTAAAATGCAGCTTGCACTTTCAAACCATGACAAAAGCTATGCAAAGCCCATTTCCTTTTGATTAGAGAGACGCAGAGAAAGAGGTTGGTGTTAAAAAAAAAGTCAGGAAACCTTGGGAAAGTGCCTGAAAGGGACTTTGGAACCTGCTATTAGAGACACGTCTGGCCACTCCAGAAACTCACTTCCAGTTCTCTTTTCTTTTTTCTTTTTTAATTAGTTTCTTGGCTTGCTGCACAGATCAGTAAGTGTTAAAGGCTGTGTGACTGCTGATTTGCTAAGAGCTCATTTATTCAATACCAGTCTGGAAATAATCACTCGTATTATGTTGGCTACTCTATATAAATATATTCCTACCAGTGACTGACGGACCCCTCCTGTTTTATTCCAGTGCTGGCATAGACATCTGTGTCAGATCTTAACCTTACAGCAGCTTTATGTCCAAGAAAAGGCAGGTTACTCTGAATGTTGTCATTTTCAGAGAGGGGTTTGAAGTAATTCAAATGTCCTGATAAGCATTCAGATTTGCTCCCCTCCAGTGCTGGAAAAATGTTGGTGTGGTTTATGCCATTAGGTCCAAAACCCACAATCATCTAAAGATGAATTTACACTGTAAAACTCTCTCACATTACAAGACACCTGTGTCATTTTAGTCCTAGTTTAGGTTTGATGCACACATCTTGTGTTTTCCATAGATGGTTTATCGCTGCACTAGCTCTTTGGGGCACAGTCTCTCCTGTTGTCTGAAGTATGTAAATCATCTCTTCCAATGAGAGATCTTGTTCTGCAATGGTCTTGAGGATGGCATAATAATCAACACATATCCTCACTTAAGGTGATGTTCACAGTTATTAACCATCCCGAGCTTTGCAGAGTAAAGCCCAAAACTGTCAGTGCCATGTCCCTAGGGCCAGTCAAGGGGCTCCACTGGGACAGAGGAAGCTTTCCACGAGTGCTCACACCTTCGATTTCTGAATGGAAGAATAAGAGCTAAGGTTTTTTCATACACTGGTATCTTGCTTGACAGGCTGATGCCTGAAAAATCCTATGGCAGCGGATCCCCTAAAAGGCAGACTAATGTTTGTAAGCCCTAGCACCTTTTTCTCCCTAAAATGGGACAAAAGTGAAACAGACATGGTACTGAATTTGCTTGAGGTCCTGCTTTTAAAAGTTAAAAACCCATGTGCACCATACAGTACAAAAAGATGCGGAAAAGTGCCATTCCCATAGAAGAAAGTAAATTCCTCCCCCTTTATGCAACCTCAGATTTATCCCATGGCTGCTAGATTTTGCCTATTTGAGCTTCTGAAGGTCTGAAACACTTCTGTCTACTTTTCTTTTCCCTCACATACACGTTGAGTACACATTAGGCTGAAACCTAAACAGGAAGGAAATGGGCATGCATGGCAGAAACAGAGCTGTGCCGTGGCTGCAGCTATTTCAAAGTCGTGCACAGTTGAATACAGGGATACTTTCTTGCTTTCTGTTGGGTGTGTAGGGACTCTCATTGCTGCAGTGGCTCTGGCTGTGGTGCTGCCGGGCCAGGGAGATGGATATCTTGGTGGTCTGCAGCTAACCCCTAAAGACATGAGTGTTTGGGACATGGGAGCTGGAATGGCACTTCAGTGGTGGCTGAGGCTATGAGGAGGGTGAGCCTGGAGATGGGGTGAGAGTGAGAGGTGGCAGGCATGAGGAGAAGCGGACATGTGAGGAGAGGTTGCCCATCAAGCAAGGCAGGTGTGAGGCAAGGCAGGCAGGAGGTGAGGCAAACATGAGACAAGGCAGCTCTGAGGCGAGGCACACACGAGGAGAGGCAAGGCATCGTCGTGAGGTGCAGCCGGCGTGAGGCAAGAGCGCTGCCGGCACCCCGCTGCCTGAGGGGCCTTCATGAGCCCGGAGGAACGCGGGGAGAGAAAACCCGGGGGACCGACATCGGGAGGAAGCGGCGAGGCAGGAAGGGAGGTGGGGTGGGAGAGGAGTCGGGAGGAAGGTGGGACCCACAAGGAGCACGGGGCGGCACCCCGGAGCCGGGGGGCGCGGGGGAGCGGCAGGTCCCGGGTTGCCGCGCTTCGCCCCCTGCAGCGAGAAGCGAGGAAATCGTCTCTTGATTGCGGAAGTCGGCGGGAAGGGCGCCGGCAGAGTCAGCCCGGGTCAGAATGGCAGCGTGGGAAGCGGCGGCCGCTCCCCCGCCTCCTCCGCTCCTCCTCAGCCGCGGGCGGGCGGGCGGCGGGCAGCCCCCGCACCCCACCCCGGTGGCAGGAGGCGGCGAGGCGGCCGGGGCAGCCCCGAGCGCATGCAGCAAGCGGGCGGCCCGGCAGAGGGCTCGGCGGCCGCCGCGCGGAGCCCGGCGGGGAGCGGGGGGCCCCCGGGGTCCGCCGCGGCCACTTCGCTTCTCAGTACCCCCCAACCCCACCCCTGCCGCCCCCCTTCCTCCCCTCCCTTCCCCGCGGGGGTTTTCGGGGTTAAAATCCATCTGCGATGCTGAGCTATGGAGCGGGATTCGCCCTGTGGACGGCGCTGGCCCTGACCAAGGTGAGCGGCTGCAGGGGGTGGTGCGGGGTCGCCCCTCGCAGGTCCCAGCCGAGCCCTCGAGCACGGGATGTGAAGGATGGAGGGGCGAGCGCCCGGGGGACACTGATGGCTGGCGGAGCCCGGCGGGTCCCTCAGAGCATTCCCGCTGTTCGCAGGCCGTGCCGGGGGAGGCGGAGGGATGCAGCGCCAACCTGACGGAGCGGCGCGTCGCCGGGCAGAGCGTACGGCTGCGGTGGGACGCCGCGGGCAGAGCTTGCAACTTCAGCCTGAGCGGGCGCTCCGAGGACGGGGAGGCGGTCGGCTGCCAGCCCGCCCCGACGGGCAACGGCTCCTACGGCTGCACCGTTCGGGGCCTGGCGGCCGGCACCTGGTACCTGCTCCGCATCGAGCCGCTCGCCGCTGGGGATGCTGTCAACATCTCCGTGCAGACAGGTATGGGAGGGGGGCGCGGCAGGTGCTCGGGGGGGACCCCGGGCTTTTCCATCCAGGCCCCTTGCTTCGGCTGGCTGCGGCAGGAGGTGGGCAGTGCATTTACAGCTGCGGTAAACCTGCAATCTTAGCTGGACGTAGCTGTCCTGTGCTTGAGTTCTCGTTATGCTGCTGCCAGAAATAACTACTGCCAAAGGTTAACCCATCAGGCTTGAAAGGAGAAGGTGCTGTGAGGAGACTGGGTCAGTGCTGTGCATGTGCTTCTGCCACTTTCTTGAGCTGCCATCCAGCAGAATATAAGAAGTAGTAGCCCATAATGATTTGTGCTCATGAAAACGTATTGGCTTCATAGTTCCTCAGGTGGTAGTTTATTTACTGTGTTTAAAGTACAGCCTATTTCATGACAGGTAGATCCAGTTCAAGGATAACTTACTATTTCAGCCCATTTTTTGTACTTTTATTCTAACCGGAGTCTGAAAGTCAGAAAGTAAGGCTGAAATGTCTTGCTTGCATGTTTTCCTTAAATACAACCAGTGAGGTGTTGCAATGTACAGTTGTGTGCAGAGCACTTACAGTGTCACACCCATGGCTGGCTGTAAAAATGTCCCAGCAGCTTGACAGAGTTCTGTCTTTCCTTGCCCCCTTTCCGCATGCCTGTTTGTGCGTGCATGTGAACAGCTCAGCTGCGAAGCTGTGCATGACATAGAGCCACCATCTGCAGTGATGAAACCGAGCTCTTTCTACCTGTATTAGTGTTTCTTTTAAAGACGATGAAATGCAGTGTTGTCCAATCGGACCATCACTAAATACCTCCCTGGTTTACTCCTTAAGTGTTAGTTTCTGAGAGGTACTTTGCAGTCGTAGTATCGAAGATTGCAACAGACAAATACTTAACAATTACTTGTTCAGAGACATTGTCTGCTGCCAGACCCTTTTCACTGCATTAACCACAGAAATGCATTAAATACCTTTCATTGATTTGCTTTGATAACTCAAGTTTAAAAAAGTCTAGCAGCAAGTCTTCTGGTGTAGCTGTACAGTAAGCACAAGTAAAAATGAGTAATGGTTTCTATGCAGACAGTGATTTAAATGTCATGCATCATGCCAACTGTTTTCAATATTGATGACTTGTAATTTGAAAATTGAATGAATAGATCAACTGTTATCAGTGTGACAGGTATAAGTCATTGTTACTAGATAGTAGAGATCTATTGTCGAACACTTATGAAGAAGCAGATACCACTTTAGTCTGCATTTTGATTAATACATTATCATTTGACAGTAGCTTATACATGTAATTTAAGATTTTTTTATCAGTAAATAGATTTTTCAAGGCTGCAGGATAAAAGTGCATGGAAGCAACTGCTGTTTATAGTCATATTATGTAGCTGAGCTGACATCAGTGTGAAAAGACTGATTAAAGTTTAGGTTGAAACACTGCAAATTAATGGACCATAGTTGAAGTGAGATTTGTGTTTGGGTTTTGGACGTCAGAGATTATTCAAAAGCGTAAAATAAGAATAGAGGAACTGTAGAGGTTTCCTGCAAAGATTTCTCCATGGTTACTTGCTTTTCTTGATTTCATCACATCAGTTGCATTGCTTGATGGAGTTCAAAACACGTTGTCAATCTATTTATTATTTATATATTGTTCCAACATTCATCTTTATTTTTTTCTAAAGAATATGTAGGATTTGTTATGCCTGTCAACAACCCATATTGTATTGTTAATACCATGCATTTCAGTGCAGAATGAGTGAGGATTATTCCTCTGTATGTTTCCACTAGGGGCAGCATTTTAAACCAGTTTTCTGGAAGCTCTTTTTCACCTGTTCCTTTGTAACTTGATGGCAGTAATTTTGTTTTACGACCTACTGAGCCTGACTGTCCATAGGCATGTGTTCCTGGAAACTATCCTGTGAATATGGAAGTATGTGCAATATTTTCAACCATATTGTAAACAGATTTCCCACTCATTTGAATGGTAGCGGAACTGAGCCATCTAAAAATACGATGTCTGACCTTGGTACTCAGTGAGGTTCCTTTCCTGAGCTCTTTGTCTAAGACAGATAGGCTAAGCTGTCCTTTGCAGGTGCCCAGCTTTCTCCACTGACCACAAAATGAGTCTAGGTTCAACCAGGCACCTGAAGTCTAGGTGATTGTAGTTAAGTGAGAGGAATCCCATCTCATCTGTTTACTTTTGCAAAATGAGGTTTTGAACATCTGTCTTGTCTTGATATGGTAAAGGTACACAGATAAAGCTGCAGATTCATTTATATACCTAATTTGGAAACTTTAACTTTTTGCTTATATTCAGTCCTGTTAAAATTTTCATGTGCTCATTCCTGTTATGAGTTCAGTTTTCATCATGTTTCTTATACAGAGTGCTGGAGTAGCCCATAAAATCCAAAATATTTTGTTAAATTTTGAGTATGATCTTTTCTGACGAAGGAATTAAGGTGAAAGTGATGCATAATGCATACCACAGTTGCAGCTGTAATGTGAAGGCTTGGAGAGGACGAAATCCCTGAGTTAATTTGGCCTTCTGAGTATTGGATTTCACATTAAAATCATAGTTATGTCAATGAGTTAAGTCTATCTTGTTTGCAAGTTTGATATTCCAATGGAGTAAGTTCACAGCTCATCATGACTTCATAAACTCTCAAGTAACACCAGACCCTTTGTGAATCTTTGAGCAGAGAAGCAGCTTCTATTTCACTTGTGGATCCATAGATCTGAAATCTAAAAATGTATGGATACTGATACAATAATTTGCACCAGTCCACTAAGGTGGAGCCTCTTTACTAAAAAAATTTTGATCTATGTCAATTTAAAATGCCAAGTATTTAATCCTCTAGAGCAGAACTAAAATAGGTCCTCCAAAATAATGGAAAATACAGTCATGTATATAGTGTCTAAGGCAGGTATACACATGCAAACACATATACAGTGTTGGCAGTTGTGCTATTTTGGTAGAATAGGAAATGAAGAAAAAGCTGATAACATGACTTATCAGCTCTGAGCTACAGATAAATTTTCCACTGCAAACCTGAGATTACAGATGTTAGTAGGGATAAGTCTGTATATTTGTTTCACATTCATATTTACCATTTTTTATATTTTTTAATATATACGTACATAAACCAGCACATAAACCCATACAACTAGTCAGCATGCGTGACATTGTAAAGTTGGGACAATGCATGCACCTGTCCGTCCTTTTGTATTATTGTCTTTGTTGTTCCTAGTAAAACTGTTTCTGTGACTGAGAGTGACTCCATGACAAAATTTGGTAGGGTTGTGTCTTTCTCAATTTCAGATAAAATACTTTTTAAGTTGTCAACTCTCCAAATGTCTGTGTACCAGCATAACTGTGTATTTCAGTAGTGTATTTTCAGTGAATGACTAGCTCTTTAATTAAAATTCTAGTTAATAGTATATAAACAGATCCTAATTACCATTAAATTTATCATTTGAGATTTGAAATTGAGATTTGAAATACTGGTCTTGACAGCCATGAAGAACAACTTGGCAATTGCCCTGCTTTCAAATATGTCTTCTACAGTATGCTTACAAATGCCTTTTTCAACATTGTTTTCTAAAAATATATTGTAGTGATACAGTATGTTATATATACATAGTCCAAACCACCTGTACTAAGAACACTAACAGGTAAATCACTTTTTGTCAGTAAACTGCTCAATATTTTAATGAAAAGAGGCTAAAAAAACCTACCTTTTAAAACACAGACTGGTAGAGTGTTTTTCCCCTGCAATATGTAACTCTCTAAATGCCAGAAGCATGGCTTGGCCATGTGTTCAGTCCTGTAAATTTCAAATTATTTGGGACAAATCTGATTTGTTAGCCATCTGTAGGAACAACTACTGTGACATGGCTCTGACTATAGGCTGTATAATCCTATCATCCATAATCATGTAATGGTTATGATCGTTTACTCAAAACGCAGAGTACAAGAAGAAAATAAATTACCATCTTCTAAAGATTTTCTAGGTTGAATATCATCCCTCCAGAAAGTGTATTGGAACTTAATAAAGGCAGTGAAATCAACCCTCTTCACTTACTTATTCGTCAGAAGAGTCCTTGTGAAGTAGGTTACTGTTTCATGAATAGAGAAAACTAGGAAAAAATGGAAAATTTGGTATGAAGATTGCTGAGACTGGCAGAAATTCCTTGTTACTGAGTCCTAGGCTTGTATCTTTGTCATGTTTATAGGGTTTTTTTTTCTCCTGCATAAGGCAGGAGTGTTTCTGTGCTTGGAGGCTGCATCTAGGAGTCATGTCACTGGGATGGGACATAAACCTGTCTATCATTTCTATAAAATGTATCTGTAGCAGCTCTGCACAGAAGGTATATCCTCTTCCCAAAAAGTGGATGGGGGTGCAGTATAACTCAACATTAAGTCTTCTGTAAGATTCCTTTGAAACCAGGAGACATTAATCCATATAGTATCAAATGGTATAAAAATATCTTTGTGAAAATATTTTATTTCTGTGATATATCAGTATTGTATCATTGCCAGCAGAGACTTGTATAACAATGTAAATGGCTTTTTAAGTGTTTGTTTCCATCCAGGGCTCTTTCAGCCCAGGCACTTCCCAATCTCATTGTTCCTTTGTTCTAGCGGATGTACAAAGCACTGAGTGTTTTGTTTTCTGGACCAGATAGATTAGATAAAGTCTGAATTTCTGAACTTCACCTTCTAGGCACGCAACTCTTTTCTTTGCTAATTCACCTTAGAAGACAGATTACCCAGGACAGTATAATCGCTTCTAAAAATGTAGATTCACAAGTATAATCATATAAATGTGCATTCACGAGTATAATCTCTTCTAAAAATGTAGATGTCTTCTTTTTGTAGAATTTGGCAAATAATGCAGATTACAGTGTTGATTACTTTTGCAGGGCTAAAGAACAGTCAAACTTACTAGAACTTTGTCAGCAAATTAAACTTCGCAACAGTTATCATGACTGTTCTCTTGGTCAGTTAAATTAAAACTTTTTTCAGTTGTCTGTGCATCTGACCATATATAGCACTGGAATTTATTTCTGACTCCCAGAGTTTGACCTTTGTGATTAGAACAATTGCCTTCAAGGAACAAGATTATACCCCCACTATTCACTTTTGCCAACATAATAGTCTTTAGTGGCTTAGTATATATTATAGGTGGAGCTGGTAGTCAGACCTATTGTTAACATTTCCTGACACTTTTCATTAAAACCTGTTTCAATTGCTGTAACTGGGAGAAGTTTTAACTATTTGGCCTGAAGTTTGATGTACTTGGTCTTGAGATTTTTTTGTTTTTTGTTTTTTTTTCCAGACTTAAGCAGACTTAGTTTGACCTTTCAGAAAGAGTTCAAGAAAAGAAGACTTTTATGTATTGCTTTTGTTAATTTAATTTTTATCTCCTTTTGTGAAGAGCACTAGTATCTCTGTGGTCCGAAGCAGGAATCTGCATTTAAGCAGAGACCTGGGTTCACACAGTATTTTTCACAGTCATAAAATCACAGGATGGTTGAAGTGGGAAGGGACCTCTTGAGATCATCTAGTCCAAGCCCCCTGCTCAAGCTGGGCCTCCTAGAGCCAGTTGTGTAGCACCATATCCAAACAGCTTTTGAATGTCTCCAAGGGTGGACATATTGCCTTGAAATTCCTAATATATGTGACTGACAGAGCATACCACCAAAACCTGTCACCAATATGTACTCAGCAGAGTAAGAAGCAGTTAAATCCTCTTCACCATCCAGGCTTTGAATTAAAAACAGCTTAGAGGCTGCTAGCCCCGTGATATTCCTACTGCTGTATTTGTAGGGTAGGGGTAGGTTTGACTTGGCAGCTTTTACAGTCCAGTTTTTAATTATGTGATCTCACACTCTTTCATCTGCCTTGTTCAGGGAACCAGGCAGCAACGACTGGAATGGAAAAATGGTCTTATTCTTCTGTGTTTAAGGCATAGTTCATATGGAGACCTCGGTTGGCAGCCTGGAGGCACCATACACTCCCTGATGTCTTGTCTGATTCTAGGCGAGAGTATCACAGAGTGTACTCATGTGGAAGCCAAATTTAGTTATTAATTGTTGGTAAACCTTTATTCTTTATCTCCCCAACTTGTGAATGCTTGAGTTTGCTGCTTTGTGTTGTTTTACAATACCTTTTTAATATGCAATTTCTTAACCTTATTGGGAGACATAAATGTCAATACCTTAGTGCATCAACAAGTAATATATTCCTTTGGATTTGCATGAAGTCTTGTGATGAAATACACCTGGAGTATACAAGCAGCAAGAGTCTTTCAATTTGGTTAATGTTTGCCAATACCTTTACAGTATATTGTATTTTACAGGTGATTTTACTTGAGAGCTCCTTAATAAACAACGTAATGGATGCTGAGATTTTTCTCAGAGGAATAGTCCCAATTAAATATAATTCCTAAAAGTTTATCCATCGTAGCGTTTGGAGTTATTTCAATTTATATGAACAATACTACAGCAGAGCAGAAGCGTATGCTTTCAGAATCTGTTTGAAGTGGTTGAAATTGGTACTAAAACCAAAACGTTGTTGCCCTCAAAAGTGTATAAATGCTCATGCTTTCTATTTGTAACTACAGATCCTTTATCGCCGCCTCATTTTGAAGTTAATAAGGAAAAAACTACATTCACAAGCTTGAAGGTTCAGTGGGAACCTTCCTCAGGAAAGGTGGACTGGTATAACCTGGTGTTATTTGATCATGATAATAAAAAGATACAAGAAGCCTCCATACCAGGAAGAATTTCAAAACCAGAAAATACTTTTTCTGGTCTCATCCCTGGGAATAAATACAACATTGTCCTCACTGCAGTTGCTGGAAATAAGAGTACCCCAGAACTTCACATAAGTGGATCTACAGGTAGGATTTTTTTTACTGTAGTTCATCTGAATAAAAGCATGGTATTTTTCAGTTCTGCATTTTGAAATTAACAAATATATGTAACTATTCTTCCTGGCAAGATATATATCTTTACATATATATGTCAGTAACTATTGATTGTAAGTAGAAAAAAGCAAATCTCTGACAAACATGAAGAGTTGTTTGCTAAGAATGCAGGCATTTTGTTATGGTGTATTTGGACATAAATTTGAGATTGGGTTTTCACTAACCCTAAAGAAACTCAACATATTTCAGAAGTAAATCTGTTTAAAATAGCTGAAATTGTGGTGATAACCATTAGGCCTTCAGCATGTGATTTTTTTTTTATATTATTCCAACAGTGCCATCCCCTGTGAAAAATATTCGGATTAGTGTCAAAACAGACACTATCCATGCTTCATGGTCTCCTGGCTCTGGGTACGTGGAACGTTACAGACTGCTTTTACTGGATAATCATGGTCCGGTTCATGAAGTTCACCAAGAAGATCCTCTGACCTCCTACACCTTTTCAGGACTTAAAGCAGGTCACCTCTATAACCTCTCTATCATAACCCAGGCTGCAGGTTTGGAGAGCAACAGTTTTCGAACAGTCAGGACAGGTATGATTTCAGAATTCATCACAACAGAGCAAGAAGCTAAGACCGTAGTCTTAATAATACCACAGGACATGTTAAAGAAAAATAAGTGATTTATATTAAAAGTGTATATTTGCAGACTTCAGTGGCTGAATTACCCTTGGCAGGTGTTTCTCTCCAAAGGCTATAGAGGGAATTAGAGACACCATAGGCTTATTTAGCTCCCTAAGTTAGTACTGCAGCAAAGTTAGCTGCTAAATTAGCTTCTAGGGTGTCTGCAGCTAACTGCTTAATGTAGGCAACTTCATTAAACATGTGAAGTTCGGTGTTAACAGTTTGAGCCAAAGTGCGCTAATATCACCTTGTATCTGTGAAAGAGGTCCATCTGACTCCTGTATGAACTTCGGTGAATTTAGGCAGTGTGTGGACTGGTTACTTCACAGTACTGAAAACAGTTTAGCTCCATGTTTCTTACTTAGCTGAGTGGGAGATCACAGAATCCCAAGGCCTGGAAGGGACCTCAAAAGACCCTCTAGTCCAACCCCCCTGCAAGAGCAGGGTAACCTAGAGTACATCACACAGGAACTTGTCCAGGCGGGCCTTGAATATCTCCAATGTAGGAGACTCCACAACCCCCCGGGCAACCTGTTCCAGTGCTCTGTCACTCTCACAGTAAAGAAATTTTTCCTGATGTTCACATGGAACCTTCTATGCTCCAGTTTACACCCATTGCCCCTTGTCCTAAGATGTAAAGCTTGTGAGTTTTGCAAGAAATAATTTCTGTGACTGCTTTTGTCTGGCTTTCAAAATAGCTGCACTTCTGAAAAAGAAGTGAAAAAAAACTAGAGTAGGTTAAGAATTTTAAAATTGGATGTTGGGTTGTTCAGTTATTTGGGTTTGGTTATTTTTTCACAGAGAAGTATTGATTTACAGAAGCAGAGTTTTAGAAATCATTTTTTTTTCCAGGAAGGTTTTTCAAGATAGAGTTCTGTGGTCATAAAGAGAAAGATAAAATAATACCCTGCTATAGTCCAATGGTTAAAACACTGTTGTAAGCAATAACAGGGTCATGCCTTTGCTTTCTTTAATTTCTAGTAAACGTAAGGTGCAGTTTCTCCTACAGAAATCTCATCATGTAAATATAATTTGACATTAAGTGAACAATATTGTGATATCTAGGACATGCAGATGACTGCTGTTGTCATCTATCATTGATCTGGGGATCATACTCTTGTTTCATTGTATTTCTTCAGATTTTTTTCTTTCTTCTTCTTGTGAGGTGCATAAACTTTAAATCTCAGAGGTTTTCTCAGAATATAAAAACGCTCCATCTATCTTGCAGCACAGTCCTCCATTTCATACCTAGCATGCCCAAACCCTTAGAAATGAAGATATTGGAGGTGGCTATGCTTTTCTTTTGATGGATCGCTTGAATGAAAGAGTTTGATTCCAATCCTACCAATCCAATTGGATTCCAATTCAGTTCTACACTGGTGTAAATCAGGCATAGCTCCAATAATGCTGTAGCGTTTACTCTGCAAAAATGTACGCAGGTATCTCTGTTCTTAGGAGCATGTGTTTGGTTTCGTAGTTAAAATGACTAGGGTGCAGACATGGCTAACAAATTTTCTATTCCATGAAACAAGAGTAGCGTTATGAGAGGTGTCACTCTTAGTAGTACAGTGTCTGAAACAGGGTTGGGTAGTTTCACTTTGACCAGATTTTGCCCTTTCACTGTTAAGGCAAAATCAATCATACTCCTCTCATAGAACTATTCAGAACCAAAACTTCACTATTACAGTTTGGAGGCAGCAAGTCTTATATGTTCTGTGGTGGAATTATTTTTATTCTCTTTTTTTTTTTTTTTTTTTTAGCCCCAGCTGAAGTCTTAGATTTGACAGTGACTAACGATGACAGCTCAGATGCTTTAAAAGTTAAGTGGCGAAGACCTTCAGGAAACCTCGATTTCTATAATATCACTCTGTCCCATCTTGGATCAGTTAAAGAAGTCAAAACTCTACAGCCACCAGTCACAGAGACTCACTTTGACAAGCTAACTCCAGGACGTCTCTATCAGGTTACTGCCCGCACAATCAGTGGTGAACTATTCACTGATCAGATGGCAACTGGCAGGACATGTAAGTCTTCTTCTGCTTCGGTAGGACCACTGTAACCAACATTATTTTTCCCTCCATTGGCCTTGTAGAAAATCGTTTTAGGAGACAAAATGATTTGGATTCCAGGCAAAATGAGATAAAAAGCACAATATTGTTCCAGGAGTACCCCTTCCTGACTTTCTGGCAACAGTTAATCTGGCAGCCAAAAGCAGCTCCAGCGTAGTTTGCAAGCAGGCAACATAATGCATTTTGGACCTTATAGGTGGGTGGGTCTGTTAAAAAGACTGTTCCACACTACTACATTTCTGACCAACTTTGTTATATTGAATTCAACTCAGCATAGTGTATAAAACGAGTTAAATTATGGGGAAGTCTGCATGTAGTCAAATTGTTAACAGATTTTTAAGTAATTTTGCAGGGTCTAAATATCCCTTTCTCCAGACATAAATCTACAAATAGGAAAAGATTAGGTCTTGGCTTTCTTCACTACTAACAGCATGGATTAAGGAAGGCATGTGGCAGCCTGGGTAGAGCTGGGTATTTTGGTTTTTGATCTTTTTCAGAAGTATAATTTTCTTTGAGATGTCTCTTGTATGAGTTCTGAACCTGAAAAATCCTGGCATAGTTCTCCCACAGCATTACTGACCACAAAGTCATGGTCTCCACACCAGCCTAGCCCAGGCAGAATTTAGATGGAAAAAAAGTATATGTGAGTGAAGAATACATGCATAAATTGTTGGTAGTCTCAGAACCAAAAATTACATATGTGTATGTAAGAGAGAGAAGGAAAGAGTATTTTAGAGACTATCATCTACAACTAAACACCTCATGTGAAGGACTCATGCTTGATGTATCTAGGTGCTACCCTGTTACCAGTGCAGGCTGGAAGAGAGGTGGAAAGCCTTTCATGTCCAGTAAGTACAAAGCTGGACTGGTCATATGCATGTCTTTTTTTTTTGTTTTTTTGTTTAGCCTACCACTGAAGGCCTTTAAGATTACAGTTTGCATCTGAAGGGAGAGCTTCAGGCCCTCACTCAAACCACTGATCCTCAAATTTGTGACCTAGATCCAGTACATTCAAAGTCAGGGATCTAAAAGTCTTTCTTCCAAGGATGGTGATCATGTGCAACTCCTTCCCATGACTTTTCCATAGCTACCAAGAGCTTTGAAAACAGACTCACACGCTTTGTGTCTAGAAGATAAATTTTTAAATCCAGCCTGCCATGTCTAAAGATGCTGAAGGGTTTAGACTGTTAGGACCCTAACTCAGAGAGCCAGGTGCCCAAGAACATAATTCACATCACTGTGTATTGAGAGGGTGCCTACAGCAGCAGAACCTGCTGAGAATGTAAATTCAGGACCCTGGAAGTGGAGGACAGGACAAAGTGGATGTTTTAATAGACCTCAGTTTGAGCCTCAGTGCCTTACAAATGGGAGGGCCTGCGACATACAAGGCCTTTGTGGGAAGAAGCCATCAGACTTAGAATTTCTCCTGCTGAGACCAGAATTTGGCCCATAGTGACTGAAGTTTTGGCCTTAGCTTTGAAAAATTGATTCACGGTCTGTAAATGTCCAGGAAACAATAAGGCAGCTAACTGGAAACTGCAGATGTGTCCTAGAAGTGCAAGGGAAGATTTTGCCACCCTGATAAGAAGAGTTCCCCATTTCTGATATCAGAAACCAACAGTAAGAAGTGAGTGATTTGTGCGGGAAAGAGTAAAAATTATCTTTAAAATGAATGCCAACCTTCATAACAAGATACCTCACATTGCTCAGCTGAACCAAGTGCTTCTGCAGTAGCTGTGCTGCGAGACAGATTTTGCCACTGCGCAGTTACATCTTAGCAGGAATGCCCCACTTCAGAATTACTCTCTCAATCTCTATTTCAGTTCCACAGAAGGTTTCTGAGCTGGAAGCCGGTGCTGGTGGCTGGCTGAGGTCTCTGCGAGTGAAGTGGCTGCCCCCTGCGGGAGACTGGGAGAGGTACCACCTCCTCCTGTGGAACCGCTCGGCCCTGGTGCTCAACACCACGCTCGAGAAGGACACCAGCGAGTACCTCATCCACGAAGTGGGCCTCATCCCGGGGAGACAGTACAGTGTGGACCTCTTTGTGGAGAGTGGTGATCTGCAGAGCAAGACTAGCTGCACAGGGAGAACAGGTCAGTGTGCTTGCCTGGGAAGTGAGTGCAAAGTGTTCAGCTGGGGTTTGTGGGCAATGAGAAAGAAAGGTACAGCAGAATCCACAGGTGAATTTCACTATTAATACAGGGAAAAAGAGCTCCCTTGTAGACAAGAGAAATAATTCTTCTTAGTAGTTCTGAGAAAACTTTCAAGGTTATTTTTGTGGCAAATATTTTGTTAATGAAAGCCTTGGGAATTATTTTCTATATATGATATAGGATATTCTATATACTGTCATGACTGAAACATTACATATACAACATTTCACTGTTGTATACTGTAGCTGATAGAGCAAGGCACATTGTCATCTTGCCTATCTTGTTGTACATTACAAATAATTTAGGTTTGTAGTGTTACTTTTAATTGACACAGCTAAGTGATTAGAACATGGTCTAATAAATAATATCCAGCTCTAGGTGTCTCACAGCTGCTTGACCCACAGTTAGGTACATAATGTATCTATTATGAAGCATAGGTATTAAGCCCCGTTCTGTCTTAATTTTCTGTTACATAGATCAACAGTCTTGGAAAGTGAGTTGTATTTCAGTGTAACGGGGACAAAATAAACAGATGCCCTCTGTGTGTATGTGTGCACACAGAGAAATTTACTGTTTTCTTTCCTTTATACCACTGTAAGTTTGGAGTGTCTGCCAACTTGACTGAGATACGAACCAGTGCAAAATCAGTGTCTCTCTGATCAGATAATTTGCATGGTTGTTTGTTATAGCTAAATTGGTGTAGGACTGGTTTATGGTACAAACGTTTTATATTGCTGTTTAGCACCCACACTTCAAGAGGAAGCTCGCTGACTTCACTGCATTTCCATTCATACTAAAATATGTATCCTGACACAAGCTTAAGCCTAAGCATTACAGCCATAATGCTGAAGGCTGCAGCTACAGCCCTTTACTGGAAGAGTAGCACAAATACTAGGTTTGTAACATTGGCTTCTTGGAAAAGGGTAAAGAATTCCTCTTGATTACAAATACTCTGTTGCTGTTACAATTCTGTCTTACAGAACAGATTCCTTAACAGCAGCTCAAGATACGGCATGTGTGTTCACTACTAACTCCTGTTCTCACTGAGATATTTGTGCACTTTTACAGCTCCAGAGCCTGTTCTCCAGCTCCGTGTGAAACATGCTAATGAATCTTCACTTAGTGTCATGTGGATGACCCCTGTTGCGGAATGGGACAGCTATGTGGTTTCACTAGGAGACAGGGATCTTACTGTCATCAAAAAAGGGCTTGCAAAAGAAGCTAAAGAATTCACTTTCACTGACTTGGTACCTGGAAGAAAATACACAGCCACAATCACTACTATTAGTGGGAGTTTAAGCAACTGGACTTCAGTGGAAGGAAGAACAGGTACCATCCTGTCAAACTATTTTAATCTTTACTTCTGTTGACCATTAACAACTTTCTTTGTTTTATAGTGAACTGAATAAACTGTGTCTATATTTCAAAAGTATTGAATTTATGTTTATTTCCTCAGTGTTTCCAAGTCTCTCATTTCTGACTATCAGTTATCTTGCAGTATTTACTTAAGTTTTTGGGGAAATGGATTTGTAATTCCTGACAAAACAGGTTTCTGAAATACTGTGTCACATTTGATCAATCTACATTACCACAAGTTTCCATATAAGAAGAACAATTTTCACTGAGTATCTTCAGGAAGGTCACTTCCTTGATTCAAAGCATTCATCATCTTTAAAAAAACCAAACATCACCACACAGGAAAATGTTGCTTTAGGGGGAGCATTGCAAGGTTGACAGACACAAAACATATGTGACCTTGAAAATGTATTTTGAATCTGTCTGGTCTTCTGATTGCAGAATCTGTGTCTCTTACTTAGGATGGTGGCTATGATAAAAGGAAGGTCCTATTCCCACCCCCTGCAGGGTGCTAATTTTGTGCATGTGTGCAAGTTATAAACCATATGTGTTGCTTTACTCTGTTTGACTTTTGCATTCTCCAGTGCAAGCAAGTCTTAAAATGTAGCTCTGGTCTGGCACAGCACAGGGAAAAACAAGCTGCTGGTGTGAATCTAATCGTGCCTATGGCTTGATAGTGGTCCTTACTCAAATGTTGTAAGTCCTTCCAAGGCCTGAAAAGTTTAACTTACACTTTCATTTCTCTGCTGTGTGATTAGATAGCTGGGATTTCACTTCCTTCTGCCTTATGCCCCTTTAGAAGGCCTATTTAGGCATAAAAGTTACAGTGTCCTGCTTAACTAGTATGAATCAGACAGGGATATCATGTCACTATTACATTCAAAGTGATAAAGAATTAAAATCAATGAATTTGAACATAGGTATTAATAAGCATTCCAAACCTCTCAGTCTTCATTGCAGTAGGATGGCTCACTAGGCTTGCAAAATATTGCTGTAAATATGACAGAAAAAGGTCTTGCATGCATCCTAGATTGGTCAGCTTCTGATGAAGCCTGAGGTATTACTAAAAATGCCTGTAGCACAGGAATGTGGCACTTCAGTGTCTCGTTAGAGCTTTCTGTATTATGACAGCGTTATAAAACAGGTGGGATTTTTTACATTTTTTTTTAGCTATGTGCTTTACTTTCTAGCTTTTGTTAATGATTGCTAATCAAATACTATGTGTGCAAAAAGACTGATATAAAACAGGAGAAGAAGCTTGCAATCACATTCTGTAAAATAAGAGCGTGCTTTATTTCAGTTGCGCTTGGTCATGTAAGCAGCACTACTTAGAAAGAAGTAGCTGTATTTCCTTGCTTTGACCAAATACTGTCAAATAAAAAAAAACAACTATTTGAGGTAAAATTTGTCCAAGGTGCTACATTCCTTTTGTTCTGTCCTTTTCATTCTTGTCCTGGTTAAGTTTAACAGCTTGTATTTAGATAAATGTTATGTTTGGTTTTTTAGTCTTTTGATGCTAGAAAAGTTAATGTCCTGCAGATCTTCTGATGTGAAAAGTAAAACCAAAACCATCCAGTTAACTCCGAAAGTAAAAGGTCTGACACTTCTGAGGTATAGATGACTGTGCCCGAGGTATTCAGGAAAATAGTTTGCCATTTAACAGGAATGAGAGATGGGGTGTAGGAGAAGAAATGGAGTCTAATAGGAATGAGAGATGGAGAATAGGAGAGGAAAGGGAAAATGAAAGTCACAGTATTTTAAAGTCATCAAAACCCCAAGTGACTTCCAAAATTGTTGGCCTTTGTTTAATGGTATTTATAAAATTCCATTTCTTCCAGTTCCCTGATCTTGAATCATTGTGGTCTGACTGGGAAAAGCTGTGCTAAACCCTGAAAGGCCTTTCTGTGCCTTAGATAGTTTCCCATAGACCGCATCCCATCAGACAGGAAGCAGTCCACAGTTAGATTATTTTTAGTCCTGTTGAGTCTGGCTGCAAATTGGAATGTTCTTTTGATGCACTTCCGCAATGTGACTAAACTTGGGTTATTTGGGGGATTTGTTTTGTTTTATTTTGTTTCTCCTCAGTAACATTATGACAATTTTCTTTGCAGTGCCAGCCCAAGTGACAGGTCTGACCGTGGCAAGTCAGGGATCAACCAACAGCTTGTTCACCAACTGGACCAGAGCACTGGGAGATGTAGACTCATACCAAGTGCTACTGATTCATGAGAATGTTGTCATTAAAAATGAGACTGTTCCCAGTGAAACCAACAGATACCACTTCTATCCCCTGAAACCTGGAGGACTATATTCAGTTGTTGTCACCACTGTCAGTGGGGGAATATCTTCAAGGCAAACAATCACAGAAGGGAGGACAGGTAAAAAGGAAAATACCCCAGCATGTGTTTTGTCAGTTCCTAAAAGCTTAATTTATTGAAGAGAATGGTCTTGTGATTAAGCCATTGCACTGAACATTCAGAAATACAGGAGTTTCAGCCATATAATTCCTGTATGTATGTGACCTCAGGCACACTGTGGGTCCAGATTCACGTTAGCATAGCTCCCTAAGGAGCTAACTGCCCTGCCTACACCATGAACTCAGTACAGCAGGACCACTCTGTAGTGAAGACAAAAATAGGCCCTGAGAGTGATGTACAGCTGTGGTAGCTGAGTCACCCCTAGGAAGGGACTTTCTTGTTCCATTGACTAGTTGGCAGCATAGGGTGATTGCTCCTTAGGTACATAAATTAGCTGCCTAAAGGTGGCGAGATAAATTTATGTCTCAGTCTCTTATGACCCATTCTTTTGCTCCAATCCAACATTAAAGAATGTCCACCAGGGTTAATGACACATTATGAAGCCCTTCTATACTGCATAAGACAGGCTTTACTTTTGCACCAAATTCTGTAAGTGTAATGACTCATGAAATGAAGGACCAGTCCTTTGGATATTTAAATAGAGGGAAATATTGACAGCACAGTGCAATTTCACCCTTTATGCGAATTTGGCAAAGGCTGGAAATTCTGCAGCTTGCTCCAGTGTTCTTTCTGAACTATTTTCAGGTGAAAACAACAACCCCAAAAAACCCGAACAAACAATGACAAAAAAAAACCACAACCCCACAATTGCAGAAGAATAGCACCAAAAGGCCTAAAGTGAATAAACGTATTTTGTAAAATCTATTTTTCTTTTACTCTGACAGCTGATGGCTTGTCCCTCTAACTAAGGTAAGTCAGTTCAGTCAGTCAGAGTCCAGTGAAAATGTGAAAGTTCATTGTGATTAAGGTCTGCTTCATTCTGACAGTTCTGTACCTGAGTGATGGTATTTCTGACAATGTGGAGCCTTTGATCTCACCCTGCTGCTTTGAGAAACAAATTTCATTCATGTTTTGGCCACTAGGCGTCAGAGAACTCATTGTAAATGACGCATTCTGCTGTGGGCCTCAACTTCATGCAAGCTTTAACAGTTATTGCTGCTACTGATGAATGGCAACTTGAAAGGATAACTCATCTCCTGGGACTTTAGAAGTGCTGAGATTGTGCCACCAAAGGCAATTTCCTTCACTGTATTCAGAAAAGCAGACAAGTGTTGCTGAGCTTCTCAGGAGTCCCAGACTGCTTATTTTGCAGGGCGACATTCCAGGCATTCTGACAACAATAGGAATTGGGTAGTTAAACCTCTCTTGGTTTTTCCTCTTTGTTGCACAGTTCCTTCCAGCGTGACTGGAGTAACAGTAAATAACTCAGGTCGCAGTGACTACCTCAGTGTTTCTTGGCTGCCAGCTTCTGGAGATGTAGACAGTTATTTGGTAACACTCTCTCACGATGACCAGATTGTTCAGACTCTCACCGTTTCCAAATCCTTCAGTGAATGCTCCTTCAGCAGCCTTACTCCTGGGACGCTTTACAATGTGATGATAACCACGAAGAGTGGGAAGTATGAAAATTACTCCTTCAGCCAGGAGCGAACAGGTAAAGAGAGCCTCGGAGCAAATCCAGTCACCATAGCAACTTTGTATAGCCATTATCAATGATCTCTCAGTATCTAACCAAACTGGGATGGGTGAGTAGGGATTGGAGGGTCAAACTACAAAATTAAAGCTTTACAGACTTAGTTTTATTCTTAATCCCCATGTGCATTTATCATATAAAAGTACTTTAGCATGAATAAAAGTCATGTGTTAGTCCTTGTGAGTAAAAATAAAACATGTATCAATTTTAGCTCAAATCATTTTCCTGCCCTTAACACCTCTGGTTGGCTCTTCCAAGTATACCCTGTAGAGCGTCCCAGCTACCCCCAATTACTCAAGTACTGGAAGAATGGGATAGATTAGGCTAACTACTAAAATATTTGAAAGGTGTCACATAAATGAATAACACCCATATGTATGGTTTTGGTCATGCAGTGCTCAAGAAGGTTATATCAGGAATAGAAAAGTTTCAGAAATGGGTGGCAATAGTGATGGAAAACCTCTTAAAACTTCCTCAAAGATTGAAGAGACTCAGACTTTACACTTGGTAAACCAGTAAAATGGAAGATGGTAAGGGGTGTTAAAATGACAAAGAGTGTAAAGTTAATGCAATTTTAGTCTTCTCATAATGTAAGTGAAAATCCAAGAGACAGCCATTTAAATGGGAAGCAAATTCAAGATTAGTGTGAACCTGTGGAACTCACTGCTATAAGCAAAGCTGACCAAGTTCCAAAAGACCAAAAACTGGAAAGGCAAACCATTGTTACATGACGTAAAGCAGCCTAGACACGGCAGTTACTGTTTTAGAGGCTAGGGTATTGCTTAAATCCACATTATGGTCTTTTTGCAACTTCCTCAGAAAAGTCTGGTAATTACCACAAATATAGTCCACTACAGCAGCTCCTGTTACTTCAGGAAGTTATTGCTTTCTGAATCTTTAATTGTGGGTTTTCTTTCAGTCCCTTCAAGTGTTCAGGGACTTACTGTCAGCAATTCAGCCAGAAGTGACTACTTGAAGGTGTCCTGGTTACATGCCTCTGGATATTTTGATAATTATGAAGTGATCATCAAGAACAACAATGATTTCATCCAAACAAAAAGTGTCCCAAAGGATGAAAATGAATGTGTGTTCACTAATCTGGTCCCAGGGAGGCAGTACAGTGTCACAGTCAGCACAAGGAGTGGAAAATATGAAACTAGTGAAAGAGTCTATGGCAGAACAAGTAAGTAAGCACCCTGGAAGCATCTTGAGACGCTCCAGGATTTTTTCTGTTTACCATAGCTGGCCTAAAATTTTCATGTGATTTTAACACAGAATGTTGAGTGTGAATCTTTGAATGTGTAAATAAATAGTTTATGACCAATGTTTAAGTTATGGACATACAGTACACGAAAGAAGAGATCTGTGCTGTGAACTTGGAAAGTAAATCTTGAAATATGGAAAACTGAAATAGAGTGTACAGATTTTCACATAAACTTAGTACTTAAACTATGCCAGAATGTACACGACAGTTTTTTTCTCATCATGGAAATGTATAAGGAAAAAGAAGGGCTAGACCTCACACTTCTCAAATTACTCCAAGAACTGGAGTTGGAGAGCATGGGGCAGGAGCGGTAAAGTGACTAGCTGTGAGCCAGGAAGGACCTGAATGCAGTCTGCCTGTCTTCACCTAGCACTACATATAAGCTAATGAGCCATGCTAAGAAACTGAGTTTATTAACACAGATGTAGCACTGGGCAAAAATAACTGACCTGCATCTGGCAGGAGTTTGGAGCTGTTCAGAGGGGTGCTGCAGCATATAGATGGATTGCTTCGGGTCTCTGCTAGCTCAGGCCTCTTCGTACAACATTTGTTGTACATGCAGATCCTACTCAACTTTTGTTGGCTATGCGGATCCTCTGCAGGCTCCATTATTACCCACTTATTATTTTTATGGTGGTAGTTTGTGGGCTCACTGTTCTGAAATGGGACCTTCTGAGGTTAGATACAGTGCAAGCCACAGGCAGCTGCCCTTGTAAATAAGTGCAATCTACTGCTTCTCCTAGGGAACTGAATGAAAAGTTTTAGTGCTGGAGCATGGCATCAGAGCTGTTATCTTTTTGTTGTGATCTGTTAATATGTACTGAAAAGTTTTCTATCTTTCTTCAGTGCCAGAGTCAGTGAAGGAACTGACTCTTAGTAACAGGAGCACAGAAGATCTGCAGGTAACTTGGTCAAAGGCTGAGGGCGATGTTGATAAGTATGAGATTCAGCTGCTCTTCAATGATATGAAGATCTTCCCACCTATTTTCCTTGGGAACACCATTGAGGAGTATTGGTTCACAGCTTTGACTCCAGGACGTCTATACAAAATTCTTGTCTTGACCATCAGTGGAGATGCACAACGTGCTACTTTCATAGAAGGCCTGACAAGTAAGAAATAATATGATATTTAGAGGAAAGAATGAGGCACATAAAATTAAGGGTGAACCATGATCTTACTTGAGCTCCTGTAATACTGGCACAATGACAGCATATCTCATTGAAAATCACACTAGTACTTAAGCCAAGTTGATCTGTGCTTAATAAACAAATGTCACAGGTACCAATATTTGATATTTGGCAGATAATTTAATTTGTTGCATAAGAATAGTATTGAGATGTCAGTGCTGGATTTCTGTTATTCCCATGAATGCCAGTTGTTTGCTTAGTATCTCCAGCTAAATAACTTAAGCTGGTTTACACCTCTTGTTTACCCACCTGAAGTGAATGGGTGTGATTATAACCGCAAAATGGCTAACTAACTAAGTGTACATAAAGAGCTCTGATTTTCCAAGGTGTATCTAAAGCATCATTTGGAAAGCAGGCAGGTTACCCAGACAAAAGAAGATAGAAACTTCTTTCTTTTTTACTTATGTTTTATTTACTTTTGTTCCTATGAAGTCATAATTGCTTTTCTAAAATGGCACAATCCTACACAAATGTCTTCAGCTTTACTTGCATTTACCCATGATTGAAATGACTTGTACATGGAAATGCTCTTTGTCCTTTGAATCATCTGCTGCGGCCATAAAAAATGTAGGAATTTGGAAGTCTGAATCAAACAGGAAATATGTGAGCAGGTGTCTTTGTGTTCCTTTTTTTTTTTTTCCAGTTCCAAGCATGGTCAGAAACATTCATGTGTCCCCTAATGGCATGACAAACAGCCTGAAAGTGAGCTGGACTCCTGGAAATGGAGATGTTGATTCCTACACAGTGACTATATTTCACCAAAACCATCAGCTTGATTCCCAGAGTGTCTCAAAACATGTGTCTGAGCACACGTTTCACAAGTTGGAAGCTGGGGAGCAATACCAAGTGGTGGTGCAATCTAACAGTGGCACCTTGCACAACAGCTTAGCAGCTTTTGGGAGAACAAGTACGTTTCTTTTGAGACAAGGGCAAGTTGCATTAAATCTTCCCAGAAGCTGAACCTTATTAATAATGTTTATGAACATACTATTGGGATTCTAAGATTTGTGGCAAGCTTTTTTCCGAAGGAGTGTGAGTCCTCACTCTTGCAAACACCTAGACATGGGTCTGTTAATAACAGATCTGTCATGTCAGTAACATTGCCTAAGTGAATGCATGTGGAATACAAGTCTCCAGCCCAAAGTGCCTTCGCAGGATGCATGCAGTTCCATTGCCGCTCAGGCCTGTGCCTGTACCCATCCATCACATATATCTTCAGGGCTCCGTTTAGTCAAATATTGTGTTGTAGCAGAGCCCATTGTATGGTCAAGGTGTGTTGTAGCAGAGCCCATTGTATGGTCGAGGTGTGTTGTAGCAGAGCCCATTGTATGGTCGAGGTTTGTTGTACAATGTTCCACTGCATGTTGGGACACAGAAAACAGTGGAACACCCTGGTTTCAGTCCATCTTCTCTCCAGCACCTGAGTGTGTCTGCTGTGGCCTTGGCTTTTGTGAGCAACAGCTGTTAGCTAACATTTTCTATTCTGTGCCATTATATTGCACCACTCCTTTATTTTGCAGTTCTTTTCCACATGCCTTTATTAACTGTTCCCATCAGTTCATCTCACTCTCCTCCCTCTTTTCATGATAATTTACATGTATCTATTGCTCCTTCATACCCAGTTCAGATGTTCATGTTGCTCTCAAACTTCATCTCGTTGTATTTATGTCTAGGAATTACTTTCTTGGGTAAACACATGCACAGACATTCCTCTCCCACAAGTGAACGTGCAAATGAATGAAGATATTTTCTATTAATTACTTTATTCATAGTTGTGTATTGAATGTGTATTGAATGATCTCTATTTCACCTAGTAATGTCCTGCCTTTAATTGTTGCTTTCAGTTCCAGCCTCTGTCCAGGAATTATTGGCCCATCATGCTTACAGCAGTCATTCCTTGTTAGTAACCTGGCAGAAAGCTCCTGGTGTAGCTGAAAGATATGACATTCTGCTCTTGAATGAGCAAGGAATCCTCCTGAGCAACAAATCAGAGCCAGCTACTGCCAAACAGCACAAATTTGAAGATCTATTAGCTGGCAAGAAGTATAAAATACAGGTTTTGACAGTTAGTGGTGGCCTCTTCAGTAAACGAGCAGAAACTGTTGGGCGAACAGGTAATTATAACATTTCTGTGTATTTATAGTTCCCTCAGTCAGATATCATTAAATACATGAATCATCTTTATATCTTGATTCTGGAAAGATTATAGTAAGAACAGACTCCAGATATTTATACATCATTTTTCCTTGGTATGTGAATCTGAAATTGTTAACATAATAATGTGGCCATGGTTCATAATAAGGATCTTAAACCAGATTGCTGAATGCTTCCTTCAGTCCATCTGTTATGGAACTATCTGAATGCTTTATTGTCATCAAGTTTTTACTTCACAATCTCAAGGCTTTTAGCACAGTCTTTACTCAGTGAAAGCTTCTTGCAGAAACTAACGGAGAGGTCTGTGTGAGTGCAGGCTAGAGAACCAGGCCTGCTGAGAAATACAAACGTTGTCTTGGAGAGACTCAATGGCACCTCGTAAATGCTTTCCCCTTGCTTCTGAAAGTTGCTGTTGACATTACTTAGCTACTTGTGGCTTAATTGAAATGTATTCCAGACATGAGTTGTTGCTTTACTAAAGGTTCAGCTTAGTGGCCAGACATTTTGCATTTATTCTTCTTTTCAGTTCCAGCAGCAGTTACAGATCTGAAGGTCACAGAGAACACCACTGACCGACTGTCCTTCAGCTGGACTACCTCTCAAGGAGAGCTTGATTCATACGACATCTTCCTGTACAACCCAGACAAGTCCCTTCATGACAGGATTTCAGGAGAGCAGCACCTCCAGCAGTGTTCATTCCAGAACCTGCGGCAAGGCAGGATGTATCGAATGGTGATCGTTACCCACAGTGGGGACCTCACTAACGAGTCGTCTGTCTTTGGAAGAACAGGCAAGAACATCTAAGAAAACCATCTGTCTCTGGTGTGGTGCTCATGGGGGACACCAGTGAGCTAGTCTGAGTCTGCTGTTCACTTTAGATTAGAGAAACTATTAGAAATATCAAAATGGGCTCTCATACATGAAAAGCATTAGACAAAGAAGAAGGTCATTTTTGAATTACATGGTTACAAGAGGAAAATGGATCAAAGACCTTTACAATAGTTCCCAGGTACTCAGGTCAGGAGAGGAACATCCCAATGTATGCTGCTTAAACGTTAAAGGAAAACAGCTTTGTCCTATCTTAAAAGCATGGTCTATGAGTGGAAAAGACCAAAAGGCAAAGCAGGTAGGCTTAATGGGGAAGACAATCTACCAGTAAATAAAAGTTGCTCCCCCTGGGGAGCTCTGGCTGCAGATCTGTGTTTGTTCAGCCACACGTAGGAAGCGGAGATTCCTAAGCAGCTTTAGCAACCCTGATGCTCTGTGAAACCTTTCTTTATCCTCTGAGGCACTTTATAGTAGCCCTTATGTAAGAGTGCCTCTAGACAGTGGTGTGCTTCCTTCAGCTACCTCAGAACTGGATATTTCCATACACTGAGTGGGAAAAAGCTTCTTAACATTTGCAAAAGTATCTATTATAAACATTTCAGCCTACTCTGGGGACAGTGTCATTTCAAAATAAGAAAGGAAACTATTGAGGTACACTTCCTGATGTTTTCTAGCTTTCTGGCCAGCTGTGATGACTGTCTGGTTTATTACATGGCTGTCATTACAGGATAAGTGTAAGTTCTGCTGGATTTTTTTGCCTTTCCTCACTCTAAGGATGTTCTGCATAAAGTAATATTTGTCCCCCTTTTTTTTTCAGTACCAGCTGCGGTTGTTGGCCTCAAGGCATCCAACCGAAACATGACAGACAGTCTGTGGTTCACCTGGGGTCCAGCAGCAGGAGATGTTGACTTCTATGAGCTGAATCTTTACAACCCAAACGGGACACAGAAAGAAACATGGCAGAGGAAAGACCTGAAAGAGTGGTATTTCCAGGGGCTCATTCCTGGCAGAAAGTATACTCTATCTGTGGTGACTCACAGTGGTGACCTGACCAACACAGCAAATGCTGAAGGAAGAACAGGTAAAAAACACAAAAGCTTTGGGATTTTTGTTTAGTCCCGTATGTCAGCATTCGTATTAGTTCGCAGCTATGCAACACACTTGTTCTGCAGGAGGGTTTATTGTAAGAGTCACTGAAGGTGTAAAGATAAAGAATGTCCTTAGGGGTATTAAACCAATGGAGTGTGATTTTATTCAGTGCTGGTTTACTTTCAAAGGCTCAGGGATACGTAATGTCTGTGAAAGTCACCACCATCAGCAGAGGTGCAGTGATTAGCTGTGTACACGGAATAATATAATCAACCTTGTGATGCTTGAAGAAAATGTATGTTTCATTTTATGTCTGTGTAAAAATTTGGTAAGAATCTGTCCCCTTCCCTCTTCTCCTCTACTTTCTGTGTAGCACCCAGCCCTCCTAACACCGTGTCATTCACTGATGTTGCAAACACTTCCTTATCAATCACTTGGCTGGGTCCTCCAGACTGGACAGACTACGATGATTTTGAGTTGCAGTGGCTTCCAAAGGATCCCCTCACAGTATTCAATCCTTACAGCAGCAGCAAATCAAAAGTACGCATCATCTATGGCCTGCGACCAGGAAGACTCTATGACTTCAGTGTCAGAACTGTCAGTGGTGACAGCTGGAAGACATACAGTCAGTCTCAATTTGCAAGTGTGAGAACAAGTAAGTGAGAGTTTCCATTGCATGCTGTCAGCTGGATAAGATGCAAAACTTAAATCTTATCAGTTCCTTTCACAGTCAGTAATTTCCATTAGTGAATTTATGGATGATGGTGATGAATTCATCTAGATTCTAAGCCCTTGCTGTGTGCAAGGTCAACCGTTTAAAGATTGAAAATGGACATACACTTACAATCTACACATCCAGAGTGGGGCTGTTTGGGTGCGGAGCCTGAATCAGTCAGTTTCAGGGTAAAATAAGGCTGGATATCCAAACTTCTCTGACAATACGATATTGTCAGAGCAAACAGCAAAATGTTTCTGAATGATCAGACCAGAGAGATGAATGAAGCCCTGCTGTACTAGATTTGAAACTGAAATCAGTGTTTCACTGCTCTGCATTTCTGTCCATGTTTGTGGATCTGCATAACCTCTAGCTGTCTCTATCAACCTCAGGAGCAGGCTGATTTGAAAAAGTGACCTGGAATTGTGAAAGCAACTGAGCCTTGGCAAGCCCTCATGTCACCTGGGGTGGGATTCAGCTCCAAATTGACATCTATGTTTAGTAAGCTGAATAGCATTGCTCCACTCAGCATATTTATTAAAACAAGAGACCTCTTTCACCTCTATTTAATCACTTAAATGTAGATGTCTGCTATCTGAAAGTGAGATCTATTTTTGTTATGTGACCTGTTGTACATCGTGCTCTGATATTACATGGATAAAGTGTACTTCTGTGGTATGTTTTAGTAATACGTGCATACCACATGCTAGCCAGGAAAACGTAAAAGTCATGAGATGACAGTATCAGTATTGACTGATTCTGTTAACCACATGTGACCTGCAAATAAGTTGTAGCAGAGTTCTGGAAATCCGTTGCTTTGCAGTGTTGTTGTTAGTGTTAAGACTTCCGCAAGTAGTTCTGTTTGCTTGTTTTCACAATTAATGACTGAAGCTTCACAAACTCAGTAAGGCTGATGTCACTAGATGTGATTTCAGATGGCTAAAATGAGTTAGCCTTGCCTAATAATAATAATGCAGCACATATTTGCAGGAGAGGTAGGAATTATGGTTCCTAGCCTCCTGCTCTGATTAGATGGTTGTGTGCAATCTAAGGGCTCTAGTGTGAGCAGAGCAGGTGCTCTGAGCAGGATGATGCTGTACCTTTTCCCACTAAGCTTCAATTTCTCAACATTCCTCTAGAACCAGACAAGATCCAAAGTCTTCATTGTCGACCGCAGACCTCTACTGCCATTGCCTGTTCCTGGACTCCTCCTGATTCTGACTTTGATGGGTACAGTGTTGAATGCAAGAAGATGGACACTCGTGAAGTGGAATTTTCTAGAAGGATAGACAAAGACAAATCTCTGCTTAATATCATGACCCTTGTTCCCCACAAGCAATACATGGTGTCCATCAAGGTGCATTCTGCAGATATGACAAGTGAAGTCGTTGAAGACAGCACCATCACAATGATTGACCGTAAGCGTAATTCAGAGTTGCTGCGAAGGGGGGAAGTGAGCAGCAGTAAGGAATTGCTTGTGTTGGTTTGACAGGAAAATGAATTCTGAACTCCGTAATTGCCAGTGTGTAGTACTAATAATCCAGCAGCCAAAATAGAGTGAATCTGTCCTTTGGTCCCTGTTGTGACAGACAATGCAGGATTAATTATGTTGCCTCTCATTATATTGCCAGACCTGCTTATTTGGAGAAACTTTAAAAGTTATCCTGTCATTCTGATGTTCAACACCAAAGATATCTTCATCGTACGCCTTTAGCTGTCTTCATGGTTGCTGCTTGGCTTCCTGTGCCTGGCTGTTTCCCCTCATGGATGGTAGCCATCATAAGCACAAATATTCTTCAGTGAGGACATCGGATTGTGGCACTGGATCATTTTTGGGCTCTGTACATTCTTTTGAGGTGCTACCTGACTAAATTACCTGTAGGAGAGGGGAATCTCAGATTTACATAGCATGTGCTTTGAAACAGCTTCTTCAGTTTCTCTACCCATAGGCTGCCGTGTGGAGTGTTATCGGTAGAATCAGCTGATGCCTCTGCACTGCCAGACCACTGTGGTGAGCAGCCTGCCATTGCTGGCCCTAAAGATGCTCCATTTTTTGCAGTACTGCTGGATTCAGTGGCACAGCAAAACACAGGGGCCTGAACCACTCTAGGGCTAAACTTCTCAGAAATACAAGGTGGCCAGGAGGCTTATATTCAGGGACACTTTGATAGCTGCTTATTGAAAGCCACATTGGTGTGAAATGCTAGATCATAAAAATTATGTTTGATTTGGACACTGTTGAGCTAAGCTGCAGAGTTCAGTCACCGTCCCATCTTCTGCCTTCCCCCATCGATAGCCTTTTAATTGCAACAATGTCATCTCTTTCCTCTACTGCAAAGGATGCTACAAATTCAGATGTAGTTACAACTAGCTACTCACGTCACAAGAAGTGATTCTGAGTCCTAATTGAAGGCTAGCTGTTTCACATTCTTATTTGCTTTAAACACTGCTATTCTCTCAGATTCTCATTATTACTGGAAGCCCTACTCAAGGAAACACAAGAAAGTTGCAGCTAGACTTTATACATATAAGAAGTTCAGCTAAACAATATAGGAAAGCGTGAATTCTTGGCTCTTCTTGCAATCTGAAATCTTTTGAAGTTTAGCCACCTGCTTACATATTTGATATGTTTCCCATACTAGCAATATAGTTTCAGTAATACAAGTTTTTAAAAGATTCAGCGAAGTAGATCCTTAAAATACCCACTTTCACTCCACTGGTCCTCTGAAGGTATTTCACACATATTTCACTTTCCAGTTTTCTTCTACTGTGTGTGTTTGAAGTATAGCTTTCTAGCACATGAAGAGCATTTCCTATGGAAATTCTGCAGTCACTCTGGAAAATGGTACTCTCTAGTTGAAGGCTGACTCAAGGCTGTTCATCTGGAAAAGGAAGCAGAAATTTAGATGCTTTAAATAGGCAACTTCTAAGTTGCCTCCAAATACCTGGCTTAAGCCTGTGTCATTTCTAGCAGCTATAGTTTCTGATTTCATAGATTTAGCAAGACTTACATGCATTTCCATATGGGCTTCTATAGGAGTTCCTGCTGGGGAGCTGCCACTGTTACTATGGTTAACTCACTGCTGGCTTGTTTCATCTTTTGGCAGATTCCCAGTGGGAGGTGAAGGCATGTCCTTGATTGCAAAAATAATAGAATCAGAGATTTGGGTCAAGTCAGCTGAGCTTTATTGCAAATTACATTTCCCTTACTAGTCTAGCTCACAGCAAATACATAGATAATGCTTTCTCTCTTCTTTTTTGTTTTGTTTTGGTTTTAATTACTCAGGTCCCCCTCAGCCACCTCCAGACATACGAGTGAACAAAAAAGAGGTGCTGATTACCAAATCCTCTATCAACTTTACTTTTAACTGCAGCTGGTTTAGTGATACTAATGGAGCTGTGAAGTACTTTACTGTGGTTGTGAGAGAGGCAGATGGTAAGTGTCATGGTTTAATACCATTCTCTCTGTCACCTAATGGAGTTACATGGGGAGGTACACCACTATCACCATGAAGCAAAGGAGCTTCTTGTCATTTAGTGGCCGAGTTGCTTAGAGGTTTTGGATCTGTCCCTGCTCTCTAGCCCTGGAGACTTAGAAACTCAGTCTTCTCAGAGAGTAGCAACTGCAGAGCTCAGCCAGAAGCAGTAATTAGGTGCTGTACTCTAGGTTACATGCTCATGTTTGTTCAACAAAATTCTACAGTAGGAGACATGTTGGATGCCATTGCCAGTGAACACAGAATAAGCTGCCTTGCAATGCACAGATCTCAAAAGGTAGTTTGAATGTTAGGTGTGAACACTAAGGCAACTCTTTCAGAGAACCTCAGTAAGACATGCTGGGAAGGCAAAGGTAGCAACTCCCAGGTGGTGTTTGATAACTGAAGGAAATGACTTTGTGTGTATAACAGAACAGAAATTGCCCATGCAAACCTCCCTTTCTGCAGTTGACCTATGTGTGACAAAACAGATGGATGTCTCAACAATTAATACCTTGGTTTTAAAAGTGGCTTCATTTATTGGCATTCCAGGGCGTATTTTGTGACCCTTGAGAAAGTTTCTGGCTCTCTCTGTCCATCAGCCCTTAGGAAAAATAGCAGAGATAGTGTTTCCGCTGTCTGCTCTGTCATGTTTGTGCAGACCATGAATCTCTCTGAGAAAGGGCCTATTCATTGCTATGGCTTTGCCTACCTGAGTCTTTTACACATTATTGTGAGTTTCTGTTCAGGGGACTCCTGTCATTTCCTTTTGCAGCTTTTCTCTCTATACAATAGATCTTTCAGTGTCTGGATTTTTTTACTTGCTTTTTGAAATAGCTGGTGGTGTCTGAAGTTCCCCAGAAAAATAATAATAAGGTTGGGACTAGAAACCACTGTAGCTTTGTATTCACAAGGTAACCTGTGCAGCCTCCAAGAAACATTAGAAAGTTGGAAAAGAATATGTCTGTCAACAGCTTGAGCCTATAAACTGCATCACATTAATGGCCGTGGCATGTAAATCTTCTGTCTTTTTCTGTGTATGATGTAGGTAGTGAAGGACCAAAGCCTGATGAGCAGCACCCATTACCTTCCTACCTGGAGTATAAACACAATGACTCTATACGCATCTACCAGACAAATTATTTTGCCAGTAGATGTGCTGAAAACCCTGACAGTGATTATAAAAGCTTTGACATTAAGCTTGGAGGAGAAATGGAAAATCTGGGAGGAAGGTGTGATCCAGATCAGCAAAAATTCTGCGATGGACCTCTAAAACCTCGGACTGCTTACAGGTTAGTTTTATGCTGGTAGTTGTGCTCTGTCACATTATTAAGCATGGTGCTGTCTGGGTTCCTTATACACTTGAGCTTCTGTAGATTCTTAACTGGGTTGTATGATGTTCTTTGTGTTTCATTGTGAATTTATAAAAGCTTTATCCATGTATCCATGCCCCTCTTGCATGGGTATGAATCAGTCCTTCACGAGCATGGGAATGATATGGTTAATTATGCACAAAACTCTGTGCAGTGAATAGGCTTGCTTGTTTCCTTTAACTTGATGGGAAGCCCTCCTATAGCTGATAAATCTTTGGAAAGACTTAAGACCATCTGCTATGTCAGAAGACTACTTAATGGGAAAAGCAAGGGTGCTTAACTCAGTCTTTTTGGCACCACTACCCCACACCAGTCCTTTGGAATAAGCTACAAAAACCTGGAGGCTCCAGAGCTAGGCCCAGGTTGGCCGTAGGGTGGTAGAAGATAGCGTCTGCCAAGATCAGGCTCAGAAATTTCTCAGGCTGTGAGACCAAACATGATCTTCAGTGCAGCTCAGTCACATCCCTCCCTCAGCCAAACACTCTTCCAAGAGGTCTGCAAGTTGCTTAATGGACAGCCACATAAACAGATGTCATTAAGAGCTGTCTGTGGTCAGTGGAAAGGTTTTAGTTATCTCTAAGGGGCAAATGAGTTCTTACATTTCTGCTGTTGGTCCTGAACATCTGATAAACTCTAACTATAATGGTAATGGTATTTTAGGATCAGCATACGGGCTTTTACCCAGCTCTTCAGTGAAGATCCGAAGGAGCTCCCTAAACCGCTCTTCTCAGACACCTTCTTCTCTTTGCCAATCACTACAGAGGCAGGTTAGTTTCAGGATTGTTTTTCAATGACTGTAGCACGTGGTTATATACTGTGCCTAAGAACACTCTGGTACCTAGAACTGTTTGCAAGGAGTGGAACAAAAACTGGTTGTCGTGCATGTCCTGAAGGCTGCTCTGAAGTGAGGCTGGAGCCATGGCCTCAGTTTGAAAATTTAGATGGCCGCTTGATGGAGCTGCTGATAGTAGAGGAAAAGGGTGGATGCTCAGTGAAGCTATCGCTAAGAAAGCTTCAAAGTGCAAGAGAACCAAACTCCCATAAAATGGGGCTGGGCTTTCTTTTACTGTGTTGGGAATGAAAGATTTTGTGTAATAGTTGGATTAAAAATAAGGACAGAAATCAAAGCCAGATTTTAGTTAAGTGCGTAAATGCCTCAGATTTCCTTAGATTTAACTGTTTTCTTTATCTGATAGTAACATATCCCCTGAAAGCTATTGATTCTCTGATTCTTCATATCTTTTCCTCAAGATACATAAATATACATTTTTGTTTCTAGAGCCTCTGTTTGGAGTCATTGAAGGAGTGAGTGCTGGCTTGTTTCTGATTGTGATGTTAGTGGCTGTTACAGCTTTATTTGTCTGCAGACAAAAAGTTAGGTAAGTTGAGTCCCTTTATCAGTCTCTGTTACTGAAGTCAGGTCAAATTACATTCATTTAAACCATACAGTATTTAAAGCATACTTAAAAAATCAGAGGAATGCACTGAACTATTCAACAGATAAAATCTATGTCCTCTGTACATGAAGTATAGAACTAATTATTTACATACGAAGAGATCTATATATTCTTGATTCAAATACCTACTGATGTTAGTCATATTTATCTCATAGGTGAATCTTTGTAGCTTTTAGTATTCAGTAGTTGTCTGAATATTCCTGAAAAACTGGTTTATCATTCAAACAATCTGTTGTCAAAAATGAAATGTTGCAAATTAATTTCATCTCCATTGTAGATGGGAAGCTCTTGAAACTGTTCATTTAGACTTTATCATTTTGGTTCAAAAATCTTAAATTATGGCATAACCAGAGTGTCCAAAAGATTACTTCAAACTTTACTTCTCATTTTTTGTCAGTTACAGTTGTATATTTCACATTATAGATGAAACTTAAATAGTGAGTTTTAAATATTTTTTTTAAAGTGAAATACTCTATTTCGACTTTCAAAAAGCTTTATCCATTTAAACTATTTTGCATGAAAGAGAAATGACATTATTGATGTGAAATTCTTTGTGGTTTCTGAAATAAAAAAATCAACATTTCCATTACATGGGAAACTCTGAAAATCTGAAATTCAGTTCTTTTACTGATAAAAGATTAGGTCTGTTTTGATTTGAATTTGCTTTTCAGATGCTAGAATGAAAACAGAACCTGTTTTGTGACTAGTCATAGCTTTTGGCCAAATGGATATACCTTGCAGCAATGCTGTTCTTAGACTCCGTGAACAAATTCAGTGTATTCCTCTATGTGCCATCCAAAAAAGAAGAGGCATAGATCATTGGCGAATTAGTAAATTAAGTCTGGTTTCGCATGTATAGACTTGTGTACCATCTCAGTACACAGTGACATATAGAGAATGAGCAGAGTGCAGGTTGATGTGCTTTCCACCTTGCACAGCTCATAGCATTTTATTTTTTTTTTTTTTTTGGTGTAGCTGAACTTCAAACAGAGTGTGTTTTCTTGTTGTGATTTATATAGCCAGCAGCACTGCAAGTATACTGGTATGGTTTTTGCTCATCAGGAGAGTGTTCTCTAAGGGACGTGTGTTGAAGCAGGTAGCCATGAAAGGATGAAGAGATAAATATAATTAAATTCCTTTTTTCTAACTTACCAACTTCTTTCCAATGTAAGTTATGTTATTGGCAGCTCTTGGAGTATCAGAACATACCAGTAAAATAGAATACCTTCGTTTTTATTCCAGTAATGGCCACGAGAGACCTACAGCAAGGCTGAGCATTCGGAGGGACAGGCCACTGTCAGTGCATCTGAACTTGGGGCAAAAAGGGTAACGTCAAAAGTTTTGTTTTTAAGAGCAGTATTTTAGCATGTCATCATGGATGAACAGTCCCTCACTCACTGAAGTGTTTCTTTTTCTTTTGAAATCATTTCTAGGAACCGGAGAACTTCCAGGTAAAAAGAAAAAAAAAAATACCTAAAAAAGCTTCTTCATAACCAACTGGATAAATTATGACTGTGATTCATCCTGTGATTTTCTCCTGTTGAATATTCCAGTCCAATCAAAGTCAGTCATTTTGAAGCACACTTCACCAAACTTCAAGCAGACTCCAACTACCTCCTGTCCAAGGAGTATGAGGTGGGATCTTAATCTAGGCAAAGGACTTGCTTTATGAAGGCGCGGGCTGGCTGAATCAATGGGTTAATGCATTAGAAAGGCCTGAATTTCTTTGTCTTGTTCACACAAATACAAACAAATTTGAGAATCTTACCTGAACTCCACTTGTCCTAGTGCAGAAATCAGCTCTTCAGGTTGGCAGGCTCTGCCTGAGGTCAGGAGCATTTGTTTGCGTGACACATCTGTGTAACAAAGCATGGAAAGTACCTGCCAGCCATGTGCTTGCTTTAAACCAGTATGATTAGATATTTAATTTCAGTTTGGTTTAAAAAAACTACCCATTCTTCTGTGTGTGGCCCTTGAGAGCTGATAAGCACTGCACCCCAGTGTGTTGTAAAGTCCTTTAATTACTTTTACCTCACATTTTATTCCTATTTTCTTTTGCAGGACTTGAAAGATGTGGGTCGAAACCAGACATGTGACATAGCACTTCTGCCAGAGAACAGAGGGAAAAATCGATACAATAATATATTGCCCTGTGAGTTTTGGGTTTGGTTGTGTAATATTACATCACACCAGCTATTTTTCACGATTTTCAGCAGGCCTAGTGGAAAAGAGAGCGCAGCCAATCCCTTTGCTTCGTCCTGACAGAGATAAAATACCTCTGCCAGCTCAGGTTCTGGTGCTAGGAGGCAGATGATGCATGGCCCTGAATGGCTTCCTGCAGACCAGTAATTTCATTTCACAGTAGAGGTGTAATGACTATCATTCAGTCTGGAGAGAAAAAGCTCCAGCTGTTAGGGACATTAAGTCACTGCTGATAACAAGGATAGTAGAAATAACAGTAGCATTGTTTACATACAAGGTATCATCCATTCAGTGCTTTTTGACAACTTTGCCACATCTTTCTTCTTCAGAGGACGCAGCAAACCCACTATACAATGTAGAGCTAGTGTGGTTCTGCATGGTAAGACACACGTGTGATGTTAGCCCTGTTCTCCTGAGGCAAGACCTGGCATTAGAGTTTCCCCTTTTAATCTCCTATCTGTCAGTTTTGGAGGAAACTGCCAACTCTGCGGGCTGCCCTGCTGCTGGATGTGGTACGTGCTTGGAGCACAGCCTAACATTATCTCCTGTGTTCTGCCTGCTCTGCCGGGCTAAGCATGCCTTCGATGTACAAGAAACAAGACCTGACTGAGATCCAACATGGCATTATCTCATGAATCAGTGACCGGGTGGCTTAGGCACTCTAACCCTCTGCACAAGGTCCTCTACTGAGGGAGGATGATTGGCCTGCTCACACATACTAGCTCAGGACCTGTGTGGGCCAGTGAAGTATTAGCACTGTTTCAAAGGGCAGTGCTGGGCACAGCTCTCCAGTACTGCTGAAGGATCAAAGTAGGCTGTTGTGGCTCTTTTGTTGCCATAACAAATCCTATGCAAATAAGCAGAGAAATTTTGGAATACTTACTACTTCCTTCTCACCCATCCATCTCCTAGACTTTGAAAGTCTCCACAGCACTCGTGGGTGAAAGAGGCAGTGCAGATATAAACAGTTTCCCCTCTAAATTAGCCCTCCAGATAAAATCCTTATCATAATGCTGCCAGTCCTTTTGAAAATGCATTTCTGTAAACAGGAGAGGGACTGAATATCAAGACCTAGCTATAAGCCTCTTCTAATCAATTTCTTCCTAGATGATACATCAAGAGTGAAGCTTTCCAACGTGGATGATGACCCTTGCTCAGACTACATTAATGCAAGCTACATACCAGTAAGTGACGCAAGGATGGTATTTTACAATCCTCCCTCCAGTGGTAATTTGTCCTTCATCTAAAACTGAATATAAAGCTGGATGCTTATGACTCCCTTCCCCCTTCATTTATTCACTTGAGCTAAAAGTCTGAGAACTCATTTTGTGAGTGTGCTGAAAGGCTGTGTCTGACTGCCAATAAGTTAACTGTGAGTGATGTACGCAGCACTTAAAGACACTTTTTTGGATTGCTATGGTTGTGTAATATAGCAGGTCTAATTGGCCAAGGACACATTTTAAAGGTCACTAATTTTATAGAGTGTCCACAACAACTGTAGCTATCACTGCAGGTGGCATCCTCATTGTGGAGCTGTAGCTCATCCTGACAGTGTTGGCACCTTGTTGAATGGCAAAACTGGCTGAAATGAAAACAGTGCCCTTTGCCAGAGAGTTGTGATTGATAATAGCAATGGCTTTAGCAATACAGATTTCAAGCCAGAACTCAGCTAATTTATTAAAAACAGTAAATAAAAACCCCTAGTAGTTCCAAAATTACTTAAGACTGTGCTGGACACAATAGAACAATGAGTTTTGACTGCCACAAAAGGAATAGAAGTAAGGATAACCCTGCTGCAGTCTCTTCCTTGTCTTTACTCCAACCAGCTGCCTTGTTCTGGGGCCAAGGCAACAGTTGTTGCTAAAGGATGTTGCTGCAGAGCCCTGGCCACAAACCCATGACATGTTCATTTTTTAGAAGACTTTTTTTTCTGCCTTTATGGCAACTAATGGTGTTCTTTCTACTTGCAGGGCAACAGTTTCCGCAGGGAATACATAGCGACTCAAGGCCCTTTGCCTGGCACCAAAGATGAGTTCTGGAAGATGGCATGGGAGCAAAATGTTCACAATATTGTCATGGTTACCCAGTGTGTTGAGAAGGGCCGGGTGAGCAGCCACTTTGTTTGTTATCAGTGACATGTTCTAACATGTTAGAAGCTTATGTTTATTATTTGCATCACATTAATGCCAAAGGCCCTGGTCAAGGAGATAGACAGTAAGAGATGAGAGGTAAAATCTAAAGACTAGAGAGAGATTAAAGCTATGAAGTGAGGGTGCGGTGACCATCCCAAGATCATGTAGCATGTCAAGGCTAGAGTTAGGAACAAACCACAGTGCTTCTGGTCTTTAATCCAGGATTTAGCTCTCTAGTACTAATAGAAACCATGCAGAATGACAACCACCAGCAAAAAAAAAACTAACCTGTTTATCAGATCAACTGCTACTCTAAATATAATCTCTAGAGAGCAAACATTAATCATTAAATACATGGAACTGTCTCTATTATATAAGCCCTGTTGTAGCAAAAAGACCACTCACATACTTAGCAGTCTTACTGAGTGCAGGTGTAGGTGGGCTGTTTAGCTGTCTCAGCTATCCACCTGCCCAAGTATTACCACATCCTGCACCCTTTGTAAGACAGGGACTAGATCTATAAAGATTAAACAAACTTGAAGTAGTGGTCATCTGGTGGCACATATGGGACACTTGCTTTCAGTTTACCATTTTTTCTTGAGGAGATGGTGAAAGCAGATGCAGGCAGGCAGGCGCTTCTCTCCTTCTGCATCTCTCTGTGAGTGGGACTTTACTGTCATGTTTCAGCAAGCAATGGGGAAGCAAGCACTAGAGGCCTGGCGCTCATCCAAGCAGAGTTCTGAGAAGAGTTGGTGCAGAAAATGTGGCATCCAGGAGAGGGCATCAGTGAAATGCTTCTGATTCAGCCCATCACAGACATCTGTGATGAGAGCTTAGAATTCCTAGTTCCATCCTAGCCCTCTCCCAATCCAGGCCCTGTTTGTTGAGCTGACATGGCAGGGCACGGCATCTCTGAATTCAGCCACTGCCTTTCGTCCTTCATCTTCAGGCATACTAGGTCCAACAACTGCTTCTGCCAGTGCTGGATGGAGGCACTGTTTGCAGCTGTTACTGACACTAAATTTGTCTTGGTCTGTGTCCCTGCAGGTGAAGTGTGACCACTACTGGCCCCTTGACCAGGATTCCTTGTACTATGGAGACCTAATTGTTGAGATGCTGTCTGAATCGGTGCTCCCAGAATGGACAATACGAGAGTTTAAAATCTGCAGTGTATGTTTGTATTCTTGGGTTTTTTTCAGTTAATTGCCTTAAAAGCACCTGCAGGCTAAATTAGGAAGGTTTCTTCTGCTATAGCACAGTTGCATCATGCACAGGTTGTCTGTAGTGGCAGCTGTAGCATTTGCTCTGAAGATGCATGTTGTGTGTGCCTCCTCTTCCTCTCTGTTCTGATGACCCACGCTTTTGTATCCCAACAGGAAGAGCAGCTTGACTCAACAAGGCTCATTCGTCACTTCCACTACACTGTCTGGCCAGACCATGGTGTGCCAGAGACCACCCAGTCCCTGATTCAGTTTGTCAGAACTGTAAGGGATTATATTAACAGGACCCCAGACACAGGACCAACTATTGTGCACTGCAGGTATGTGCAGCACCAAAAGGCCAACAGCACAGAGCCTTTGTGCATACCCTTGGGAAGATCCCAAATGTTCATCCCTGTTAGGCCATGGGCAGCCGCAGAACCTGAGAGAGAGCTGATGGGCTTGAGTCTCCAGATACATCAGAGCAGCATTCCCAAGGCACATATGCTTGCTCACAACCTCACCCTGGAGATGCCCCCAGAATGTTTCTCAGGAACCACTGTGTCTCTGTGGGACCACTGGAGAGCCCTAAAGGTGCCAGCAGCTGCTGCTGTTCATAAGCTTTTACTCTCTTATATTGCCTGTGTGCTCCTGTTGCAGCCAAACATCTGACTCACAAAGGGGTGTTCTGAAAAGGTAAGATATACCCTGGGTGAATCTAATTATATGTGGATGTTGAGACTAGCTGGCAGATTCATCCTTTTCCCCCATCCTGAGACTCCCTCTCCTGACTGTCTTATGCTCTTCTGCTGTTGTGCCATTTCTGGCAGCCATAGGGCTGCATTTTTTCCTCTGCTCTGTGATCCACCCCTAAACACATACACAAAAAAGGCAAGAAACATACTGCTGGATGCGTGATCCACTGGCCAGCTGCAGCAGAATATAAGGTTACAGAGTGAGAGAGAGCAGTGTGGTGTTGTGTATATCATCTGGTAAAGCCACATGCTCACTTGTCCTAGCTGAGTAGTATCTGAGCCCATTATGTGGGCTGAGGCATGTATCTTACATGACCCCACCTGTGTCTGGCTCTACCTCATGTGCTGCAACATGTCAGATGTCTGCTGTATACTGTCCTTTGTGTAACTTTCCTTTTCCTGGCCTCCTGTCTCCAAATCCCACCTCCCAGCAATTCAGGTACTGGGGGCTCCGGGATACTTTGTCTTACTTCCGCAAGGCACAAGCCACCTGATCTTTTAGAATTAAGTCTACTGGCTTACCCTGGAGAAAAGTGGTTTAAAAGTTAGAGGCAAGTGTAGTGTCTCAGTGTATCTTTATGACTGAGTTAATACAAAGCAGAAAACAGTATGGGTAGTAGCAGAGATACCTCTAGCATTGCTATCCTTTCTTCCTTCCTAAACAAATTCCGTTAAGTGTTTGAAGTCCCAGAGATGCCATTTGAACAATGAACTTCTCACCCTGAAGATCTGAACTTTACTAAAGTATCTCTTGAGTCAAAGAATCATAGAATACAAGGCTGGAAGGGACCTCAAGGTCATCTGGTCCAACCGTTTTTGACAAAAGCACAGTCCTGACGAGGTGGCCCAGCATCCTGTCCAACACTGGGGAATTCATCACTTCCCTGAAGAAATTGTTCTCACTGTGAAAAAGTTTCCTCTTGTGTCCAACTGGAATCTTCCAGGGAATAGTTTGTGCCCATCACCCCTCATATTTTCCGTGTGACTCCTTGTAGAAAAGGAGTCTCCGTCTTCTTTGTAGCCACCCTTTAAATACTGGAAGATGGTGATAAGGTCTCCCCTGAGCCTTCTCTTCTCAAGGCTGGACAAACCCAGTTCCCTCAGCCTTCCTCATACAGCAAGCTTCCCAGTTCTGTGATCATCTTTGTGGCCCTTCTCTGCACCCTCTCCAGCCTGCCCACATCTTTTTTGTATAGCAGGGATCACAACTGACCACAGTATTCCAGATGTAGTCTGGCAAGTGCTGAGTAGAGTGGGATAGTGCTGGTCGTGCCCTTGTTGAAGTAACCCAGAATCCTGCTGGCTTTCTTTGCTGTGGCAGCATACTGTTTGCTCATATTGAGCTAGTCCACCAGGGTCCCCCAGATCCCTTTCCACAGAGCTGCTCCCAGCCAGGTAGATTCCAGCCTATGCTGCACTCTTGGATTGCATTTTCCCAGGTGCCAAGACCTTATATCTGTCCTTGTTGAACTTCATAAGGTTCTTGTTTGACCACTCTTCCAGCCTATGCAGATCTTCCTGCAGAGTGGCTCTCCCTCCCAAACTGTACACTTGCCTACTCAGCAGACTTGGCCAGGGTACACTTGATCCCATTTTCCAAATCATTTATGAAGTTATTAAACAGTCCTGGGCCCAGTATCAATCCCTGGGGGGACCCCACTTGTGACAGGTCACCAGTTGGAAGAGTAGCTATTTACCACCACCTTCTGGGTGTTAAATCTTTTGTGTTGTCCTCTTTTCCAGTGCTGGTGTTGGCAGGACTGGCACATTCATTGCACTAGACCGAATTCTGCAGCAACTGGATTCAAAGGACACTGTTGACATTTATGCAGCAGTACACGATCTAAGGCTCCACCGGGTTCACATGGTTCAGACAGAGGTAAGTTTTGGATAGCCTACAATACAGCAACACCAGCTGCAATATACAATAATCACTCTCATCTTAGAGGCTCTCAAAGCACTTCACAGTTACTCCACTGTGAAATACTAGTTAGATGTATTTTTTCTCTGTGAGAATTTCTAGTTCAGGATTGTTTCTCTTGGCTTCAATACAGCAGCTCTATACAGCAAGTCCAAACCATAACAAGTGGTAGCTGTGCTTCCTATAGATTTCTCCTGTTGGCACTGGCCCACAGTACCCCAGCAGTGCTATGCAGCAGGCACTCAACAGCACGTTGTTTTGTTAGTGCAGTGTCCAGTAAATGGGCTTTGAGCAGGCACAGGTCCTTCAGGAACAGGTTTGAAAGACAAGCCTAAACAAGACAGATAGTTCAACATAATAAAGAAAAGGAATAGAGGGCAGAGAAAATTAGATGTACATAATTTTTAAACTCTTAAGCAGTGTGACCTTGTGGCTTTGCAGTTAATATTTTATTGAGCTGCTCTCATTTTCATTAATGGTATTGGAAAGTTGATCAGCATTCTCCTAACATACAAAAGCAAGTACATTTATTCTCAAAGGGTAGAAAAAGTACAAGTTTGGGATTTCTTTCTGTGCTTTTAAAACTGCAAGAAAATCACGTTGCACTAATAGCAGCCAAACACTTAAGAGCTGATTTAATAAAGGCGAGTTGTAGAAGCAGTCTTTATATTTTCCCTGTGAAATGTTAATAGAGGAATCAGAACAAGTTTGATGGGTCTGCTTCTAGCCTGATACTAATGGAGCTGTCTGTTGCAATATGGAAATCAAAATATCAGTGACAGCACTTCCTGATAGATGTAGAAGTCACATATGGGTATAAAGAGAGCCTCAGCTGGGAATGCAGAGAGATTTCCTGGAACAATCTTAATCACAGAAGACCTTTTGCTGGAGGAGAGACAGATTCTCAGCCTGGTCTGGGCATGCTCAGAGACAGATCCATCTTATCTTCCATTTTCCCATTAGCAGTAGTCAGCAAAGGCAGACAAGCATCTCAGGGGGGTGACTATTTTTTCTTAGCTGAAAAGAGGAGGCAAGTACCTCAAAAGACTAAGTTTCACACCAGCCTTATAGACAACTAGAGTTCTGTCATATATATCCCACTTTTGGCATGAGCTTGACGGGACATCTGAATCAAATGGTAGCCATATCCAAACAAAATACCTACAGCAATAGTGAGGGGCACCCCAACTTTCCATTACATGCACTTCTGCCCCAAACTGCAGTGGCTCAAGTCTTACCCAGATCCCTGTTGTAAACAGTCCCTCCCCTGGAAGAATTCACAATCAACATCCCAGGAACAAGTTGACGGCTCTTGCAGCTCACACTTACTCACCCCACTTGAGCTGTTACATGCTTGTACGCTGACCATGTAGCTGTGTCAGTGCACAGCCACTGAGCTGCTGTTTTCTCAGCAAGTTTTAGTAATCTGAACTGTCAGTTGCATCTGTATATAGCTTCTGATTTGGAACTGACTTTCATCGAGGTAGCTTAAAGCGCAAGCAATACAATCTGTCATCCCCCTGACAGAAAATTAAGTAAATTTATCCTGGAGCTTTATTAAGAGTTTGCAGTGAGCAGTGAATTACGGAGTAATTCATACACATCTTTTAACGAAAAGTAAAGGAGGTGGGGAGAGGAGGAAGAAAAGATTTGCTTCACAAATTCCATTTGATGCGTGAGAAGACCCTAGTTCCTGTTATCATTCATGTCTTGGCTTCCACAATCTGTTTGGGGTTTGAGATAAAAGCTAGGTCCCCATCTGTTGATGTGGTGGAAGCCAAATACCAGTGGGGAGCATAGGCCAGCAGATAGGGCTGTTTGCAATGAGATGGATCCAGCCAAAAATCACAGCACTATCCTGCTTGACATTATGCACTCACAGTAAAAGAGCAGCAACAAAACACTGCCCCTGCTTGAGACTTGGCTGAAAGCTGTTTAAGAGAAGAGACAGCAGCTGAAGACATGCAGGAGAGTAACAGAAAACTGTGTCCATTAGCTTAGAAGGCAGTGGGCCCAGGTGTAACACAGGCAGAGAAGCTGTCCACCATTTCAGTCCTGAATGGTCTCTGCCAAAGAGAGTCTGCCATGCCTTGGCCAACTTTCCACCAAATTGGCAGATGGGGTGCAGGATTCTGCTCCACGGAGACAGCAGCTGTATATGCATAACAGCAGGTATGCTCACTGTCCCAGGGCCAGAGCACTGAGAAAAATGGACAGAGCAACAGCTGAAATTATTGTGAAAAATAAGAAGATATTGGGTGAGAAAAAAAGCATATGGTCATTGGAGAAATTATGTCTTTGAGCTAAAGTAATATTAAAAAGGTACACTGGACATATAAAGATGCTCAGACTAATTTTGGGGTACCACGCTACACTAATCAAAAAATTACAACCCATGTTATAAACCCCCAAAAAGGATAGAGATTTAACAATCTATTCTATCAAAGTAGTTTGATAAATAGCCAATTTATGACCCTCCCTGCTTTGGTTGTGAATGTCATCTTAGCTTCCTCCTATGAAAAGCACTCTTCCGAAAAGACAGTCTGTCATTTACTACATAGTCAGAAGCAATCTCATGTTGGATAAAAAACCCACTGCTTTTGGTAGAAAATTTGGGTTCATCAAAGTTCTATGAAATATTTATATATTATGATAAAATTCTGTGAAAAATACTTCCTTTCAGAGCAAAACAGTCAGGAAATTCTCTCTTCTGTGTGCTACTCTGTACATATTGATTCTGTCACATGTACTTTATATGAAATCGTTCAGAAATAGTAGCTATCCAACACAGCACCAGGTCAAATTGTGCCTTACAGTTCATAGAGTTTTCACTCATGACATGATCCATCAAAACATATTATGTTCATTTATGTTTTACTGGTAGCATTTCTAAAAACAGGTGATCAAATAAAATTTACTGTATTCCTAGTGTGAAAAGAAGATTAATTCTAGAAGTGTATTTTCATTTTTAACACCACCCTGCAATGAGCAGGGACATCTTCAACTAGATGTTGACATAGGGACATCTTCAACCTAGATCAGGTTGCACAGAACTACATCCATCCTGGCCTTGAATGTCTCCCGGGATGGCTCATCTACCACCTCTCTGGATAACCTGTGCCAGTGTTTTACCACCCTCATTGTGAAAAATTTCTTCTTCACCTCCAGCCTGAATCTTCCCTCTTTTAGTTTAAAACCATCACCCCTTGTCCTATCATAACATGACCTGATAAGAGGTCTCTCCCCATCTTTCTTGTAAGCCCCTTTTAAAACCTGAAAAGCCACAATAAGGTCTCCCCAGAGCCTTCTCTTCAGGCTGAACAACCCCAACTCTCTCAGCCTTAGGGCTGAGGCTATCTCTCAGAGAGCTAGCCTGTAATTATTTTTCACAATACAGAAAATTCAAGTACAAAACTTCCCAGAGTGACTTAGAAAAAAAATTCCTTTGCAGTGTCAATATGTGTATCTACATCAGTGTGTGAGAGATGTGTTAAGAGCCAGAAAACTTCGCAGTGAACAGGAAAATCCCTTGTTTCCAATATATGAAAATGTGAATCCAGAATATCACAGAGGTAAGTGCTGGTTTGTCAAATTGTAAAACATTTGAATGTTAATGCTCATTAACACTGTAATTGAGGGGGAAAATTGTGCTGTCAGTTGCCATCGATACTTGTTTTCTTCACTACTCTGCTTTTGTCACTCTTGCAATTGCATCTTTATTTCCTCCATTAGTAGTCATAATAACATTTCTTCCTGCTCCTTCCTTACTTTCATGCTTTCCCTGTCTCACACTTCATGATTCCTATGCTTTTGAAGGGAACTGAATCCCTTCCCTATCATGATTCTGGCTTCCTCCTTTACCTCCCCAGTGTTTACACCATCCACTTTGAAGCATACTGAAGCCACTGGCTGAGAAGGGACGCTGGGCCCTTCTCTCGTTCGTGGAGTTCACTTTCTGTCCTGAATCACTCTCATTTGCTGATGACTATCTAGGCAGCATTAGAAGACTTCCCATCTGCCTTGACTGGATAATGTATGTGTCCAAGGCTATGCTCTTTGTTTCTTCCCCAACTTGCCATCTTTGTAGGCTTTTTTAACTAGCCTGTGTCCCATCTCTTGGCAATAAGAATTGCAGCAGTAGCAAACCTGGCACTAGCACTGCCCTTTACCTCCTGTTCTCATGGCCAGAGGACCAGTCTGGAGAAGCTGTAAGCAGAGGTGGCCTGTGTGTCCTGGTAGAGCTGATTCTTAAGGGCTATAGAAGTTTTCAGTCAGAGAGCAGGATCTCAGTATCTTCTCAGATTTGGAGATTAAGAATTGGGATTAAATGATGAGAGACCAAAATAATTTTCTTGATTTAGCCTGTAGAAATCAGAGTTGTCACCAACAGGTAGAGCAGGCTTGGAGGAGGAGGCCAACAACTGAAATAACCAGGGTTCCACAAGTTGGGAGTGCTAGCAAAAGCAGAGGTGGGATCTGCTCTTGAGCTGTCACATCAGTCACCAGCCAGTGTTGTAATGAGCTGGCAGAGCTGAACATGAATCCAGCTGGGTTGTTTTATTTTTCCTAATCTCATTTTTCCTTGCTTTCAGATGCTGTTTATTCAAGGCACTAAGAATGTTACAGACATCTGCTTTTGTGACCACATGTATTAACTAGAGGTTTTGTTTGGGTTTTTTAATGTATGTATTTTATGCACCAGAAAGGTGCCAGACCTTTCTGTTGAGACTGTGTATAATTTATTGGTATGGTAATTTTTTGAAAGATATATAATTTAAGTGTAATAGATATTAATGTATATAATTGTATTTTGGCATTATGTAAATATGTATTTTTTTCTATATTGTTAATATTAAGCTTCAGATAATACTATTTTTTTTCTTATCACAGTTTTTATGAACTGTTCTACAGAAACTGTTTTAGATTGTATGGCTAACAGGACTGCTGCATTTAAGGCAGTATTGGCATGAAACACAAATGAAAAATCCTGTAAGGAGGACCTCATTTTTTTATCTAGTTCAGTGTTTGTGAGATGAAATAAGCTACTATAAAGCAAGGGAACAGTAGTCCTGTATAGCAATTACAATGCTACTCTAAAGTTACTGCTTTTGATCTGACAAAAGTGGGTATAACCCATAACACAATGGCATACTTTTAACAGAACTCATCAACAGCCAAGCAAACCAGGGTCCACCTCACTGGAAGCAACTGTTTCAGTCTAATGTGACATAGTAGAAAAATATCACACAACATGCACTGCCGTGTAGTCTACAAGACCTTTCCTCCCTCAAATGCTTTGAGGGGAGACAGGTCACATACAGATTTCTTTGCACTGGTTTAAGAGAGCAGAATCAGAGCGCAGCCTGTGTCTGTGCATTTTCACATGGATAAAAAAGATCACACCTCAAGGAAACACCTCAGACATTCATGTTAACAGACCTTTAAAGATGTGAAGTCTGGCAACTTCCATAGCTCATTAAAAGCAATGCTGTACCATGACAGCTAAAAAAGTAGAGAGATTATAAACACACTGAAGACAGATAAAGGTATACATCCCATAGGTTACACAACTGGCTTTGGTCTTAAGCTGCTTGCAGCATAGCTGCCTTGGCCCAAAGTGTTTGTCTGCTTCAAATGCTACTTGCTTTCACAAAGGGAAAGCATGGCCCAAGCATGTCCTCATAGAAAGATTCCTCCATTTCAGTGTTGCCTGATGTCACCACTGCAAGGGCAACTGGAGTAGAAAAAGACTTGTCAGTAAAAAAAGGGGTGTAGGCTGGCAGGGCTGTGAAAGTCCTGGGATGACTCAAAGCATTTAGCGATGAGCAAGAAGCACAAAGACCACTCACCAGGTATCCTGCCCAGCCAAGCAGATTAGGCACATTCTCTCTCCTCTGCAAAGAGGCTTCTTCTTCAAGGGACTGGGTACTCTGTTCAGTAATTCTTTGTCTTTACAAACTGCTGTTAAACCAATAGAGAAAAGGCAGTACACAGTTTTTCTCCATCACAAAAAGAAGGAAGGGCTTTATAGGTTTTTTTTCTTTCACCCATACTTCACCAAAAGAAATCTTAGCCTGCTGCTGAAGTGCCTAAATTCAACTTTTATTTTGGAGAGAAATATTTCTGAAGGCCTCCTGAGAACCAGCCAATACACCTAAGTGCCTAACTGAGGAGCTGGTAAGGCCGTGGTCCAAGACTAATGTGATTTCACCATGACTTATTGGAGCCATGCTCTCCTTGCAGTAGGAACACCTGTCTGCCAATGCTTAAGACATCTGCTGGGCAGCTCTGACATATTTTTCTTAGATTGTTCCAGCAGAACTGTGGACATCCAGGTCACTCCGGTTTTCCTAGAGAGAAGGAAACAGACTGATAGTCACTTGTCCTTCCTACTCCATCTGGAGTCTTGTCCTTTCTTGACCAAACATGCTCATGTGCCTCAGTAGCCACCATTCATATCAGCTTTTACAGCTGCTCCAAACATGTAAACTTGGTTAACATTTTAGGTGTTGCTGTATGAAAATACTGCTCATTCCTCTTGTACATTCTCTTTGGCCTCACACAAACCTCAGTATTTGGCACCCTTAGTTGGAACTGAAGAAGAAGGGAACTAGTGTTGTATTGGAAGCCATTGTCACAGAGGAAAATCTGAGCAAAACCACAAAGGAGTGTGCAGATTTTTTGCAGGCCCCTTTTTCATTCTGTTCCCTATGCTAGGTAGACTCTAGGTTAGCAAGCAAGGACAAACCAGCGTGGCAGCTTTGGATCAATCATTGACTCTGCTAACAGCTGAACTTAGGGCATAATGAAAATTGGCATTGTGTTACATGTGCTGCATTTAGTCCTTCTTGCAGTGGTAGCCGAGGAGTGAACATGATCATGTTAGTTATCAGCAGGGCAATTACACTGTGAAGACATACCAAATGTACCCTATAAATTATCTCACACTGTATATCACTGTGTCATATTTTATGCTGAGCAAAATGGAACTCACTCAATAATACATGATCTGAGAGCAAAAGTCTGATCGTATATCCTGTGTATGCATGCTGTTCATCATTTTCAGAAAGACACACATCATTCTGTTCTTTATTTTAACGTTTTTTCTCAGCTCCCTCCTCCACACCTACAGAGTTCACAAATGTGCACCCAAAATGATGATGTAGTAGCACGTAGCTATTTTCATCTTTCCTCTCAGCTTATAATGGACACAGTTCATAAGCCTCTTCCTCCTCATCACGTAGTAACATAACAGATGACCTTAAACACCCTGGCACAGTGCTCTTGAACAGCTTTACATCACTGCCTAGATAGGTCACGTGTGAGACTGTACACACACATTTTTGCTCTGGTTCTGCTTTCCACTCAATCCTGCTCTTATGAAACCAGTGTAAATCCACTAAGTAAAAAGTATCTATGTAGCATTTTGTTAATATGACACCTCCTTACCAGTATAATTAATTATATTTACCGTGCCTCTAAGCTGAATAACAGGACTGATGGGAAATTGTTAATGTAACAAGAATGGACTTGAAGGAGCCTGTGTACTGAACAAAGACCGCGCTTAAGGAAAAAGACATCCTCTGCTGAAAAGGGTGTTTCTCTTTTGAATGTTGGTGACTGATGTTCAGAATTCCCTTCTTGATGTTTCCCAGTAATACTGTTATAAAGCAAGGCTGGTGTTGTTGCTGATCCATAAGCTAAGATTTGCACACTTGAAGCCCAATCCTGTGAATCTCTGCATTGTCCACAAAGCTACATGAGTACTTTGATGGAAATCAACTGGAATGCTTACCTGAAGAATACCACTCCACTTCTGAAGCATTTGCAGGGTTGGGTTTTTAGGTTAATTCAAATTTTTGTATTGAAAATTATTTAATAATGAAAAAAAATGTAATTTTTTTTAATCTGTGCAATACAAGATCCACTACTAAAAAAAAAAAAAAAAAAAAAAAATAACAGATTTTGCATAGTTGGAGTTGATAAATGATATTTTTTTTTTACTAATGGAACAATGGAACACAAAAGTGGGTGAGAAATAGGCATACTGTGAAGATGTCATAAAAGTGCAACTTTATACGTTTTTCTCTGCTGCTATAGTTATTTATACAGCTTATATACGTGCCTAAAATTGCCAGAAATATTATTTTATGCCATGATATACTATGAATTTCCTTTCAGTTGTAGAACAGAGAAAATAAAATGTGTGAGCTTTAAGTTTATGTTATGTATTATATATGGTTATTTACGCTTTGACTTTGAAAGCAAAAAGTTAAAATACTAGACAGACAGGAGTATATGAGCACTTAGCTGTGCTCCTCAGCCTGGGAGTTAATATATGTGCTAGAGGGATGAGATTAATAACCACCTATTCACTATGTATTAGCATCTCCTCCCAGGGCCACAGAGGGGAGAAACATGTCTGACATTCAGAGATACAGCCTACTGGAGCCACAGCTTTGCTACCATGGAAGGTGCTCACCTTTATTCAGGTGTCTTTCAGCACTTCAGACATGCAGTTTGGGTGAATAAAATGCAATACAGAATGACCACCACTCCCTGATGGCCCTGTTGTGAGTGCTTGGGCTCTGGAGCTGTGAGTTCTGGGACCTGTAGTCCCAGGAGGCTGCAACTTTGAATAGAAGATGAGGGTGCACCCCACTGCTTGGGCAGCTCGCTGCGGACCCAGGGTCTCCGACTGTCCCTCTCAGGCTGACAAAGTCAAACTCCTGCCCTGTTGTTAGCACCACTATGGCCAAAGCAAACTGGTCTGTTATTGGTGACCTCACAGATCAACAGCTAGTTCAGACTGAAATTTCATTTTTAAGACTGGCAGGAAATCCTGGAGACTAGGGACTAACTAAATTTAGCAAATGCTGTGGAATTTGGGGACATACAGTCTCAATGATGCTGGTGGGTTGATATGCGTGATTATTCAGTTGTTTCTTGGTTTCTTTGAAAACTGAAATACTGTAAGTAACGTCAAGTAGCTAAATATATATTGCTCTACAGCAGGGCAGTATGATATAGTGGAAAACCCCACAATTTTGAAATGTGGCTAACCATAAGTTCTTTGCCAGTGCCTGGAGTAGAGCATCTGAAAAACATCTTGAGCACATATTCCATTCTCATATGCTATATAATTACTTATATTTGTGTTCCTAACAAACACTGGGTGAACACAGAATTGTGCTACTATTGTCAATTTAATTTATGCATTTGTTAAGTATATTTTTATATTTTTAGCTACAGCCAACAAATCAAATATATTTGAGTGTATTTTACACATTTTTATAAATAGTTCATGAATAAAACATCCATTTAAAAATAAATCACATCCTCGTCTTCCGTTTGACTGCTTTTGCATTATGGATTTTGTTGTCCTGCTGCTCAGAGAAAAGGTCATAAATGAGTTTGATTCTGATTAAATTCATCAGAAGCCTCAACCTGTTGGGAGAAAGGCTGTTGCCTGCTGGCCAGATTAGTGCCCATGTAGAAAGATACCATGGTTCCATTCACCTCCCCAGTTCTCTGGCCTTGTCCTTTAATAAATCTTTAATTGCTCAAGGAGTGGCACTCTTCTCTCTAAAAGTTGGGGCACACACATAAAGGGGTGAGCTGAGTGAGCCCCTATTAGGGTTATGTGTATCCCAGCAGCCCTCTTTCACACAATGGTTCTCATGGGTGCTGAGATGCACCTGTCTCAGCTGGGCTGTTTTGTGCCAGACCTTAAAACTTAGATGTCTTTTGTTGAGTGATGCCCAAGTGCACCCACCTGCATAGGTGCAAAACCTGGGCAGAAGAAAGCTGATGATTGAGCTAAAATAGAACATCTCTATGAAATCTCTTTGGTGGGTTATTGGGAGCATAAATCTGGCTTTGGTCTGGTCCTTCCTTCTTGTGGAGAGCAACATATGTTCATTAAGTCCTTGTCCCCACTTGTAGTGGACCTGTAGCATTTTCATCAGCTTGGAAATTATTGCTTTGCCTCTTTGATGTGGGAGCCAGGCACCTGGACAGTGTTGAGTTACACACGCCACATACATGCTGCACTCAAGAGGCACCGACCAAGCCACTGCCTAACCCTGGCTCCCTCCATCTCCTCAAACCTGTTGTGGCAATCACCTCTGGTACTTCAGATCTGAAGTACCTTCTGGAGAAGCTCGGTGACTGTGCAGAAAGTGTGATCATTAGGAATGTGATCACACAGAGACATTTCTGTAAATTAGATTAAATTAAAGATATCTGTCTATCCAGGGTAATCATCTCACACTGCCCTTTTGACTGCTCATCCCCCAGTCTTCCAATTGGAAGAACCATACCCCAACGGTATGTCACTTATCAAAGACACAGAAAGTGGTTAGATGACAAAGCAGTCATCTTAGTAGACTTCTACAGTGCCTTATGTAGACATCCATGGGCTTAAATGAACTAGCTACTATGCCTGTATCCACGTCACATTTGTGGATGGACTATGAGTTGAGCATCTTTGCTCAATGAAAGTGGTTCTGGGGCCTCCTCAGGGTCTTCAGACCCTTGCAGCTCCAGAGGAGCCACTCCATCTTTTCAGAATACAGCTCTGAATTTAAGTGATGTGCTTTGGAGTCACACTCAGAGTTCTGTTGCTAAACTATACCCCAAGCTCAGTTCTCACACTAGTTCAGCTTCTTCCCCACGATTTGCAGCTGAAGTGTCTCCACTGATCATCAGAGTAGCAAAGTGCTTGGGGAAAATAGTGCCAGAGGCTCTTTCAGAGAGGAAAGCAACCGTGTTGGGTGGCTCCACAGCACACTAGCACTGGATCCCTGCAGCAGTCTGCAAGCATGAAGGAATCAGAAGGAAATACATACTCTATGAACTCTGTCCTTGGCACAAATACACACATTTATGTCAGTAGGGATGGGAATATATTTCAAATCCAATTTTTTGCATTGCCAAATGATACAAAGCTATGAAAATAATTTCACTTTTGCAAACTTAGATGTTTTTATATAATCTATTTCTACTACGAGATCATGAGATCTCTCCCACTCCTGTTGGATACATGGGTTAAATCCATCTAGTTTTTGTCCAGGCCAAGTTTGAGGCTGTAACTCAGCCAGCACAGAAAGAAGGCCCTTCAGTTCTCTTCAAAGAATCTTGAAATTATAAATGAGACTAGTGGCACTATGGATAAGAAAGCCCAGACTTCCTGGAAAATCAAACACAGACCAGATGGCATGTAGTAAAGCTACTCAAATAGATTGGGTATGAGCTGAGCAGCACTGCAAAAATGCAGAGTAAAAATAATTGGATGCAGAAAGCAAAGTAAAGGTGTCAGAATGCTCCACACAAGCTTGGCTACAGAAGAAAATGTTATGCAAATAAGGGACAGCTACAGAAAGGTCCATGAGTTAATTGGGGGCATTTCTCCTGGCTGTCAATGACTAAAGTAGCAGTAATGAAACCACTAGGAGAAAAAGAGGGATACTTGCAAAGGCAAGGAAGAGGTGTATAATGTCCAGAGTATCAAACAGTTCAGGAGAGATATGCTCAAGACACCACACATGATAAATGCCAGCATCCTGTTATCACTGGATCTAAAAGACACCTGGAACTAAATTATTTGTGAGAATCCAACTTCCAGAGAATTAACTGGCAGACAACTGGAATTAATTAATTCCCTGCAGATCTTTGCTGGAAAGTTTGGGGACCACTAAAAACATCCGAGGAGCCTGTTTCTTTACACATCATGCCAATTAGATGTGGTCAGGCCCTAACAAATTTCCTACAAACATTCTGTCCAGCAAGCAGCTCCCCCAGGCCCTCTGGCAGCTCCCAGGGTGGTGAAATCATGCCTTTAAGATGTGAGAAATTTCAATGGCAAAAATGGAGGAAGGGGGAAATAAAATCCGAAAGGAAGAGCTGGTGTCAAGTAGGTTGTGATTGATGAACCAGGGCACATAAGAAGATTTCAGATCCTTGACTTGGCAATGTTCTTCAGCATGGATTTCTGTTTGCTTTGGTGGAATCAGACATAAACATCTTGGTATAGTGAGTCCATTAGAAGAAAATGGGAAAAGACAGAAAATATGGTGAATGAACTTCTACTGCTTTTGTCTAGGGAAGATAACATCTGTTTCCATGGGAAAAATGCACATACATCCATGCTGGGATTCGAAGGCAGCTAGGAAGAAGGATAAAGCCTCCAAAGGCCTCCACCAGCTTTGTGATGACATCTTCCATTTAATATCCCTTCTTTATACAACACACTGTCAGTGACCAGATGAAAGACAAGCTTGTGAATGACCACACAGTGTGACTATGCATCTCTCCTGGGAGGTCCTTGCATGAGGACCTGCTCCTCATTCCTCACTCAGCCTTGCCAGGGAAAACTGTACTTCAACTGTCTGTGCAAGCTGCTGTTGCCCCTGAGGAAGCGACTCTTTTCCACCTCCTCCTGCCAAGCCCCAGTGCTGCCCACTTGTTCCCACATCCCTCTGCTTGTTGTCACTCAGCACAACAGACTGGGAAGTGATCTGTGTTAAAATTACCTTGCCATCAACAGCAACAAATGGCTATTTTTAACCTCCTGGGTCTGCTCCAGGAGAGAGCATCTGAGGCTTTTATGCGGCTGCAGGCTGGCAGGGCATGGGTTGTCCATTCCCTGCATGGACCTTCTCCAGGGAAATGGGGAAGCTGAGGGTTTTATTAGTGTGACCACGTCCTGTTTCCTCCTGAAATTCCACTTTATGTCTTCCAGTACCTGCACACTGAAAGGAAGAACTGGGTACAGACTTCACAAACAAATTTCGGTTACCTACATCTGCATATCCTCCCCGCTCTAGTTCTTATCTCAGTAATTAAATTATGCAGCTGAGGAAAGTGATTTGGAAAACAGATGGCATGCAAGATGCTATAGAATACAGTGGTGCATTTTAAACATTACAGCAGAGGCACAGAGAGATTTGGGTGATATGTGGGCCTTGAAGTAATTGAACTTCAAAGGCTGGTGGTGCAATGGCCGTTTAATCAAAAGAAATGAATGGCCTCTGGCCTCCAACTTGATACTCATAATTAATTATTAAAATCAAGCTTTTCCCTGAACACTCTGGCTAGTCTAATTTGCCACATGAGTTAGTGTGACCTAACCATGGTTCTTGGTAAATGTCAATGGTAGGATATATGGGATTTGGGCAAGATGGAACCTTGAAGCAACCAGGTTAGTCTAGCACTAGTCTGAAGAGTAAGGGAGAATGACACAAGAAAAGAGCAGATCATTAGATATCTGTGTGAGGCTCTAAGCCTATTCTCCCACTTACATTTCAGACCACAGCATGAACTTAACACGGCAGCAAGGACCAAGGACATGAATGATGTGTCCCCAGACCTGCTGGATAAGGTCCTTCTGGGAGCCCACCACTGCTTCCCAGGCACTGCATACCCAGTGGGAAAGGACAAAGGTAGCTCTTCTGCCAACATAGCCAAGGAAAGTGGTTTGCAGAGGGGATCTCTCTCAGGATTAGCATTAAAGATATCTTTATTCAAAGCATAGATGGTAAAAGAGATTGTGCTAGCTTATATTGGATGGGGCTGCGGCCTCTTTCCAGGAAAATGGCATGGTCAATCACATCCCACCCTCTGAAATGGTGCTGGAGATCACCTTGTAATGAAAATCATCATGAGAGGAGCTGGGGGAGCCCTACAGCTGGCAGCTGTTTCGACCACTGTGTATATTTCCACACAAAGCTGGAGGTAATTCTCAGAGAGACCAGTAAATTGAACATAAAGAGTTTAAACCATACAGATAAATAATGGCAGATGTTTAGGGAAGGAATAACAGGCAAGAGTATGACTTACTCAGTGCCTGCATTTCAAAGAAAATTAGTTCATACTGTGAGGGCATTGTTCAGAGGAACAGCAAGGGATAAAGCAACTGCGGGAGGGAGGAAGGGGAGGAAAAGCTGCTTTCCTTCCCTCAGATGCCCGAGTACCATCCCCAGCTAGCACAGCAAACCACTGCTTCATCACCAAACTAGCACTCAGATCTTGCGCTGGAAGCAGAAGCAACCACTGTCACTTGCAGTCACACACCACATCTTGCAGACCCAACCCCCTCAGAGCATCACTAGCATTAAACAGGGCCGCTGATGTGCAGAAATGCTGAATCCCTCCACAGTACCTGCATCTTCTTGTGGATGGTTTCAGCAAAGGACAAGAAACTGGGCTAGTAGCTGGAGTAGGGACTGAAGAACCAGGATCCTCTTGTTCTGTATCCATCTCTGCTTAACTGTCTAACCTTGCATGTAATACCTAACCTCTGAAAGCAGCAGTTCAGCTGCCTGTAAAAGAAATTCTCACTGTGATGTAAGCAGACCTATGGTCCGATTAAAACCCCTGCTTGAAACATGGTATGAAAAATAACTATGCTGCCAGCCCTCTTCTTCCTCGCCCAAGGATGGAGCAGATTTTAATATGATACTTTTGCAGGAAATCTTCTTACTTGAACAGGGAAGTAAACCCTTCATTTTCAGAAAGACTGCAGCACTTCTTTTGTGCTTTTTCTCAGATTTCATAGGGAATAATAGGGAGTGTTTAAGTGGAAAGGGCCAAATTATCAGAACACTTGAGCTACATAATGAGTATTGCTAATAGCAATGCTTAACTTGGCAGCAGTCTTCAAGGTTATTTAGCAAAGCACAAAATGTACCTCAAACAAAACAAAACGTTCAGTTTAATATGTCTTTTCCAAATTAAATATAAAACTAATCAATTTGTCTTTTCGCTCTCATTTTGGCTTTTTGTTTTGGCTATCAATAAAAGTAGCCTTGAAGATGCAACACAAGAAACATTTGAAGCGATTGAGGAACAATAAAACAAAGAGGAATGCAAGTTGGTACAGAACATCTTTGATCATTATAAAGCTAATTATTGAGAGAGCTTGGTGTGCATGAATAGAGAATAATGATGAGTTTGGTAAACCCTTAGTGCACAAAACGCATGTATTTGTGTGCCCAGAGACAGGGTGCTTAAGGAGGAATCAACAGAGTGAAATCAAAGAGTATGCACATTATTCCAATAGCAGGATGGAAGGAAGGGCCAACTCCCAGTCTATCTTACTTAGAGGCACAGTTAACACTGCAGCAAGCTTCCACTGTGTAAGCCATATATTAGCTGCCCTACTGCTACAAAATGGGCTGTAGATCTGTGCTGGCATTTTAGACAAAAAGAAATCATTCCCACAAAGTTTCAAGATAGGTCAACACATAATTTAAACAGTAGATCATTGAAAACTGATTTGAAATATGGAAATTTGCCTAAACGTCCTTTAATATTCCTCACTCGGCACAGCAAGAACTCCTTGGGCATACATGCATGTTCCTGTAAGTGAGGGAAGCAGGTTCCTGTTAAATAATTTGTGTGCATGACTATGTGTTTTATATGCCCAGAATATCTCTGTAGGAAAAACAAACTTACCCCAAACCTGTTGAAATTGAGGCCAGTGAATTTTAAGATGTTCAGCCCTAGCAATCTCCTGCTTGGTTGCATGCAGTTGTGCAAACTCCTTCCTTGGGGAAGAGTTTAGGCAGGGATTCTGAGGTCATGCATGGATTTGCAGCAGAAATGTGCTGCTTTTTGGAAAGAAAAATCAGTGTGATGGTCCTGAATCTGCAATGAGAGTGTGAAGCTGGCAGAGCTCAGTGTCCACAGCCCCATCCTTCCCAGGTCCAGGAAAGTGGTTTCAGCTCTGTTCCCACCATGCTGCCCCCAAGATGCAGTCTCAGGTACTCCCATATTCCACCAAGAAGTCACTTGAGTGGCAGCTACCAGAGCAAAAGCTATTGTTTCAGACCAAGATACCAGCTAAATGCTATCAAAGCCAGGATTAGCTAGCAGCAATTGTACCAGCGTGTTGTCCAGCATCTATCTGAAGACTTTATCGTCACACTTTTGCTTGCCAAGATATTTTCCCTCACCAAACATATCTGCTCTGTCCATCCTGTCCCTATTTATTACCTTGTCTTTTTCAGGAATAGAAAAGACGTTTTATTCTTCTGCTAATACTATTAGTTACTTTTATTTGCTGTTAAATCTCTAGCCATCAAACTGGAGCTCACAAACCTCCTGATCTGGCATGTTTTAAAAAAACTCAATTAATTTGCCCTTTACCTTGGCATCTCCTATCATGAATACAGCTACCGAGACACCTCACCCCACAACTGTGCTCGGTACCTCGCTGTTCATTATTGCTATGTGTTGACAGTTCTGCAGCCCATTTTCAATCTCCCCTCGTTGTTTTCCAGCCTGATCTAAATTAATTTTTTCAGTAAGATCCCAAAGCATTATTTAAAATGTTCCCTACTGTGTATTGCTTCCCGTATATGTCTCCATTAGTCTCCAGTTTGGCTGTAAAAAAGCGGCAAAGTTCACAGGACACTATTTGCTTTTAACACACCAGAATCACTTACTGCCTGTGATTCACTTATCTGAATACTTGTAGATTCATAGCATACACTCTGTGTTTTTGATAAATATTGAAGATCCATCAAAAGCAAGAGGCACCAGCTAAATAGAATATCCATATAGTTTGGGTCTGGTTTGGTTTGGTTTTGTTTTTTTTTTTTTCCCCTTTAGTATCAGACCCATTTTTCATTATTAATCAGAAAAAGCAGTTAGGATCTAGGCTACCCACCTTTTGGATGTACTGACTGCTGTATATTCATTCCTTCCAAATTATTCTACCCCTGCCTAAAACCAGACTTTGTGACAATTTCATGGTTAAGTCTCAAGCATTACTTTTTAGAGGAATAGCACAGGAAAAGATAGTTCAGCCCTTTTAATTCCACAAAAGATTGTGGCTAAACCCATGCCCATCCAGCATTTTATATTTGCCCTTGGGTGGCAGATCTCTTTGTGATGGCCCCAGGTTGTGCTCTCCCCACAAAGTCGCATGCCCTGGCAAGGTTCCTGATACCCGCACCCTGGCAAATGCCAAATATTACATCCCAGAGATGATGTTGCCTCCGACTTTGGTGGGCATGGCAGCAGAGAGGGGATGGTCGCTCTGCCCTTTCCTGGAGGTACCACGAGGCAAACAGGATTGCTGCAAAGGGCAAGAGCTGCTCTCCTGCCAAGCAAAAAAGGACTGTGGCTCTGCTGAAGGCAGCTGACCTGTAAAATTCAGGTTGCAGTCCCACAGACCTTTGGTGTAAGAGCTTGTGTTTCTTGCATTGAAATTGCATTATAGAATCACAGAATGGTTTGGGTTGGAAGGGACCTTCAAAGGTCATCTAGTCCAACCACCCTGCAACGAGCATCTTCGACTAGATCAGGTTGCTCAGAACCACATCCAGCCTGGCTTTGAATGTCTCCAGGGGTGGCACATCCATTCTTGCATTGTACTGAAATGCAGCCATGTGTGTATACTGAAAAGATACAGACTTCAGTATTAGTACACGTGCTCTGATGATCAGAAATTGCTCCTTATCTGAAGTCTGGCTTTGTCCTAATCCCACAGTGAAGGAACAGAAATGGCATAAAAGTTTGCTTTTGGGGCTTTTGAAACAAAATGTTAGCAGCTTGCATCTCTTTTGGAATTGATCGTGCTGTGTGGGGTCCAAACAGTTGAAGTATTTTGCCCAGACACCATCAGTTGCTGTCAGTTGCTGAACAAGCAACTATGTGGAAGAGCTTAATGGTTGATTTTTTCCAAATGCTTATAGTGAATGGCAATTGGCACGCAAATAAAGAGATAAACCTTATGTTAGCTAAAAAGTTATGAAAAGGTTATGTTACGTAAGGTAATGTTTGACACTCCATTATCTCATTAAATTAACTGACAGGCAGATTGATTTTATTTCTTGAATGCTGTATCAAAGGTGATTTAAGCGAGTTTTACTGCATTTCTGGATGAGTTAGTTCAGGTTGATTGCTCTATGTGCTGTTTGGGAATTGTTTGTGTATTGTAGGTGTGTACATAATCCTACAGCTATGCCAACATGTTTTATAATAAAACTTTACACCCAGATTACAGCTATATAGTGTCAGGGGCTAGTCTTTTTCTTCTTATTGCCTCTCCAGCCACGCACGCAAAGTGATTTCTTGGTTTAGGAGACTTAAGACCATTGGACCACCAAAGAGATGTGAATTAAACACAGTGCAAATAATGGCAGCTTTAGTGTAGCATTCCAAACCAGAAAGAAAAATGCAGAGCTTCTCAGATATCAAACTTTGGGGGTTGATTCATTCAGTGGGCCTGTGACCTGACAAAGCATTATGATTAATTGCACACATATTCCCTCGGAGGTTTTCCCGCTCGTGCTTTCTGCAGCAAAGATTGTTAGCTTGACAGATCAGTGCAGAAACTTCTTAAGTTGCCTAAAAGGGAAAGGGTTGGTTTCTGATTGAGAGTTAATGGAGTAATAGCAGCTGCTCCATGCGGGGGGGGGAGGGGGGAAGGAAAGAGAAGAAAAGCAGCTTTTGATTCTCAGAGAAATCACACACAGAAGTAAGCTGATTTTTCGATAACTCCAGCTATTGGATTTCTGTCAGGGATTGCAAGAAAATATGCACATGATACAATAGGCCTCATAGTTACGAATTCTTCTGTGATTCCTTTCATCTGATTACCTAAATATAAGCCATGGCCTGAGTTTTTTCTCTTGCTGTTAAGACACTCTCCCAGGTGTCTCCTCTTCCATGCATTTACCTTTGGGTTTAGGATACTTTTGGCCATTTAGGCTAAAGTTTGCAGAAACACAGATTCATCAGGCAGCTCCCATATTTGCAGTGCTGAGCACAGGTACTTGCACAGCACCATCCTTCCATTAACAGGCAATCCACACTGTCCAAGCATCGTCCCACGCAGGTGTTGAACACACAATTTAAAATAGTTTTCATTTTTCAAGTAAGGCCTAAACCCCTAGAAAACTGCATTAGGCACTTCCTCAAGGTTACTTAGTCTCTAGACCTTATCTGTGAAAGGGTTTTAAACATTAACCAGTGTTCCCTTTTCACATTTCCCAGCTGGACTGTGATGAGATAACACACACTCAACAGATCTTTTCATGTAGTGGGTGAAATGAGCTGAGACGCTTGATGGCTGTCTACAGACATCCCTGCTCCTGTGGGAATGACATGGAAGCCCTGGCTTGGGAGCAGAGGGCTCCCAGAGGCAAAGAGCAGACAGGGAAACCCTGGGACTGGGGTGGGCAGGAACTGCCTAAGCCAAGGCAGCAGATGTATGGGGAGCTCCGTACCCTCACACCTCACAGGCATCTTTGCCTTGATCTAGGACAAATCCCTCAAAACACACATGGAAGTGCGAGTCTGGAAGCTGAGACCTGCACTTACCTTTGCATCGCTCTTCCTGGCTTGCATCTTGTGGCTTCACCTGCAGATCATGATATCCATTCAAATCCAGTAGGTTTGTGCCAGAGCACTGACAAAGGGTTATGTGTGTAGCAGATATGGCAGGTAATGATCTTTAAATATACCCCTGGATACCCCCACGACATCCCTCTTAGGCTCCAAGTATTTAATTCAGCTCCTTGTTCAATAGATTTTCTAATACATTGTGAAATGTATTTCTAATAGATGGTGGGTGCTACTGGCAATACAGAAACACACAAAGCAGGGAAAGCGTAAACAAAAAACGCTCTTATCGCTTCAATTTTTAAAAAGAGCCTAAGAAGCTAACAGAGAGAGATACTGTAAAAACAAATTGATTTAATTGCACAACATGAAAGGAAAGGCAGGTCTTACTGAGGAGGACCTGCAGACAGAAAGGCAGAACAAAATTCCTCGAAGCAATGGCATATATTGAATAAACTGCACAAGCTGATTCTGCACATGGCTCTGCAAAGAGCAGCTGCTCTGGCTGCAAACATGCTTCAGAGGAAAACACAAAAACTGGAAATCCACAAAGCCAAGGGGGAAATCAGTGAATAATCCGCTAGAAGGAAATCCCCAGCTTCCACGATCAAGTGTGGGGATTAGAAAGACATTTCTAAACCAGTGAGGTGCAGGCTGGGACAGAAGAGAGAATTTCAGGATGTTTTTTTTATTTCCCCTTAGCATCACATACCAGGGAGACACTTCCTCCTTCCCTTTGCGTGCCAGTTCGGGTGTTTAACTTGGAATGTTCATCTCTCTGCAAAATCATTCCTTATCACGTTTGTAACAATTACTTACTTCCAGAGGCCTTTGCAAATGGCATTTCTAATTGATTTAAAGATATGATTGCTGATCAAGTGAGCTGTAGCAATTCAATTCACTTCTTGTCTTTTGCTCTGAGAACCAGATGACCAATTCAGTCACAAAAGCTTCTGGAGCAAAGCCAGAGGGGATTTGGTTAATCCAGATTTGTGGGCCCAAGCTACTGGTTTAAAAATCGATAGCGAATATATGTCACCATGTATTTCCTTCTACCTGGGGAAAACAAAGTATATATATGTGTAGAAAATCAGGGTTATTCCCTTTATCTGTAAGAAGTTACCAAGAGGAAATAGAGGAGGAGAACTTGCCACCACCTTAACCAGATAATCAAACCACCCCACGGTGGCAGCTTTCAGTGATTTGCAGTGTGTGAAAAAGTAATATGTATTAAAATATACTGTAATTAACCCCACACCCCCCCCCCCCCCCCCCCAGCCAGACACACATGTGCAGTATTTCTGTGGGTTGCGAAGGCAAGAGAACTGCAGAGGGTGAAAAAGAATCACAGAAGGTGCAAGCAAAGTGAAACAAAACACCGTATTCTTTGCAGGACAGCACTTCCAGAAGTTGGCAGGCTTTCATCCAAGATGCTGAGAGCTCACAACCTCTCTTCATCCAGTATATCCAGTGCTATTCCTTTCAGCAGGCTGGGGTGTAGAGTACCTGTATGAACCTAACAACAGGCACCTCCAAAGGGGTGGTGTTTAATGCAGGGAATCTGACATTTTTCATGCATTTTTAATCCACAGAACTGGAGGTGCCTGAACGTGTGCAACCAACACCAGTCAGATCTTTCCTACAGAGTAATTAGCCAAGAAGCATCAAGTTCCTGCCTCCACGAACAGATTTCCTTAACTTCCTTCAAAGGAACAGCTATCCCAGTGTGGACTGTGACCAGAGAACTCTACAAAAGTCATATAGCGAGTAAGCAGGGAAGAGGGGAGCAACCTCCAATTGCCCTGCTGTACTCATCACAGAGCACCACAACGCCACAACATGTACAAGGTTACAAATTAAGAAGCCTTATGGAAATCAATTCTTAAACACACAATATGATTAATCTGAGATGAACATTAGGCAATACAAGCATGTATGTCGCTGTGCCTTGTGCCTTGTTTGGCACACAGGGTTGCAGGTTTTCAAATCTAGTACTTTCCTCTTTCTAAGGAAATACATTTCCTATGTGTTAAAAGCTCAACAAAACACAAAGTATTTAAACATAACACTAAGAATGTCACAGATTAATACCATGAACAGTGTGGTTAGAACTGTGGAACTGTTGACGTAGATTAAAATGCTTTGCCAGTAACCAGATGCTGACAGACTCATTTTCCTGACTGAGCCACATGGCTTTTCTTCTCTGGTGCACACGAACACTGCAAAGCCTGGTCTCAGGGGTGTCCAGCCCTGCAGGGGTGAGGACAAGTGCCACAAAGATACTCTAGTCTCAGCCACTGACTGTGTCATGCAATGGATGTGCTCAGGGAAACTGTCAGAATACAGAAATCTTTGCACTGAGCGAGTGGACTAGGACTGGTACACCCATAATACACAGTGAAGAGCTGGGACAAGCAGGGAAAAGCCACCCAGCAAGATTCCATGCCCAGCCTTGCATTTTCTGGAGCATCCCCTTGGAATGACCCTGCACAAAATAGGTGTCCTTGGCATGGGCAGCTCAGCAGCAAACACCCACAGCCCTACAAAGAGTTGATGTCCTTCTCCAGCCCTCCCTGCAGCCATCCCTGGTGTCTGGTGACATACATCACACCACAGCTCACAGGTTCCCCTCAGCAGGCACTTAGGCACTCCACTATTCGCGTAAGTCAATGGTAAAACCTATTCTTGTAAAACTCCCCCAAATCGCTGCTCCTTACAGCCCGAGAGCATTTGGGTGAAGAGGGTAACTGAGAGGGTCAAATTAAAACTGCAGGGACTGAATACCACTGAGGCAGGAAAATTAGATCCACTATTTAATGACCATTTCCAGCACTTGTTTGATTTTGTAAGTAGTATTTCTGAGAGATTTCTACATATCTTCACAGTGAACAGGCGATGATGGAAGTTTTTTTAGACAGAAGTTAAAGTCTGAATTTTAAATGGAAGTTCTACACAGTGAAAAAAAAACAACAAAATCAGCACAAGGTTATTTTAGTCTTAAAGCTTTTTCAAACAAAACAAAACAAAACTAAGGTTAAAAAAAACCAAACAACCAAACTTTATTATTTTGGAAATACAGTCTATCAGTCTATCATAAAAGATGTTTAATTATTTACTATTAAACAATAGTAAAGATCACTTTGTAGAGATGAAATGAGCATCATCAAGGGCTTTTATAAACTGTCTCTCAATACCGCTAGGAGCTGGGTAGCTGTTGTTCAGGGCTAACAGTGCACAGCGTATTTGGTACAGTGTAGATGTTTTTTTGGTAGAACATATTTATTTACTGCCATAGCAGGAGAAGCAATTAGCTGACGTTTCATGGGGCAGCCTTCCAAGGATAATCCTGAGGCAAGAACAACTCCACTGTCAGATGAGACACTGGAAGGAGGCGCAGCTGGGTGCCCCTGCAGAGACCTGCATATGTGTCAAGCTGCCTCACTTGAGACCCTCTTGAAGGTTTTTCTTCTCCATCAGCAGCCTTGCCACTTACAAGTGCTTCTTCTTTTTTATTGCCTCTGCCCTGACAGCCAAGCTCTTGGCACAGATGGTCAGGACCACTATGAGGACTCCAACCAGGAACGTAACCAGGGGCCAGAGGAAGCAGTGCAAGAGGACAGTCTCATCATGAGTGCGCTTCAGCATCACATCATCTGGCCTGTGAAGAGGAGGAACAGAAGAGGTAGAGAATGTAAATCAACTCAACATCATCAATTCATCATGAGTGGAAAGCATCTGCCATGGAAACAATAAAGATGTTTTATGTGCAACAGTGTTAGAAAATGATTAGGTAGACCGCTTCATTCACTGCTTTCTTTTGCGCATCTATCACCAGCACTCGTGGCAGGCCACGAGGGCTTTCCACTTGCAGTGTTTACAGGATAACAAGTTAATTCAGTTAAATAAATAAATGAATGAATAAATAAAATTTATACTTATGTCTCCCAGGGATTGTGGTCCTCAGAAAGAGCATGAGAGATGTAATATAAAACTGTGGACTGGAAAACCGCTCCAGCAAAAACATAACACCAGGCAGCAGTTATACATATCTACCTCAAATACCATCAGACATTGTGCAAAGAGTTTAAATTGCAGTTAAAGATTCCCTTTTAGCTTTGAGCACTGATTTGTCCATGGAGCAACATAGAGGCTCCTGACGAAGCCCTGGCTGTGGTTTGGTTCTGGATAGAGAGCCAGTCCTGTCCTCAGCACTGCACTGCTGGCAGCCCAGGCTGGAGTCGGCACAAAACCTACTGTCAGGATGACTCCTGCCCAGCCTCTGGGTGTCAGAGGCTCCCAACTCAGCTCCTTCCAGCAGAGGCTTCTTCAGGAGTAAGCTGTGATTTGGTACTGCAAACACCAGCTCCTCAGTGGGCTTGAGGATGCCCCTACAGGGACACTTTGGGGAGCCACCCCTGAAGATCTGAACGCCCTCCCATGCTTCCAACAACAGCAACTAATACTCAGTCATGGCCGAGTCTGTGATAGAGTTATGCATTTCCAAAGGGAATCAAAGGGAGGATAATAGCAAGGAGGAGGCATCTCAAGAGGTTTGGAAATTCAGCTGTGCCACGTGTCTCAGAAACTGGGTGTCCATACGTATCTTCCAAGTCTTGGAAGTTTGCTGGGAATTCTGATGGCAGGTTTTCCTCAGCTCTGTCTCTTTCTGCTTTCCTGCAGTGTAACAGTTATTAAATCAGTCCTGTAGCATTTGCATTTCACCATTGCTTTCCCATCTATAGCCAGAGACATGCAGTCTGCTGGAAAACCATACGCAAAGGAAGGAAACAGAGCTTTCTCTAATTAGGAAAATATGTAAGTCATGGCTTATACTGGTCCTTACTTACATTGAATATTCCCATTCCATGTTGCTTTATCAACACTACCTGACTCTCCTCAGCAACAAACTTAAAATCCTGCAACCCAGGCTCATAAAGCTGGGTCCTGGGAATTAAGTTCTTGTAACGCAGTGGCACATGGGAACAGATACCTGAGCAACAACTGCTGTTTCTCCCCTAGCAGTTTCATCTTGATAGAAAGTAGCACTAAGAAAACATCTGTAGAGGAAACAAGAAGAAATTAATTTTCCTTCACCAAGAAGTTAATTATTGGAGATGCCTGCAAATCTACAGGGGTTTATCCATCCTTAAGGAGTCAAAGGAGCCCGACCACCAGGCTATTCCTGAACCCTGATTTAATCAAACCTGCATTTGCATTTGGAGGTCTCTCCTTCAAAATTGCTGCGTGGAGGTTCCTCTGCACTGTGCCAGCCTGCATGTCCCCAGGGCCAGCAGCACCACGCATCTCTCCTTGTGTAGCAATGAGCAGAGTCAGACTCTGATTAAGAGCAGCTCTGCTATATAAAAGTTGAAACTCAGCAACATAAAAAGAGATCAAAAGAAACCGAGGTGTATTCAGTAGTGGAACACATGAAGTCTGTTCAACCCAAACCCTCCAGACACATAATCAGGCACATGTGGAGACCATAAATTGAATAAAATAATATTAACTTTATGGGCACACACTCACCAGCCTATGCCATATAAATGACAGCACCCAAAGAGAAAAAATCCTTTCACAGGAGGTATAGTATTGCTTTCCTCAATTTTACTGTACCATCATCTGTGTATAGCAGAGTGCGAATTGGCAAGGAGGCCATAAGGAGGCAGCTTTCAATCCTTACAGCTCTCAGCTTACAAGTGAAGTTGATTTTTAAATATTCTTTCTAAAGCAGATATTAATCAAAAAGTTCAAAAATAAGGGGCAAAACACAAACTAGAAAAATAGATTCAGCGAAGAGAATTGTGCCTGGGAAGAGCAGGATACCCTTTTGAATGAATCTTAGATATTTTGGAAAACTTCTGTACCAAATGTAGCAGAGACGGATGCCAAACACTCATTACAGGTGCAACTGTAACTCTTGCAAGTTAGTCATTTAAAAGAGTTTCCCTTTTGGAGAAGAATCAAAGACTTACAGAGGCCTTTAATGAAGCCTCAATTGGGATATTGAATCCTAAGTATCCATTTGGGTTCAGATGGGTATTATTGCTATTCTTAGCTACAGCAAGATACCCTGTGCAATTCCTGCATGGCAGAAGATGTGCAGCAATCTGCTGTCAACTGCTCACAGCGTCTTTTCAGATAATGCATTAAGTCATGACTGGGTCACCCCAAAATACATCACTAAATGACTATTGACACCACATTTAAGACATTAAATGCCCTTTCTTAGTCAAGAGGAGGGAGAAGCACTCCTAGAGGGTGACATGGGACAGGTCAGGGACCCTCTGGGATGCAGCCTCTCTATACCTACTCTAGGTACCAAAAAATGGTGGGACAAATCTCAGCCTTGCTCCTACTTGATTTATCTCTGTGGTTATTCCCAAAGAACTACTGTGCTTTCAGCTGCTCTTTATTTCATCCTACATTAAATTTGCAGAGCAGATAAGCACTGCTGGACTCCAGGAGTGAATGAGAAAAGTAAATAAAGACAGACACCACTGCCAGCAGACAGACTCCATGCTCCTGGATGGCAACATCTTGGTTATCTGACTGTAACAGCCCATGGAAACTCATCAAGATCAACTTTGGCAGCTTATAACGCCATTCCTTTGCATTTCCATCAGGACCAGCTCATCTTTCCTGCATCTGTTGACCCACACGGAGACATTGCAGGGTGTAGGGGAAAGCAGTGGGGAGTGCTGGAGTGGCAGAAAGATGATGCAGAGAATGAGAGCCTGAGCTCAGTGGTGCCCAGTTGAGGAGCCCTTTCCTGGAGACCCATCACCAGAGCTGACAGCAGTTATGGAGAGTGCTCTGGAAAACACCTTAGAGGGTGTTAATAGCAGCAGGTCCCAATGAGACACAACTTTTATAGCAGAAAGAAATACCTGAAAAGGGATTACTGAAATAGAAAATGTTCTCTATTTTCCTTTACAAGGTAATTCCTTTTAACTCTGCTTTTTGGAGTTGAGACTGCAAACAGCTGCAAATAACAGCTTCTAAAGTGAACAGGGAAAATCAGCCCTGCTGCACGCTCACAATGCACTGCACGAGACCCTGAGCCCACCACACCACTGCCATAGCCCAGGACTGGTGCCAGCAGGGAGTGACCTGAGAAGGACCATCCAGGCAGGAGAGCCTGACCAGGGAAAAAGATCCCAGCAGCACATAGCACATGGGTCACACTGGACTTGCAAATCCACAGCGAAAGCAGCCTGAGGAGCAGGGTCCAGGCAGCCAGATGTCCTCTGCAGCAGGAGCACTGCAGCCCCAGCGACCCTGTGGCTCTGCAGGAGATGTGCAGAGGTCACTGCAGGGGTCTCGGGGGTCATCGTGGCACACACGCTGTGTCCTGCAAACAGGATTATCCTCCGAGTTTTCTCTTGCTCTTCAGAAGAAATGGGTAGGGAGACACAAGGGAGTCACTGGTAAGTCCCATGCCAGCAGCCAGGGACTGGCACGGCGGGAACTGTGAGTGAGGGCCTGGCTAAGTACCTGAAGAATAATCATGCTTGTGTTTGTTTCCAGGTGATCTGTGGCAGGCTACAAACCTTTGGTCTGAAAGAAAAGACTGGTGAAAAATTAGGAGGTAGAGGAAGTTAGAATCAGAATTAATCAGAAGAATTAAATAGCGCAAAGTCATCAGTGATAAATTAACAGGTTAGCCTGCTGAGGCTGGATTTCACTCCTTCCACCTGTTTCCTATCCTCATGTGATGGCATCTGTTTAGGGGAAGAGTTCCTGAAGATGAATTCATGAATTCTTGGGCAGAGCAGAACTGCCACCATCACTGTGGGAGCCTCCTAAGGAACTGGCAGGGTGCACAGAGCAGCTCTCCTCCAACATCTGAGTCTGCAATGTTTGGGTACATTCCCTAGGACAACTCCGAAGCAATCCTGCAACAAACCCTGCTGAATAAGGAACAAAATCTGCTTGTAGAAAGTACCCAGAGCAGCAGCCAGGACTGCAGAAGCCCTGTTTGGCCCATGGAACACATCCATGCTGCTGGGCAGCTTACTGCAGTTTCCTTCTTGGGGCTGAGCTTGTTAGCAGGGCATGACATCAGCCCTCCTCAGGGACTAGCGAAAACTGGATCTGTTGTGGTACAAAACGCTTTGGCTTTCACTCCTAGGCTCACACAGTGATTAATACAAGAGAGCTGCCCCACAAGTTTTTGAATCAGAAATATGCATACAGAGATACTTGTCTTGCCAAGCACAGATGGAGAGCATCACCAAGAGAGCAAAGTCACTGACAGCAAGCCCTGAGGTTTATGCGGCCTGTCACAGCTACTTCTGAGCCATGAGATAATCATGATGGCTACGCTGTGGGACAAGAGTAGCCAGAGCTAGGCTACGCCAGCGAGGCAGAACCCCAGCATGGTGCTGCACCATGATGGAGGTGATGAGTTCAGAAACCAAACATCCTATAGGGCCTTCAGAAGAATGAGCCTTTGGTGGTTATCACCTGCCCAAGGAACAGAAGCACACAGCAGCAGGAAAACACTGTGTCTACCTGGGAAAGCTAGATACAGGCCAAAGGAACAGAAACCATTATCAATAGCAGAAGCAAGGAGACCAGGAGCCTGGAAAGGAGCCACAGAGCTGCTGCAGGTACGGCAGGAGTGTCAGAGGAGGCTAACAGGGTTGGGCAGAGAAAACAAGGGGATTGTGGAAGGGGAGAGGAAGAAAGATGTATTTAATAGGGAAGCAGAAAAAAGAAGAGAAGGAAGAGGGCTGTATTTCCACAGCAAACAGCCCCTTTCCTCAGGAAGGGAAATAAATAGCTATATGACACCCAAAATACAGAAACATCGCTGTTTGGGTTTGCCCAGCAAGATCAGCATGTATTGAAACTGCAGTTTTGACTTTCTCTTGCTACTTTTGTAGAGGTGACCTGCCAGTTCCCAGAGTCTGAATGTTTGTTGTTTGGCTTGGAAACACAAAAGGAAAGGTGTCCTTGTTCCCTGAGGAAACCATCTCATGACAAAGACACAGCTTTGCTGGAAGTCCGCACAGCATCTCTCCCATGGTGCTGAGGCAGCGGAGCTGAACCCGGAAGAGGTATATATCATGCCTGGAAATGTGTTTCTTTTCCCAGTGTAAATCAGCAGGGAAATAATAATAAAGATATTTCCTTGTACCTGCAAATATAGCGCATTTAATAAACCCACCTTTGCTCTATGGCATCCATATGGTATTTCAGTTCAAAGATGTTGACCAGAGGGGTTGCACATGTTCCCCCTAAGCTCGGTCATGGAGCATCTCTTGTTTCAAGCAATGCTGCTATTCACGTGTCTAGTAAATGCAGAGCCTCTCAAGTGGATGCACCTAAACTCCTAACACCAGTTATCAATGCATAAATCAGTGGCGGGGCAAGAGAGAGACCTACTGGGACAAAAGGGAGAGCAAAACCTGAAAAGTTTCAGGCGCTGCTCAGGCATCGAGACTTGGTTCTGCTGCAAACAGCAATGGCCACTGTGAAGCACAACTCCCACTGCCCCACAGCCCGCGGGGTGAAAGAGGAATGAACAAACTAAAAACAACCCTAAGGAAATCTCTACTTTCACTCTGAAAACACGCCTTTACCTTTCATTGAACAGAGATGGCGGGAGGAATTCGTTTTTCCTTGCTAAAAGGTGAAACCAGTACTTATTTTTAGCAGGACTTTGAGCTTAGGGCTGGAGCCTTGTGGGGCTCTGACCAGGGGTAACTGGATTACTTGTTGCATGATGCAACACATCCCTGTTAGGTGCTACCAAGCAGTTCAAACAGACACTGGGTAAAGCAGGCCTTCATCAGAGCCTTCTGAACAATTAGTAAATGTCATGGGAAGAATTGCAGTGCGGGATTACCAAGAAGTCATGCAGGACCAAAATTTACAAGCACATAAACATTCCAGTCATCACTTCTGCACCGTACCATGCGATTTATGAGACACAGAGAAAGCTGACAGAGGCAGGGGACAGGGAAACCTTACAAATATTGTTTGTATTCAAACAATCTGGATTTAAAGATGTTTTCAATCTGCACACACTTATTTTTCCCAGAATTATTCACATCCTTTCACTATGACAAGCACTCATCAGTATTTTTTCCCCTATTGTTGCAAGACACAGAGATCCTCAGCTGGAACAGCTGCACATGGAGGCAGAGCTACATCTTACTAACAGTAAATTCCTTTCCCTCTCAGCCCTGAGCACTGCTCTACAGGTTATACAGTAAAAGAAAGGATAGGAAATAGCAACACCCTCTTCTGATTGGAGGGAATTAATTTGGGAAACTTTGTGAAGTACTGGAACACACTGAGATTTCTGTTCCATCATTTATGAATGAGAAACCCTATTACCAGAGCACATTTGGCTTCTGCAGACAATTATTCACAGATAAATGGCCTGCAGGGTATCCCAACACTATACAGGTGGGCATTAATCACCAGACAGTGCTTGCTTTTCAGATCTCAGGTGGATTTGTATACAGCATCCTGCAGCAAACACAGGGAAGTATAAAGCATGGCTGGCTCATCTGCTGCACCACAGCAAAGGAACCACAGAATGTACTTGCTATAATGGATGAATCCAGTGCTAAAAAGCAATAATGCCACGTAAATGAGCCACTAATAAGACCTGACTTATGTTGCTCTGCATGTCTCTGCATGTCTCTGCATGGCATGGACTGAAGGGTCTGAGGTGATGGAGATCTTGGGTTTTCTATTTTTGTTCTTGTTGTTGCTGTCAATGACACCTGGAATGTGAAGAAATGAAGTGACAGGGTCTCTCCCATCCCATACATTTCCACAGGCCTCCCACTTCAGGGCATGCAGCTGTGACCCTTATCTGCAGGTGTTCATGACTACAGACCCCCTGGAACATGGTGTGAGATCCAGAACACTGAAGCACTAGAGCTTGATGCCTTCTCAAACCTTTGGCAACAACCTGAGAACTTAATCTGAATGTGTCACTTATTTTGTGCTCTGAAACACTGGGGGTTGGTTTCTTCTGGGCAGGGCTCCCTTCAGACTGGAGTATCATCATGTCAACAGACAGGCACCTTCACTAGAGCTCTGGAAAAGTGACTTTGTCATGCAGCTTGCACCACGTGGCCCAAAGCTAGCCAGAAGAGAGTGGGACCATAAAGGTAATTGTCTCTGGTGGCAAAGCAAAACCTCACTTTTCAGTAAAATGCTGAGCTCCAAGCTAAGCTGTGCTTTGGCTCTCTAAGATCAACGTCAGACAGCTCGTTATGTTGGGCATCTCTGTGTTAACTGAGAATGACTGAAATTGCAAAGTCTGCTTCTCACCCTTTTTGTATAACTTTGAACCATACAAATGGCATCACTTGTTCTTTTCAAAGCAGCCTGTTGAAATGTGCCCCACCAAACTGAAGGGAGGTCTTGCCTAACTGTGCCCTCCTCATGCAGCAACAATTCTGAGAGTGATGCTAATTTCAGTTCAATGAAGAGGAGACGATGCTCAGTTGTTGATATTTACCTAGAATTTTACTCTTGTTTTTCAAAAGGGAGTATTAATATTGCAAATCCTATTTACTCTAAGGAACCCACCACTATATTCCATATGTTTTATACAGACTAACACAGAGAATTAGCTCATCCACACAGTTAAAAAAATACTGACAGGAAATACACACACTTTATTACGAAGTGAACAGGTTTTCCCCTCAGTTTGTATGGTTTTGATTTCTTCATAAGTTATTTAGTCATTGTAACTCTAAAAGTATACTTAAGCAAGCACATTCCTAGTCAGCGAAACTTATCTTTTAAAGTTCATTCCCATCTCCAGAAGAAAATAAATGGTGTTCACATTTCAGCTTAGACTATCTTCAAGTATCTCTGGCAGCAAGCCTCTCTTCTGCTGTAAATAAATTGTTGTATGAACAGCAAAAGGCAGTGTTTCAGGGCAGACATTGCATTTGGCAAGAACATTTAACAGTAATAGGATACAGCAACTATAAGGAAAAAACTCTGTCTGAGTGCTGCACAATTCCTCAGTGCCAACCTACATAAATGGCAGACCCTAGGTACTGTGCAGCCTCAGAACAATTTTGCTTCTGCTTCATCTACAGATGTGATGTGAGAACCAGCTTCCATAGCTCTGGACACCGACCACCTAGGTGCCTGCACCTGAGCAGATCACCCTAAGCTCCTTTACAGGAGAGAAATAAGCATCTCTGGGCATCTGACCCCCATTAGGCATTTATTTTTGGCTAAGATGAAAGGCTGTGGTTTCTCCCCACTGACTGTAAGAGATAATTTGCACAGCACCTTGTCCTACCACCTCAGGTGAATCCTGGCCATGATGTCTTCTGCAGAAGCTCCCATGTTTCTGACTATCCTGCTCACTCAGTCTCAGCTGGTGAACTAGCAGCACCTCTCTGTCTAGAGATGCCAAAACAGTCATTCGGTGGCTGCTGCTTAGCAGATGCAAGCATTGGCACATTGTGAACCAAAACAGCTCCCAAGAAGGTCCTTTCCAGGCCTGATGTCACTGCACAAGGAGCCCTAACTTTTAACCTCTGCATTCTGTAGACAGTGCTTCTTTCCCCACTGTAAGAAATAACTTGGCTTTGCTACCAAAGTATTGGTGGTTTCCCTCTGCAAAAAGTTAACCAGGGACAGCAGACTGTCAGCCTGAGCATGCCAACCAGGTCTACCGTCTCTCGGGGGGGGGGGGGGGGGGGGGGGGAGGGGGAGGGGATGGGGATGGGGGACGGGGCACAACAAACAAAGCCAGCCTAGGGCAAATCTGAAGCCCTCAAGGCACGCAGGAGGCCACCCGCGGGAGAGTTGGGAATCTCTCCACCTGCCGCCCTGCTCCAGCTCTCCAGCTCCTCCAAAGTCCTAGCACACACTGGCACCCACTTGCCTCCCGGGTGCCTTAATAAACTTCAATATCTGATGCCAACACTCCCACACTGAGCCCTGAATTGCACCTGCAAGCCCCAAGCTATTCCCACCTAGGTCTGCCTCATCTGTTTAACATCCAAGGGCTGGTGGAGTAGGACCAGCCTCTTCCTTTAGTCCCTGATGTGGCAGATACTTACATGAGTTCTTAACTTAGCAACCAAGAACAGCCACCCCAGCTCTCAAAATTATTCATTTTGATCAAACTAAGCACATGTCATATGCCTCCAGAATTGGAGTCTAAACCCTGTAAAACCCTGGCTGATTTGGAGATCTTAAATATTTTTCACCTCCCTGTCTACATGGACCTATCATTCCAGTCACTGCTGTTCTCCCAAGTGCTCCCAGCAAGCCTGCACACTGTGGTAACCTTCTATTCCCCAACACATCATTGTCAGAAAGAGATAGGCAAAAAGATTCCCTGCCCCTCCTCTTCCCACTGAAAGAAGGAAACAACACCTTATACTTGTGTAAGTCACAGTAACATCAGTAGTAAAAGTAAGAATTGCAACAGAAGATGAGATGTTTTAAGTTACAAGTTTCTACTCTGCAAGCATGTGTGAAAACTGGCAGTTCTGTGAATGTTTATTACACGTATCTGACTAATTAATCCTCTGTGAACACAATCCCTGGGTTGCTTTGTACTGTTTACTGATCTCCCCTTTTCTTCCAGCCCCTCATGAACACAGTAGGATTTCTCTTCCATGGAGGGAAGAAATATCAATATCCAAACCAGAAATTTGCCACGTAAGTGTTAAAAGCCAAGATTTTGCCTTAAGATTACATGTTCTTAAGGAAAACTTTCCTCAGAATTTCATGTTTTTACTTTGAGTAGAAAAACTGTTTTCCACTTTCTCTGTAGCTTTTCATCAATAGAGTCGTCTTGTGAAGCTCTGCACTAAACTCTGTTTGATAAACCACATGACTCTATGGCTGTGTATGTTTATATATATGCATACATTTATATGTATTTTCAAACGGGACCAGTGGACAGCTGTTAAACAGATGTGTAAGCACTTCTGTTATGCAAATGTAGATTACTCACCTCAAGTGCTGGTTAAAGTAGCATGTAAATGGTTGTGAACCCACTTTCTTCTTCCAGTATTTCTGCTTGTATGTGACATTCTCAGAGTTCTCCTGATCGTCTCTTGTGCAGGGAGGGATGTATGAACACTGCCAACACACGTTGCAGAACAGAGTTACTTCTGCATTCAGAAACACAGGACATCACTCTCTCTGCATTTTCCTCACAATAACAGTGTGACTGAAATGAGCAAAGAGTAAATTCAATGTTCAATGAAACAAAAAAGAAAAGTTAGTTGTTGAACTTTACTTCAATTGCTAGTTACTCCCTGAAGGTACTGGAAAAGAATATGCCACCATTCAGAAACGAAATAAAGGCTTTATCCTCTTTTGTTCCATTATCAAACCAACCTGCCACGTAACACCTTGGGGGTTTGTGTGGTGAATGGAAAAATGATCATTTAATTTTGACGTATTCCTAGTCAGCACATGGATTAGATTTGAATTGCTTCCTAGCTTCAGTGAGGCACATAATTGCAAGGTTTTTTACCACCATGCTAATAACCAAAATATTCCAGCAGGCTTTCCCATATGATGGAATATCTGATATGTGGCTGACATCCACTGACAAAAGACAAGTATTCTTGCGCTGTTACAACATGGGGAAACAAGCAGAAAAAGTTCAAAGCTCCACTTCAGCAGAAAGGATCAGCAGATTCAACAAGGGTTGAGCGTGCAGCTGAGCTATATCTCCAGATCTCACCCTCAGACATCTGCTTCAAAGCCCAAAGAGAACAAGGGGAGTTCCTGCCCCAGCTTGGTGCACTTGGGGCTGGGTTTTCAGAGACTCCACTCTGGGTCACACACAATGCACACACCTTGTTTCCATGTCACGTCTTTGACACATCACCCTCCCTCCTAGCCACAGGGAATTAAACAAGAAAAAACAACCCACTGAATCCGGTGTTGGTAGTTGCAGGATCTCACTGCACAACCCCTCCTATTTTTCCCAAGCATTGGTACAGGAGAGCATTACAGGAGATGTTGAACAAAAATGAGTAACAAGGCTAAACTGGTCCTTGGAAATCATCAAGGCTTTTCACCCTGGAGGACACATGGACAGCAAGACTCCAGGTGCACACATAGATCTTTTAATTCCTTTAAAACTGGGAGCTGCAAGCAGAAAACGTGTCTGTGAAGGTAGCTGAGAAGTCTCTTAAGTAGGATGAGGAAGCAGGAGGTGCAGGGGAAGCCCCTAAAGGGATCTCCACATATGATCACAACATGAGTTTCTTCATAGTACCCTGAAGGCAGTAACAGCAAGTAGGAGATACTTTAACCTGAAAATAAACATGACTCACTGTGCCTGCTAGTGCTTCCTCTCCCTCTCCATCTAGTGAGGTATCACAGGGGCCTACCGTGTCCCACGCTGCATGCTGTACCCAAGCTGTACAGACCTACAAGTCCATCTACACCATACAACAACTAGAATCTTCACCATTCCAGGGGAAGGGGAGAAATACCAGGATCTTACCGGCCTGATCATGTAAAACCTGACCACTTCTGTCAGCACTTACAATGCTGCCAATAGCTTCCATGCTTCAGACTAAAAGAATTCACAAGGTCCTGCTTGTGGCTTCCAAGGTGAAATTTCACATACAAGGGCCCCTGTTTTCACATAGGCCCACATTGCATGTTGCCATGGCACAATGCTCCCTTTAGATCCCCATTCAGATGACCCTGAACAAGGATTGTCCCACTGCTGATCACAAAGGACAGAAATGAGCAGCAACACCACTCTGCTCCAGGAACCACAACACAGGATTTGTCACATGCAGTTGTTTCTATCTTCAATAATATTCCTTAGCTGGCAGTGGTTTTAGTTTGGTTGTGTACTTTGGAAGCATCAACCACACTCCTCTTTCCTCCATGCTGCCAGTGCACAAACACATCTATGCAGCAGCTGCATGGAGTCAACAGATTCTGCATGCTTCCCTCTCTCCTCTCAAATGTTTCTTCCTCGTGGCTGAGCCTATTCATCCTCTTCTATGAAAGTGTGACCACCCCACCTCTCCTCTGCTGGCCAAACTTTCTCTGTGTACTTCAGAGACCTTCCACCTCCCTCAAATTGGGGACAACAGTGAATAAGCTCTCTGGAACTAAAACTTCATAACACTCTTTGCACAAGTAATTCCAATGACAGCTAACAGAAACCATGTTGGATTAATTTCCTTCTGTTCCTCTTTATCTTCATGTGGAAAACACAAAGGAGACATCCAGGGGCTTGCCTTAAAACGATGGGTCCTCCTTGCTTGCGCCTGTTGAAGATTAAGTCTTGCAGAGGAGAAGTGGACCCTGCTCAAGGTGAAATCTTCATTACATGAATCCCAAGGGTCACCCTCAAACATCTTCTTGACTTGATGAAGGATTCGAGCCATAGTGAATACCCAAGGTCCAACTCCATTGTGCTGTACAAGCACTGGAGTTTGTTTTCTTCCCCAGGAGGCCAGCACAGTTCCCACCAACCATTTTGGCCCTTTCTGATCCACATGGGTAGTGGGCCTGTCTTTTCTCAGCCGCCCAAGCACGCTTCTTGGGGACTTTGCTTGACCAACTGTATCACCCTCCAAAAAACCTGGCAACTTTTGCTGCCATGAGCTGGTGGGTGAACCTGAAACGACCTCCCGCTTCGGCAACAAGCAGTTTCTGAAAGGTTAATTCTGCAGTCCTCCCTCATGAGACACAGCATGAAATCCTGCCATCAAAACGTGAATAAATGCCAAGTGTTTGAAAGCAAGCTGGGATGGCTTGTGCTCAATCGCAGTTCATGCATCAGCATCCATTTTCAGTTTAAGTGTTCCACCCTGTATTCCTTTGATTTATTTTTTTCCCCCTTGAACAAGTTACAATGAAGTTGGAGAACAGCTCTAGAGATCAGACATTCAGAATAAATCTAATGGAGCCGAGGTCTTTTCAGCAGACCTATTGGCTCACGGTGCTGTAATCTCACCTCCTACGCTATGTCATAGCAACGATAAAATTATTATGTAATTCAAATACAGTCTCAATTACACAGCTCAAAATTGTTATCAGGTTAACAATATTCTCCCTTCAATCAGAGCCAGTGTTTGGATAGAGGAGTCAGGATGTAATTCAGCAAAAACGTCAGCGAGTAACTAATATACCTTTGCACTGAGGTTTTGTAAGATCTGTATCTGTGTTTGCTGCTGGATGCCGCCACACCAGTGTCTTTGCAGATGCCTAGGAAGAGTCCTGGTCCTTCTGAACCCTTCATCAGAGCAGATATTCTTCCATATCATAGAGAAGAGATGGAGGCATGAACTCTTGACCATGGTTTAGCTTCCAGGTTGCATCTCATGCTTCTCAAAGCAATTCAATCACATTTTTTATGAAAAAGAAGTCAGACTTGGTAGGCTCCGAGGGAAGCTACCTCAGTCCTGGAAGACACTGTCGGAAGACAAGACCAAGAATGTCCCAAACGCAAATGCATGTAAGAGCCCAAAGCAGAAGCAAGTCAGCCCATCAGAAGACAAAGCGGTTGCACTAAGAAGAAAGTCTTCAGCCTCAGCTTCTCCTAGCTTTGTGTGTGAGCATCTCTGCATGTTCCTGGGTTATCTTCATGGCCTGTAAGGGAACTAGTGCTGCCAGAACCATCCCACCATAGCAGAAGTTGAGCAGGGGGACTCGCTCCGTAAGTATAAAAAAACATCTCCTCCAGCTGACTGTACCAAGGGAGCTGGAGCTGAGCACCACAGCTGGTTTTCACCTGCATCCATCAGCGCAGGAAAACCCACCAGGAGTGATCAGAGGCTCAAGGCAGAGAGAGGCACCCCAAGCAAAACAGGAGGGTGGTGGGACTTATGGGGTTTACCTAAAAAACTGCTAGGCAGCATCTGCAGTGTTTGCCTGTCAAGGGCACCGGCCGAAACACAGAGCTGGTGCTTCACCAGACCCTCACGAAATTGCTGTAGGCAAATGTTGTAGCTGGGCATATTTTGCTATTAAACCTCCTTCGTCATGGGTCATACTTAGGAGAATCCAAAACCCCAAATAAACCTATTTACAAGTGCACAGAAGCAGTAACAGTACATCACCTTGTCAGGGTGAACAGATACAGAAAGAAGTGCGGCGGGAGCAGGCACAGATGGGGAGCACAGACAAGGAGCCGCAGCTGGCTGCTCTGCTCCCGTGCCCAGGGATGGAGACAGGGAGAACTGGGTCCTGCTGCACAGCTGCTAAGATCAGGCTCACCAGTCGCTGCCTAAAAGTTTCTCAACAGAACAGTGTGCAGGTTCTTCCAGCCCTACACTTAACTTCATGTGCAGAAAGGGGAAAGTCTAAAGAGCCAGAGAACAGATATTTTGAGAAGCTGATGTACCCCCCTGTTATTTTACCCAGCCAAACCTGTAGCCTGATCCTTGCACTGGTTGTGTGTGCTGCCAAGGGATTTGATGGCCAGAATGATAGTGACAAATTGACTTTGGTATTAATCCCCCTTAAGCCTTATCTCAGAGATTATTATTGCTATGAAGGCAGCTGAAGAAAGGCACCGTCACTCTGCTGAAATTTCTTCTTCTGAGACGACAAGGAAAAAGAAAAGAATTCCTCAAATCACTGATACTGGATACAAATGTAATCATGCCTGCTGCTTCATACATACATTTCTGGATTAACTCTGACCCAGCTATATATAATCCTTTAAGAGCTAAAATGAATCCTGGGCTGTACAATGATGTGATTAGGAAGCAAGCAAGAAAAATAATTAATTTCTTTTTCCTAGGAGCTAGACCTCGCTGGAACAGCCAGATCTGAGCTGCCAATGCAGTTATGCATCAGCCCACTGCTGCAGAAAGTATGAGAATTTGAGTCCAGCACACTGGGGACTTCTGGAGCAGAGTTTAGCTGCCAACTGATTCAGTATTGTGTGTTGTAAGGAGCCTGAGCTATGCTTTTCCTGTGCTATTGATTTACAAGGAGAAATTGCTACCCACAAAGAGAAGCAGCTGAGCAGTGTAAAATTTGAACACTGTTCAAAACAAAATTGGTCTTTTTCTTCAGTTCCAGTTAGTTGGAGCTGATCAGCGTGTTGTATGTCTAATTGCATGAACAAGCAAGTGTGATGCAAGAAGGCGATGGACACAGGAAGGGTTAAATGGCTCCCCTTCAGTGTCCATTCATAAATACAGACTGGATCCCAAGCATTAAATCCAGCAGATTCCTACTCTGTTGCTATGACTGACCTATTTCAGGATAAAATTCTGAGAGCTTTTAAGGACGGTGTGACTTCAGGACAAAAATTAAAAGGAGAATCATCTCCACAGACATTAAGCGAGGGAAAAAAAAGAGAAAACCAAAGCAGCAGCTATGCATGCTTCATTCCCTTAAAAGGGTATGTTTTCCTAATGAGACCTAAATAACTTCTTTTTATTCTATATTGGGTTTACATAAGCTTCTTAAGGTAAGGAAAAAAATTGGAGCGCACTCTTTTTCCGTGTTGTTTTCCACTTAGTTAAATTCAATTACTACCAGAGAATGCGGTTACATCAAAAAATGCATCCTTTCTGCTTGGTCTCATCTAGTAAATCAGATTTAATCCTCAGCAATCAATATCCCAGCGTAAACAACCAACACCTAGAGATTCAAGGTACTAGCTAGACCTTGGATTTGTAAGAGCGTGCAAGTGCAACTCACTGCCAACACACAGCCCTATGTTTATTAATTGTTAAATAAAATATAGGCTTCTGAGTGACATTTGCGGGCATGGCTTGAACCTCTAGGTGCCTCTCTGCAGAAACTGCAATCCAGCCCTGGGAAAGGCACAATCCTCCTCTTCCCACCAGACTTCCAGGAAGGCAGCAGAAGTAAAACCAAACCAAAACTCCCTGACTACTCAGAGAGACATGGCGGTCAGAGCCCAGTTTGGATGCCTGTGCTGACACTAAGGATCTGCAGGAGCTGTGAGCCCAGGTGTGCTGGTGGCACTGCTTACTTCCCATCTCCCATTAAAAGGGTGGCTTTTCTCCCACATTTCACCACCTACCTGCTGCCTGCCTGGAGACTGAGAGAATTAGAGGGAAGTACTGGTGCTGGGGCAGCTCATGATGCGTGTTTCCATAACCACAACTCGCTCTGTGGAGCCTGGCAGCAGCACCCCCAGGGAAAGGTGAAGTTCGTAAAGCTCTCACACAGGCTGATTCATCCACTTTGCTACCAGGCACCATCCAACTTCACTGCTCACCACTTCGGAACGGTGTCAACAATTCAACCCAAATCCTGTCACACTTCTCATCCTGCTTCTCACTCTCTTGATTTTTGCCCCGACCACCCTTCCAAGCCCATAAGCTGCCAAGGGGCAAAAAGCAACCCGTGAACCCCAAGTCTGCAACTTAATCCAAGAGACGGATCCACACTGGTGTAACTGTGACTGTGGAGATGTGAGGCAATGCGTCCCAAACCAGACATGGAAGTCTGCTGCCCAGTCTCTGCGCGAAGACCCCTGTATCGTGCTTATCATGGCTCTTGGCACTGCGCTATAGCCATATCTCGGTTGAAGAGATGAAATTTCCTTTTCCAACACACTCCTGGTTTCAGCTTCTTTCAGGAGGTGGATTCTGCCACAGGTTTTATTTTCTGGAAACTACTAAACTAAACACACCCCGCTCAGGCAGCATGCTGGCAAAGTGAGCTGTACCGAGCATGAAAAGTAGAAAGCAGAATAACTGCCTGTAAAGACAGAAAAATCACAAGTCACACATTGCCTTCAGACTACCCTAGTTTGCTGGAAGATGCAACTTTAAAGACACTTCCGTTCGGTCCATTTTCATGTGAGTGACGGAGAAGTTTAAGAATCAAAACAGCACCGAGGAAACTTCTGTTCCAGCACAGCCTCTCCCCAGCGCCCCATCTGCAGCTGCTCCATTACAATTCCAGCTGGAAATTGTAATGGAGCGGCTCTGGGAAGCCCCTCACCCTGTGGGACACCCAGAGCCACAGCACCAGGCGCTGCTCGGGCAGACCTCCCAGTCAGCAGCAACAGTTTCTCCCTGGTTTAGCACCAGCATCCCAGCGGAGTGCGCTCAGGGAGACTGTGGGCCGGGGCGGCGCCGCTCCCGTGGCTGAAAGGGAGAGCTGGGTCTGGGTCTGCCTGGGGAAATAGATACATAGATATACAAATATCTATACTGATATAGATAGATATCGATATATATATATTTATAGTTATAGATATAAATAGATACAGATAGATAGTTACACACATATATTTATATAAAGATATGTATATATAAAAATATATATGCATAGTTATATATAGAGATAGAGGTATAGACACTATACACATCGTGTATAGTGATAGCGCATGCATAGACACTATGAGTGCATACATAGACACTCTACATATGTACACACACCACCACATATATATACATGCATACTATGTATAGTGTGTCTTCATATATAAATATATGTACTTCTTGCTAAGTAACAGCACAAGGGCATTTACGGGGGATGCCGTGACTTCATCTATCCCCCCATCAGAGAAAAACCCGCACCCGAACGGAGGGCTGTTGGAGGGGACCCTAGGGCAAGACGGGCACAAGGGGCAGTGACGGGGCAGTGAAGGGCGAAGGGGGCAGGATTCGCCCCCCGGGACGCACCCCTAAAACCCCCCGTACCCCTCATTTTCGGAGCGCGGGTCTCACCTTGGGGTTGGTGCGGAGCTGCCGCTCGTCCTCATGAAGCAGGGCGGGCGCTGGGGAGCGGGAGGTGCGGACCAGGACCTGCAGGCAGGGGTACCGAGCCGTGCCGCGGCAGGCGGCCCCGCAGGAGAAGGTGCAGGAGAAGCGCTCACCGAGCTGCCGCACCGCCAGCACCGTGCAGTTGGCGGAGCCGCCGCCGCCCCGCTCCTGCAGCGCCGGGCGCAGCCAGCAGCACCCCAAGCCCAGCAGGGACAGCAAGCCGGCTGCGATGAGGAGGAATCCCAGCCGCATGCTCTTGTCCTCCGCCTCCGTGTACTTGTAAACCACACGGCTCCTCGCCATCGTCCCGTTGCCGCTGGCATCCGCCGCCGGGCAGCCGCTGCCATCGGCTAAAGCTCCCGCCGCTCCCCGCCTCCATCCCCGCCTCCTGCAAGGATGAGGAACCCACGGGGGGTGGCTGTGCGTGCAATCACCAGGAGAAAAACACACCCAAAACTCCCTAGATCCATAAATAAAACCCTAATGTAAACCCGCTTGACCTAATTCAGGACCCTCCGGGGGTGGAAGGGACAGATTGCAATGGGATTAAGCTGGCATGAAGATTTGATGTGGTTCGGATTAATACCGGTTACTGTGTAAAGTGCAGTATCTAGAGAGGGGTAGGCAATACCTAGAGGGGGGAGGACGGGTGAGGAGGAGGGGCCGAAACACACCCTAAGGCACATTTCGGCTCCCGCCCTCCCCCCCCCGCCAAGCCAACATCCCCACGTAAGGTGGTTGTAGCATCCTGGCGTGTAAATCCAGTTGAATAAAATCACAGCTTGAAACAGGCCATGAAAACAGTCTGTCATTCCCAGTTCTCACTGCCGACTTGGTTAAGTCCTGGAGAACCCATGTGAAACCCTACTCAGAACCCCCGTATGTCAAAAACTAGAGGTCTCTATGCATAGAGAGTCAGACCTGAAATTACATATCTAGAAGTGAGAAAGCAGCTGCTTTTTTCACCTTATTAACCACGAAGGCAAATAACAGGGGTTTGTCCAACTTTAGGGATGCAGCACAAGTGCCCTACTCTGTCCAGCCCCAAATCCAGCATCCACATAGCAGGGACAAACCCAGGCTCTTTCATGGCTGTTTGAAGATAAGCGAGCAAGCAAGATGAGAGCTGTCACAATGTTTTATATAGGAATTGTACTTTCAACAGGAAGGTATCAACCTTTGGAAGATCACCCTAAGAAGTGGCAGGTTCTCATAAGCAGTCGATCCAAGCAAATGCTTTGGTTATTACTCAGCATTTCATACTGTGGTGGCAAAACAACAGAACAAGCTCTTCAGTGCCAGAGCACCATAAGCAACAGTAATATTTTTATTCTGTAGTCTTTATCATAGGCAATTAAGTAGAATAAAATGTGACAGTGTTGGAGCCTATAGCTGAACTAGATGATACAGCAAACAAGAAGCTACAGAAAGAACAGTAAAATAAGCACGGGAAACGGCACTTTCCTCTGGCCACCTTTTCCAATTGCTTTCCCACTGCAGAGTGAGACGTCAAACTTTTAAAAATAAAGTTGATCCATAGGTTCTCCAAATGGACTATTGAGCAAGGCCTGGCAGGAAGGCTATTAAGAATCCACACTGTGACGTGAATATAAATGGATGCAAATATTGTCCTTGTTTGCACCAGTGCGCTACCGCGCTGCCCTCAGGCTAGCTGCTCTGTAGCAGCCTTTCCTAACACCAATGGGTTTCAGAAAAGGTATACCAGCAATAAGTGTTTTTATTTTTACTTAAACCTGCCATAGGTTTTTGTATTAAAAACTGAACTCGTCTTGGTTAGTCATTGGCTCTGTGTATCCATTCCATCAGTCAGGGTTTGCTGCCAGCGCTGTGGTGATGAGAGTCTCTGATGCTGGGACTCGCTGTGTAGAGATTTCATATTATAAACAATGAATTTTTAATCAGGTAGATTTGTTGCCTGACACCTGAAGGAAAGCTCCAGCCCTGCTTTCCCTGTCTAGATGGGCTGACTTCTCCTTTTTCTTGCCTTCTGAACAGCTGGTGTTCGGTACTCGGTTTAATTCCTTGCTGTCCCCTGTACATAAAGTGCTGTCAGCTGAAAATTAACAGCTCACTGGGTGAAACAGTAACCTTGAGAGTTAGTCCTCCTGCATGTGTCCAAACACTACATCATCCGTAGTCAGAGGAGATGCTGAGATTGTATTTTGACTGGGGACGGATTTTAACATTCACTGGGTAATCTCATTGGTTTTGAAGTTCTGCACATACAACTCGGTCACAGATTGAAGGTTGTTTGAATCAGTTCGAAGAGAAAAATGCTCATCGATGCTTGATTTGTCAGAGAGCAAAGCTGGGTACTTGGGGCTTGTTGTGAAGATTTTAGCGCTGCTATCACCTGTTGAGGGCAGGAGTCAGGACACAGGCTCCACAACTATGGGCTGCATCAGGAGCATCCAGGGTGATGTTAAATGCCTGGATGAACTTTCCAGCAGCAGGGTAACAGGTTGCTACCTGCTTTTACAGGCCCTTTCTTGACCCATGACCAAGGGGCAGGCTTACTTGTGGCCTGTCGCTGATCACCCACCTGAAGGCAGTTTGTACAGCCCATGGCAAGCATGCCTCCTCCTTTGTTGTGTACCTCAAGGCTGGACAGCCCCTTGGTGGTGTCTGTTACCCCTGACATGAATGGGCTCACACATCCCCGTTCCTCACAGAAGTCTAGCAGTGGTCCTTGTGATGTTCATTGTGGAGCTGCCTCGCACTATCTTCCGTGAGAGTGCCTTTTTGAATAGCAAATATATATATATATATATATATATATATATATATATATATATATATATATAACAAAATGCCTTTTTAAAACAACACTGTGATGCCTGTCAGAAAGCAGACTGGTCTTCAAAGAGAGATAGAGCTGGCTGGTAGAAACACACCTAGGGGCAGAGGAACAACCAAACCTGCCCTTTCGTCCAAAAGCAGAACTGTAGGGGAAGCTGAAAAGTTTCCACAGAATGACATCCATGCCTGCAGCAGGCCAACCAGCTCTGGATGCTTGTCTTCCCTTCTCTTTCCTTCCCTTCGCTCCTCATCAGGACTGTTTCACAGGTGATGCAGGATGGTGCAGTGGTGAAAATCACTTCACTGGATTGCTTGTTAAGCCAGAGGGAGCTCAAAAAAGTGGTTTTGCAGAAAAGTATTTTGTCAGTTTCAGCAGGAAAACTGTGATGTATCCCCACATGCAGTATAGGCATGTTAAGACCAAAGGAATATGAAATGCAAACAATAAAGCAAAGTCTAGGAAAATAGTATACAATCTCAGTTAGTGCTGCTAATTCTAGAGTGGGATGAATCAGTAATATTAAAAACTATGTTTGATGTGCTTTAACATTACATTAAAAATATAAAGTTCAACTCAACAGTAAAGTGGTTTTAAGAGGTAAACCTACCAAAGTAATGCAAACCGCAATTCCAAAACAAGCCATGCAGCTGCATTTCTTCTGGTCTTTTAAACTTACTAGAAGCTTTCACATTTGTGGAAATGAAAGCAGAGAGGAGAGAAATGAGAATAGCTATACGATTTTATTTCTCATACCATAGGAAAATCCTGCTAAGCATTTAGTCTGTCAGCTCAGGCTAGCTGCTTAGCCCAGTCTGCATGCTTTACCAGAATTCAACTTCTCGAGCATAATTTTTAAGCAGTGGTGAAGTTTGAAAAACACAATGAGGGGAATGGCAATTGAAAACTAAGCACACTGGCTTTAATAGAAGCAGTTGTTATATTTAGGCTCTTAAAAGAACTGTCTAGCTACCTCATGTTTAGGATGACAACTGTGCATTTAGAAGCTCAAGTGTGACAGACAGCAATCAAATTTTCTTTTTGTTTTCAAGTCAACATTCAGCCATGGAAGTACTTTCAATCACAAGTTACAGGGAATGAATTAAAAAAACCAAACCCTAAAATATGTCCCTACTAGGTGACAAGTATCTTTGAAACAACATTATTTAGAAACTGAACACCCTTCTTCAATAGACATGGCCACCTATGAGCCATGCAGGACAGAGCTGACTGCCCCATAGATCTTCCATTTCCAGTGCTGTTAAGGTTGTGCCAAAGGTAGTTTCTGGTCTCTTTAGGGCCAACAACAGAGCCCCTCAGCACTTTGCACACAATTTTGCACATGACTACAATACAGCAGTTCTTATTTTGGGTACCTTCTCAGTATTTTTTTCATTAAAAACTGTAAAATTGAAATGTAAAAGTACAAAAAAACACTGTTTCAGGGATAGAGAGGATTTCAGACATAGCCAACAGCAAAGTGATATGATTATACCTCTTTGTGCCGTATAGATGTGCGTCCGTGAAGGAGTGGTGCGGCCAGTCATGAATCCTGACACATGCAGGCGACACTTGAACAGAGTCAGTCACGTGCAGAAGTTCTCATCCATGTGAGTACCTGCAGGCTTCCCTGGATTACTTGGGTCTTCAATTAGATTAATCAAGCCCATGAAGGTTTTCACATGCTTAAGTATTTATGGCACCACGTACTAAGGCAGAGGAGGTTGCCCTGGGTGGTTTTTTGTTTGCTCGTTTTTAAACGCCCAGGTGTAGTGTCCTTACTGCCTTCTTCCATGACCCCGGTCATGATTTTCCCTACAAGCTGGGTGGCTTAAGTAATACTATTAAAATAATTGCAAGTGCTTTCTGCAGTATTGGGGGATAATCAAGTGGGTGAAACCCACTGTAACCCTGAAAATTCAGGGTAGTGGACTGCCAGAGAAAGTAGAACTAACTACTCAATAAACAAATACACAGTAAGGAGCAGTAACTATGAGAAGTGTGTTAATCACACCGGAAACAGAAATACTTCTACTTGTTTCCAAGAACACCGAGGTTACTACTGAGAACTTACCTCACATGTTGTCATACAACGCTGTAATTATGAGTAAAGGACCCACCTCAAATAAATGTATTCTTAAAATAGCATTTTGTTTTCTCCCCTTAATAGCTTTAGTGAAATGTAAAAACATAACTAAGCCTCAGACCTTAACTGACAGTGTTGAGAATCTGCAGGTCAATTCAGCTGCCATGTGTATAAATGTGTGTAAGGCCTGAGGTTTTCTTCCTCTCAGAAAATAAAGGCAGTATGGGTTTTCTTTCCTTTTTTTTTATTACTGTGGTATCAGCTAAGAAGTGTTTCCCATTTTACACCTGGTTTTCTGTTTAAACCTCTCTCCTGCTCCAACCCAGAGTGTAACATGAAACTAAGTCACATATTTTAAAGCCTCCATATATGCATATTTAATTGACAAACGAGAGCCAGAGTGTTCTTCCCCTTAGAAGGAGCAAGTCCCCAGCTCCTTGCTCACAGGTGGGAAGTTTGCTAAAATCAAGCATCTTGCATTTTGGATGTAGCATGAAGCTGAATACAATTGTATCATCAAAGTAACCTTTTGGAGAACTTAAATTCCAAACTCCAGCTTTCTAAAGTACCATAGGCATTTAGTAGTGTAAGTTACATGAAAAAGGGCACCTTATCTTGCTCCATTTACCGTATCTGTTGTTCATTTCCATGAGATCGGTTATGCAGATGAAAAATTACACTAAAAACCCCTAAGCCCATATAGGAAGAAATAATCACATTTGATTTGAAGATGTAAACATCATTTTAGGAATCCTTAAAAATAAAACAAACAAAAAAAAAGCAAAGATCATGATGGACCTTTGACAGTAAGAAGTGTAAAATTAATTGTGGAGTGAGCAAGATGCTTTTAGAAAATTATCGTGTTTAAAATGTATAGATTTGTTTGAACAGTCAAATAAATGTTTGTATCTGCTCTAAGAGAAAAGGAGAAAAAAATGGAGGAGGAAAAGGCAGGAGAATTAGAAAAGAAGAAAAAAAGGAATAGGAAAAAGAAAAAAAAAAGACAAATAGAAAAAGCCACCATCTTTTTCAGCTCTTTTAGCCATCACCTCAATTATAACCATCCTCTCCTTTCAAGTTCTGAAAGCAGCTGGCTTTATAAAAGCCCCATAATCAATAGGCTTACATTTTTATGTCTCTCACTAAAATAGATATAAAAAAGTTTAAAATTTAAAATTGCAATATAGCTGATACAGTCACAGCAATGCCATTAATGGTCCAGTTTCCAAGTGTAACTCAATACATGCCAATAAGCTGGTTTGGCACTATACAGAAAACCAGGTCAAAACCTAAAAAATAAACCCCCACAATTCATTAACTTGATTTGTGTTAGTCATTTCTTTGAAGTGGTTTGCACCACTAGCAGCATGTGGCAGTAACATCAAGGAAACTATCCAAATGGCTCAGGTTTTAATTCCTCCCTTCTAGAGAATAGTTACAATTTTCAGAATCAGTATATATTCATGTTTGTTTCCATCTGGAGGCTCAAGTAGTAGTGATCATCAAATGAAATGTATTTCTGGGTTAAGTGGGAAAATACCAACCTGGAATTAAGCTACGATCAGCTCTAACCTAAGTTTCTTCTAAATGTTCCTTCTGTGATGAATTCTTGAAACATCTTTATCATTTGAGATGTTCCCCACCCGCCTTTCTAAAACTGATTTGCTATCTGCTGTTATAGAGAGAGGATCTGAAATCAAGGTTAACCAAACTTTTTGGCTGGAATACAGAACTCTCATAAATTTACTTGTCAGCAGCAAAAAGACTCTTCAAGTGTCTTAACCACTGTACAGCTTGATAGTTTTAATGCTTCAACTTTTGGGTTTTTTTCCATTTTTCATTGTTGAAGAAATAATTTCACAATCTCAAATCAAAGTCAACACTGCAGTGAGGAGAGCTTTTCTACTTTATTACAAAGAGAAGAAGCCTTTATGTGGTCAGAAAATACAAGATTGATCTTTTTTTTTTTTTTTCTCTTCCTATGAAACGCTGCTGTTCAAACAGCCAGAGTGAATTGTCTCAGTTCACTTCTTTAAGTCCCATCACATTCACTTGGGTATGGATGTCCTTGGCTGCTGAAAATCTGGCCCTTTAGTGCACAGGGCGACAAAGAAGTCCCCTGACCAGCAGTTCCAGAATGTCCCGTTTTCATATATTGCATCCATGCACACCTCCTAAAAATGAGGTACAGCAGGGCAAACATTTTCCAAAATAGATGTCATATATATAATATATACACATTCGTACATACATACCTTTATTCATGTGATGTCCAAAAATTTAAAAAAAATGTACACATTTATTACAAAATCGTAACAAAGACTGGACAGTGTTTTGCTCATTCTGGAAAGATGAAGCTCAGTAATACACAACTCTGGAAACTAACCAGAGACTGTGGCAATATCTTTCTTCTAAACAGTCAGATATTCTTGCATTAAGCTTGGCGAAAACTGCCTTTCGAAAACAGAAGGGGAAGTAAAATGAAGGAAGCAAACCTTGCTCATCTTTCCAAATGAAATACGAGAAGGATCTTCACATAAAAATGCACAAACATTTTTTATTACCAATAGTGCTACAATGAACAATGCAAATTTTGTTGTCTAATTTTTTGTCTTTTTCTTTTTTTTTGTTTTTACATTTTGGAAAACTAAGTGGTAAACTTTTGTCAGTGTACTCGCTTGTCTTTACAGACCCAAGCTTGTCTGCTGGCAAAAAATAAAACAAAAACAAAAATTCAGACCCTGCTCAAACTAAAGAAAAACAATTACAAATTTAGTTGTTGGGCAGCACATAAGTAGTAAGGCAGGACCTCAAATGGTGACCCTTCGCATGAGCCAATTGCCAGATCCTCAAGGAATTAAAACCAGGATGCCTGAGCCACATCAGTTCTGCAGTTACGTTGAGTATTGTGCTGAGACAGCCATACCCCAAGAAAAGGGAAGTCTTTAGAAGGCTTGCTGAGCAGGGTTGTAGTTGAAGGTTGATGGCAGATGAGGCCTTTCTTCTAATTTGTCATATTCCAGATGGAACTCCTACAATTAAAATAAAAAGACACAACCAAATCAAACAACCAGTCACTTAGCTGGTGAGACCTGGTCTTTCTACCAGACACACTTGAAAAGCACAAACACACAAGAGGTCAAGTCCTAACTTACCTTAAGGTAGAAACACATGATTTGGCTGTCTCAGATTCAATACTTTAAGCAGGAAGAAGTCGATATCCTAAGCCATCCTACTCACAATATGCAAGTTCTCCTACTCTTTTCCATGCTACATTATTCTCAAAACACTAGTTATGATCTCAAACAATTGTATATATGTACACAGAAAAAACAAATACACAATCGCGGCATGAGCTGAACTATGAATAGAAGCTTCTGTCTTTCAACATATCAGATGTAAAGAAGACCTGAAGTTTGGGACTATTTTGTGGCATACTATCAGACCCAACTGTAAGTCAAACTAGCTAGGTTTCTCCTTGGGAAACACTATCTAAAATGCTAGAGACAAAGTACTGAGATCTACTTAAGCTAGAATTTAACAAAATATTCCGCCACATTTCATACTCTGATACGATGCTTCCGACTCACCCAAGAGCTACATTCTGAGCAAACTGCTCCTGTATCACACTTGGCCAAGACCTTACATGAGAAATTTTCTGTGTTTCATGAACAGCTAGAATAAAAGCCTTTGCCCACGTACTTGGATGACACACAAGCTACCACTTCGTAAATAAGCAGGTTTACTGTCTCACCAGCACAATCACCTAACTTTTGTTTGAGGTCGTCTGGTTTGTGCAATTTTAAATCATTTAAGTGATCCAGTAGGAATTCCTACTCTTGACTACAGCAGCTACTATAAAGTGGTTCGTAATCACCCTCAATGCCTAAATGCATCCCAATTTTTACAGTGAAAAGAGCAGCCTCCATCCCTGTGACCTTAACTCATGCACACAACCCTAATTAGTGCACTTTGGCCTTTTGTGCTTGTTTCTCCATTCATGCAAGAACATACAATGACTTGCTGAAATCTTGTATTTCTCAGATAGTTTCAGCAGTTTAACTGTCTCATCCCCATTTCATCTTCATTCAAGTAACAGAGTAAGCAGAAGTTTCAGAATCGTCCTTCAAGGGTACTTCTTGGTAATTCAACAACAGCTACCTCAGGCATGCACATTATTTTGCCTAACTCAGTTGAGAACCTCAGCAGAACATCGTATGCATCTGCAAAGCAAGATTACCTATTTCTACATAGAGATTCACACTAAGAGTAGTGAATAGACTATTTAAGAAGTCCCTAAAGTGATTTAACAGTGAAATATTCCAGTTTTGCAGGTAGCCAAAGCAAATTAAAGACAAAGTCAATGCAAGACCCAAAATACAATCTAGGAAATCCAATTCTCAGACCATTCTTCACTAAGGCAAAACAAAGCCCATCTAGCATCAAGAGAACATTGAACATGGTAAGGAAACAAAGTAGGGGAAATGCTAAGCATTCAGTAAGTCTGTATTCCTCAGAGAATACTGTCTCTAAACCTGGAAAGACCTAACAAAACCCTGTGAGGTTACAGCCATCTGCACAGAAGTGCTGCACATCTGCTTCTATCCTTGTTCCTCACTCTCTACTCTAACCAAGAGGTATTTTAGGTAGTTGGCAGTTTTTTGGGTGTGTTCTTTTATATCAGTGGTGGGCTTGTCTGTCTTGTTTGTTTGGGCTTCTTTAGGTCATACATAGAAGTGCTTTTGGCATTCCTAATTAACACTGTGTGCCAGTTGGTGTATGCTCCCTTTCTGTGCAGATACACATACACGTGCAAATACTGAAGAGATGCTGGTTTAGGCTGGGTGCATCTTCACCAATTCTGAAGTCATTTTATGACTGAAAAAAATACCACTAAAACTCCTCTCCCATTCATGACCTTCAAAGTTTCCATTCTGCACATAATCATGGAAGGATCCGCAGATTGCTATCAACCTATGTTCAGTTTCAATCAGTTACCTGGACCTCCCCGTGCTGTGAAATGCCTTCAAAATTATCCATGGAAAACAGCTATTTAAACTGCTGAGATAGTATCAGTAGCCTAAAAAGGGCCTTCCAAACCTGAGGTGGTTGTGTGCCTCTCTTAGCAGTAGTAGCTGTGAACAAGGTGTGTATCTGAATAAAATGTTTAGGAGCTTGGGTAGCTCTTGTGTGTCACAAACTGGAAGCTCCACATTTAGAAGAAGGAAGAGGATTCCCTACCAAGTTTCCTTTACATGGGAGTTCATACTTCAAACTTTCATTGATTTTTAAAATAAAAGGGCTTAAACCAGCCTGATTTTGATTTGCATCCCAGTAAACAGCAATGCTCAAATCCAATATCCAGTAGTGTACGAGGACACCTCAAGTTGTATGTGACAATACCAATAAAAGAACTCATTGACTAAATATTTTTGAAGACTAAAAGGCAATTATTTATTACATATAGAAAATACTTATATTAGAGATATAGTTTACTGTTTTGCTTTTGATTCCAGTGGCCACTGTGATTTAGGATGTGAACAGTACCACCGATATTTTTTAATATAAATAGATAAAAATAAAATGTAAAAAAAAACCCAAAGAAGTGACATTTATTCATTGACAAATATCTGTTAAATTGTTTTATTTTCTACATGGAAGTAATTTTTGAAAATTAAATACCTTTTATTAAGCAAGAATAGTGATTACTAAATGTGCGTGGAAACTCAGGGCACACATGTGACACTAAATGAACTGCTCTATGCAAAGAAATCCATCACTTCTCATGTCACTCTGAAAACTGATTTTGATGGTAAAGTTACATCAGCCTGCACATGTAGAAATAATAAGAGGCAAGAATACTAGAGATAGAACAGAACTGCTTAAGATGATCCACAGCATTACTAGAGCTAAACAAAACAAAAAATTACCAGAACAGAAAGTGTCCTGGGGACAAAATATTCTGGACTGTGTAAAGTTCACCAAAGGAGATGGTAGAAATCCCACGGCTAGCTCAAAAATTCCAAATGGAACCAAAAGAAGCAGCATTTATGTTGTCTTAAAGATAGATGCAAAGACCCAGATTTAAATTATGGGCCAAATTAAAATGCTATGGCACATCTCTATTAGAAGAACAGATTTAACATTCTAGCTATTATGAAAGTATGTCAATGAATATTGATCTTAGAAGGAAAAGGAGTAATTTAATATAGGCAACAACCATTACAAGCAAATAAACGCTTCTCTCGCATAAAGAATTCCATGTTTTGTAACTATAAAAATCAAAGTAAAAGGGTTTTATATTCTTGTTCCTTAAGCAGGATTAATTCCCGTTACTTTTCAAAGGAGAAATTCCAGACAGATTATTTCAGGCAATTTAAATCAGGATTTCAGTAAACATGCAATTGTAGAAAGCATTTCTGGCATCATATCAACTTCCCTTCCTCTGTCATGTCTCCTCAACAGCAGCAAAATACATAGCCCGATCCTCAGTGAAAAACCAAAGTGTCTTTAACCACACTGTACTTTCCACATGCCCTAGGATGAAAAACCACATATCTGTAATCAGCATTTTCCTGCATTTTGTTTTGCATTTAAGGTGAATTTTACATTTACTGACATTCATATTTTGTCCACTATTTACTACCATGTAATGTATCAACATAGAATTAATCTGATTTTATTTCCTAACAGTTTAGGAACTCTCATTACTCAGCTGTTACACTGCATCTCCTTCTTCACTCTATTATCAATTACAAATATAAAAATAGAGCTGACAGCTTAATAGAAAAGGTTAATTATTTAATGTTTTCTTGAAGTCACTCTGTCTACTGGGCTTTGTTAAAACCAATCTAGGAGAGCATCAAGAAATCTGCTAGATCATGCCTGGTGTATGTTTTTACAAATATAGTCTTAAAGTTTATTCATATTATCTGAAGTAAAAAGTCGTATTTCAGTACCTATTGAAATGCAGTATAATTTAAAACAGGTACAATAAATACGTAAGCTCATAATGCATCATGTCTGCAAAGCACAACACATTAAGATATGTGCTGCACTACATTTGAGCATATACACGAGAACAGATCAGTTTATACAGTACTGTGAAAAACAACTGAATTTACACATGTAAGAGACAGCAATTTAACGGAAATAATTCTTGTCTGACTGCTTCAAGAAAGGACTAATGAAACTGTTTAGCACAAATTACTACTGCAGCCTTCTAAGGAACTGATATTCTCAGCATTCGGTAATAATGAAACAGTTATAGTAAGAGACTGCAATTTACCAGAAGACTTTTTCTCACAGCTTCTTATATTTTGAACTTCCTGAAACATTAACACTTGAGCATTTGTCTGATAAAATTACTTGGCCAAACTTTGCTTTGCTTTCATGCAACATGGAGTTATGAAATACTGCCACTCTTGTTATGGTTAAGCCTGTGTTAGTCTTCCTCCAAGGAAATATCAACTCTGGAAATTAGTATTGGAGGTAACAACATTCCTTTTCAAAGCCAAGATCACACCAGGTATACATCTTATTTATCAAACATGGAAAGGTCACAGAAAGATTTCTAGCAAGTGATTCATTTCCCATGTAACAAAATAGCAATTTTTCCCCAAATCCACCTCTAGCTGCCTGCTGTATTCTGCATCAAACTAAAATTACATACAAATTGAAATAAAAAAATATTAAAAAAATACTCCAGTTCCAATTTTTACATTAAGAAATACACAAACCTAAATTATCTCTTTGTATGGACATCAGGAAGGGGGGAAATCATGTTCCCTGTTAATTTATTGCTGTAGGTGAAAAACTTCAGGGAATACTGTCCCTCTCCTTACTAGTTATCAACTGCTTCTTAATGTTGGGACAATTAATTACAGGATGCAAAGTAAAAAGAAGAGAAACTGTGTAGATCTTGGGCAAAAGCATCCGGAGAATAGTAGTGGCTCACCTCTCACATGCATCTCTCTCACCACAGTATTTTCAGGAATGCCTAATAGGTGAAGCCAGCTCTACTCTTTAAGAGGAAGGATGTAGTGTGCTAACTGGCAACCCAAGTACTGGATGCCGAATTTCAGGACAGCACTCAAGACCCAAATAGAGATAATACTGTCTTCAAAAGTAATGTTTAAGCACCAAGTAGTAACTTCATACATCTACTATAGGTAGAAAAAAAGGAGACATACTAAGGTGTTACTATCCTTATACAATGGGCACCACTTCTTCCTAGTAAAAGGAATGTCTTTCCATAAAGGGTAAAGAGTCAATTCCACTGATATATGAACCTACATAAGGCTCTTATTGCTCATAAATAAATAGAACATATTCAGTTGACTCCAAAGAAGAAATCTGTCCTTTCAAAAGGTACTTATTTCCCCTTTGATTATCTTACGTAATAATAAGGTAGCTTTAAACAGTGTCTTGGGAAACCTAAGGAAGTATACCAAGCAACAAATTAAAACTTTCCTTCTGTTTCGGGTTTGGTTTTTTTTTGTTGTTTTTTTTTTTTCCCCGAGGGGAGTAATGCTTTTGCTTAGAAGTTTTGGAATTACCTAGGGTTTATGAAAAGCCATACAAGTCAGGCTTGCCATTAAAAACTTCAGTTACAAAATCTTGGTTCTTATGGTCACAAAGGCAGAAGAGGCAATGAGTTACACCAGCAAATGGATTGAATAATCTCCCGTATCACTTGGGCCAACTAAAATGTTCATTTCTGAGGGGAGCTGGCACAGACTAAGCAAACTTACTGGGGGAGAGGGGAAGAAAGAAAAAAAGAGTATTATATCCAGTTAATCTCTAGATGACAGCAAATCTCAATATACAGAGGGGAGAACACGAAATTTTATTCCCTTTAATTTAAAGCTGATGTTTAAAAACACATCAACAGACATGTAACTATTTAATGCAATATTTCACAATCTGTGCTGGTAGGTTCAAGCAACAAGCACATAGATGCAACTTGCTCACAGACGTAAAATGCCTATTCAGGAAAAAAAAATCATGAATTTGGCTCCAGCTGACAAGATTTCTGCTTAAACTAAATATGTAAGGATGTGGAACCACAAAACATAGTTTTGACATGCTGGAATCACATCTGTAAGTGCAAGGCTTCAAGATTAATCTGGTCTGATCTGTTTAGTGGTTTTATAGAGAAAAGCAGCAGTGTGATACTCCTGTCACCTACAGGAGTGACCTATATGGAAGTTCTATGTTCCTCTTTCACTGATGAATCCAACATGTCAGCTAAAACTTGAAACAAAACCATGCCACGTCCGTAAGATCTTATGTAGCTAACTTAAACGGGGAATAAGATTCTTGACAAATTGTTTAACTCAAACAGACTCTAGGTAGGTGAAATCTTATATGTATATGTGTATTACATGAATGTATCTCTTTTCAGCTCTAGCTGAAGCTGAAGGCATCACTTTGTCCAGCAGCTAATTTCAGAAGAACACACCTCTTGCCAGTTAGTGAACTTTAACACCCCTGATGTACTCGGACAGTGTTCTGGCACTAGAAAAATCTTTGCTTTAGCAGGGAAAAATAATCACAATCCAGCCAGCAAAAGCCATTGTATGATATGGTCTTAAAGGCTGAAAGCTAGAATTGGAAGTTGGATGGTCTTAGAAGTTGGAAGATACTGGAAATTAATTATTTTTGGGGGTGGTGGAGTAAATGAAGAGCAATGCTATACATTTCTTCAGCTAACAACTAAAAGGTGATCATTACTGACAGTATTTACAGACAGAAAGGAACAAGATTATGAAAAGTTTGAAGGGAAGACTTGGCCTCTTGGCTTAGAATCAGAAAACAAGTATCATGAAAACATGACTCCTCCCTAAAAGAAGTGATTTATTTCAAAATACTCTGATGTTTAAACAACAGAGCACAGAAGTTTTGCATTATGCTCAAGGAAAGTACCTGAAAAACAATAATAATACTCATCCTACCCCCAATTTTTAATTCCAAAGTGAGATATGCTGGCTCCCTACTTAATTTTATAAAGCAAAATAATGAAATACTCGCAAGCACAAGTTCTAAAAGAACGCTTTTCATTCTGTAATTCTGTACTTGGAAAAAAAAAAAAGCAGCAGCTTTTCACTGTAACAAAACTCATAATAAAAGTTCTAATTCCTTGTAAGTCCCAAAGAAGACTGGAAACCGAGAGACAGCTCCTCCTTTCCCACAAGCAAGTCAATGTTTTACGATGTCTTTATTCCCTCACACATCAGAAATTAAGATAGCGAACTTAAACTACAGAAGGTTAAAATGGTTGAGATTTGGGGGTGGGGGTAGGGTTGTGGGGGAGAAGAGGTTGAGTTTTACTTTTGTTTTTCTAAAAACACATGGTTGACATACTTAAGAAATCTGCACAAGGGGAAAGAGATACCTTAGCTACTTTCCTCCAGTTAAGACAGTCAAAGAAGTAATATGTTCCCCTCTCGTACGTATTGGTTTTCATTGTTGGCTCCATGCCGGGTGCCCTGGTGATCCATACTCGTTCTTCTTTGTGGTATCTCCAATCCCGGTTAAATCTTTAATTTTCAGTAAGAAGGAAAAATAATTTTTAGTGTTAGTTATCTGAATGTGACTTAATAAACAAAAATTTTAAGGGTTTCAATTAAAATTGTACAATATATTAAAAGCAAAACTATATTTTTAAGACACTGTGATCTCATACCTTTTCCGTAGAATTATTACACCTCAAACTAATCACATAGGAAACTTTAAGAAGTCTGGTAGGTTCAAGCAACAAACTCATACGATTATTTCCTGGTTTTTGTTTTGTTCAAGACAGTTACATTACATGCTCAGTAATGACTGGCACCTGCCGCTTTTTCACAGCACTTCGTAATAACGCAAAGTTCACAAGACAGGCTTTCGATTTCCACTATACGTGTGAAAAAAAATGGTACAAAATTGAACCAAGGTTGGAGGAGGTTTTAAAAAAAAAATAAATTTCCAGCTTTAGATTGACTAAGCTTCTGTTTTCGGTTTCTGAATTGTTGGGTTTGGGGTTTTTTTACATCTACTACATTACTGCAATAGATTAAATCATAAAAGACTGACAAAATAGTTTGAACGTACAGCTCTACTGCTGCTAATAGCTGTAATACATCTCCTCCATTCATGTAATAGAGATAAAACAGGAGATCTTCTCCATATCGGCCAAGTTTTATTGCAGCCAGCTGCAAAAGATTGAAGAAAATGAGGATGAAAAATCACAACAGATAAATGTTTTAAGACATACTATCCCACTTAAATAACACAAGGATATATCCAGAATGTGCTTCCATGCTAAATGTGTTGCAAATGATACTCTAATATAACAAGAATAATAATTATTAAACCAATCCAGTTTTCTTCAATTTTATAGTTAACCTGTACAACTTGAAGGATACAATAGAAAAATAAACAGAAGTAATGAACTGGCAAGACAGAATTTTCTGCCTTTGTGTATCCTCAGCTACTTTTTATTTAACAAAACAACCAACAAGAGTTACTTGTATTTTCCCACTTCAAAATCTATTAAGTAACATTACAAAAATCTTTTACAGTATTTCTCAATGATCACTCTTACAGACCGGCAACAGTTGAAAGGAAACGTATCTATCAAAAAAATCCCAATTCATGTAGATATGGAATGCAACAGATAAATGTGAGAATACCTTGAACCACAGTTCTGACCTCATCTCTATAGAAATATCTTGATTTAATATGGCATTTGAATATTACAGTATATGGGTTGTAAGAAACTTTTGCTAACCATGCCCATTCTCAGTTTTGTCTTCCCTTTTTTTAAGGTGGAATGGGTGCATGATGCATCCAACTAACCGGTTAATGCACCAATGTCCCCCAAACAACTGAGGACAACCTGCACTGATTTTGAACATTAACTATCTAAAAGAAAATCTAGAAAATTACTATAATAAATTAATAAAAAATACACACATACACACATACTCACCTTATCCCTAATGTGAATGTTAGTTAAGTATTCAGATGGAACATGGAAGTCTAAAAAAGAATCGGAATTGATGAAACTATTAAGACATGTAAATGAATAGAATTTGCAAATATTGATATTGAATGAAATAGTTATTTCTCTGTTACCTATGTCTTGAGGTCGACAAGGTGATGAGGCCCAGGGTGATGCAAATTTGGGATAAAGATTTCTGAAAAAGAGAAGCACAAGCTTAGCAAAGTTAAAAAAAAACAACCAAACCAACCAACCACAAAAACTCCATAACCATCCATACAAGCCTAAAAAACCACCAAAATCACTAGCTGGGGAGAGAAGGAAAGAGAAAAGGAAATTTGCAACCCGCTTGCCTATAACAGTTACATTTATTCATTTTCTTTTTAATATGCAGAGTAAGACTGCATTTAAAGTGTCATGGGAATATACAGGGTTAAGATTTCCTTTTTCATCTATCATTCTTTCAACTTGGGTGCCAGGGATCCCAACCTTCCAGGGATACAATTTTACACAGGGTTTCAATTTGCATAGGAACAGCTGCCACAAGCTTGCTGGGTTCTGATTTATTAGCCTAGCATTTAAAAGGGAAGGAAAAGCTTATACTGCCAGATTTTACTTTTCTTTTAAGCTAACCAGTAAAGATTTTACTCTTCTTCTAAATTTCAGTGTCGACAAATAAATCGAATCTTGGCACAGCATGAACATAAGCTTATTAAGATTTAACATTTTTCTTTCATATAGTTTTTGCTACTATATTTTTAAAAAGGAGCCATTAGTTTAATAAAGACAAAATTATGAACCTTCCAACTCTACTGCAGTGACTGAAGTACCAAGGAATTAGTTTTCTAATTAATAGGTAAAGAACTGAAAAAAAGGATTGAGCAAAGCCTACTTTTGGCAGATTAATACAGCCTGCTTTTAATTATCCATGATAGCACACTATTACGGCAAGTTTTTTAAATGAAACTTGAGTATGGTACACCTTATCAAATCTTTGCTTCCTTCTTGTCAAAGACCTAATAATGACTATAAAAATACTGGAAACCTATTAAGTCACCTCAGCAACCAACTCCCAGCTGAGCTATATAGGCCAAAGGCTACACTGATCAAGTGGTGTCCATCTCACTTCAGAGCAATTAATCTTACTGTTGGCAAAAACTTCTGCTTTAGAGCCTGAAGGAAGACTCTGGTGGCAAAAATCTGCAGATGTTGAGAAAAGAATGAAACTGTTCCTTCTACTGAAAGCATGGATGAGCGCTATCCCAAGAAGAGGAGTGTCATGTGTGCCCTCAGAAGTCTGGCTTCCTAGGGCAAAGAATCCAGGATTTTACAGAGATAATGCAATTAAAAAAAATGAAGCGTTTGTGCACAGTGCTCCCTCTACAATACAAATAAAACTGAAGTACTTCAACATTTTTCAAGGAAGCACTGGACAGCCTACAGTCTTTTTGATGAACATTTCAGAAAGCTTCAGAACCTGGACAAACAGCTACATGATCTCTAAAGAATTAACCGAAGTAATGCCATCTTCTTCATTTTTATGTAGCAGTTTAAGCTATCCTAAGGAATAAAAGGCATATTTCTTTACAAAGATACAGGACTATAAAGCAATACATAATCATTTCTTCAACAGCCAAAATAAATCTTAACCTACCTGCATAGAAAATCTATATAAAACCAGGAGTTATAGGGGTTAAAATTCAAATCATTAGAGCTACATACAGAATTCTAAAATTTTGTTTTTAAGAAGCACATTTATTGTGCTGAATGTTTAAGTCAGACAGGTACTTCTATCATCAGAAGCAGCTCACAAGGCAGAAAATTCTGGCTTTCCACCTGTGAAATGCTTTTACTTTTCCAAATGAAAATTCATAAAGCAAGCAAAGGATGTTTAACATAAGGCAAGATGGCAAGCCAGACACTGAGGACTGCACAAGCTGTCTGAAAAGCTTTTCTGTAGCATAAAGTAAAAACAACTTTATGATACCGAACTGTCTGCATTAAATGTTAACTCCATCCCCTCCATCCAAGACCCTAATTACCCTATTTAGAGTTATTAAATATTAATTAAAAATCCAGCTATTTACAGGACAGCTGCTGAAGAAAAGCAGCAAGCAGCATGCCAGGTACATATACCATCCATGTATAAACACATACTAATAATTTGGATGCTGTCTGTAATTCAGAAGGTGCATAACACAGCTACAAGTTATCACAGCAAAGTATGTTTAGCATTCCTCTGCAGTGAGGTGCTACATAAACCTATGAGATTGTATGCAGACTTTCTAATAGATGTGTTAAGTTTAAGCTTTATGTTAGTCATTAAAACTAATGAATAGCATTTAATAAAATACCAAAAATATTATCATTACTACTATTTTGCATACCAACACCTGAAGAAAGTAGCTGTATAACCAAACAATGTAACTGGATTCCACATGCGCTAGGAACAACTGAAGAATTCAGATACAGATGTACCTGAAATTATTTTAGTGAGCAAAGGCATTCTACTTTCAGCTGATCAGCTCAAACTAAGTTTCAGCAATCTGTACTAAGAACAGTAAATTACTTAAGTATTGTGTAGATCCAGGAGACCAGTCTCCCTGTCACTGCTGTAAGCTATGGGACTACCAAGGAGAAGCAGCAACCCGAGGCCAGCATAACTGTTCTTTATGCATTCTTTTTATGTTGTGCGAGAACTGATGGGAGTGGGGAAACTACTGGATTCAACAGAGAAGTGACCTGCAAGACTAACACTATATGTGAAGAAGATACTGTGTTAATGTAACACATTCTACAAATAAATACAGACAACTAACTTAAAAACTATTTCAAAACAATCACCCTAAGTGCCAGTGGCATACCAATTTGACCAAGTTTTGATGTAAGCTCTACGGGAAGAATTTCTGGAAGTGAAAATTTCTAAAAGTTTACATCTCTAGAAAGAAATACATACTTTAATGCCAATTACTTCAAGTCAGAAAAATTAGGAACCATTTTTCCCCTGCTTTCCCTTTCAGCTTCATCTCTACATTCAGCAATCTTTCCTGATTGTATGAAACTCCATGTAAATTTGTGAAACATGGAAACTGTGCATGTGTACACTGTTTGGTCTTTCGTTTGTTAATATTTTATGTACAAACCTTAAGATACATGTACTATTTTGTCAATAAAGCTAACATTATGTGAAAATCTGCTAACAGAATGATGGGAAATTATCAGCTGAAAGTCAAGAGTACCAGATATTATATTTGTCTCGCAATTACAGTCACCCAGAAGACACCCGTTTTGTCCAAAATGACCTAGGTTCCTTCTGCAACTAGCAGAGAAAGAGACACCCTGGGCTAGTGACTCATTTCACCTATCTTAAGCACTTACCATTAGTGCAGTCAATAATTGCTTTCCTCCCTACTGCCTCTACAGGAAGCCTAGATGACTAAACTTCAGTGAGCTGAATGACTAAAAGTTAACTATAAAACTACATTTTCATTTAAATTACTATTTGGTGCAGATGCTCTATTCATTATTACACTAACATAAATCAAATTTACCTCAAGGAATATTATTATTTGAAAAATAATGTATACATGAAATTTATTAAAAACTCAGTGTCAATTCCATGAACAAAGTTCTAAAGAAGTTATGAGAACAAGCAAAGCCACTAGGTTTATTGAAAGCTCACATAACAAGATCTCAGTATGCCTTGAAGCACAATTCTTTTGTTTATGAAAATTTTATTTTACTGTCATTACATTTTCAAATCTTATTGGCAAAATATCTTGTGGTTTGATAGTCATGTGAGCCTATTGTGAATGACAGCATAATAAAAATAAAACTGAAAATAGTATTAAAAAGCAGCAACTTACTCAGTCGAGTTGAGATTGAGACCTAGTGTTGTTAAATCACTTCCTAATGCAAGATGTACCATTCCTGGATCTGTCTCTGCTGCCCTGATGAATGTTAACAAGCCGATCATTCCAAACTGGTCCGTCACCATCCCTTGAGGAATGTTGGTAACCCGACCTGGGCAAAAAGAACAAATTAATTTTATCCTTTCAAGAAGTGGAGGAATCAACAAGGTGATCTAAATGACTGTCAAAACTTTGCAAGAAGAAAAAGTGGAATGACACATACCATCAGGTAACACCTGGATCCCTTTTTTCTGCTGGTTGTTGTTTTGCGTAGTTGAACTTTTGTCTCCAGGAAACTTGGGCCCATCTGTGCTGGATGATGTTTTGCCTGATGTACTCAAATTCTGATAAAAATGATTTGCAGAGTTGGTATGATGGAAACAAGCCAAAATGGAGAAATCTGTTGACCATATCTTTCAGTCAAGCACTCCAAACCAGTATGTCAAGTCACTCAGTAAATTAGGCACTAAAATGGAACCAAGCTGAAGCTCTTAAGTTTTTCTGACAAACCTTATGTAGTATTTACCACTTTCTAAAGTATACCTGTCATACAGTAGTAACTATTAAGGAGCCAACAGCTTACAGTATTAAAGGGTAAAAAATATTTTACACCTCAGCTTGAATACACAATGGATTTCCCAAGTGCCTGTGACCAGACGATATTTTGGACTCATCACATCATAAATTTTTCACCATAGTTTTGCTCCCACATAACACTCCATGACATACCAAAAAAGAGTAACTCAAGCCAATTTTAGGTGCAAGAAACATACAGTTGGCACATCTGCAACCATCAAGAAAGAGATGTAAATAGTATGTCTGTCAAGAAAACTGTGATTGTGTTCCAAGAGCCCAATCTTCCGTAATTATTCTTTCTTACTCTTTACTATTCTTTAAAACAAGTCTGCAGTAACCCAGTGTCATCACATTTACTCCCTCCTCCCTTACTGTATTCAGTATATATATATATAGATAGTTGTATATGAAATGCTGCTTATGCAAAATTTCTCACTAATTCTGGGGGTAAATTTGAAAATCTTACAGCACAAATATAGTCAGTGCTCACTTTAAAATATAATCATCAAAAGTAATACGCACACCCAAAAGAAGAATAAGGCGTACTTACGGATTTATTGTCATCATTACTCGATGTTGGGTCTTTGTAGCTGGAGCCTGGTAATGCTGGAAAATCTTCATTGTGTATTGAAAAGTCCTGGGACTGCTCACTTGCTGGTTTTGTTACCATTCCAACTATCATCAAAATGAAAGCAGGAATAACATGAAATGACTGCTAAGTAAAGAATTTTCTGCTGTTGATCTTGCTTACTGTCCATGTGCAAACTGTACAGCAGAAACAGCTTTCAAAACCAAAACAAAACAAAAAAAAACCAAACCACCAAAACTCAAGTAAACCAAAACAAAGCATATTCATTTAAAACATCCACACATATTAGACTAAAGCCTCTTATTTAAGTGTGAGCTAAGAAACACTCTGGGTTAAATTCATAGACACATCCACTGCTTTAAGAATGAAGCCCAGTACTTTTACCAGGAACAGCACCTGTTTTGCATGTCTAAACAATCAAATAATCTTTACAGGCATTATTCAAGCAGTATTTAAGTAAATCCACTGATGAAGGAAGGGTCTACTGCTTTTACGATTGTTAACACAATTTTCCTCCATCCCCTAATTGCATGAAGAGTTTCTTAGCATAATCTCTTCAGAAGCACATATTCTTAAAGGAATTGCCATCCATTGCAACAGAACATATCACCAATGAAATACTTGCCTGTGACATAAGAACGACTCCTACTTTCAGTTCAGTATGAAAACTGAAAGCATTTAGCCTGCAACTCTCAGTGCTCTGACCCTAATTTAAAAAAAGTAGGCCAGTCACATTGGAACATGGATTCCAACTACTGAAAAGCAACCTTTTTTTTTTTAAATGCCAGTTAAAAAACCCCAAAACTAAACCAAACCCCCCAACCAACCAACACCAAGGAAAAGCCCCCTACACTATGCACCCATGGGCAAATACTCTGCTGTGAGACAGAAAAGTATTACAGTGATTTGTTTGCAAACAACATTGCATTAGATGAAGAGAAAACAGAAGGACATCTAGGGCCTGTTTTTCAAAGATTCTTAACAGCTGTGTAGGATCTAAACTAGTTCAGTAGATTACTTATTACTGTAGTATTCTGAAATTAGGGATAAAAGTTCCTTTATTTAAGAAAAAAAAAACCCAGCCACTGAGTTAATCTGGTTTCTGCTGTTCACCCTTTTCACCCAGGGTTATTCCCATTTCTTCCACTGGATGAATTAAAATTGATAATGAAATAACTGTGTTGCACACTCTCTATCTAAAAGCTATCTGAAGTCTAATTTTCGAAGAAAGTACGTCTCTGCCCAGTTTCAAACTTTCTTCAACTTTTTGTTCCTGAAGACAGTGTCTAGTGCACCTCATATCCCCATTGCTTGATTGTTTCTACAAACATAACCATCCCCTGCATTAAGCAGATGCTCAAGATAATTCTTCAGACAGAGAAGTTTCTTTCCTGGTTCACCACACCTTTGTGCAAACAGCTACTCCAGCACCAAAATGGGGAAACTGTTTAAGCACAGGAGCAATTACTGATTATTTTTTTTATGCAGCAGTGCTGCTGAATGTTGAACACCAGGTCCATGCTGGAACTGAATCCGTGTGGATCTCCTTCCTATCTTCTATCAGTTTTTTATGTAATGGCTTTTTCACAGACAGACAAGCTCTCGTATAAACCACAAGCCATACTAGCTCTCCACTCTCAGTGTAACTTCTCAGTCTGGGGTAGTGACTTTCCACTGTGTGTAGCACTTCATTTTAACTCATTCAGCTCTTTCTCACCACCACCTTAAGCAGAGAGCCCTGGTTATGTCCAATCCGTGAGGTTACTTCCTCTTGATAATGCAGCATCTATTATTTCTCTCCCATTAAAGTTGGAGATATCTTTGGAAAAAACTACCTTTTTATAGTCAGAAAACACTGCGTTACTTTTTCTTGGAAGTTTTACAAGTATCACAAAAATAACTTTCAGTAATAAAAGCAACTTTTTAGAGTAGCTGATGCAACATGCATGACAAAATCTACAAAAGCAGTAACAATAAAAAAGTATTGTGGCTCAGGCTAAGCTTACCTGGTATTTTTCAAGACCCACCTTAAAGATTTTCCTTTTATTATTTTTTTAATCTGTTCAGCAGTAATTATATAAGACACAGACTTGGAATCTGACTGGGAACACTTCATTCTTACACATTATTTTTTGAAATCTGAGGTTCATCATAAGAGTGACAGTGAATACTACAGCAAGTACTACCCATAAATGAGACAATACACTGTATGTTTACAGTTGCTGACTTTTGACACAGTAACACCTGTAGTAACCAAATATTATTTCTAAAATTTACTACTCAGACCTTGACGGTTCTTGTACACATGGACTTAGAAAGCAAGCTATTACCTAAGAAATGTCTAGAGCGAGTAGCTTCAGAGAAATCATACTATACAGGCCAAAACCCCCCAACAGCTTCTACTGAAAGTAAAACTAAAGCAGATGAGTTCCAATACTAGAAAATCCTGGGGGGAATTTCCAATCAGAGACATACTGGTTATTTATTTTTTTTAAAAATAAGACTTAGAAGCTCAAGTGTCGGCATTTTTTAGAAGACTACCTATTGATCTTTTGTTGTTCATAAGACAATCAAGCAAATACCAATTTCATTCAAAGAGTTTTCAAAAGTATAGTCTTACCATAGGGTGCCCTTCCAGCTAAAGGGTTTATTAATGGAGTTGGATTGCCACTTCCTTCCCTTCTGTTTCTGTCTGCTAGTGCTGGAAAATCTGAGAGGTCCAGTCCTGTCACATTTTCACTTCCATCTACAATAAAAACAGGTATTTTAAATTCCCTTAAGCTTTTTCACTCTAAGACTTCATTATATGCAAGATAAATGTAGGATATATTTTCTTTCTTCAAGGTGATCTTTTTACTCTCAGTATAATTATTACAAATAACTACAGCCTCTGTGTTATGAGACTAGCCTGAAGAGCATCAAGGTGTCTAGGGTTTGTTTTTAAACAATAGCTAGTCAACAGCATTTAGTTACAAGGTCTACTCATTTTGAATTAAAGACTGCATGTGTAAAATACAGGCTATCAAAATTACAGTACTAGGATAGGTAGCCTGTTTAAAATTTAAGGAGCTACCAAGAACAAATTTGAGAGAATAACCCATATTTGTAGAAGCATCAAGGAAGTCTTTCATCCTTAGATAAGGTAAGATAAAGCTGAAGCAGCTGTGAAGCCAATGCAGTGCAAATTGCATGGGAACATTTTTTGACTAGCAACAGAAAATACTACATAGGCCAAGCCAGAGCTGCAATTCTATAATGATGCCACAAGGCCCCAAGGGATGCCCAAACCCTTCCACTCTGTGATGTCACCAGCACCTCAAGTTCCTTCATATATACAGCCACCTACAGAAACATCAGCATGGACAAACCTGAGGCATTTATGAACAGGGATATTTTCCCCTCTTTAGTTCATTAAATTTAGGTGAAGAAGTAATTGCCAGACAAAAATCACAACTGAAACACCCTGACTGAAGGGACTGCTTTATAAACCAGCTGTTTGAAAGGAGTTTGAGATGTCAGAAAATGCTTTCCCACTGTTCCTACCCTATATAATGTTTTTGTAGAAAAAGGATATTTTTTTCTCTGATCCCCTCTTCAATTCTATAAGCTATTTTGCATTTCTGACTAGATGTAATCTATAGACATGTGATGTACAGCGAGTATTCGAGAGAATTCTTTCCCTTTGTCATTAAAAGTATTTAAATTCACTGTTATGAAGTAGTAACAGTTTCACAGCATGGCTCTTGGAGCAGCATTTCTATGGAACAACTAAAAATTATAACAAAGTTGCACTCCAACAGAAGAAAGCATTTTCAATTAGACTTACTAAAAAAAATAATCTCTGTACTGTATTTTAAGAGCAACACTAATCAGAATAAACTCACCTGTTCCATTAAAAATGTTACTTGATAAGGAGTTATTCATTCCAAATGCCTGATTTCTGTTCATCCCAAATCCAGACATACTGTGAAAAAAATCCAGGAAGTCAAACAAAAGGGTATACATACTTTGTAATTCCCCGTGGAAGCCATTAAGCAGAAAAAAAGCTCAAGACAATTAAGTTATTTTAAGCTTAAGCAACTCCCATTAGCCTAAACTCAGTTTTTAATGATTTTCCTTTATACTTCTGAAAACTCTGAGCAGCAGCAGCAGGCACTGCTCAATCAAGACAACTCGAATGACTTCAAGTTAACTTGGTTTTTTTAATTGCCACTGTGTCTTCAGACATCTGTCAATCAACAACTTATGGCAAACTTGATTTTTACTCAATAATTTAATATAGAAAAATGAAGCAGTAGTAAATGCAATAGTGCAAAGTCAGGCAGCAATCCATTCATTTGCAGGTGTGAAGCTGGATCATGGAAGGGATCAAGTTTGTAATGACTCAGTTGTAAGCTGATCAGTTATGGTGTCCAATCATCATCATGTATATATGGTACTACTATGAGCATAGGGATGGTCTCTGCAACACAAGGACACCAACTATATTAAAGTTTCATATAGTCAGGCAAAAACATTTGAAGACATCTAAATATCATATAGGACAACTATGGTTGGAAAGGCACCCTCCAAATGATCCACTTCCTTCTGTACAAGATGGATATGTTGAGAAGCCCAAAGGTAGGTCCCAGCTGAGTGAAATTCTGAATTTCTGCCCTGTTTGAAATCACAACATGTATTTTTTTCCCCATAACAGGATGGAAGTTGATGTTTTAGCAGTTTCTGTAACTAAAAATGGCAAACGTTCTCCTAGTGGAAATTTTCCCTACAGGGTCTTTTCCCACAGTTACAAATCTGAAGCATTTAATTTCAACTTGAAATAGCCAAAAAAGCTTCATTTTGGATTGAACTATCAAGAAAGGGAACAGCTAGCCAAGACTGGTCCTGTCCTGCCCTGCTTCCTCAAGGTGGTGGGTTTGAAAGATATCCAGATCTTTGATACCTCAACATGTCTGAAGAAACACATTCCTGGTACCATCTGGGAATTCTAGACTAGGTGAGAGCACCAAAAGGATACAACTCTATCTTGAGGGTATATAATTGAGCCTTATGACAGATCACATTTCTCATGCAAGGGTGTTTTTGTTTGTTTCTTTCTTTTTAGATTAGAAATAACCATGTTAAGAGTTGCAGGGATAACTACTGCTATCCTGGTATAGGTTAATAAACTGTGGAATATGAAATTGTCATTGTCCCAGTCGTATTTCCTTCTCAATTTGTAAAAGTTACAGTTTCTTGAAAATGATAAGCAATGCAAACAGTGAAAGATGAGTATTTTCATTCAAATGGCCCTATAGACAGGGATTTTATCATCTACCCTACAGCCGAATGGTATTTAAATGAGTACTTTCTATACATATTTCAATCTCCAAAATCGTTGTCCTCTGCGTGCAGAATTTTTAAGTATATTACCATTTCAACCTTTTGTGATATTCAGGTTTTAAAAAACCTTTAAAATTTAAAATTATCTTTTTATATTACCTTTTTTTAATCTTTGTATCTTTACAAAGGCAAATTCTATGTAATCAGAAGCAAGACACAAAGTCTTCTTCTACTCCAAGAACATACACCACTACTAAAAAAAATCTCTATTGCTGTAACTCATAAAAGCATCTTTAAGTCTGTTTCAGTGTGAAACCACAGAACTACATAGCCTGACCAAGCTTTAGATAGCTGCTGACCTTAGTCCTTTACCCATTTTGTAAAACATTAGATTGGGTTAGAGGTGGCACCTGACTCCCATGAGCTTGTTTGTGCTCCACGTAAGAGTCAGTCTCCTAGGGAAGGCCTGAAGGGAGAAAAAGGACACAACTGGGAGCACACAGATTGTGAGGGTGTGGAATGAAGCCTGGAAAGCAGTCAGCTGTGCAAAGCTGTGACAACACACACTAAATAATTAGAATTGACACACTTTTTACTACAAGTTTATCAGTATGAACTAAGCATAAATACAGCATCAAAACACAGTTAAAGCCTAATGAGTTATGTTAGAATCCTGCCCAGAGTTAGAAAGGGCAGAAGTGATGGAGAAGCTTTAGGCAAATGACCACTAAATTTTTAAACAAATGGCAAACCACTGTCTGTATTATTCCAGAATTTAAAGATGTAAAATTCTAGGTCCCCACTGTGTCTGAATCAGTTAATTATTTTTCCACAGTAACTACTGTGTTTTTAAATCTTGCCACATTTCTTCCCAAACTCACAGATGAATCGTCTTTAAATGGATTCATATACCCAAACATCCAAGATATGTTTCAAAACCAAACTTGGGAACACAAGAGAAACACTACATATTTTAAAGAAGCAACAGTAGAAATTCAGTAGCCAGAAACAGGATTTAGCTTAAAGGCCTCAATAAGCTTGTATGAATATCAAAAGCATCTTCAAAGTTTATTGCCAGGAGACGAGAACAGATGAAGCAGCTTTTGAGCTTTGTTCTAATTCCATTAGATTTCCAGAGCAGCATTTAAACATGTCCGTGACTGTACAGGGACAGTCCAACTAAATAGTCTTACCTGTTCACAGTAAAAGGTTGTCGAGAGGGTTGCTGCTTTGGCATACATATTATGCTTGGAGAACTTCTGTTGGGGCTGCCTAACCCTGAACTGCTCATGCTGTTTGTCCTGCTGGGAATTCCAATGCCCTGACCAACCTGGGAGTGGTTCATCATATTCCTAGGATTCATAGGCAATATCCCCCTGAAAGAGAAAAACCATCCACAGAGATGAATCTCTACAATAGTATTTGGTTACTCATTTAGATTACTAACCTAGGATGGACTCTGAGCTGTTGTAACTTAATTTGTGCTTAGTGTCAATACGGCATGTTTGGATTATTCTCTATAATTAATGTAGTTTTGGATTTCTTCAGAAATACCAGATGACCCATTACATGCTAACCAAGTCCTTGGTCAAGTTTAGATATATATTTAAGTATTATGCATTTGAACTGGTGTTACAGCTCCTTTTTTAGCAAGCACTTCAGACCTACTACCTTCTTAATATTCTTATACAGTGTATGATATTGATACAAAAACTTTAACTGTACATTTACAAGAACAATAAAAAAAAACAGCCTCTTATATTCTGAAGCAGAATTTGCCAGCAATTTGTCTTTTACATAAAAAAAAAAAATCAAATACTGTCTTACAGGAAGTCCTTACTGTTTAACAGTATTATTTCCCTAACACACACAATGGTCAACAGAAACTACTTTTCTTCTTTTTTAATTAAACAGATTGTAAAGTAGTTGAGGCAAAATATGCAGAACATTTAACAAGAGCTCTGCAGAAAGACACAATGCCAGAAATATCGGCTAACAATAAATACCTGCTCGGAGATGGAGGCGTATGAAGTGACATTGTTGGTACCCCTGTTGTTGGCGTTACGTGGCTCGGTAACTGAGTGCCTTGTGATAAGCTGCGATTTAACTGAGGGGTATTGTTGCTCATTCCCCTCATTGGAAGGCCTAGTGCACCTATTGAAAAAAAATTCAGAGGGGTGGAGATATAGAGCAATCAGGAACAAAGTCTTCTCCATCAGGTGTAGATGGAAACAATTTATGCTGACAACCTACAAAAAAGTGTAAAGACTGAAGGAAAGTGCACTGTGAAATCTAAGTCCCTCTTTGCACAGTAGAAGCTCAATTATCTCAAATTTAGCCCCATTTCTGTTAAATATTAGAAAGGCTCTTTAAGGAATTTCTGTGAGCAGCTAGCAAAATTTTGTTTCCTTTGAGATGTACACTGTAGAGAATGGTTCAGTTTTGAGCTTTTTGATAAGGACATGAAAATCTGTAATTATCTCAAAAAAGGCAGCATTTTGAGAAAATTAGTAACTGCACTCAAGAAACATGTTGATTACTTCTGCATAAACTGGTATATATTTGGCCAGTATTTCAAACACAGATCTGTCTTGAACACTGATCTGGTCTTGTTAAAAATTAAGCAAACCTCCAATAAAAAAAGTTATGACTGTTTAGTTAATAATAACATTGTTTTTAGGACAACAAAAGCAACATTTTAGGCTGTAAAGTTTAAGTTGCTTCTATTTGGTAACACAGGTTCAGTGCTCACAATCAAGTTCAATCATTTAAGAAAAGAAAGCAAGCAAAATTTTAACTGCCCTCTATTGGTGTTTACAAATAATCAGATTTTTAACATTATGATCAGAAGTGTTTTCTACACAAAGAGTTGGGTGTGACAGTATAAAGTAAGCACTTCAGTGAGACAAAAAAAGAAATTAACTCAGAAGGGCAAAAGACAACCAGTTGCTACCCTGTCTTAGACTGTCCAAAACCTGTTCCTTGTCATTCTCACATACCTTTTCCACATTTGTTTTCAAACCTAAACAATTCTATGATTCTAAGTTTTGGAATGATGCTCAAAGACAAGAAAAACTCATAGTGCAACACATCAGTAGAAACAAACTTGGCATCTAAAAGTGATGGCTATCAGCAACGGTCTCTATTGCTTCAGCATAAGGCTGCTGAGGTAGACTCACAGAACTTAAATCTTTTATCTTGCAGACCAAATAAAAGACAAATTTCAATGAATGAGCACTCTCCCATGATACATCACCCTTGCAGAACAGGTGAATATGCCAGCGTATAATGTGATTAAATACTAAGAGTGCAACGAACAGACAGCATATGCTCAAGTTATCATCATGGACAAGGTCTACAGAAACATCCCATCATTCAGCTCTCACATTTTAAGAGCTGCTGCCTGTCCATGTCCTTCCCTACAAATTGCAACCCAAGAAGTGTGCAGTAACACACACACTACTTCTTAATCTGAATTAATGGAGGTAAATTTGACTTGCAATAACAAGCCTCCTAAGACTTCATTAAATGTCAATTATATCAAGGTGTTCACTGTAAATATTTTGGCAATTTGCTGCAACAGAATCATTTTGATGAATATAAATATATATTAAAAATATTTCACACTGATTAACAATTACATGAAATTTTAAAAATAAAGTAGTAAATAAAAAAATGTATACACCTCCAAACTAGATACAGCAGACTGAAAAACATGATTTCAATAGGTTAATTTTGTGCAAGCATTTGCTTCAGCAAAGCCAGTTTTATGCTAATGGTTACTTCTTGCTGTTGGCAATCTTTAAACTAGATTCTTTAATGTGTAGGGCTGTTACAGTGAAGCAGAACCATATTCCTGTGCTGGCAAGTAGGGGCAGCTGAAATATTTGCCATAAGAAGGAAAAAAAAAAAAAAGTATCTTTTTTTCCTTGTGCTTCCTTTTTCCACTTTTTTACTTGAAAAAAGAGATCTGCATGGGCTGTATTGGAGGCTGGTCAATGAAGTGGCCAATTTCCTGCCTAATAGTTAAGTTTAGGCTACATTAACAATATAACAGGACATCTTGCTTAATGACTGACAGCTACCAATCTAAAAGCACACAGGCATTATTAGCTTTGTTGTTCCTTGAAGTATTTTAATCATAAGCATTGACTTCAACACGGAAGTTTCTTGCCCTTTTTTCTCAGTATTTGGTAGAAACTGAACCCTGACAGTATTTACTTTCTAGTTTCTAGCCATGCATGTCTCCACGTTAGAGAGATTGTATCTCTAGGCACCATAACCGAATGAACAATAAAGCTGAAAAAGGTTAACCTTAAAAATAAACAACAAGTATCTATGATAAAGAGAATGAACAAACTACTTTGGTATCTTTATTCAGTTGAGGCTGAAAGGTTCAATAGTGCTAGATTGAGGACCCCAAAAGCAAAGAGCCAAATAATGACTCTCAGACTGGCCAGAAATTGTTCATAGAAATCTCAGCAGCATAACCAAATGTCAGTGTATATTACCTGGTCACTCACTGACAGCCACTGAGACAGTAAAAAACAAAAACAAGAACAAAACCACTGTATTTTTAAATTTGAAGAAAGCCAAGAATTTGTGAAGGCCACACATCTAGCAGACAATGCTTTTAGCTTATCCAGATGAAGTCTATACTCTCTAAAGCAGGCTGAACTTTTTTCTTAGAATCCAAGTCAGATGCACTTGGCAAGAAAGTTGCAAACATTCAAAAGTGTATAGTGATAAAAGAGAGATGTTCACAAATCCCTTTTACTTGTGTAACTGTACCTAACTCAGATATTCTGAGCCACTTTCTGCATACATCTCTCGGTTACAAGGAGGTTCAGCTCTCAAGGCTGGCCCTAAAGTTAGCTGGCTAGCAATACACACTGTGCCTGTTACTTTATAGGTCTTCTATTTCAACAGTATACACAAGAGTGTCAGATACAGAAAATAATCTTCAAGGTGTGGGAAAGATAAAACCAGTGGTGCCAGCATGCAATAATCTTACTGGCATAGTTCTTTGCCAAATGCGAGCTGCCAAGCATGTACAGAAGATTTAATTTGCTCCTGTTGAGCATGAAATATCAGTTATAATTTAAGCTATAATTTCCTTCTATTCCTTACATATTTTTCTGACTAGGTTCATTTTGGCCCAGCTCACTTAACTCAGTTTTTACTTCAGAGTCACAGTTACATCACAGACATTCTTTATAGGATTATATTTGGGTATTTAACAGCTATACAGCGTCAATATGACACTCTGCATACTAAACACTGCAAAAATACATATTAAGCAAAGCAAAAATGTCTCTTAAAAAGAAAAAAAAAACCCGAAACACAACTAAGGAGACATACTACTGTTTTTACAATCACCAGAAAAAAAAAAAAAGCCGTATGCACGTTCTCTATCCGAAGAGCATGAAACTGTAACTTGTTTAGCATAAAACAAATCATCAAATAAAAAGAATTCTTACTTTGTTGCCCGTATAAACTTGCCCCAAACTGAGACAGCTGACCTGATGTTGATGGTGATGCCAGCATCTAAAATGCAAGAATAAAAGATTATTAAAGACACAAAGATATTGTGCTTTTTTGCTCTGACAGTTTACAACTGTAAAATTAACAGTATATGACATGTAAAGTCATAAGTTTTTATTGACATGTATAAAACCAGACTTTCTTCTACTGGCGATAAATAGCACAGAGGAAGAAGATAAATGCTTTCAGTTTTAACTCCCTTGTAGCGAAGAGATCCATCTTTACAGAAGGAATAATCAGTTATTTAAATCAGATGTAGGGTTATTTTCCCATGCAAAACATGCATCAGACAAGCAGTGCAATCCCTGCTCAATGTAGTAATATCAAACTTTGCACTTGCTGTTATCAGTTACAGTAGCAAAAGGTGGGAAATGAGTGCTAGGTAACAGGTATATAGAAACAGATACGAACTTCAAATAAGATTCCAATGTTAGAATTATAATGTACTGCCCTAAGAGCTGGTTTGTATACACCATATGAGTAAGTAAGATGTACTAATGTCAGAAATAATTGCTCCTGCTCTATTATGCCCACTTTGGAGACATCACAGTTCATCAAATGTTTCCATTAATCCTTCTTTGTTGACTTTCAGACAGGACATGTTTGCATACTCCAAAAAGAAGGCAACTGCGGTAGGGACATAGTGCCAGATTTCCAGTCATTGTTGTAGGAGGAAAAGAATAAACTAATGATTCTATGATTCCATTCTCCATGCTGCCACAGAAGGCATTCATAAATTTGAGAAAACAGGAAATTTAGGGCGAATATTTGGGGAAAAAGTCCTTTGCAATCCTAAGAAAAGTTAAGCACTGAAACATCCCTCCCTGGATGTTTTTAAAGACCAGATTAGACATTCATCAACATAAGGTATAGCTGATTGTCACTCGGAGCAAGAACAGGTTATTTATTAGTTGACCTAATCCTTCCAGCTCACAATCTTGTATGCTACTCATACTTGGTGACCCATAGGCAAATGTCTGCTTGTTTAGCGCAGTAGTCTGGACTTGGACTGAATTTTACGATAGTTTCAAGGAAAGGAATGCCTGGATTCTTACACCTAATGGGATTTCAAGCTTTTTCAACTTGAGAGTAAAGAATTCAAATCAAAATAACTTTTCCTATAATAAACTTCAAACTGCTTTGTTGACTTGACAGATGCAAAATTCAAACCTTATAAACTGCATCAGCCCTTCCAACCCAAACCATTCCATGATTCTAAGCTAGTTGCCTATAATGGGGCCAAGTCTAGATGGTAGAAATGAGAAAGACGATGTGCAGGATAGACACCAAATACCAAAAGTAACATTCTTGTCTGTAAACCACAAAGTATTTATGATTTTCTGGATACATACAGAACGCCAGAGAAGAGAAATGATAGCAGACAATTATTGTAGACCATCAGAAAAAGTGTGAGTAATATCACCCCAAAATACTACATGCTTATACATATTTTGAACAAAGTACATATATTTGAGAGGAACTACAGCAATTAGCATCCACAGTTGCATATACAACAGGTCTGAAATACTAAGACTTTTTTTCTGCTTCCTGTAGAAAAAAAAAAAACAAACACCCCCCCCCCAAAAAAAAAACAAACAAACCCAAACAGAAAAAACAAACCAAAATAAATAAAAAAAAACACCAAACCTAACATATATGCCAAACTGGACCAAAGTTCTCCTTCCTTAGTGAAGAACTAGCTGTGAACAAAAAGAACACTTCAAATAACTACCAGTGGCTTCAGCTCAGCACTTACATAGCCAAATTCACAAGCCACATCTGCATTAGCAAGTAAGGCAGGCAGAGAGGAATGCATTTGTAAAACAAACAAGTTGGCCCTGAGGGCCTAACATACATACTGTATTTATTTCTAACTAAGCTGTGACTAAGACACCTGATGCCATGGAGTTAGTGAAGAGAACCTGATGCCTGTTAGTGAAGAGAACATATCTGGTGCACTCCTGGAGCACCTCTTCCAACCTGTTTTGATCCAGAAGGAATTGAATTCACTCACACCCAGACTGCTCTACAACATGAACCAAGCATGCTGAAGAACGGACACTTGGGAGACAGGCTTCAAAAGCACATTCCCCACCCAAACTAACAAGCTGATGTTTGTTAAACATTGATAAAACAAGCTGATACAGTAAAAAACATTCAACAAGTTGGAAAACCCCAGAGCATGCTGCAAGGTTTGGCAAACTGTAATTGTATGGAAAAAAAAAAACAAAAAGAGAAAAAGTTCTGAGGCACCTTCAGAAAAAAAAAACAAAACAAAACCAAACCAACCAGACACTGAGATAGAACCAACAGTCAAAAAGCACTAATAGCTTTGGTGGGACAAGTAAGCAAAACTGTTAAGCCAAAAAGAAGATCCCATAAGAACAGCTGCTCAGGGCATTCAAAAATTGCTGTGATGGCATGTGATAGAATCAGCAGAAGATGATACAAACATCAGCATAAAAATCTTTTATTTATGTTAACTTGGATTAAAAAAATAAAAATATCCCAGACCTAAGAGGTACTAGATTACTTGAAAGAGAGGAAAAAGAATCCCACCTCTTCTACACTACTAAGTGATTTTCTACTACTAAGTACTTTAAGCTACAGTTAAAAGGAAAGGCAAATAATAGTTAATGAACACTGCTTACTACAAATTGGATTTTCTTTTGAAATATTGCAAAGTAGGTCACATATACTGTGCCATTTGCTTTCACATTAGAAGTTAATTGCAAAGTGACTTGTAGAGAGACCATTACTGAAAACCGTAATAAAGGCCCAGTATTACATTCAGTAAGTCTAACAAATAGTGTTAAAGTCAAAACATACTTGGACCACAAAAGATAACAACTCACAAGAAGAAGTAAATAAAAATTTCTGTGGATCTGTTCCAGGCCGATTAAATGCATCACTTCTGAAATTCCATGCAGAAGGAATATGCTGTATGGGTATCTCACTTGTTCTCTTCCTAGTTTACTTTGTAATACGCCAAAAAACACTCCCCAGTGTTTTTTGTGTCACAGACAAGTAAGGGGCAGTTTGAATTTTGTCTTTTTATTTCTATTATTATTTCCATATAACTAAGGTTAACAACAAAACTAAATTAGCTAAAACCTCAACCTAGCCTAACATGACCTTTATTTGCATTCACAAAGCCTGGGCAACTATTATAGCCTACTCAAACTTGGTCTACCAGAGGTAATGAAGATTCAAGACACACGGTATCGGTAGTATTAAAAACATTCCTTTGGGCATTCTGCAATCATTATTTTATCTGACTGGACTACTAGCCACACAACACAAAACCTAACAGCTCTCCAGGAGCTGTACCTGCAAGAGTGGCTGGAAATCGCTCTTGAATTTCTTTTAGTCTACAACAGCCGAAGGTCATGATAACCTGAATAAAAACCAAACCAGTCTAACCTTAAGGTGACTAAAGCCTCTTGCTGCTGGCAAGATCATTATTTTAGGAAAAAAATGCCAAGAATTACACCTGTAGCAACCTTTGAAAAACAAAATTTACCAGAAGACTGAAATCACACCAGCAAACAGCATATTCTAGCAGTATGTGTACAATATCAACTTTTTAAAACCAGTAACTAATAATCCTCAATCGAGTCAAGACCTTGTGTAGCATGAAGGGTGCACTTTATTCTGCTAGTGTATGGAAGAACCAATGATCAGTGCTAGCAGACTGAAGAACTAAGTGGATGACAGTCAACTAGGATGTGAACATCATTTTACTCACAAATCTCAAACAGTTCGGATCATGGAAGATTCTGCATCTAAACTCAAACCGATGATCGAAGCAGACGGCCAAATTTTTCTGGACTGGTCCACACCAAAATTCAGTTGCAATGTGCTATCAGGCAACTTCCTATGCCTAGTGACAAATGAGATTTTACTTTAACTACTTTCATTACCTCTTGATGGGTTTACTGCAATTAAGTTCATGTAAGAGTGCCAAGAACCTCAAGGAAACAGCACCAGCAACTGTTTAAACTGTGTAAACCTGACGCAGTTTACACCCCTCTGGGGAGACTGTCAAACACAGGCTGTAGCCTTCCTGCAAGTAGAGGGAGGTAGGGGGAAGAGACCCAGTAGCCTCTCCCAAGCAAAGTCCCAACCTATGGCAAGGAGAGCTGCCTGTCACTGTAACTGGTGTGCTAGCACACCTCGGCATGGTAGCACCAAGAAATCTCAGTAAAGCAACACTTCTGCCAAGGCTATTACATTACGCAGTTATAGCTTAAAGCTACTTCCTTAAACGCAAGGCAAGCCAAAGTGAAAATACATCAGTCCAGCGCTACAAAGTCAACTCCTAAAAGCAAACTGTGTTAGAATAAGCAAGTAAGCCTCTGAGTAATATTTGGCCCAATAAATGATGGGTTTCTCACAGGTGCAAACAGCATCATTTTGTATTTGCACTGCTTTATTTCTGGTATCTGCCATCTGTGCTGCATTATTTAATAATAAAACAGCTGACCCTTAGCCTGAAAAGAAAAAAGTGTTACACTGAGGTAAAAAATAATAAATCAAGCTAGCAAATAACAGACAGAGAAACTGCACAGATTTTTCTTTACTTTGGCAGGTTTTCAGGAGTATTATTAGTCCTCCTCTGGGTGAAAAACTACCTTTTAATACAGTGCTCACAAAATTCCCATGTTAGAAGAAAATATTTCAAATCTCAAAATCAGAGATGAGTGGAGACATTTGAAAGCCTTATTATTGCAGAGGAAAACTGGTTTTGATATAAATCATTTGTGAAATATAAGTCCAAACAATACAGAAAAATAAATGAAATCTTATTCAGACTTTCAGAGTTCACCATTATGGTTGTGATGGTCTGCCACCAGCTGCACTTGTGGTGGTCTGTACCAGTTGCACCAGAAGCACAAGGAGATAGAAATGCACTGTTGTTGTCAGCAGTATCTCAAGATCTTAAAAGGGAAGATGTTGCTACTGAATGACACTATTAACGTAAGGTTAACGCAGCTATTAAAGTAAAACTCTAAAACCAAATTCTCTCTGTGCAGATACATTCAGTTTGATGGTACAGTGTATTAATAAGCCAAAAAGAGTACTGAAAAATCACTGAAAGCTGTCACAAAAAAATGCCATAAGCAATCAAAAACTAGGACAATAAAGGAAATATTTCAATGAAATAACCAGTTGCATATGAAAAACAACTAAAAACCCCCAAGAAAACACCCCGAAACGAAGCAACCAAAGCCACCCACACTCTTGAGCACATAAACCACTAATGTTACAATAAAGCATGTTCAGTGAATTGAGTTATTGTATAAGAAACCATAACCTCCCCCTTCTAGAAAAGGCAGATGATTTTATGTATGGAATTAATCTGGTCCAAAGAACCACTTCAAATGCTAAAGCTGTCACACAGAAACTATTATATGTCGGTGATTTAAATGGAGATGCAGTAAAATACAGCTTTTAGATGAAGTACAGAAACAACATCTGCCACAGTCATTTAGTTTTTCTATTAAAAAAAATTAATCTAAATACAAACTCAATCATAGTGAAAATTATATACTACAGTCATCAATTGCAAAATTAATTTCCGAAAGTGATGTGAAATAACTAAGATACATACTTTCTGCAAACTGTGTGACAGAATACAAAACCCCATTTTTCCCCTCTAGGTAAATTTAGTTTATCATGTATTATTTTATTTGATAAACACATCTGGGCTGCATTTCAGATTCTAAACTTTTTGCTCTTTCTTCACACTTTATTATGAAAATGCAAGCTATAGGTAGAATGGCAACAAGCTCTGAAAGTGTAAATTGCATGAAAACACAAAGACTCCCTCAGTTTGTTTCAAATCTCATCCCTTGCAAGTGCTTCCAGCTGTTTTCATTAATGGCATTGCAAATTTCATTAATTTAAAGTTTGGTTTTGTTTTCTTAAAAAAAAAAAACCAAAACAAAAACCCCATACTACGTACTCACTGAAAGATGCAAAGAATGTTTAATCACACTCTGGAAAGGTAAAAAGCAACTCTTGCTTTGCAACCCACACTTCAAAGAAAAAAGCTTAAGCCATGTGTTTCTCAAAGCAAGCAGAGCAAAGCAACCCACCACTCAGTCAAATCTACAAGTATGTTTACATGCAAAGTAACGCATACTAAAGTATTCATTTGCCATTTATAATTAAAGACATTAGAATCATAGACTGGTTTGTGGAAGGGACCTTATAGATCATCCAATTCCAACCCCCCGACACCTTTCACTAGACCAGGTTGATCAAAGCCCCATCTAACCTGGCCTTCAATATTTCCAGGAACGAGGAATCCACAACTTCTCTCAGCAACCTGTTCCAGAGTCTCACCACCCTCCTAGTGAAGAATTTCTAATATCTTAATCTCCCAGCTGCCAGCTTAAAGCTATTCCCCATTGTCCTGTCACTACAAGCCTTTGTAAAAAGTCCCTCTCCAGATTTCTTATAGGCCCCTTTAGGTACTGGGGGGCTGCTCTAAGGTCTCCCTAGACCCTTCTCCAGGCTGAAGAACCCCAACTCTCTTGGCCTGTCTTCACAGGAGAGGTGCTCTATCCTCCAATCATCTCTGTGGCCTGCTCCGTACTTGCTCAAACAACTCCACATCTCTCCTGTGTTGGGGTCCCAGATGCAGTATTCCAGGTGGTGTGTCACAAGAGCAGAGTAGAGGGGCAGGATCACCTCCCTCGACCTGCTGGTCAAGCTCCTTTTGATGCAGCCCGGTGTACGGCTAAGTTTCTGGGCTGTGAGCACACACTGCTGGGTCATGTTGAGCCTGTCATCAACCAACACCCCCACATCCTTTTCCTCAGGGCTGCTCTCAATCCACTCTCCACACTGATCCATTTTCTTCCCAAAACAAGCCTTACTTTTTTTTTCCTCCACAAACAGATCAAGATCGAAACTATTCAGACTATGACAAGTTACGTTAATGTAAAGTAGCTCAATTCAGCCAGCCAGCAATAGTGTGAATGCTGCAACTGCTCCTGATACAAGAGGGTTCCATGGGAATTCTTAAAATACTTACACATGCAGTATCTGAAGTTAAATTATGACTAAGCTAACAAACTCTCATGCAATGACTCAGGTAAAAGCCAAGCAAGATGCCTTAGGAAACAATATACCATAGTTTTCCTTAGAATCCTAAAAAATAGCATTAGAAAGTAAACAAGCCAGCTGCAACAATGTAGTATTAGGCAACCCTAAAGCCAATGCTGTCTCAATACCGACTAAACCCTTCCACATTTAGTTTAGTCCCAAACTTAGCACGGTTCTGGATTTCTATCTCCGTGCTAAGCCAAGTCTTGTTACAGGGTTTTATCTCTTGTAAAAGTAACACCTCTTTGTAATGCCACATATTTCAAAATACAGTAAGAATTTGCTAAAGGTCTATAAATTACTTTAATGGAAGTTCACAGTAAAACGTTTTAATAACAGGTTCTGACCCCTTCGTTGCATTGCCATCATCATGTCCATTACAAGCCAAACCCACTGATGCCTTCATGTGACTGCCTCATGACAGACAAACACCTGACTGATCCATCACAGACATGCTTCTACTACATCAGGATGGAAGAAGCCTCTGGAAAGCAGGCTCCCAGAACCAACAGGCCATTTCACTGTGTTCAATATCCAAATTTGAGGACCTCCTACACCAGGAAATACAGCACCAGGCAGCTAGATTAATAGTTGCAATGAGCCAAATCTAATCTGCAGGCTACATCTTACTTGTCCCAGTTGTTAAAATACATTTGACTTCATAAGAAACCCATTTTGAAAGAACTAAGCTGCAAAACAGCATCAGGTCTCAACTGAGAAAGTCCAGATAAGTTACAACAGTAAGATGGTTCAGAGAAGAGAATATGCTCAGCAAACCAACCCATTAGAAGTGAAAATCAAAGATTCATTATTATGTTACAGCAAGCACTTTTTTATCCGCTGAGCAATTGAGAAAGTGAACAACAAAGCACTGGACCAAGAAATGGAAACAGCATTCACTGAAAAAGGTCTCCTAACTTTCTGCATAATTTGAGCAGATTTTCACTAAGAAGCATGTCTTTCTATTGTCAGACTTAGAACTGCAGTTCAGAACAACAGAAGATGCCCCAGTGCTCTGCTCTCGTGTAGGCATCTTCAATGGATTGGGCTTGACTCGTCAAACCTTGTAGAGCACTTGTATTCTTATACATGAGAAATCAAATAATTTCAGACTGAATAGGTCCCATCTTTTCTCAAAGCTTACTGTAATTTTTCCCCGCCCCTCATCTGAAGACAAGAGATTCAAAAGTATATGAAAGCTTTGATATACTGATTTCTACCATTGTCACTCTATCCAAATAAAAATACGTGTAGTCTTGCCCTCAAAATGATTTTGCTGAGTGCACAAACAGCACAAAATTGCCACAAATAAGCTCTGTAATTATTTTGTTGGCATACTGTGCATCTTGTTGTCAATTTAAGTTATAGGACTACACTTGTTTCAAGCCAAATCTTAAACTATTTTCTTACACTGTTCTATTCTCTGCAAGTTCTATAAAATATCTCATTTCTTTGCCAAAGGATTATTGACCTGGTTATCACACACAGATCCTAAGTGCAGCAGAATTCATAGACAGCATTCATGGATATAGTCTGTTCCACTTCCCTACTTAGCACAGCAAGGCTTGTGATGACTCAAGGCAAAGCCACTCATTTAGTAAAAAGGAAGCATTAGACGGCTTGAGCAAGATCTACTCTCATCTAAGGAACCATAATTTTGTGCCTAAAACAACAGACCCAAACAGCATCCGTATTTGGAAGCACTTGTGCACATGAGTAACATGCAACTTTTCCATTTCATTTACCATTATCAGTCCTGACTGTCTAGAACTGCATTCCCTAGTGAAAAAAAAGAGAAGTTAAAGAAAGCTTTTAGTTTTTAGCTACACTGAGGCTCTGAAGTAAAAATAACACGTCCTAAACTATTTGCTGCAACTTTTTTCCACTTGTAAAAAGTCTTTAAAATTAAGACAGGACCTGAGCAGCCTTAGTTGACTTCACATTTGTGTAAAGGAAATTCTTTTAAAATCCAAGTTAGCCAAAGCAACAAGTCACAAGAATACCACACCAGTAAGTGCTATGAAAGTTGTTTATTAAAAGGCCTGATTTTTTTTTCCCCCACGTCTTTATTTTAGATAGGTTCTTAATTCTTTTTTCATTTTGTGAGGGAAGAATTATTTCCTAATACAATTTGAAAAATAGTAAAACCTCCACCTTTGGTATTAAAACAAGGTTGAAAGCTGAAAAGATCCCAACCCAGGCAAAAACTGCGTGCAAGTCACCACTGTTATCACATCTGAAGACAAGGAGAGAAATTCTATAAAGTGAAAAATAGGCTCTGAAGTTTATACAGAATATGGTTGCATTAACAGTCCTTACTCTAAGTTTAAGCAAGATTTCACCATTCTGTATGTTCCTCTGCTTGGAGTATACATACACATTCATAGCAACAATTCCTTGGAAAATAGCAACTTTTAAGGTCAGAATCAGTAAAACTTCAACAAAGAGAAAAATATAAAAAGACTTAGTCCTGTTCATTATGAGGATATACACTAAACAAGCTTTAGCCCTTTCTGAAGAGCAGCTTTCAAGGAGACATTCACAAAGGGCTTCCCTCAGAACCACTGTATTTCAGCTTGAATGCATGTATATATGACACACTAGAGAAAAAAATTAACCTCTAACTATTTTCTTCAAGTTTGTAGCTAAAACCTGCAAAATGCATTATTTTTAGCCGGAATTAATAAAGACATACAAGAAACTGATAATGAAGGAGAACAATAATTTTAATTGCAGTAAAGCTGCACTTTGATTAGATAATGCTACCATATTAAAAGCACAAAGCTTGCCATTTTCCAGCAAGCTTACAAAGAGATTGTCTATGCCAACTTTTAACCTTCTCATTACCAGTTGGGTTTTCTGAATACAAAAGTGATCTACTCCTTTCCCCAAAAGTTTCTTCCACCTTTATCTCCACATTTACCTACTCCATTTCAATACAAATGTGAAGGCAAAGACTCAAAGTGTTTCAAGTATGCTGAATGTTTTTCAACCCCCAGGTGTTCATAAAACTGGATCCAAATTTTGAACATTAGTCTTTATTAGCTTGCTCAGCTAATAAATTCTCAGCTAAAATTCTGAGCAATTATGTTTGTCAATACTATTATCCAAATAACAACACAGTACATTTATTCTGATCTCAAATACAGAACAATATTTTAGCAGAACTGCAGTTGAAAGACTATTAGAAAACATGGTTATTTTCTATTAGAAAAGGTTTCAAAGCCACAGAATTGGTTGGAAACTATATGAATACAACCACCTTTGCAACTTATCAACTATGAGCCAAATGAGATATCAAATGGAACATGTAATACAGAATATACATTTAGCTATACATGAGTGATCAAAGGTGTGCAGACAATGTCAATATCACCGCCATATATTTATTTTGATCAGCTTTTTAAAAAAATATTACAATAGCATATCATGATTTAATATTTCTTAAGCATTAACTCAAAGTTGTAGTCATCAACAGTGAAGCCACAAGGGGAAAAAATAAAATAATAAAAAAATTTAAAAAGCCCTTAAAAGGATTTGGAAATAAAACTTTAAAAAACTTCTGCAAAAAGTCACTCTTCCATTTCCTGTTGGAACGACATCACTCTTCTGCCAACTACAGGAGCTTCTATGCCCTGTTTTGGCCACTTCTCCCACAAGCTTTCATGATTTCTTATTTGTCATTCCTGGTGTCTGGAACACCCACCTTCCTTCTCTCGAAGTCCCATTCTATGATCCACTTCTGCAACATTGCCTACAGAAAGAGTAGGCAACTAAAACACTCATTCACTGTGTCAACAAGCATCAGCTTTCATTGCATACACTGCACTGCACAGCATTCATCTCACTTTACCTTTTTCACTACACCACAATTTCATCCACAGTGCATCAAAAATACTAAATCCCCACTTTCAGATAAGAAACACTTTGGAGAAATAGTATCTACTGGCTTTGAGAGCTAGCTGCATGTCTCAGTGCTCACAGAAAGGAAAGTATGTTCAACATCATAAATATTCTATTGTGTCTGTGTGCATCTGTGGTACATACACATCTGTAATGGAAATAAACAGGAAAGAGCAGCCGACTTATTTTTCTTTACACTTAAGCCCTTTGCTGGATTACCTGAAATTTCCCATCAAAATACCTTACGAAATTGAATTGGAAATCTGCATTTAAGCATATTTTTTTGTTTTGTTTTAAAAAGCCTTCTAGTCTGAAACTGTTTCGTCTCTTTGAAAATCTGGCTTAAAATTTAGGTAACTATGAGTATATAGGAAATGTTTATGTTTACATAGGTCAAGGTCTATCACAACTATATATTCTCATCTGCTATTAAACAACTATACTGCTGGAGAGTCATGGGGGCAGACTTGAAGCAATGACACCTTTTTGAAAGTCTGAAGGCATTTTTGAATTTTTCTATCATTAAAAAGAAAATTTAGTCTATATGCTGCTTACACATATTAAACACAAACCTGTCATGAGGTGGTATTACTGACATTCAGGTGATACGAACTTCAAGTCATGCTTTCAGTCTTCCATATATTTCTACATGCCACTCCATATAAAAGTAAACTATTTTACTGGCTAATTTATTTATTTTAATAATAAGCAGAGCTTCAGTAATACCACTGCAGTTCTAATGTACAACAGTGCATTACCAAGGGGAAAAAAAAACTTAAGAATGATCTGGTTTGTAACTTTACAAACCCATTGTCATTACAAATGGGAGAAATACCTGAATTGTTACACTTGAGCTGTCAAACAAGCTGCACAAGGCATTTTCAGAAATTAAAAATGGTTGAAGATGTAAAACACAAAACAACAAAAATACTGTAGACACAATGTGTAAACAAATAAACCCTGGCAGCTAAAGTTTACATGTATAAACTCACTAAAATTAAAGCACTTGCCACTCATGCAGAGCTTCAAGCCAAATAAAGCCCTTCCTCACATTTATGTCATGTACTTGAAAGTATCTTCCTATTGAAAGAGGAAATAATAAACGTATTCAACTTACATCTTTTTCTGACCGATGTGGGAACATCGATGATTGGCTGTAGTACATATTCTCATCATGGTAGTCACCATCAACCCCCTCTACAAACTTCTTCCTTGAAGCACCAAACATGCTGTTTGTCACCTAAATAAAAAAAAATGATTATATATCATATTTCATTTGGTCTGCTACATACTTAGAATATATTTTAAATTTAAGGATTGTTAAAAAGTCCTGTTTCTAAACATTTGAAAATTCCTCTTTAAAAATATTTTATGTACATTGCCAATGAAGTGGTTCTTTCAAGAGAGATATTCATGTGACAGAAACCTGTATTTCAAAAGGGCTGAGGTGGGAGAGGGTGCACACTTTATTTTCTTGGAGGGGTGTTATTTTATTAGTTGGGTTTTGAGTTCTATGACCTTTCACTTAGGTTTATTTAAAATTCCAAATGTCATGAGCAAATGTATCAATTTTTCCTCTCCTCAGGTAAACACTTCCAAACCAAAAGAAGAAAATTAAGGAATGTTCTTTGGAGCTCAGCTACCTTAAAAAGAAATAACCGAAATTAAAAAGGGAAGAAAAAAAATAAAAATCTGTGAAATCACTCCCATGTCTCATCACCACAACTTTGGAAAACAGCTTTCCGTTTGACCCTGAGCACTCAGAGTCATAATTAAGAGGAGGTTGAGTTTAACCACACTCAAAGACCTCATCAGAGACTGGCAAAGTTACTGCAAACAGCCCATAAAAACCCAATAGATTTTACTGTCCCCTTACTTCCACAGGCATGCACACACAGAGCGTTTAAGTCAGGACCTGGAAACAAAAGAAAAAGCAACCATGCAGCTGGTCACAGAACCTTAATTCATTAGAACACTTAATCCCACAGCAAGGCCATACAAAACTGCTCAAGCATCTACCACATGCAGTGCATATTTATACACCTGACTCTTATTTATGTAAAAACACACCTCTGCTAAGTTTCTAAGCTACCTGGCTATGAAACACTACCACAGCACTGTGTGGGCTAACCAAGTCCTGTTTTAACCCAAGAGGTTTAATGTTCAAACCAGCAACATGGCACATACTGCTCAGCACTGAGCAACTTACCCAGCTTCCTGTACCATATGGGGAAGCTGGAGAGAGAGCACCCAACAGGATGGTATCAAACCCTGAGCTACCACCCTACATAACATACCTTTAAAGGGATCTTTAGCATCTTGAAAGGTAAGGAAGCTAAATTACAGTTAGCTTACGAAATGCTCTGAGCCCTAAGATTTACTATCTTCACTACTGACAGCATTAGCCGAGTTTAAGGGGAAAAAACAAAAAAAGTACAATTTTTTTTAATTGATTAAATTTAAAGAGTCATTTTACAATACCTCATGCTTGAAACTGAAATTTCAAAACATTTATTCTGGTTGTCTGCAAAGAGAGTTACTTTCAGCTTGAAATCCTCTTATCTCTACTGACACAAAATTACTCCGATATTCCTCACAGTGTGGTTTATTCAAATTTCACTTTTACTGGCAAAGATTTCTAAGCAGCATTTAATAATATGCATGGTCCTATACTAGTAACAACCCCGATTTCAAAGTCATAGGACTATCAAATATAAGAGAAGTCAACATTTGGGATGCATTTAATACAGCTACATTCATAGAATTGCCCTAAACCATTCAGCTAAACGAAAGCCTAGTCCTACAAGAGTTTCAGATACTCAGACTACTGATGCCTCAAAACAAAGTTCTAATCTGTTACACATGTATAAAGGCATGTAAAGGTACTGCACACCTTCTCCACATGAACCTTGTATTTTATGGTATTTACAAAAATGTGGAAATGTAAGGTCCCAAAGTACTCCAATGCATTCAGCTGACTTTCACACTTGTAGTGAAGCTTTCATTACACTATAAACCTATCCCACTGTGCTAATCCCCTTACAATGCAATTATCACCTGCCAGATGGGATGGAGCATCTAACAGGCTAAGGGGATTATATCTTGTCCTTTGCTCTGCCTGAGTAAAGTGCAGAGAGGTGAGCAGTTGCCTTTAACTGCTGTAAAAAGGATAGTGAAATGCTTTGGTAGAGCTATCTCAAGCAATGAGGAGAAACTGAGTGTCCCAACCCCCTACTGATTTTGAGAAGGTAAAAGGCAGCTTCTCACAAGTCCTGAAGAACTTTTTAGTGCTCCCTTAACAATACCTGGGATAAGAGATTTTTATTTGCCCTATAACCTTCTCTTCTGATACATCATCAGGATAACAAAATTTAACTGTGATAGAAAGCAAGTCACGGAAACATACACCAAACGGTGTATACCTGAGTTATGGTACAGGAACTATGTAACAGGAAAAACAACTATGTCTTTGACCCTATAACTTTAGATCTTATTTTCACAAAGGTTTGCACATGGATAGCTACATATATACCATAAAGATTTCCAAGTCAGTGGGGTATGGTCAGAGCTTTCTGTCTCAAAGTGTATGTTTAAAGCTGCTGAAAGAAAGCCAGTCTGTCTAAATATGAAGTCTACATACAGAAAAGGTGGACGATATTTTAAATGCTCTTCACTCTCCATTGTCTAAAAGATTATTTTCTATATTGATAATTTTATAAAGACAGCAGCCCAAAACCTAATCAAGATTATGCCCTGAAGAGTGATGAAGTGCACTGATATTAATAGGGAGTCTGACGAGAACATGGTTATTAAAGAATGAAGAAAACTTTTAATAATTAGATAGATGCAATATTGATATTTTTATTGGCAACCCATATTTCTACGTGATACCTAACAGGACTGCATTGATGAATTTCAGAGAACAGAGCAGTGCACTGCAAGCTGCAGGGGAAAAGAGGAAAGTTGGAGGAGCTCTGCCTGCCACTCAGCTGCATTGCTGTGCCCAAAACTGCTCTGAAGACCTTTGAAAACTTCTTTTGCAGAAACTGACAGCTCTTCACAGCAGCATTTTTTGCAAACTATTCCGTGTCATTCAATGTTGTCAAGCAAAGCAGTCACATGCAGCACTCAAGCTGTCCACACTCCCAACTGAGGGAACTGGTACAGGCACTGGAGGCATTCTGGCAGCTGTCTGCACCCCAACAGGATTTCACTTCACTAGAAAGAACTGTCACTTGCTCCCAGGGTGAACCACAGCACAGATCACAACAGAGAAACATAGTGCTGCAACCCACTGCTATCCAGTCCCGTTACAAAACTAACAGCACAATAAAATGAGGCAGCAGCTGAAGACCAGTGACTGGAAGGGCAGGAACTGGGGTGAGAGACTGGAGCTTTAGCTGCTATAGCCAGTCTATTTGCTTCCTGCTTGTTCTTAGGCTAGCACCAGCAGCCAATTTACCTACTACTCAGTAGTTGCCAGTGACAGTAAACAGCTGGTAAATTTCTGCATCAGAGCACCTATCCCCATGCAGACCTTTATAATATTACAGTAGGTTTACACAATGACAGCGTCAGATAGTTGCCAACTTAGCAGCAGGCACCATCCCATCCATATTAACTTATTCCAGTCAGTATTCCCCAACATTTTCATTAGTCAGTCAGGCTACAAGCATATGCACAGATAGTTAAAAGCACTGCTGCAGTACTATCTGAAAGAAGGTGTGAGAATAACTGGGGCTATGCCAAACTGAGGCAGATCTGCAGATGGAACTTCACTGTTTATTTCTTAGGACATGAAGCTACCAGGAAACCTCATACGGAAAAGACTGCAGCTCCTTTTTCACAGACTGATAGATCAGCATCCAATCAGCTACAAAAGTAAACACAGCAAAGTTCATGCAGCCCTTAAAAATACTTTTTAAACCCTTCTGAAAGTAACAGTGACCTGAGGTTTTGTACTTTCACAAGATCTAGACCAATGAGGTGAAATGTAGGAATTTGCTCTTGTATTTAAGTCCCTCATTCATACATACTTATGCGTATATATATACACACACGCATTTATGCCAACACAATCTCACAGAAGTGGTACTCCAGCTGCACAGCAATTTCATTAAGTAAAGAATTCCTGTCTACTCACCCTAATTTAATACAGATCCCTGTCCTCCTAATGCTGTAACTACCTTTCCTGTTCTACTGTGGGAACTCAGCCCTCTGTTGAAAAAGGCACATTGGCAGCGCAATCATTCATTAAAAACGTAAAAATGGTGCACTTCCTTAGCATAATATTGCAAAAGTACTTTCAACTCCCACTGGTAGACCCCTTACAAGTATTATTAGAAAATAATCATGCTAACAGAGCAATGAAAGGAAAGGAGCTGCATGTTAGGATGGAGTTCAGAGAACTAACCAGCCACGCTGTCACAAACCATGCTCAAGTCAGACCAGTTGAACACAAGCATTTCTTTCAAAGCACATCATGTTTAAAAATTAGATCTGTCTGCAATTCCAAGTTAATGTTAACCACGCAAAATGCCATCACAAACCTAACAAAACCTTTAAATACTTCTATGGAACATTTTCTAACAACCACCACTATGGGACAACTAAAGGCACCATACAAACATTAAGAACTAGAAGCATCTAATAAGCAGTTTGCTGTGGTCACTGACCTTTATTCTTCAGCTGAGCATATAACACATAAGACCCAACAATACTGACTTAAAAAAATTAAAATCATTCTTATTGCAAGAAACACTGCAGTACTTCGGCACACAAAAAAATTGTTTGTTAGCAATAACTGAAAATACAGTATTGTCACCAAATTTGTAAGGAAAAACGATTAAAATTACTGTTATCTTAGGCTGTAAAAAGACCTTTACAGTCAGTTATAAAATGATACTATGACTGTATATTAAATTAGCTTAACAGCCTGAAGCAAATGATAGTATTAAAATATGAAAAATGTTTCTGTTTGAGATATTACTATAGGTAGTGCTCAAGGAGAGCTTACTCATGACATTAATACAGCCAACTCTAAGAGGATACTGTAAAATCTCCCTGGAGAATGACTATTTTAAATTTTGCATAGGGCAGAAAATCAATCATTGCATTACAACTGATAAAACTCATCATCTTTATGAGAGCTGAAAACAAAACACAGTAATACCAGTTAAAAAAAAAAACAACAAAAAACAAAAAACAAAAAACCAAACCACTTCAGGAATTTCAGCAGTATCTTCCCTTTCCTGCACCTCAAATGACTATGGCTATTTGTCCACATACACACTAGAATTACATGAGAGCAATTAGAAGTTGTAATCTCAATCTGACATTACAGAGCATCAATATACTAAGGGTTCTGCTGTTATGTCTTACTAAGCAAAGTTAACAATTTACTCTGTTTTTCTCATCTGTTACAAATCGGTGTTTTCACATAAGGTAACATACCCAAAATATCCACAAAATTGACCCTGAATGAGCCTTTCAGTGGCAAGTGTCTCAAAAAGTAAGTGTCTGTCAAAAGTCACACACTAGTAACCACCAAATCAGCCTGCAATTTAAGTCAAAATATAGAATTTGGAGTTCCATCAGTTGGTAAAAGCGTAAATCAATTTATATTAAAAACTGCTACTGTTTATGATACTATTTTCAGCGTCAAAGATAATTCCTATTTGACCCAAACTGCAAAAGATACACAATAGAATATATACTTTCAAAGCGCTAGATGCAAAAGATCTCCTTAATCCCAAAATCCCTATTAAAAAGCACTATGAAAAGTACACTGGTACAAATAGATACATTTAATTTTCAGGATGAAAGCCAAACCAAAGCTAGAAGTTGAGATCCTTTGGTCCCTTGTTTCCTTTCAGTGACAGTTGCTCCACTTCTTTAAGGTGACTGATAACCTCTAACAGTATACTGTATGCTTATGCTATGGTAGCCCTTCAAATAAAAATTTTGCAATATCAACATTACATAATAATGGAAAATGGAACATTTCACGGTATTTCTTTTTTGTTAAAAAGCCTTTTTCTATGATGAGATTAATACCAGCACAGATTTGTATTCATTTTAAGAATACAATAGTGTATTAGTTGTTTTGCCCACCTTTAACAACTGTCTTTGTATTCTTTTAAGTTAATAAAGTGTTTAAGTTTAAATCTCAGAAATATGGAAGACTGAAATCAAGACCACCATAATACATGAGACAAATCTGCCAAGGAACTTGAAGGTTGTCTAGACTTTAGAATAATCTCATAGTACTTGTGTCATATGGTTCATAAATTGATTATTTTCTAAATAATCTTATTTTACAGAGCACTGTAGAAAATAGCAGCCATAAAGAAACTACCTGATTTACAGACACAGGTCACATCTCAAAGTAGTCCAAGATATAACCAGTCTCCTTAGAACACTGCACAGTTTTTTCTCTCAGAAAGAAAGTATGACACATAGCAGGAAGTTCAGACAAAAATTCTGAGCATGAAGGAAGTAAAGAACATGCAGTTATGATTTTAGACTATCCTCTGCTCATATTCCCAGGAACAGCCATCCACAAGGTATCATTTTTCAAGTGTTGTATAAAGTATGATAATATTTTCAAAAGCTACACTAAACTGAATCTCTGCCACATGCAAACTATGTCAGGAAAGTCAGGCCCTAACATCAACTAAGCCACAGATACTGCCTTGACCAAGATCTACGTGCCAACTGTTCTAAACCCTTAACCATCCTTAACTACTATGAAATGAACATTTTAAAACACTCCTGAAATAGCACAGCAGGAAAAGGAAAACCAATCCTATGTTAAAATAAATAAATATTGAAATTACTAAAGCTAAATTTGAAAACTGAGATTACAAGAAGCTTCATTTGGCTTCATAACATGGTTGACACCATGCCCATGCCAGGACAAATTCCTGCACGTTCTCTTCCTGCTAACCACAGGCACAAGATTTCAAAGATGTGAGAAACCCACAGTGGTTGGGGATATGACACTTTACACTAAGCTGCGTGGATGGCTTTTAAGGGTCTGATAAATGAGATGTACTCAACCAAGGAAGCAATCTTTGGACATACCATTCACCAAAACACACGGGAAGGACACTTCAAAGATGAGAAAGGCAGCAAGGGATCTGCAAAAGTGACCAGAAGAGCAGACAAACTAGCACTCCACCTAGAGCAGCCATGGGGAGAAACCGAGAAGGTGCCAGATGCATTCCACCTTACTTAGTGATCTGACCTGAGGAGAATCAGGAGTGTGTCCTTTGTAGATGTAGCAATTAAGTCACAAGTCCTGACTAACTGCACACACATGCTTACCCACAAACATCTGAAAAGCCTGAAGCTCGATTATCTGTCAGAGACATGGTTTAAGAATTTTGTTGATGAGGAACAACTACCACTTGTCTGATATTATTATTTACTTAATAAGAAGATAGGGAAAAAACAAAACAAAACAAAAACCAGTATATCACCTTCAACAGCCTATCCAAAATGTGATCATATTTACCAACTTTCTTATTCATGGTTCCAGGTTTTTGTAGTACTTACAGTACATTCAAGACTAAGAGTAGTTCTAGATTTAATTTCACACAGCATTTCTAACTTACTACTCTAAAATGCTATACACCTTGCTATGCAATGCCTTTCAACTCTAAGGTTTCACTAAGATGACTGCATTTTAGAAAGTGACAATCATGCCAGTAACATTAGGGGGCAATATGTTGACTCATACTCTTAAATTCAACATTTTAAGTATGCATGTAGTGAACAACAGGAAGAATCTTGAAAATTAATGATGTACTGTTGTACTCCTGTTACCTACTTCAGACACCCCTCAGCCACAACTTTTTCTTCTTTTAAAGAAAACAGATCAATTTGTAAACAAAAAGTAACTTTTAAAGTATGTTTCAGCTGATGATCCATCAAGACAATTACCAGCTAAGTATACACTATCTGTATATTTATTTATTGATTATCTTTTGGGAACACCATTAAAGTAGAAATCAGTTATGCTCAGAAGCCAAAGTTAACCAAAATGAAGCTCAGAAACCAAACAACCTTGGGAAGTACCTGTGCCATCATGGAAAAACAAATAAAACCCAACAACCAACCAAAACAACATACTAAATAACAGGCAAACTTGGATTTCTAGTCACTATTTCAGTAAATGTGCCTGTGAAAACTAGTATTTAATATGAAAATACAGTTAACAAAGTTAATACAGAAATGGGTCAGTCTTAGGAAAGAAAAATTCAGCTGTCATGTTTGTAAACAAATGAGAAGAAAAACCAACCAACCAACCCCAAACTCAAAACTCCATTCTGGAAAGATAATGAAATTTGCTTCACATATTCTCATAACAAACCTTTTCCTACAGGGGCACTTCTCCCGGATCCTCAAAAGTTTACTCTGTGAGTTTCTCTCAACCAGTATTTTGCAGCTCAACCATAAGACAAACAGCCATTATGAAGGTATTGGAATGACAACTTCGTACCTTCTTTTGATTGATAAACTTTGACTCATCCCATCAGGTAATTCAGAAACACACTTGCAGTTTTAACTGAAAATTAATTTTGCAATTGAATAACATTGAAGTTTGCCATCTGGACTGCATTAGTGCTTTTGGGTATTTTGCTGTAGACAAAACGAGTTTAGCTGTATTTCAGAAATTACTCTTTCATAACAAGCTAGAGTAAGATATCTTCTAATTCAGCAATTTAATGCATTTGAATTTTATCTCCATCTTCATGCCCGAGCTTGCCTTTTTGTTGCTTTGTCGCGTGGCTTTTCTTTATAAAATAAATAACAAGGCACTTTACTCAGTTTGAAATTCTAGATCTACTCGGATGCACTCTAGGGAGTTCCTTAATAGAGAATATACAATGGTAAAGCCCAGCTTCAAAAGATTAAGATATCAGCTACTGAACTGAGTTCTTCAGAAATAACAAAACCCTATCATTGCCTCCAGTCCCCAGAGAAAGAAGTAGGAGTCTGGCATTTTCTTAAACACTGAAATACCCAAATTGTTAAAAACACAGTTTCTGCATTCAGCAGAATTCTGCTCCAGCAAGTTGTGCATATAGCCAAACTCACACAATGTATGTGCAGTCTGAAAGCTGGATCAGGTAAGTGAAGAAATGAACCCATAAAATAAAATCATACTAAGCACACGCAAATTGTTCTCTCAAAAACATGATGTGACAAATTCTATGCATTTCTCATGGAGGCAAAAAAGGCAATACTGACAAAAAATCTGTATTAAATAAGTCATATAACTTATTATAATTTAATTGACTTCAACTGAAAACTCAAGGAGGGGTGCCAAGACAATGAGGCAAAGCAGACACAAGGAACAAGAAGTTTCAGCCTGAAAGAAAAATGTTCCAATTTACATAAGCAACAGGAAACAGGGGATTTCAAGAGGGAAAGGCCAGCCTGCTGTCAGAATACTGGTACTGTCAACACTCTTTACTGTACTCCCCCACTACTAGAATGCAATAAAACAGGACAGTTTTACTAGATGTGTTCCATTATACATGTACAGACATGCAGCAGAGGAAAGATCCTCAAGAGACATAAATGCACTTTTATGAAGAGAACTGAGCAGGTTAAGTGATAATCATACAGGCAGGAAACCAGATTTGGAATTCTAGCATCTTCATTCATAGAAACACCAGATACGACAGATATGTTAAAAAAAATGCAAAGAAATTAAGTATGATTTTTTATGAAAGGCTTAGAAAAGTTTAAGGGAGGAAAAACAACCAACAATATCTTTTTAACAGCCTTCCATTCTTCATTGGTATTCAATAGTTATCACATATTCATACAACACATTTTTAATGGCAATTAGAACAGGAAGTTAAACTAAGTAAGATTAAGTAGGTCAGACTTCAACCTCCCAATCAAGAGGCCTGCTATGCTAAAATACTTCTTTACCAAGTCTTACATCTTCACCATGACATACTTTGCCACCTTCAATGTTGATACCACTCCTAGCCAATCAACACAAATGACAGACAACTCAGATGATGCACGCACGGACTGACAGAGCTTAACCTGGAAAATGAACTACGTCCTAATCTAGTCCAAACCAGCAAAATAGTCTCACTAAGGTCCCACCTGTGAAGGAGAGATGATTGTTCCCAGTATTACAGAAATGATATAAGGGTTTCATTAATGAGCATCTCCGAAAGCTTTTATGTTGATGAGTCCCCTAAGTTATGAAAACAAGAGAATCCTTGACAGAGTAACATGCAAACTTTATTTTACAAAGAAATAAGGTGGTAACCATTTCTGTGAACTATGCCCATTGTAACTAGTATGTTAACAGCTGATACTCCTCCCAAGAAAAAGTCCTTAAAGGCTCTGCAAGCCAGCTCCCTGCTACCACTTACTGAAAGCAAGAAAACGCCATTTGTTCATGTAGATGACAGTTATGTATTTGATTGCAAACATTTGCTAACAGTCTATTTTCTGGTACTTTACAACAGACAACCATGTGTTACACCACAAATTCATCTTCCCCTCTGCTCTGTTGAGACCCCACCTGAAGTACTGCATCCAGCTCTGGAGTCCTCTGTACAGGAAAGACATGGACTTGTTGGAGAGGGTCCAGCAGAGGGACATCAAAATGATCAGAGGGATAGAAATACCTCTCCTATGAGGAAAGGCCGAGAAAGTTGGGGTTGTTCAGCCTGAAGAAGACTGGTGAGATCTTATTGTGGCCCTTCAGTTCCTAAAGGGGCCTATAAGTAAAATGATGAGAGACTTTTTTAGCAGGGCCTGTTGCGACAGGATGAGGGGTGATGGTTTTAAACTAAAGGAGGGGAGATTCAGGCTGGAAGTGAAGAAAAAATTCTTTACAATGAGGGTGATAAAATACTAGCATAGGTTGTCCAGACAGGTGGTAGATGCACCATCACTGGAGACATTCAAGGCCAGGCTGGATGTCATTCTAAGCAATCTGATCTAGTTGAAGATGTCCCTGCTCATTGCAGGGGGGTTGGTCTAGAATACCTTTGAAGGTCCCTTCCAACCCAAACTAATTGGTGATTCTATGATCTGCAAGCTTCACTACGTTCCCTCTTTTAAAGTCATCTACATATTCAGTCACACACCAGCACAGTGTGACATTATACTTAAAAGAAAAAAATAAATGTATATACTTAAGCCTCCCAAATGGTAAGACACAGTTAAAATAAAATAGCCTTCAATAAAAGTGGCACACTAAAACAACAGCTTCTGATCTGACCACCCAATACCTGACTCATTTCGTAAAAAGGCTTTAAATGGTAATTCACATGTAAACCGCATCCCACTGCTTCAAAACTTTTGCTGAATTTCTTGTATTTGCCAAATCGGGAAACTTTTACAATGAAAGCAAGTGGTAAGCAAAGAAAAAACAACATTCCCACCGTTTTTAGGGAAGCTTTATCCTTCCAGGGGACAAAAAAAAGAAAATTAAAAAAAAACAAAAAAATTGAAGGCAAGGATACTGGCACCGCAAATCATGGAAGCAAGCTGACCAGAATGGATGAGTCAGAAACATGAAGGTCAGCTGGGCCTCACAGGCAAGGGAAGATAGTTACAGATAGCACAGCTGAGAAGCGATTCTCGAACAGCATTAGGAGGATGGCATTGATGCGCTTGTCAGCGAGCAAGTAAGATGACCACATGCATGCTCAGTTGCTGGGAGAGTGTTTTTTCCTTTATCTTAAGAGATACATGTGGTCCCTTATATCACATCTAAGCTAATCTGGTAGCATTTCATCTTCTGCGTGTCCCTCCAGGCTTTGCAGTCATTACCTTACATGCTTTTCAAAGCAGTATTTCTTAACAGTTCCAACACACCCAATCTAGTTGAAGCCAAAAATGCCCACTGATCAGCTTTCTAGATCTGTAAAATATTAAGCCTTATTAAATGATCTATGTTGCAGTAACTATGAGATAGTCTGTATCTGCCCACTGGACACCTTCTTTTTTTATTTAATTTACTATTTAAGAACTTTTGTGCTGCATACCATATAGGGAGATGAAGCTTATAAACCAAAAGGAAAGAAACAAACTTTGAAGTAATTCAAGTTTGGTTTGTGAACTCAGGATTTACATATTTTCATCACCTCAAATCTCTTGTGGGAGAAGAGCAAAAGATTAAAAGTTGAAGAATAGGACTCCTCTGACTTTTTATTTGCTTTCAGCTGAGACTCCCAACTAGTAGGCCAGATTTCTGCTTCAGCTAAAAGAAGGGTAACCATTGCTCCAGCTGAGATGTTTCCACGTTGATTTTGAACAGGCTCCTCTTCCCAGGAATACTGCAGTTATCTTTTTTCTCCTTTTTCTTTTTTTTTTTTTTTTTTTTTTTCCATAGCAAACAATTCCTCTAACTTTTTAAGACAGCAGCACTGCCTACCTATTCCTTCCTGGACAGCCAAAATTTTCATGTTTGGTTAATCTAAAACATTGTATTTTAAATAAGTGTTGGTTTCCCAAGCATTTCCTGCAGTTAAGTACTACAGAGTCAGATGTAAATCATGATTAATGGAGTAGCAGCAGGCTTTTTTTTTTGTTTTTTTTTTTTTCTTTCACTAGTCAGATGGAGTTTGTTGGCATTAAGTAAATCAGTATGAGACATTTCTACTCTGGCTTTTACCAGGCCAAAAAAACCAAACCGACCTCAAACCAAAAAAGTATCGTTTTGAAGGGGTTTTTTTGTGTTTAGGGGTTACAAGACAGTAGGCAACTAAAACCAGTACAACTGATTTTTAAAGATTTATCTAATAGTGCATCCACACATACTGTATTTAATGTAAGCTGCTGACCATTTGATTGAACCACCCACAAGAAAGAGGTAACAACTCTATTCTTACTTTATGTTAAATTTTAAGAAATACCAGGTTCCTTTTGGTTTGGTTCCCCCCACATCCCTCCCTCCAAGGTATTCTAAATAAAGACATAGCTGAGAACATTCTGGCCAAAAAAAATTCCTTCTGCACACACAGCATATCAGACATCTTGTCTTACCTTAAAATACAACTGGAAAATTCAAAATATTAAGTACGTTTAATATATTGAATCCTTGAAGAGAAAGAAATATTTATGAGCTGCCACAACTTCCTGGCAGTATACTTGCATCTCAGTGACTCTCATTCTCCAGACTAATGGTACATTCCACAAAAGCAGAAACATTTCCCAAGAGCACAAAGTTAAACTCATGTATAGCTTTTTAGTGTGTCCTCCCTAAAACATACTCGAGAGTCTGCGACTCTTCAAGGCAAATGCAAAGTTAAAATTAAAATACTTCTGTCCTGTTATTATTTTTCTTTTTAATGAAAGCTTTAAGACACTTTAGGAAGCATGTTTCTCAAAATATTCTGCAGCCTGGTTCTTGTAACCTTCTGACTATGCAGCCAGGCTATGTTGTGCTTACAGCTATATCGGATTCAGTCATAAAGTATGACAAAACAACTTTGATGTTTTTACATTATATCTAAAGAACAAGGACACAGCCAATCTTCATTCAGAAAAAAAAAAAACAACCTGTTACTGAATTTCTTTTAAAGGTAATGAAAAAGTACCAGAATTCTTTAAAATTTTAAATTGCTGAACTGCAATTCTTCATTAATTTTTTTATTATTTAAGTGTTAATTGATACTAAAGAATTTTTAGAGTTAGATACTATTCCACACAGGAAAAGATAAATCACAAACTCTGAGATCCCTACTATGCTATCACAAATACAACCACCAAGTAGAATTAGGAAAGCAGTAACTGCATCCACCATGCTTTTCCACTGTACTAATCTTCCTCACATCTAAATTAAACCTCTTCAATCATTCTGTTCTCCATTAAGGTTGTCAAAAAATGGATTAATCTAGCTGTGAACTCATTTAAGCAGGTGGGCTTCAGTCAGATTCCCATATTGTAAAACTTTGGCTCAATACACACTGCAAACTTTGTTCAAATATCAGAAACTGAAATAACCAGTCATTTCTCATTTTAAAGCAATTACTCTTTGAAATGCCAGACTTTACACCACAACATTTTAAAATAGAGCTACCTCAAATTGGCAGTCTAAGCTCAGACTGCAAGTGTTGCTTAGACCTGGCCCAAGTCCCAGACATGGGATGGTCCTCTCCATCTCATACCTTCCTCGCAGTTTCTCAGAAAACAGTCACATGTATTTAGAGCTCCAAGACAGGATGTCAATTTTTAGCACCTCAACAGCCTGGTAAAACAAGCAACAGGGCATTAATTCCCATTATTCTGTTCTCATAAAAAAAAAAAAAAACAAAAGACTATTTTCACTGAAAACGTGCTCAATCTTTAGCTAATATATGTAATTTTGCTCACAATGAAAGTGTTGTAGTTGGTGAAGTACTTAAAAATGCAAGACTTCAAGACTTCATCTTCTATTTTTTCTTTTCCTAGAGCTGATTTCATAAGATTCAAAAGTTACCCTGACCAGCAGCATTACAACGCTTTTATCTAGAGTTGCAATAGCAAACCACTCAAATCAAGTTTAGTCTCAAACCATTTTACCAGTATTGCAGATGGGAAAAATACAGGGATTTAAATCATTACACCACAATCTGATGCCAAATTCTTTCAAGACTTTTCAGGGTCAGCCAAGATCTTGCTTCTCAAGTGATACAATCCCTTCCCCGCCCTCTCCCACCCTGCACAATCTTGAAGCAGGACTCAAAAAATTTTGCTTTTAAAAAGACACATTGTTCCAGCATTGATCTTGTTCAGGAAGACAGAGAAACGCTAATTTCTTCACCACATTTTCAAAATCCAAATGCATACTCTGAAGGCACAAAGATGCCGTTCTCTGAGCATGAGGATGGTGAGAACATGAAGGGTGATACACTTCATCATGAACCTATATACTGGATAACTGGAGGCAGTTACACATTATATAAATTTGTAACTATTCTTAGGTTAAACAAAACATCACCCACATAGAGCAGCTCTCTTTCAATGACAGGAAGTGTACCACAATTAGCCCTCTAACACTACAAGTGGCAAAAGTATTTACAAATAGTGAAGTATTCTTTGTATTTGATCTCCACTTACTGACATTTAAAAAAGAAAAAAAAAATGGTTTCTGAATCTCTGTGGTGCCATAAGCTTTTTTTACTGCACTGTTAAATAAATGTGTTATCACTTCTGTTAACCCTTCCCTCTTTTAAAAGAGAATTTATCAAAATGCTTATTGCTACAAAGAAAAACGTTCCCCAAGGGAAGCGTACATAAACAGCCCATAGAGCAGCACTGAGCACAACTCACAACTTCCAAAATCTAGGTATACAGACAAGTATGTTCTTCTAGTTCTGCATGGAATTTATCTTCAAAAGACAAGAAATTTTTTTCATTTTGAAGTGATAAAGAGAAGCCTTCTAAGCATTCATTGAACAATTCTCACATTAAGGGGCTGCACAGAAAGATAAATTCATTGTAGTGTGAATCATCACTGAGCAGGATTTTTACAAGGCTTAAGGTTTCACAGCAGCCAAGTCCTGCTCTTGCCCAGTGTGTTAAAACTTTAAGCCAGCTGGTCGCTTGCTCCAGCTTTGCTATATGGTTACAGCCATGGTTACACCACACCATAGGGACAGGACAAGGCAACAGCCACAGCCCCAATTTACTGTATCTTAACAGCCAAGAAATTGTACCTGAAGATCAAGGTATTAAGAAATGAAGAAAGGCAAGAAGCCAGTTGCTCAAATTCATTTTATCATAGGGATGAATTGTATGATGGCCAACACTATTAAGGAAGCGTAACATGTAACTGATCACATGCAGTGGTGGACTGAACCAGGGTGGCCAATACAGCTGTCGTACTAAATTTTTCCAACACGCCCACTCCCCAGGGGCTGCTGACAAGCTGCATAACACAGGTAGGAACCACCAGTTTACTCCTGATAGGAAATCCTACGCACATTTCCGTATAAACTACATACCCTGTCCAACCATTCCGACAGCAGGTACAACCACCTCCAGGACAGGACTAAGAACACAGCTGAGGGTGGTAATCACATAAACAACCCCACTTTCACTCCACAGGGTGCAACCTGCATGTGCTGTTTTCCTTTATCTGCCCAAATGCATTTTCATTGGGAAAGAACAACAAAATCTCAAAAAACCCAAGGATCCTAAAAGATCTTAACCTTCATGCTTCTTATGTCACATCAAGTGTTAACCCCCAGTCTTAAAATTTCAGTTGAAAAAAACCCAAACTATTAACCAATGCCTGTTAATTTATTATTCAGGTACTACAATAACAGTTCTATGACAAAACAGCACTAAAGGAAAATAATCTGCAGCAAGCCAAGAAACACATACAGAGAAAATATGCATGATTTGAAGAGCTCTTTTTTTCATTTTAAAATAAAGGTAAGTTTTCTAACCTCTAGATTAAATTCTTAGGTACATGTTTTGGGCACCCATAGCCCCAGTTAAGCAGATAAAACCAAGGAGCTGTAAATTTTCTTTTAAAAGGTAAGTCCTCAAAAAAGGACTTAAACGTTTTTACGTTTCAGGTTATTTACAAACTAAGTAATTCTGTGAAGACTTCCAGTATACTACAGCTCTGTGAACTTTGAAAGTATTCTCTGCATCCTCCGTGTATTCATGTTTCTGGACGTTCTATGAAGTTTACAGTCCAATTAATTGACAAAAGATTGAAGTGAAACTTTAGGCTTTTTACACTCTGGGTAGAAGGTGCATGCTTGGCAACTTCTACTCTCCTCCTTTTATTATTTTTTTCCCAGTTCAACAGCTTGCTTTCTTACCACAATTCCAATAAATTTCAGAGGAAAAAATATTTCGACTGCATCATTTACAGTGATCCAACAAATTTCTAAGGAATAAAAGCTGGGGCTTAGCCTAATAAGGATAAAGACAGGAGTCCCTATGGGAATTTAGTGACTTTCAACATTTCTTCTCTGATGTTTTCCTCTACATTGACGCTTCCTGATTTCTTCTCATCAAAAGCAGAGCATGGGTGCTGTTCTCTACAAGGATTCTTCAGTTACTTTCTGAAGACTACTCTTATCATCGGTCTTACACTTTTTAGAGTATAGTTTTATAGTTTGTTACCTCCTGTCATATATGCTCATAGGGACTGACACATTCTGTCAATCAGGGTCTCTGAAACACTACTTCATTCTTGTTCACAAAGCAACGAATGTGTCCTCAAGGATTTAATACAAACAAAAATCCACATCTGAAAACTTTATCACAGAAGCATCCCTCTCTTCCAAGTTCTGTTCTGAAATACCTACTTCTAAGGGAAACAAAACATAAATTAGATATAGTTGCCTGTGAGTGGTTTCTGTAAAATTTCTCGGTATCAAAAGTGCTAGAGATTGGAAAAGAGAGACAGAGATAGAGGGCACAACCAAAGCAGCTTTATTTTACAAGACAAACCCATTTTAATATTTCAAAAAGAACAGAGCTGTAGATTACTCTAAATAAATGAATGACTTTTCATCTGTGAATCCAGTATTTCAAAACAGGTCTGTCTGGTACTGTTTCATGAAGTATCAGATCTAGTCCAAATTTAAATGAGCAAGGCTGCACTGCCACTCCTGAATCACATGTCCAGGAGTGCTCAAGCTGTATCTGTCCTTACTTCTCACACTGTGATGTTCACATCCATCTCAAGGATTTCTGGCTTTAAGAAGTGAACCTACTGCCTGGTTCAGAATAAACGAATTCAAAAAAGAACAGCCACCTGCCTTCCTTATTACAGCAACTGCATAAGGACAACTTTTGTCTTTCTGATACGAAGGATATCTGAACTGCAACTTCTCAAACTTGCAGTGAACCAGTCTGCATACTCCATTGCTGCACTTTAAATGCTGGCTCTCAAAACTGAGCCTTCACCTTTGTAGGGAATTGTAATTTCACAGTACAGGCTGCTCAGACCTTAGCCTCCTTCAAGCACTACATGGGAAACATGCTTTGCCACAAAAACCAATCTCAGAAACTTTGTGAAATGTATGCTCTCTAATGGTAAACTACTTACCCAGCCTTGCTCTAGGAAAGCCAAACAGTCTGAAGACTGATTTGGAAGCAAAAGCAACACACTGATAAATTATTCCGAGGAACAAGAAACTAACCTGTGCCAAGCATAACTTTTTCCCAACTAGTTTGGGATTCTGGAACAAGAGCTAGAAGCACATAGGAGCAAAGTTCAAATTCACATTTAAATCCTCAAACTGAAGCCTAACTGAGCATAACAAACTACATAACGAATGAAAGGAAAAACTGTTCAAGATTACTTCTGGGACTTTCCACAGTGTATCATTAAATTCAAACACATATTGCCAAAATGTAAAATAGTAATCACAAAAGCAAGCTGTTCTTGAGGGTTACTGACTCTTCTGCTCATCTTATTTTAATGACTCTTAAGCATGTCATTTCATGTTCCTGGGAACATGTCCATGCTACTTTAACATGCTATTTGGCAAAACCCCAAAGTTAACTTGTATGTTTTTAACTTCATGTCTCCTTATCACATTCACTCTTTTCTTTTCCAATAACCTGTAGGTTTGATTACCCCCCATGTCTGCAGTCTGTTGAAATTCCTTCCTAACTCACAGGAATTTAACAAATTTTGCTTCCAAAATGGCATAATACCCCATTTAGAAATGTCACCTCCTTCCTATTCTCCTTTTAGGCCATAAAGACTGGCTACATTACACAGCACCACAGTTTGGGACTTGCAATAAAAACCAAAGCCACCAAGTTTTTACACTAATGATTTAAAGATAAAATCAAAACGGTCCTGAAATTGAACTTTCCACTTCAAAGGTAATTTTACTGAATTAAATGCAATGCTCTCCTGAATTATCCTATATAATTATTAATAACATACTTTTTTGTATGAACAAAACCAAGTGGTTTTGGGGAATTTCTTTAGTCTTATGCCATTTGAGCTGAAGAAACATTAGGGATTAAAAAATCTCCAAGATTTATTTGCAGAACAGACTATGCTAAAATAAAAAAGAATTAATTTTTTTTTTTTAAGGGAATAAATAAAATGTGATTGGTATTCACATGCCAAAATGCAGAACACACCCACTCACTGGATGGTACTACTGCTGCAAAGTTAGAATCCTGGAACCTTGACTAACTTTCATTATGATTACAGAATACTATAAAAGAAAATAATATACTGAGGCATAACAATTATTGCACTACACTTCAAGGCACTGAATGTAGTAAAATACCAACAGTCAACAAAATAAAAATGCTCATGCCCCGTCCCTTTCTAACTTACATTAGGGAAGTCATGTTCAAATCTAGGAGAACAATCAAGAACACTTAATTTACAAATCTTACAGACAAAAAAATGTTACATTTTTTAAAGTACATTTTAAAATAAATATACTTGCTCAATTTTTCTGTACCACACAAATGCACATATGCATCATTCTGAGGCACTTTTTAATAAAAATCTCGTGAAAGAAAGGAGCACATTAATATACTTCAAATACAGTTCCTGCAACACCTGACCATCGAATCTATTGCCTGAATACATTAAAGAGCAAAATCTTACATTTCAATAGCTATCCCCACTCCCCTAAAATAAGGTTCTCCTCAAAGAACCTTAAGGGCACCGAAAATAGCTACCTACCTACACACTGTACTTTTGCCCATTAATTTTTTGTCTCTGCTGAGGTAAGCAAATTTTGACCGATGACCACTTCCTGTAAATGAAGTAATTAATAAAACATTATTAGTAAAAATATATTATTATCTTTCAAGCTTCTTGCAATTCTTACTCTTCCATAAACAGGGAAAAAATGCATTTCAAAACCTTGTGCACTGAAAATAATGTAAGAATAAACTTAAAATATAAAGCTTCTCAGTAGTTTTAGAGCAAAAGTAAATGCAATAAAAAGCAATAATCACACACAAACTAAAGCAAGAGTCATTAACTGTCAAAATTTCAAAAAACAAAATTAATACTATTTTGGAGACTTAGGAAAAAGACGCATCAGCAGTAACCTCTTTCCCCCAGTAAAAGGTGTTCACAACTTGAACTAAAAGGCTACAGAGATCTAATGTATCTACAGCTCCTCTGTCCAAACAGAAAGGCACAGATGCCTTGATCCTTTAAAGACAAGTTATGCTAAAAATAATATAGAATTAGTCTCATAAGAAAGCCACACAGAAATCACAAATGCCCCCCAAATTACTTTCAACTGTGGGTAATTTACTCTCTGCTAAACCCAATAAAACTCGAATACCATCCAACTCTTTCTATCATACAGTTTAAAGGGAACTTTGTCCTCTTAGAAGACAAACAGAAATGCTTCCAAACCACCCTTGGGACAACAGGGGAACAAGCCCAAATTCATGCCCCAAGACTTTTCAGAGATGACTGGAAAAACAAAACGAGAAGCTGGAAGCACAGAATCCATGATTCCAAAACCAAAGGAGAAAGAAGAAAGCAAAAATCATTCCTGACAGAAATCTCGGTCCACTGGAAAAACTAATGGGAAAACTAAACATAACACCAAAAAACAAATGCAAAAGCAAATTTCTGACCCTTCAGGACCTCCAGAATCAGTATGTTCTGGCTGTAGCTGGTACAGGAAATGAACAATAACACTGGTGAAAAACCACATCACCAGAGTTTTAACACAGAGCAGTATGCTAGGACCCTAAGCTAGTGAAGGAATGAGTTGTTGGAAGTAACGATGAAGTTGCAATTTTTTTTGACCAGAAAGCCAAAGCACACATTCACGCTGTTGAGAGTACACCCAGAACAGGCACAGCACAAACGGTTGTGTTTCACACCGTCCTTTCTCACAATACTTTCCTAAGGTTCTTTACTTCAGAAGAGCAGCAAAATTTCAAAGTAGATTTGCTAAAGAATTTGTATACACTTATTCTGAAAAACTTTTTATTCAGCTTTAAACAATTAAACCACAACACTCCATTGAAAATATCACCGAAGCACTGACTGACTAGGGAACCTATTCAAAATGGCTACCACTAACCATGCCCTTAAGTGCCTGAAGAAAGCAACCAAGTTGCCCAGGCCCACAGCAGTTAGCGCTGTGGTCCCGGAGCAATTCAAGTGTGGTCCCCAGCGCCAGGGCTGCACTATGCAACAAAATCCACAGTTTGCCAATGGGAGGAAGCAAAGCAGGAGATTCTGTTGTCTCTGCCACTGCTACACCACCTTAGCACACACCCAGATTCATCACATCCTGCAAATAAACTGTAGGACAGCAGGCAAGCTGCTGTCTTCCTCCTTCCAAAGTGTGTAAAGTCAATATAAACCACCAATAAAGTCAGCAGAAAGTTTCAGATACCCATGGTTCTGTGAAGAGACCGGGCCTCTCAAGCCAAGTGCCTATATCAGATGACCCAAAGACGCTCTCTTTGCCAGCACTATAAAGAGCAGTAGCACTGCCCAGTGGGAGTGGGACTTAGCACCGCTGGGTGCAAGGATGTGTCTGACAGCTGGTTCTTCACCTGACAGAATGGAAGTAGTACCAAACACTGTGGAAAACCCACCAGGTTTCTTTTCTGAGGAAGGGATTGCTATAAGGACTACATTTGTTGTAAAAGTACAAATTATGTCACTGAAGTCTTACAGGCAGACTTATCCTTTCTGCCTGACAAAGGACTGAATCCTTAGAGAGTTCAAATAGGAGAAGACATACGAGTTCAGAGTTTCCAAAAGTCCCAGGTAGACTCTAAACTCAGACTGCACTACTTCACACTCAGTAATGCTGCCTTCTTTACTTGTCTTTTAAAGTGTTACGATTTCAGTTCTAGCATCTATACACTTGACAATATGAAGTATTTCTTCTAACAGTGTAATCTTCAGACTTCATTAAGCTTTTATTTCATTAAATTCAGACTTGCTACACGAGGAACAGAGGAACAGCTCTTTCATCCAGTCTTCTAAACCTATTGGTGGGAGCAAGCACCATATTTGACATGCAAATATAGTAAAATCATAACAGAAATTAGAGAGAAAGAGTTACATTCTACAACTACACCAAAGCAAGAAGTTCAGTTCCAACAGAAGAAAGACATCTCATGCCATTAAAATGCGATCATTATCACACCAATTAAAACAGCACTGATAAGATTCCACAACACTCCAGCCTTGTCATCCCTGGGACAGGGATAAAGCAAGTGGGACCTTATGTGAATACCAAAATATGACTTGAGAAAGTTATCTATTTCCAATTTGAAAGCAAACTGGAAATAAATGCAGTTTGAATGAGAAAATGCCAGTCTTCATCATTTTATTACATATGTATATAATGTTAAATCAAGAAGACAACACGCTAATACAAACATTAGCCTATTTCATATATACACACAATCTCCGCGCTGATTAAAATCACTGTAATTCCACCTCATTACAGGGCTTTTCTTCACACATTTTATGGGAAATGAGAATTCTTTGGCCCAAAGGCTGCGCATCAAGCTGTATTCTTCTTTTCCAAATTACATGTTAATTTGTTGATTAAAAATTTTGCAGGAAATAGAAAATCGGAATCATAGAATAGTTAGGGTTGGAAAGGACCTTAAGATCATCTAGTTCCAACCCCCCTGCCATGGGCAGGGACACCTCACAATAAACCATGTCACCCAAGGCTCTGTCCAACCTGGCCTTGAACACTGCCAAGGATGGAGCATTCACAACCTCCTTGGGCAACCCATTCCAGTGCCTCATCACCCTCGCAGTAAAGAATTTCTTCCTTATATCCAATCTAAACTTCCCCTGTTTAAGTTTTAACCCGTTACCCCTTGTCCTATCACTACAGTCCCTAATGAAGAGTCCCTCCCCAGCATCCTTATAGCCCCCCTTCAGATACTGGAAGGCTGCTATGAGGTCTCCATGCAGCCTTCTCTTCTCCAGGCTGAACAGCCCCAACTTGCTCAGCCTGTCTTCATACGGGAGGTGCTCCAGTCCCCTGATCATCCTCATGGCCCTCCTCTCCCTAGCAAAGAGGTACCTCATACTCAAGAGACGCTAGCATCTGCTACCATGTCCTGCATGGTAGCTCCTGGCTCCTGCTTTTTCACCTAAGCAGAAGGCAAAGTCCAACACCATTACCGGCTCTTTGACCCACGACAGACCTTACATGTACAACCGCACTGAGGAACCTATCTCACAGCTGACCATACTTACCAAATTCCCTTGACCTCCTAAAAACACTTTTACACAAACATGATGATCTTACACCTTCTCAGAGGACAAAGAACAGCTTTTCTTCTCCCTCTCCTTTTGCACTGAGGCACAGTACTGTACTTGTTCCCAGCAGAGAGCTACTCCAGTTCCTCTCTGTTCTTCCAGTTCATCTTTACTAGACCCATGTTCCTTTTTAGTCCTTTTAATAGTTAATATACTTCTGTAAGTACAGTACGCCATGCGAGTTCCTAACATCTTTGAACACAGCAACAGCATTTCACTACAATTTGGACACAGGAACTCTTGCATACAAATCCTGGTCTGCTTCCATCTCTCCCTCAACAACATACTGCCAGTCTGAATGGCTAATTACCCACTACAAGCACTACATCATTCCCTGCTAATTAATCACTACTCCTCACTATAAATTTGTACTGTTTGTCATTTCTATATTTGCCATTTTATGCAAAAATGGGTACGTTTGCTTCGGATTTTATCATCCAACAATTCAGGAAAAGTACCAGGCTCAAGAAAATGCTTATGAAATCTACACTTTCACAGTGACATACTCACATTACAGTTTTCCAGACAACTTGTGGTATCTTCAGTCTAGGACATACCTCCTTAGCTTATTTATGTAGACCATATCAGTATGTGCAAACACTCTTCTTAAAATACACAGTATCTACTCTGATCTTCTGCTCCACCACGGGAGGATGCCGGATTGCTTTAGCAGTTTAGTTTTATACTAAATCTCTTTTCGATTAAGCTTAAATAGTAATACCCAAGTCAAATTCAATCTATAGCACAGGTTTAGGTTTTCCAAATCCTCAACCAAATAACTGACCCTCCATTCTAACAAACTGAGAAATAACATTGCTAGGTACTTAAAATGTTTAACTAAAAAAAACAAAACCAAACCAAAACCAAACATAAAGGCAACACACCCTAAGAGCTACCTTATTTTAAAAGGATGTTAGACACCGAGTAAAGGTCACAGAAATATAAATAACAAGTAACTCTGCCTTTGATTTTCAGAAATACTAGTCAGTATCCATATAGATCCTGTCCCACTTCAAATTGCAGAAAACACACCTTGGACAACTACCTCCATACAAACCAATCCTAGTGGGAAAAAAAAAAAAAACATGTTTAAGGGCCAGGAAAAATGGTAAACACTACCTTCAAGGATTCCAAACTTCAAACACAGATTAATGCAAAGCTAAAACAAAGATGCCTCTGATGTTAAGACCTTAGGTCACATACAGAGTAAGGACAACTGAAAGGATGTCATTATTGGAAAGATTTTATTCTATAATTTACAACTCCCAGTAAAAATGACAAAACTGCTTATATTAAAACAAATTAAAATATGCACGTCATTTTGTATAACATTTCTTCTATGCTAAGCTCAGATAATACAATCTGCTTCTATTCATGACAAATTAGTTTAATATTTGCATTCTGAATACTGGAGAAGGTTGCCTGCATTTTTCCCTGTAGAAAAATTACTTTGAAAGATACTTTCTCTGTAGTCTCATATTCATTAGTCTTATACTCATTAGTCTTGACTGATTGGCAATTTCATTATTCCCAACTTGGAGATGCTGTTGCTACAGTTGAAAAATCAGATTTATTTCAGCATCTCCCTTCAAATTCAAACATTCTTATAACTGCTTTGACTTTACATTACTTGTGAAACCTTCAGCTGATCAATGATCCTAATCCCAACCACCTTAAGTCATCTTTGGGAGCAAACTGTTGAGAGATTTACTTTTTATTTGTTTTATATATAACTCCCTCCTCCTGTCCACAGTAACGCATAAATAAAAAGGTTTCTCCAGGTAATGAGGCCTTTTTATATGTTCCACCAAACCAAGCAAATCTGCAGCACAAATCAGAAACAGCTGCATGAAGAATCCTGCTTTCAAAAGCAACACGTAGGCTTGCTTTATAGTCAGTCAAGAGAAGTAGCAGGGGAGGAATCGCTCCTGGAGTGACCTCTATCCACTGACTATAAAGGGAGCCTGAAGAAGTAGGTGAACCAAATTTCAAACTTGTTAGTAATTAAATATAAGCAAGGCAAACCTACTCACTGCATCTAGCTGATTATACTTTACATTTCCTCTGATCTCACCAATCGGAACAAAGCCAATAATCCTAAATTTGTCACATCAGAATTCTAACGGCTCACGCTAAAAGTATACCCTTTTTTTTCTTGTCACAGAGAAACACAACCATCTAAAATGAATGACAATTAACCATGCACAATAAATTAAAACAAAGTTTACCATATAGTGTAATTATCTGCAACTCATTTACTTATGCTTTAATACACTCTATTTCCACTGCACCTTGCATTCATCTAACACAGCTCTAAATTGCCATTAGCATCTCAGGCCTCAGCACTTGAAGCCTGAAGTAGAACAGGCCACAGTGAGCTGCACTTAAAACAATCCAAAAATATTTACAAACTGTTCAAACATGCAGAACTTTGGCAGGAGCACAAAACAACTACATAAAAGGTAGTAGTTAACAGAAAACAAACATTAAACACAAAGGACCCATAATCTTGAATTATCTTTTACCGCAGACACTACTTCTATAAACTTGAGTGGCAGACAACTATCAAAGCAGAACACCGCTATTTTGTGGACAAGTTTACCTATGTGACCCAACTGTCACACTTCGTAAGTACAGACACACAGAAATATCCGAGTAAGGCTTTTAAATCTTCCTCCTATCCAGGTAAAATGAAGCAGGGAAAAGGAAATACTTGAAGCATGTTCTAGCACCAGTTTCCCCTCTAACCACTTCAGGAATTGAGAACAAAAATATTACTTTTCTTTTCATATAAAAGCTCAAAATACAGTAAAAAGTTTCCATTCAGAAAAAGTGACCATCTGATCATTATGAAGAAAAATAATGCAGGCAAATTTAACTAATTACTTTAACATATTAATGCAGAGATCATTCTAACGTATTCACATTTCTTGCATACTTTTCTGTCCAGTTTACTTGACAAAAAAAAAAAAACAAACCAAAACTTCTCTACTTGGCACATCACAACCACATTCTTGTTCACTTGCATCATGCAAATGACCTAACAATCCTATCAGAACAAAGATTTTCATTTCACCAAAGTTAAAGGGCAGGGGTCTAATAATCCATATATCAAGATATACATATACACATACACACAAATACATGTGCACATGTCTATCGTACTAAAAGTCTCCCTGGTGACTACAGAATTCAAAAGCTTTAAGAACTGGCAGCACTTATTAAAAAAAAATAAAAAATAACATCAACAAAACCAAATATAAGACTCCTATAATGTAAGCTTTCTTTTATTCCCCTCACCCTGAAAAACTCACAAAAGAGTAATGCAAGGGTATTCAAAGTCATAAAACCTAAGCAAATATTCAGTTTCTGGCTAACCATATTCTCATTCAGTAACATTTTTCAACTTGCACCTTTCAAACTTCTTCATTAGTCTGTATGATTTGACAACTCCTTTTCATCTTTCACTTTCAAATCCTCCTCATCTTGCACATCTGACAATGTAACTTTAAAATCCACGTCTCTTGTATGTGTACAAACTGGTATCTTCCTCAGTATCTGGGATGAGTATATACACTGAAGACTTCATCTGAAGAGTGAATATCCTATGGAAGCACTACTTACTTTTAATAAACATGACTAAAAATAATGAAGCATTCATTCAGTTAGATATCACATTGTCAAAACCTTCTAAACAGATAAAAAAGGCAAGTAAGTGTCACCACAAGAACGCATAAAATTGCAGCATTCCAAAGACACTGACTCAGTACATGTTGCACAGATGTCACACAGGCTCCCTACCGTGACCAGTGGTAAGAATGAAGACCAGTAGTCTCTTTGAACAACATACTAGCAAGAAAACAACCTTAGTTTGGTATTCAGGAAAAGTGTGAAAAGCGGCTAAACTGTCATCATTATACCAGTAGTGAGCCATTTCCAGCGCTGAATTAACCCCAAATGAGAATAAACATGAAGAAAAAGGAACTTCAAATGGGTCAACAAGGAATTGGTGAAGGGGAAGTAACTATCTGGCCTGGGCTGGTATAGGTAAGTGTTTACAATGTCAATGAAATTACACAATTTCCTGTTGACACTACATGCTTTTATGGTCTCACAGATTTGTTCCATTACCTGGAAATTACAGCTATCCAAAACATAGAGCTGTTTTTCAGTGATTCTCCTACCCAATAAAGGTCATTTCAAAATATCTATTCCAGGTGATCATTATTTTAATCCCAAGTTTTAATTCAAAAAACACTAAATAAGTAAAAACTGGAAGACATTACTGCTGGAAAAAGGAAACTGAAAAGCACCTTCAGTTTCCCAACTTGATGCAGAAGCAGGTTCAAACAGGAGCATGGATAATACTTCAAAGGGTGACCAACTTTTTCATTGGTCCAAGTCAAATTTTTCCCCTGCTGTGCTAAGGGTCAAATTTGACCTTCCTGCATCCTAAAGTGTGGAAATCCGAACATGTATCACTGCAGCACTAAAATTAACAGAATTGATTATTTGCTTAATTCATAACAGAACCAGCAGAGATCCATCTGTAGATGTCCACCTCCAACACACTGGTCCAAACCTCCCATTCAGACTCAAAGCTATTAAGCAACTCTACTTTTGCTAAGGTACTTGCATCTTTCAGAAAACAAACCAAAGGCAAACACAACCCCTGATGTGGTCCTTGTAAATATTACATGACTTCATAGTATCTTTTTCAATATCGCTATACTGTAGCAATATACACTGTCACCCGAAGACAGTGACTTGTCATCTACTCCACTTCACTGAAGAGCTCTAGAAGGCTGATACTGCACTTTTGCTTTGCTGGCATAAGCAACTCTAAACTGCAAGCCCTGTGCATCCCACTTCAGATTAAATAAAACCAATTCAAAATAAACTTTAAATCGGGAGAAGTAACCCATTATGAGGACAAACTTAAGGATTTTACTCTACTGTGGTAGGACAGACCAAGACAGAATGGTTCTGAATCTGCCAAGGCAGAAAAGCCTTTGCAGATACTGCGTCCAGAATCACCCCAGTCAGCTGCATCCAACTGATAGGATGTAAACAAAATTTCTGGGTGCTGGACTTGGAGTTTAGCTTTCCACTGAGAAAAAAAAAAATAAAAAAAAAATGCTTCAAGGTAACCGTATAGTTTCTTGAATCTCTTGAGACCCCTATTTCATTATTATGAAGACAAAGGAGACATCACCATAGTAGGTAAAGAAGCCAATCAATCAGATATTTTACTATTAGTATATCTGCATCACTAAAAAATAGATAATTCCTCTGATGCTCACTTCTGTATTTCCATTCCAGTATCTTGAAATCACAAGATACACTGATTTTCTTTCCTAACTGGCCAAGAGGGAGGGGAGAAGATCAAAGCTTAAGTCTAAAATTACTCCATCTTTCACCTCCTTTTTTATATTTGAAAAACAGGCTGTAAAATCCTTTCATTCTGCAGCACAATGGAACTTTCTCTACTATACTGTGAAAGTCCACACTGATTCTAGAAAGGGAAAGGTAGCGATGAGCTATCGGACAGTAGTAGTGTGACTGGCAAGACTTCTTGTTAGAGTACCAAGTACAGGAGACAGAGTTTCTTATGGTTTGATGGGTTTGTTTTTTTTTTTTTTTATTTTAGAGGAAGAAAACTGCAGGTGGGGAGACAAAGCAGACAACATGAACCTGCTGGGACACCTAGAGGTTCCCAGCAACAGAGGAAATATAGATGGGTCACAGTAGGTAACAGTCATGAAGCCTCCAACTCTGATAGTATTTTTCTGCAAGTCTAAACAGTAAGGAGAAGCTGAAACTAAGGTCTCCAAGCTGTGCAAAAGCCACCTTCCGGGGGGGGGGGGATAAATAAATAAATAGGCAAAAGAAAACATGCTCAACTGACTGTCAGCTAGAAACCCTGACAAAATGAAAGATCACCTGTTTTCAGGCCAAACAGCACGGGTTTATTAAAAGTCAGATCCTCTACAAGAGATACAAGCATACTGTCAAAACACAGGTATATTGTTGCCAATCCTGGGCTTTCTTAGAACACCTATCCCTAAATTCTTTAAAACCTCTCTTGATTGTGTCAAGACAACCAGACAGGAGCGCAATACTGAAAATACCCTCCTAGAAGCCTGGAACTTCAAACCTTTCTTTTTCAACAGCCAAGGAAGCTGAAGTCTGCAGCAAAGCACAGCTGTGCTTTGGCCTCACCAGCAGTTAAGAACAGCCCAGTTACTGCAAGACATCCATGAGACTGTGGGATGCTTCCCCTCTTCTGTCTCTAGTACACAGGACATTGCAGTGCCTGCAGTTAAATCCCAGAAGTAAAGCCCTCGTCCCACTAGCACCTGGGGATGATGCTCCCTCTGAAAGACAAAGATGGGAGAAGACCTGTATTGTAAAGTTGTATTACATTCAGATGACGTGAGGAAGATGGAGAACCACTAACTTATCACACAAACCCACAGACTGGAGTATATACCCAGACAGGTTAACTTAATAGGCATTCATTTGATCTGCTTTTAAGAAAGAAGTAAACAGAAGCTTTTGCACCTAGCCACCATCTTTTTGCCCTACCCCACACACAGCTTGAAGAGACTATAAAGCCACTACCACAGATACCGATGACAGGTAGGGTAAGCAGATTTAAAGGCCAGAAATTCCAAGTGAAAAACTGCGTAGCTCAGGGAAAAACAAAAATAGCAAAGTGTTGCCAGCAAACAGGCAAGGGCACCAATACTACTACAGCTAAATACCACTTACAAAGCAGAAGAGGCCTCTAGTTCGAGCAGCTGTGTGGCACACAAGGATCTCTGATGAACACACACATGGCTCATGGCTCATGACTCAAAGGTAAAAGAATCCCCACGTGTCAGAAACCTCCAAAAGTGGGTGGTTTGGGGTTTTTTTTTGGCTGGTTTTGGGTGTTTTCTTTTGTTAATATACTTACAGGAGTACTGGATTCAATAAGAAGTTTGAGAAATACTTAGTTGTTAACATATGTTCCCAAACTGTTGAATGCAGAACCAGAGCCCCAGCTTTAGAGTACAAGAAGCATTAGGCAGCATTTGTGGAAATGGAGCTGAGACAACCCTAACAATGACACCTCAGCCTCTGGATGCAGGTAGTTCAACACGAATCAACAGCACTCATCTGAGCACACCTGCACTATTCCTGATGTCTTGTTTGAAATTGGTTAGCACACATCACTGCAGCTGAATCAGTTGTGACACTGAAACTGGATTTTGTCCTACTTCATCTAATGGATTATGAATTCTCGAAGTTTCCTTCTCCTTAATTTAAGCATCCTGTGCCTACATGGAGCTACAAATATGCACCTGTGCTAGCCTAGCACAGTCAAGCACTGATGCAGAGCTATTTTGTTTACTTTACTCAAAAAACAAAGCCCAGGCAAGGTGTACCTTTCTTCTCCAACCGTTCCACTTATCCTGACACCATATTACAATATCCTATTAATGTTTCAAGCATTTTACCCACTGCTATTTAAGTGGATATTAGATAATCCTAAAATGCCCTTATTTTTAGGTTGCTAGTAATTTTACAGTAATGAAGCAACATTAACAGAGCAAAATAAATGTGCAATTCATGATAAACAGCTACTTATCTTTATAGTAAGTCCTACTTAAGAGATATGAGGTCATGCCTTCACCCTTCATCTACACACCTTAGAGATACAAGAGTACATGACTTCAATAAAGACCCCTTGCAGACTTTAAAACCATGAATCAGTGGTTTATGCACTTGTTACCTCTGCTTGCAAATAAATCACAGACTCACCAGCAAAAGTTACTTGAAGTATTGTTAGTATTTTTGCTTATTTAGTTGGAGAGCACTTTGCAGATCACTGGTTTCACTCTGGCTGCCACTTTCTGGTTCCTCCATTGATGCTGTGCACTGCTCATGCACTCCTGTGTACCCAGACCAACTACAGTATCTAACAGCAACAAACAGCAGAAACAACCCTGCCCTGAAGAGCGAGCAGACAGCAAAGGGTGCACAAAGAGGAGGAAGAGAAGAAACTAGCAAGATACCTTTGCTGACAAGCAAGAGTTTCTGCAGGAAACTGTACATCAGCAAGTGGGGGGGGGGGGAGCACTTGAATAAATAAAAGGCCTCATGGTAAAGTATTCAAAATGTCAACTTAAAACAATCAGCAGTGCCCCTTCAACTACTCCTTTTTTACACAACCTTCTCCTCAAGTGGAAACACTGCACACAATTAGCCTTACTGAAGTCAAATCAGAAACTCATGTCTGAAGTCAAGCTATGTTTAGTGGGATGGGAGGCAATCTCTCCCCAGATGCAAGTGGTTTTACACACAGGGAACCCTACCGACACCAACAGGGCTCAGTTTATTCTAAATTAAGATCTGAAAACTAAGTCGTCCCCCCCCTATTTTTTTTCCTTTCCCTTATTTTTTCCCTTCCCCTTCAATTTTGCCTCCTCTTGCTTAAGCAGACAGCAAGGAATAAAATTTCAAAGAGAAAAATACACAATGAGCCCTGTTATCTCCAACACCACAGTAATAACATAACCCTCACAAATGAGCTTCAAGAGAAATCTGTTTTTCATGTTAAATACCATAGCATATTCTAGCATAACTGAATGTTTACCTCCATAACTGTCTTTTAGATAGGTACACTAAAATTTGGATTTTACTTCTTACATTTCCAAACTGGGCAACAGACAAAGCATTTCAGTCTTTGCAGAGTAGCTAAATTATAAATTATATATATATATAAATTAAAAAAATCTAGATTGCATTTAACATGTTAAAGTATGGCTACAATTAATCCTTCTAAGGCTCATCCAGAATTTATATTCCCTTCATAGGAAGGAGCCAAACAGCACTGCCAGTATACCAATCTGTGCACCTCTTCCAGCTGATCAGTGTCCAGGTTATTTGGCTTTCGATTATGAAACCCTTCTTTATTTCTGAATGGCAAATCAAAGTACCCAGGAACAACATGAAGCTTATTCACTTCCTCTCTCATAAATGCTTGGTTTTCTAGTAAGAAAACTATTCAGCCTTTTGCTCCTTAAACTAGAAGAGCTAAATGGCAAACCTTTCTTTTTTGACCTATTGCAGACAACAATGCAAGAATTCCTTGGGTCAAATCATTGCTTCAGTATTGTCTATGCCACTTCACACTCTTAATTTGTTGATGGACCAGAATAGCAATGCCACTCATTAGTTCTTAAGGCACTAGTAAAATTCCCATGATAGCTAAAGAAAAAAAAAAAAAAAAAGCTCCTTTTCTAAAGTAAGCACTAAGGTATATCTGAAAGCACGAGGATCTTGTAATTAAAAATGTGTCATTACATAGGCACTTTTATAAATGAAGCTATAAAGAGTACTGCTGTGATTATTCTACATTATATCAAAACTCATTCTTTTAAGGGAAGGTACATTAGGACACTTTAGGCTTTCGATCAAATTTCAGTATTACAAATATTACTATGTATGCTAAACACTTCTCCTACAGTATATAAAATTAATTAAGCTTCTAGAAATGAGCATCCAGAGATCTTCTTGACTGACTATATGTAATTAAGATTAAAAGATATGCATGCATAATGAAAGATAAAAAAAAAAGCTCCACAGTCAGTGCTAGAGATAATGATATTTACATGGATTTAAATACAAAAATATAACATTTTTAATAAGTTTTCTCAATAGTATCATCACCAGGCTGCCTCATATTAAATTTTTTCTTGCTACGTATTTACTGGCCTATCATCCTTTAAAAATTGTTCCTATAAGGATACAGTAACAAAGTATTTGAAAACCTTCCACAACAAGTCAGTTAAAAAACTAATGCCGGTATAATCTCCATTCTCATATATATCTGGACTTCTGAATACGTCTTAAGTTATAATATCAATATGCAAAACGAGTTTTTGGAAAGTTCAATACATTCTTATAATAAATTTGAAACAAACAAAAAAAAAAAAACACAAAAAAACCACCCCAAAACATTTATGTTTGGATTAAAAGATGACTAAATATTATGTCTCTCTCAGAGTTTGCTTTGAGTTAAAAGGGACATACCCTATATCCATTTTCACTCACTTCTGACAAGAGCCTAAAGAAGTGAGACAAGGGAAAAAAAAAAACAAAACAACAAGGGTCTCGGACAATACCACTTACACACCGCAAACAACAAATAGGGGAAATGGGGCTGACAGTATTATTAAAGATTGACAATGAGAATTAATGTGATACGAGTTTTTCTACTTTTCCTTCCTTTGCATATTATCAATGAGTCTCTAAAGCTAAAATTTTGCACTGAGTATTTCCTAGCACTGGATAGGCCTTAACCATTCTACAGTAGAAACACAAACAAAAATTATGGGATACTGTTAGCATATTTTGCTACTACACAGAAGAGTAAATCACAGGTTTATCTTACTTACTGAAAGGCACTGAAAGGAAGAAGGGTTCCCTCCTTCATTCCCTGCCTATGGACAGAATGCAAGGAATGCAGCTTCTGTTTCTCTATCTAAAGTTTAAGAAGTAAGACAAACAGAACTTACTACAAAAACTGTTATTCCGAGAGAAATATTCTATAAGCCTATTATAATGGACACTTGGCCTACAGCAGCCAAGAGCCAGACTTAGGACTTGCTACTAGGAAGGTAGAAGTCTGGTTGCTGGAAACAAGTACACTTAAAGAAGCTGAGAAGCAATTTGACTATTAGGAATATATCAGAAAGTTACCTTTGAATAAGACAGGCCTACAGACAAAAATGGAACAAAAACAAAATGGGAAAAAAAAAGAAAAAAAAGAAGAGGAATGCAAGATAACAGATTTGAATTTTTTCCCCCATAAAGTTCTCTTTACCGTAGCTCATTTTGCACATTTGTCCCAACAGACCTTTTCTACGTTGAGTTAGTAACTTATCAAGTGACTTCTGTAAAAAGGTAATACTGACAGAGGAAGCAACAGGACCTTTCTAGACATTTGCTTACTGACATGATACTCACCTTTAGGTAGGTATCAAAGCAGAACAAAAATGCAGAAATTATTCCTGAAATGTCATGTGAAGAAGTATACTCACTACAGACAGCTGCAGAAAAATGCAACCTATACAGAAAAGGATTTTGCACCTCAACTCAAGCAACTTCAAATGGATACTCCATGAAGTATCATATTAGTCACATCATGAACACACACACACACACCTCGTCTTACTTCAATGACAAGTTTAAATTAGTTGGCGAGCCAGGATCCTGCTCCATCTATGAAATACTCCATTTATGACCTCCAAAATCTAATTTTGTGAGAAGGACCAAAGAACAGCAATAGCTTCCTAGATGACATTTAAGCTGGAAAACAGCCCAGCAAGCTACCTGAAATATCTCTTTAGAAACTTGTTCCTGTCTTTCCCTGATGTAGCAGTTCTCCTTAATTCAGCTGCCTTGCTGGAAATCAGAGATAATTGTTAGAGCCTAAGGCAGTACTTCCAAGCCTGTCTAGCATTGAATACTGAAAAAACAACTTTCCAGATCTATCAGAGCAGGCTTCACCAACCAACTTCTCCACTGGTTCTCACAGCAACTTTGTAGCCAGTTTATGGACTGGCAGGATCTCCTGGGTTTATGCTTACTCGCTAATTTCCCTGTCATAGAGGTACCTGTGCTGGCAGGTAGGAAGCTTTTATGAATGAAAGGAAAAAAAGGGAGGCACAAAGTGCTTTGTGGCAGTGATGATCATAAATAGTTTGCTCAGACAGGGCTGTATCAAAGCTATTGCTCTGCAGTTGACATTGCACTCAGAAGGCTGACACCACAGAAGTAAAGCGGGATAGGTTTAGATCACTCTTTCTAGTGGAAACCATCACCTTACATAAATGGCTTCTGTCTCTTACTTCCAAGAGAGGAAAACATGACATTGTCCTGAACAGCCCACACTGTCCAAGACTTTAACTGCTTTTTATGTTCCCGCACGTATGTTCCCACTCCCACACAAATCTATCTAATGCTTTCCTCTTTCTATACACAACACCTCTTGCAGGCTATGAATGGTAACACTGGCATTTAAGAAAGGCAGAGAAGCAAAAATAATTCGTGGAGACAGCTTATTCCTCTACACCCTTGGAATGGCAAGCTGCAAGGAATCAGAAGTCATATAAATGAAGAGCTGTGTAATGACTTGTGTTTTATAAACCCTTAAACAGCATTTCAGGGGACACTCTCCTAGTCATGTATCATGTACCTCTTTATCAAATGCTAGCACCTTCCAGGACACTTATCTCCAAGACAGGAGATCCAGCATCAGCTGTCCCTCTCCTAACTCAGAGACAGCAGCAGAATCCTTGGATCTGGTTATCACCTTCCATGACATCCCTATGGGAAGGTCCCTGAGACTAACTGAAGAAAGCTAGACTTAATGCCCAAGTAAAGTCTGTTAACGTTTTAACAGAGACATTCTTTACTTAAAGGGTTAACAAAGATGTTATTTAGGAAGTACATCAAATAGCTTTAAGAAGCCCAATAATCCAAAGTGCTTGCTTAACAAATGTGTGTTTTGAAAAACAGAAAACAGTACTGTCAGTCAGAAAACACTGTCAGTGTTTTGAAAAACAGAAAACAGTACTGGCCACAAGCTAGAGATATTTCTAAGAGTGTATCATGCATTTCATTTTGTTACCTCCTTTACTCACTACCTTGATCCTGAGGTTAGGATCAGAGTCCTCTGCAATAGCAAGTGATATCACAGGCGTTCTTCTGCACTGTATTAGGCTACACTGGTGTGATTTGCTATTTCTCAGGATAAAAACCTGAACTGTTAATTTAGTTTAATGAAAGTGACACTGGGTTTGAGATGTTTTGAGGCATCCTTCAATATGCAATCCTAAATTTTACTTTTCAACATAACAAGGTTCTATAAGGCACAAGTTCACTTAAGAACCATTTACAAAATAGTGCAAGAATGCAAAACATAGCAAAGCCACAGTCTCAGGTTATATTATCCCTGAAAATAAATACATATATATATATATATAAAAATATATATATATATAAAAAGAGATTGCCCAATTTTGTAATGCATACCAGGTGGCATAACAGTCTGGAAATTGCAATCCATGTTTGCAAATCAAGAGTAAAAATATACTTTTCACTACAGAAATGAAAAAAAAAAAAAAAACAGAAAAATTCCAGAAATCTTCAGACTTCTCTGTAACGAGATGAAAGGAGGAAAAAAAAAAAAAAGTAGTATCTTCCATGAAATCTACTATCTGCAATATTGAAAAACTATAGGTTTTAATACTGAAATTAAATCCAGCAAGGCTAATGCTTAACACAAAGGAAATTTCACTTTTTAAAACAACTGGCCCCTCAAGAATCTTCCAAACCACATGAAACATGTATGAAACAAGTATGAAAGATCATCATCTTTTCTAACTGGTATAGTGACTAGTTAATATCATGGCTCCAGTGTAAAAAAATCCTTTAAGAAAAAGTTTTCAATTAAACACAATTAATCCACTTATACTCTATTTCTTCCAGCGTAAAGTATTCCTAAATTATGACCAAACATCCCAAGATAAAAGCCTAAAGGAAAGAAATTGTTTCACTAGTTTACTCCTTTGAAGTGCACGATTAATGTGTCAGTTACATGATGTATATGGGAGTAATATACTTCCGCTGCCCTAACGGGGGCTCCCTTAAACAACTCCTTATCTACCTCTTTTCAGAAAATTAGATTTTTACCATTATATTTCTTATTAATCCAGAACTCTTCTGTAAAAAAAACAAAACAACACCCACAAACCCCCCCCAAAAAAAACAAAAAAATAAAGAATAAAGTTTTCACAGTAAATGTTTATAGTAAATCCATCCATACCAAGCACATTTCTGCAGTTCTCAAGTCTCATAACCAATTTTAAGGGAAAAACAAAAAGATAAATTTTAACACTATTAGAACTCAGTAGTCTTGAGTATGTCACATACTTAACTTGACATAGATAAAACTTCAATTTAAAAAAAAAGAAAATAAAACCCCCAAAAGACAACGTAGGCTGATTAAGAACGTCTCTAGGATACAGAAATGGTAACAAGAACTCTACCTCATATTTTAAGGACAGTTTTATAAGCAAGGTCAGTACTTTGGGCTTACTTAATACCATTAGAATGGTGGCCCAATAAGGGTTTTCTCACAATAGATCTAAAGTGCAAAATTAGAGGGCGCCAAGTCATTAACTGAGCAAAAACTACATAGCTTGCAAGCTTTCTACTTTGTATACTACACACCCAATCCAATTTATATTGTTCTGATTGTCTAAAAATAAGCACAAAACTAACTTGAACATAGTTTTAATCAAAACTGACAATGATTTACATATGCATCTGAAGGGTGGGTGCACACATGGGATCTACACAATTAGAAGAACTTTGCACTAACACTATAAAGGCTGTACGTCATTATAAAATTATACGTTAAAAAATTATCACACTTTTCAGTCAGAAAAATCCAAGCAAGTTTTAAGAACTGCAGACTCTGATTTTCCCAGACAAAGAAGACTTAAGAGGAAAGATCCTAGAGGCACTATGCCTGAGGAACAGGCAGCAAGAAGCCAGTGAAGAACCAGTAAACAAATGATAATTCAATACAGGCCCTTCACCAAGAAGGACAAGCACCACAGCACAGGCCTGACAGAGGGGGGAGAGGAAAACATGAACCCAGAACTGATCCCTTACAGGAAAATATGCTAACCACATTCTCATTTGTGATTTCAATAAACACTGCTTACAAAGTCACACAGAGGAGCTCTTCAAAAAATGCATAATCCCACAGGGATTCTACTGACTATACATCGTTGCATGCCTCTTTTTTTTCCCTCGCCCCTTAGAAGAAGATTATTCAAAGGTTTCACAATTGTTGATACATTATACTGTAACTGCTATACTGATATAAGACTTATTTAGGTTCTTTTGCGTTAGCAGAAGTCTAGCATTGCTACTGCCTATTTATATTGGAAGATTTTTACCAGAACTGTAGGTTACAGGCAGAAAACAAGACCTGCATAATAAGAAAAGAAACTCTACCTGGAAATTAAAGCGTAACTCGCAATGTCAGTTACACATTATAACTCCATCCTAGTGGAAATTACTGATTGTTCATTATCTAGAGCATATTTGCATATCACCTAGATTTGCTGTATGTGTGTTGCCACAAGTATGGTCTGAAAAGAAGTAAAAGGGTACAGCAGCACTTACACTGACTGCATGATCTACTATACACATTACAGTAACATGTAGTCTCTTCAGTTATGCCTATTCATTCAGAGAGTAAGTGCTCATTTCTGGTATATGTATGTGTTTTCAAGCATACATACAAAGTTCTTACATTTCTTTCCCTGGACTTCCAGAGGCGTAGATGCCTACCTTTTAGCCAGCTGAAGTCAGAGGAAAGAATTTTAATGCTTAAGGTGAAATTAAAGTGGAGAAAGATACATGGGATAAATCTGGATCTTTAATTGGCAGCCAGAGATTTATAACTGAGTCTGGGTTTTCTAAAATACAAAGAAAGGAGAAAATGAGTTGTACATTACCTGAATAGACACCTTTCCTATTTTCATTATGGTTTCAATGTAGATGAACACACCAAATAGAACTAAAATCTTCACCTCATGTGAGAACACTCCATTTGTAACGCTTTCTCTTTTGTTTCAACCTTTTCCTCCTTATGTAATCCTTCCTATACCCTTACAACTAAAGTATCCTCATTTACATCACAAACTTTTTTTTTTATTTGTTAAGTAGCAATGTTAATCACTCCTTGACTATGATGTTACAGCTAACCCCATTTTCATGTCTTCCTATGGCTACAACTCCACTCAAGTGAAGCTTTGTTTCAGAAATAAATAAATAAATAAATAAACAGCACAAAAAACCCAACTTTTTTCTAAGCATTTAACTCTAGTGTCATTTTCAAAATAAATTTTGGGCAGATAACTCACTTTGAAAACTGTATCATGTTTTATAGTTAGGAATTCTGAAAACAATCCTGTAACCTGAGGTTTAGCCAACACTTTTAGGCTAAGCATTTTCCAGACATTTTCTACTGCTCTTATACTCCAGAGAACTGCAAAATAAATTGCATGTACATGAAGTACACTTTAATCTGGGCCTTCTTTTAAATTGCCTTCAAATGTACTACTTTGAAAGAAGAAAAAGTTATGAAAAACATACAGATTCGGTTTTACTTTTAAGAGCAATTTATATTGTTACAGGCAGCACAGGAAGTAATAATGCTGTGTTGGATAATCCTACTCATTGCTTTTAAGACCCAATACTCATTTACTTGGACAAATTACAGAATGCACAAGCCTTTTATGCCCAAATACCTCTTTCCACCACTTCTCAGTCGAAACTCCTCAGATTTAATTTTTTTGTTTGTTGGGTTGGTTTTTTGTTGTTGTTTTTTTTTAAACAGGTAAAATGCTCTGTTCATTTCTGAATGTTTATAAACAGGAAAATATCCTCCCCCCAGGTAAAAACATCTTAAAATCTCATCTGTTGGGATACTCTAGCACTTGAAAGCTGTGCAACACTAACAAGCAGGGCACACTGCCTCAGAAAGGCACTCTTAGGAAGGCCCTGCATACCCTCACAAGGACGACCTGGCTCAAGTTTCCTTCAGCTGGTAAGGCTCTGCACCACCACTCCACTCACATGCAACACCAAGACTGTACAGGATTTCACCCTCTTGCATGAGGCCTCTATGCGATGGTGTGGATGTAAGCCTAGCCACAGGATAGCTAAGGACACTTAATCCTAGAACTGAAATACTTTTTATTCACTTAAAAATCAGTTGGGTGCCATCAGGAGGATAGTTAGGACACAGGGGAAGTGGAAACCAGAAGAGGAATTGGAGTTCAGAATAGGAACAGAAAAAGAAAACTGCAGAGAGAGACACGTGCAAGATGCTGATGGGAAAGCGGAGAGTCCCAAAGACCCAACCAGTACAGCATGTGGAGCTTCAGACCCTGGTCCCAAAATTTCCAGATTCCCTCCTTTTGGTGAATAGCCAGTAGGCCAAGGACCAGTGTCAAGATGAACTTCTATCCCTTCTAATTAATGACACAGAGACTAGAAAGAAAACAACGTGTCTAGCTAAGATGCTTAAATGCCACATAAGTAAACCCGTATTACGGCTTTTAAGGTTTGTCTTTTTTTTTGGTCCCCAATAATTCTGGGAGAGGCACACAGATTTTCACAAGTGCCTTCTACTCCAAATATTTCAAGAGTCTATACGGAAGCATTAACCATTATGCTGCAGATAAAGTGGAAGGTATTTGTGTTATGAAGAATTAAGCCAATGCCTCAGTTTCTCTGTTTGTAATGCATGGCTGTCTCCTTAGTGAGGCAATATAAAAATATAACTCCTTCAAAAACATATTATAAATCACTTCCATGAAATTGTAATGAAGAAACTGGGGAGAAAACATTAATCCAGAATTTAGTTATAATTTTGGATAGCATGACCTGAACATGCTATCCAAATTATATATATAAATTAAAAAAGAAAAACCTCAGTGAGCAAACACCATGCATCCTGTCTAAAGAGACCAGAGTCCTCAAGGAAAAGCACCATTTGATCCAAAAAGCTACATAACAGGCATATGCAAATAGAACCTGACTTAAGACGGGAAAGAAAATCTTCATTCCACCATTTCTTAAATTCAGATTGCTTTGAGTATGCTATTTTAAGTTACTGAAGCAGAGGTTTGTGTACTGAGTAAGGGAGGGGTTTGTTTGTAACAGAACTTCAAGATGCTCATATAAACAGTTGACCTACATCCCTCTCAGTTTATGAACTGAAAATGAGACAAGTTTATGACACAGCAATACAAAAACTAAGCATCAGGAAGAACAGGTAATGAGATAACCCAAATCTCGTCTTTGCAATCTTAAATTGCTGGAGAAGCACAGAAACCAAGTGAAAGAATAAATGAAAAAGAGTAAGAAAAGTACAGGGACAAAAAAAGACAAACCAAAAGAATATATAAGGTAGAAAAAAGTGGTATTTTGAAAGAACAGGAGACAATAGAGGCTAAAGTGTTCTGCATTTATCTAAAATCCTGTCTTCAGATAAAATTAAATTCACAGCATTGTGTGCCTACACTGAGACTGGGAATGTCTTCATCCTTCCTTTGATGGAACATAGCTGCTCCTCTCCAAATTTAAATAGCAACCCAATTCAAAGTTTCTCATGCTAAATGAAAAAAAAAAAAAAAAAATAAAACCAACTCTTAATAGTTAAAATTTCAAAGCATATTTGATTATCACAAAAAAATGTAAATGAAATATTACAAAATTAATGTGTGAAGGATATGACCACCTCAGCAGTGTTGCATAGACTATTATCACTATTATATTTATCACTATTATACATACTATCACTTCATATATCAACCGAAATTTAAATTAGCTCCTCGTTACAGATTTGTAATTCCAAAGTATCACTAAGAGTTGCATTCTTACTTAAGGGACATATTTCCATCAGTAATCCAGCCATCAGTAATTCTGGGTTTTTTTGAAGATTTTATTTTCCCAGTTTGACAGTGTTCACAGAGGTCAGGCTACTGACAGGAGGAGGACCTGGTCAGGTTCCCGGTGAAGGACAAGACCTTGCTGTGGAATCCAAACCAAACCCACTCTACCAGTGGCTATCCATCTTGTTGCAATATAGCACCCTTACCCTGTCACCTCTGCGAGAAAAACACTAAGTGGTTTTTCAGAGGAAAGAGAGAGAAAAAAGAAGAGGAAAAAAAGGATAATGTGGGCAGAACCACACTCTGCGTACAGAGAGAAGAAACACACCACCAAAGGGAATCTTCTTTTGTTAACCAAGGCAAAACTTGGTATGTTGTATGGGCTTTACACTATAAAGCACGAGAGCAACTAATTCTGCAAGACCATTTTCACTTTTTCTTTCCTGTTTCAGTGTTAGAGTTCAACACTGACAATTATTTTAAATGCTCTTCATGCATAACAATTTCAGAAGTCTACCTTCTTAGTGAAATGTCATTCTCTCGCAGTTCTACACACTTTTTTTCCTTTCCTGTAAAGGCAGTAACAGATATATTTCAAAGTGTCACTACAATTATTAGTGACTAAGAGTTTTCACAGAAAACATGTTCACAACCAAAACATCCATACCTCAGAAGGATCAAAACATACCCGCACAGTTTAATGGAGTGACATGGCAAGGGCAGCATTAAAGGGATGTCAGGTCATTTTGACCCTGCACTAGTCAATGAGACTATCCATTCACTCCACAAGCTGCAAGTCAGAAAGGCAGACACTAAATAAGCCTGACATAAAAATTCAAAGTTTTACTTAAATAGAGAGGAAAAGGGAGGGTTACAGATCTTCTACAAAAATCTAATATTTCTCATAAAAAGCAAGTGATACAAGGAGTGCAAGATAATCACTAATTTCACAAAATTAAATTATATTAACAGGACAATTGAGCATTGACAGTAAAAAGTGTGTGCAGCTCTTCACACAAAATTAAATAGGAAATTCTTTCCATAAGACTCCTCCCTCCTACCAACCCACCCCCCGCGAACCTTGTGATACCAACAGTTTCCTGACACAGCTGTGCTCAAACCAGGCCAAGAAGACTCAAGAGATAAGATGCCAACAACCACCAGGGCCTCCTTGACATTAGCAGTCTTCTCTTTCCAGTGGACAGAAGGACAAAAAACAGCTGTGGTGAGGGAACTCTAGAACACACTCTTAAAAATAAGACTGGGCACATGAACAGTGAAAGATACAACTGATGTGTTACTCTTGCACTTGGCTCCCTGTATTACTACTCTAGAATAAGAGGGAACAATACCAAACAGAAGAGTGGAACATATTTACTATGAAAACAATTCATTTCTCCTCTGTAAACGCAGTATTAATAACAGGCTAGGCCAGGGCTGACAAACCAAACACAGAACAACATGGCCTGGCCTGCACAGGCTCTTCCTCTCTGGGATGCTTCCCCTGTCCTTGTCCTGCTCCTTACGTCGCTTACCCAAGGTGCGTGCGTGCTCCACCTTGGCTAGGGCACAGTCCCAGCCTTTCTATGCCAAGAACATGGCACTTGGGAGTCCCTCAGTGCCAGCAGACAAATGTCCTTCCTTTCCCCAGAACCACAGTGCTCCAGCTGCGTCCCAGGGCTCTTTGGAGAGCCCAGAATTGAGAAAAACACAAACCACTGCTATTCACAAGGCAAAGCTGAGTAACAACAAACTTGCTTTTGACATCCTGCTCCTCATCACTTGCATACTCAGCAGTTCCCCAAGAACAGGAGGGATTGTCTCCTCATGGCGAGGATAAGAGGATGGTACCCCCAGGCCTCCAGGAAGGGTGGTGCAGCGCTTTGAGGTGTGGGAGTGTGGGTGTGTGTGCGTGTGTGTGTCCGTCCCAGTACATAAGCTGGGTCAAGAGTTTCTTAAGATCCACAAAGGAAGAAGGCACAGGCCTTACTGCAGGCTGTCACCTCCTGTTGCTACCCACTCTCCCACTGCACAACCCAAGTCCATCCTAGAAGCAAAACCTATTCATATAGAAACGGCACATCTCTATCAATCTATACAGATACACGCTGTTTGGCCTCAGGAAGGGCAAGAGTAAGCCTCATACAGGGCTTCTGGTGTCATAAATACTGAGGTTTACAAATTTTTCAGCCTTTCAAAATGACCTCTATGATTGACAAAGAGGTCTGAGGGCTGACTACTTCCCCCACCCCAAAGTACTGGATACCTGACCTAAGCACTGCTAGAAAATTAAATCATTTCAATTGTTCAGATACAGCAATCATTGAAAGCATCTATAAAATCTCACTTGTTCTTAATGCTGAGACCTAACGAAGTCACTACCCGTTTGTTTAGTTTTACAAGCACCTATCTACTTCTTCAGACCTCAGATCGCTTTGAATCCACTCTTCACTGAACCACAGGATTCCTCAGGGAAGGGGGACCTTGTAAAATGAAGCACATGGGATAGCAGTAAACAACACTACAAAAATTTAACTTTTATAAGGACAGTAACAGAACCAACAAAGGATGTATCTGTTTTGGCCTTGGATTTCAAGACTCTCAACTTTTGATCCTCTAGTCTAACATTTCAGCTCTGCTCCTAACATAAAAATAAAGCACCTACTTCAAGAAGTTGTGAAAAATGAGAACCAAACTACTCTGTAATGAAGCTATAATTCTTAATAAATCCAAGTTCTGTCCTTTAAATTATTTACATATGACAGGTTTGTTCTGCCCAGGTGTTAACCCACGAGTAAGACATGATGCAGCCTATTATTTAACATGTTATCTGTAGCCTGAATTCAAAAAGTATGAGAAAAGTTACATTCAAAAGAGCAAAACATTGCTAAGACTACAGCAAGATGTGTACAAAAGCTAAGAGAACAGTATAATTTGATCATAAATGTCACCTAAAATACTGAAAAAGTGGTTTATTTTCAAGCATATTTAAAGTTTGCTCTCAAAGTTGCATTAACGCAATTAACATCTCCCTTTCACATCTGCAGCAACCACAGGCTTTCAGAACTACTAGAGTTACAGAGCAGAGTCAAATTATGCAAGAGGTCTCTGAGAAAGTCCATGTACCTGTGAGCCGGAACCCACCAGGTTTTTTCAATTAGAGAAACAAGTATCCACTGCATTACATAGTGCTTTCAAACTGTTGTTTCCTTAAGATATGCCAAACTAATACTCTAAAATTCTGCAAATGCAGAGGAGTAACATACCTAACTGTGCAAATATGATATTTGATATTCCTAAAACAAGCAGAGATGCTGTTTGGCCATAGTCGCTAACAGGGAAAATATTTCAGATGTAAATACCCACAATCAAGAACTATGTAGGATGTATTCTGCTTCATACCAGTGGGGATGAAGCCTCTAGGTGCTAACAATACAAGAAGCGTTACATAAGACTATGCACTTATTTTTAGAAGCACATTACAAAATTAAGTACTGCACTGGAATCTGTTGCAGAGCCATGGACAGTTACATCAATGTGCACAAAGAACAATTGCTCAGCTGGAGCAGAATATTAGATTTGATTCAGACTGGAGTTCTCTCCTGCTAATCCCCAAAAATACTGAACCATCTGAGACTAAGAAAGTTAATTTGCATCCATTAAAAAAAAAAAAGGAAATTGCACTACTAATCATAAATGCAGACATATTCTTTCCTATGAGCAGCAGAACTAATAAAGAAATAGTTTCTTCCAAACCTGTTCTTTTGTTTCTTAATACTTCTCCCACACCATGATAATGCTCAATTTCCTTCTTTTCCACATCTCTTCATGATTCTCCCCTGCCCTGGTCCAGGGAAAAGAGTTGTGGTGCAGACACGGGAAGTCTGCCTGTGTTCACAGGCTGCCTGACCAGCTGCCATCCTGCAGAACACATATTAGACCCGGGCTGACTATCTCCTTTCCAAGATGATGCACTAATTTCAGCTTCTTTCCTCTAGCTAGACACAGTTTTCTGAGGTTTGTAGGACCGTAACTTGAGTCTTACTTCCTCTTGCTGATTTAAGTTTCCATATATAAATACAAAGTATAAATTCAGTTAAATGCTTACCTCCTGATTTAACTCAAAAGTTAGGTTACCTATATATACTTCACGTATTTTAAATTTTTATATATACATACACATATATACACTGGGAAAGGACAGGCAAACCAAACAATCTCATAAATCACACCTCCTGAGAAAAAGTGAACCAAAGCTTCCTAGGTGTTTGCTTTTTTAAACAGTACTAGATACCACAGAATGAATCCAGCATGCATTTGCCTATACTTAACTTTTTTCTTCCCTCACCATCTGCAATTTTCACTGTTCCTCTCATTCTTACCAGTTTTTAAGAAATTACAGCTAACTTCATCACGCGTCACACTGCTCTTCAAAAGAACCCAACCTGAATTCAGCAGAGTGGCTTCCTTTATTTCTTGTAGATACAGACATAAGCACAATCTACTATCAACAGATTTTTACTACCACTGTTCATTCACTTGCAGCCTATGGTATTTCTCTTCAGGCTATTTGCTAAGTACACTAACAGCATGGTCTGTGGACTACACTTAGTCAACCAAGTTTTAAAATACACTTCTCCAAGTGTTTTGTTTTAAAAAAATCAGCTTTGCAGATGCACATATTCACTAGTATAGAAAAGTCCACCAGTTATATGATGGAATACACATGTGCTGCAGTTAAGGGGCAGTTAAGATACCTGCTCTCAGCCACTCACTCCTGGCTTCCAACCAGACATACACTTGGTCACCCCAGTTTTCAAGACTTATTGAGCTATTACTAGAAAAACAAATTCAGCCTGGTGGCACATTTAAGAAACAGTGGCTTGAAATTCAATCTACAGCTAATATCAACCACTTGCAAATTCCTAATTAAACGGTTCTGAAAATACTACTTTCCATCAAGCATATACTGCTGGTTGTCACAATACGCACCTGCCCAAGGTAAGGAAAGTTCAAGATGTTGGTGCCCTTCTGAAAACTACATTTTATCTTACCAAGAAATTTGGAAATTTCCTGTTTCATCATGGATGTCCCACAGCATGTATGTTCTTATATAACTCAACTTCTGTGAATTAAGGGGAAAACAAATAATGTATTTATTGCCCAAAATATACCAGTCTGAAAGTTCCAAAAAGCTCTTAAGAAAGAAGTTAGCTCCACATCACAATAGCACAGGGACATGAATCTTCTTTAACCTCCACCACAACACAAAAAGACATTCTCATATATAATGCTGATCCTAATCAATTTGATCTTGAAGAATCAACTTACTAGAAATGCACATCCACATCCAAAATTGAGATTTCAACATTAAGGTACCTTTCTACTTTTTGATGATGCTTTTGATATGTTGACAAAGGTACCACACAGCAAAGTATCAAGAACAGTACTGCCACTGCAACAAACTAATCAAATACCTCATCTAAAAAGTTTTTTCTACTGTGAACAGTTTTACAGGTTCTTCTTCTAACATTCAGCTTCTAACGTTCAGAACTGCTCCTCATCAGTTCAGTCTTTCAAAAGCTGACATTGCATATAGCTGATCTCTTTTTGAAAATCTTTCAGGTCTCCACTTCTCCACGCCAAAAAGCATGGTATGACGCCAAAAAGCATGGTATGAACTTCAAAGAAGGGAAGACCTTCTATGCATCTTTTAGCCTAATTATTCATTACGTAAAATGCCCACTTCACAGCCATCTCCTGCTTTTTTTTTCTTAGATATGTTTACATGCAACAAGTACTTTCTCACAATGGCACTACTTCTGAACGGTGAAAGACTCCAACCGTATACCCGAACAAGTCCCCTACGCAGTAGGGCAACAGAAGGCAGGTCAGCAGACCTTTTTTCCATCATTATAATTCTCTTGTAATACTTCCTTTGCAAGAAGATTTCACAATTAGAACAACAACAACAAAAAATGCATTGAAAATAGTTACAAAGAATAGTCGAGTCTACCTTAAAGAATGCAAGGCTTTAGTAGGCTGGAAGAGGAAAAAAAACAACCAACCTGATGCAGTCATACAGACTGTATGACAAGTATACAAGCCACTGACACAAGCATTACTTATTTTGCACTAGGCCAGGCATCTTCCTAGAACCCTTAGACAGAAGAGATATGTTACATGAGTATTGTCTGTGTTACAAAGGCAGGCTTAGAAAAATCTGCTTGCCAAGAATTGCCTACAAATCTAAACATTAACAATTTATAATTTAAAATAGTTCGTGGTTGTTTTAATGGAATTAGACATACTGGTTCTTTTTGTGCCTGGAAAGCCCTTGCTATGGTTTCCAAATACACACAGATTTAGACTGAAATGAAAATGTTGTGGACATACAATTCTGAAACGTAAGGACAAACAGCGCAAGTGCCACCCACTGAATTTCGTATAGGACCCTTTTGAGGTTTTTAAAATTGCTTTCCCTGACAATGTATGTTAACTGCTACTGGTATCTAGTTCCACAGATGCCTTGAACCATGAAAGTAAAACATGGGAAAGCATTATCTTCTTACTACAGACTAGAATTTGGCTATAAACTGGTTAAATGACTTACCCAGTCACCCATCTCTTCAGCAGGTAACCCAAAGACAGAAAGCATGCTCCAGCTCTTATGCTTATGCTCAATCCACTGGATTACTGCTCTTTGCTCTCTGCTCAGAGAGAGTAATACGAAGTAGGGGTGTCTATTTTACTTCCCACAAATGCACAAGCATTTTATACTAGTTTTCATTTTAAATAAATATACCTTTTTACAAATAACTTGACCGCAGCCAACTATATTCAAACATCATCAATATCAAATGTATAAAAAAAAAATTAAAACCAGAACTTTAATGAACTTCTGAAGTATTTTCAAAGTACTCACTGAAACAGAAAAGAATCCCAGCCAACACGGGGTACAGGATGACACTTAAAAATTCCCCCCCAAAAAACAAATCCAAATCAAAAGAAAACAGAATGAAACAATGGTTTACTTATTAATAAATTTCTGACCAACAACTCTTGCAATGCAATTCAACACTGAGAACATGGGTTCAGACACATCTTCCTCAAAAGAGGAGGATACGTCTGAAAAAAAAGCCTCAGTTACAACCAAGTTTTAACCTACCACCATAATCTGATAGAAATCCTCATTAAGAAATGTGGAGAGCTGTGAAATTAAACAGATGAGCAGAGTAAAGAGCGGTCAGATGGCAGAGCATGCAAGTCAAGGGGAAAAAATAATGCACGCTTTTCTGTAATGCTAATGATAACCAACGCTACCTCAAGACAAATTAGGGGGGCTCAGTAACCACTTTGGGCAAGCACCATTTACACTTTCATTTAGGGCCTATTTCACAAGCAGACCAGAAGCTGAGCTAGTACACACTACCACAATATAAATACTTCATTTCCAGCACAGATTTATAAATGAAAGATAAAATATAAACTAAAAGCAATCTGCCTTTTATTATTTTTTGCTGATACAAAGACACAAAGATTTTAAATCCTACACAGAAATCTCTTACTGATTAGCAGAGACCATGTTTGGTATACACACACCTCCTCTAACAAAAAAAATAATTCCGTAAGGACAATTTTAAACATCCTACTGTGCAGTAATTCCATTTGACACAATTCTTCCTAAGCTATTACAATGCTCAATAAAAGCACAGTTAGCTGTCAACATACAGCACCCATCCTGAAGACTCTCACACACAAAGTTAAGTGTCAACATGCAAGTAGGTGCTTTTAAGTCAATGAAACTACCCACAAACTTTCAGTTGTACATGTGATTTCACAGGAACCTGGGTCAGGAGTCCAATGCAACACACAAACAGAACATATGTACTAACATATATTTGGAAATAAAAAAATAAATAAATAAATAAAAAGGGTGGGTGGGGGAGGGAAAGGCAAACCCTGTTCAGGGAACACAACTGAAAGAGGCTGGTTTGAATGGCTCAGTACAGCATATTTGAGACATCAGGATAAATTTCAAGCAAAAATATTAGCAGATCTCCGTTATGCAGAAGAATGTTTACATACACATTTTTATTTATTTATACCTCAAAAGCCAAGATGAAGTATAGTTAACCTAACTTGAACTTCTTGGCTGTTGACAACAAGTACTGTAATTGAGGCAGACCCTGTACTAATAATAATTTTTAAAAATGGGAAAGCCTGTATCACTTAGAGAGCAATCATTTAAATCTGTGGCAAATAATACTGTTTTGACTTACTATTGTACTGTACTTCTATATAAGCTGGCACAGAACTTTCTATCTAAACTCACATTTAGAAATATTCTCAACAAATACAGCGAATATTCCTCCAAAAATTCAAGAATTTTTTAGATTTTTTTTTTTGTACACATTTTTTAAGGTACCTTTTAAAAATCTATATTCAAGCCCATTACAATTTTTAGGGGAAACACAAAAATAAAGTTGAATACAAGCACCTCCTTACTTTAGAAAATTCTGTACTTGGAATCTTAGGTGCACTTTCTATACTACCTCATTACAAAACAGCAATTCAGCGTTTCTCTTAACTTTCCAGATCAAGCCAGAAAGCCAGGTGCAAGAAACCTCTATTTTAATTCACCTATGATGCATTTTCAAGCTGTGTTCACTTCTTGAGTCAATAACGAGGAGCAAGAGATTTCTGAATAAACAAAGTTATGATACCAGACGGCTTCAAAGCTATGATGTGGTTACAACTTTGCAATTACTACACAACAGACAGACCCCTGCATCAACACAAAAATTTAGAAGAATGTTACTCACAAGCTACAGCAGAGGCTAAAAATGCAATGTTTCTAATTTCAGAACTAAACTCTATGTAGACAGAAATGCATTTATAAGTATTGTAAATAGCAGGAGAAATGCTTCCTGACAGCTACCACTCCACTGTGAGCACACAGAACTTTCATATGAAGGACCTGAGGTACAGACCAAGATCTTCAGGCGCAAACAGCCACTTATAGGACCAGTTTTTAGCATCAAACTTCAGCACATGGTAACTGCCCAATTTTTTCCACTGAATAGCAATTCTCTAAAGTTAGATTCTTTCAAAGAGAATTCAAAGAGATTTTTTTATAAATTCCAGGGATTTTTTTTTAATTATTTTCAGTTCTTACCCAAGGCCTTTGCTTTCATTTTACTGACACATAAACAAACAGGTTACAATAACAATGACTACTTTGACAGCAATATTAAGTTTCTTGAAGAGAAATGTAGACAAGGTTTATCTGCTACTACACTGTTAAGCATTATCAACAACTTCCTGAAAGTGAAAATAGACTTGCAAGTCATGTCAGTCAGCTCATGATAGCGAGTATTCAAATCCCTTCCTAAAATCAGAAGCAGTTGACACCCTGAAGTTTAGCATGTCAGCTGAATTCTCAGCATAAATAACAGTGGAAGTTAGGGAGGGTGAGAAGGCATTGGACACTCACAGAGTCTCCAGGATCATAAAACTGGATCTTGTGAGCTGTGTTCTATGCCACTGTAAAAGAACTCAAAGTACATACACACACACACACAACTATTGTTCCAGGTCCAAGCAAAGATGCCTTCGCAATATAAACCTAAACGATTATTTTGCCCTTGCAGGTCTTTACAAGTCTTAACATGTAACCTCAAGAAACATAAAGGTTTCCACTGACTGATGTGACAGCAGGCCTGATCATCTTAAACTCCCTTCCCCCAGCTGAAGAGTTAAGACTAGCAGCCAGCCACCAGCACCAGATGTTACTGCCGTGAAGGCACACAGGAATATCTCCTTCACACACACACATAAATATACAAGGAGACAAAAAGTTCTTACCTTCCCCTGGGGATAAAAATAGCACAAAGTTGGAAACAAGTTTTTCCCAAAGAAAACAGACTCGCAGTAGAAATGAAAACATGCTTGTGGTAGATGTGGATCAGAAGTTGCTGATCCACATCTAACACAAGCATGTTTTCATATTCTCGTATTACAAAATCTCCAAAACAAACTTAAATGTAACTTCATGTATAAAACTGACCCCAAAACATATCTGCTAAACCTATGACACCTATAAGCACAACCTTGTTTCTGTCAGGAGCACACATACACTAACTACAGCGTAAATACTGCTGCCGCTTACACCCTTCCCCACCACACTGGTGTCCCTAACCTGTCACCCTGTGCCACCTCCTCCTCCAGCCTGCACCTGAACCCCCAGGTCAGGTTCACGCCAAAGCTCCATACCGCCGACCCGGCGGGCAGGGGAAGGCCAGCTTCTTCCGCCGGGAGCAGCGCTCAGCGAAAGCAGCTCGGGCCGTTTCAAGTTTGTTTTACAAACACGTCCGAGGGAAAACCAGAACCTGTTTATACACCGCCTTAACGGCGGCCAGGAGGGCAGTGGAAAAGGCACAGGCAAAACATATATAGATATATTTCGAGATAAAAGCAGCCAGCAGCACCCCTCTCTCACCCCTTTCTACACTCCTGGCCTTCCCGACGGCCAGCAGAGCAGGCCGCAAGGCCACTCCGGCGAGGCGCGCAGCCCGGGACCGCCCCGGAGCGGGACCGCCGGCAGCCCCGGCAGTGGGTGGCAGGTTTCGCTGCCCCGACCCCTCGCCCGGCGGAAGGAGGCTGCGGAATAGGGCCTGGCGGAAGGGCAGCCCCGCCACAGCACGGAGACAGGCTCGGCGGGAGGAAGGAGGGGGAAGCGCGGAGGCGGCCTCCGCTAGGCCTGAGGCCGGGCCGGGGCGGGCGGCGAGTCAGCGGCGGGAAGGAACCGTCCCGGGCGGGCCGAGCGGGCCGCAGGGCGAGCTGCCAGCGGCGGCCGTGGAGGATGCGGGGCGCAGGCACGGCTGGGCCGCGGCCTCGACCGGCCCCGGAGAGGCGCCCGGCGGCCGCCGCCGCCCGCGGCCGCGGAGGAGAGCGGAGGCAGCAGGCCGGGTCGGGCCTGAGGCTGCGCTCCCGGCTTGGGCGCCGCGCGTCCCCCCCGCTCCCCCTCGGAGACAAAAGCAAACGGAAACCCGGCGGGACGGCCCTGGGACCCGCAGGGCCCCTCCGCAGGCCTCGCCGCCTCCCGGCCCTCCCTCATCGGCCCGCGGCCGGTACGGCGGCAGGTCCCGGTGCAGCGGCGGGGGCCGGGGAGGGGTTGGCCAGGGCCGGACTCACCGCATGAATTTTCTTGTCCCTCGGATCCAAGATGGCTGAGTATCCAGCAGGAGGATGCTGGGGGACCAACCTTTACCCTCTGACCCGGCCGCCGCCGCCGTGACCCCGCCGCAGCTCGGCCCGGCAGGCAGTGCTGAGGGGCGTGGGCAAGCGCAGCCGCACGGCTTGGCGCGGAGCGGATCGGAGCGGCCCCGCTGGCAGCGGCGCACGGGGGTACGGGGAGGAGGAAGAAGGAGTATAGAGACTTGCTCGGCTGCGCTCACTCCGCCTCCCGCGAGAGACGCGGCCAAGCGCTTAGAGCCGGGCCCGCGGCGGGTCACGTAGGCCATAGGGCTGCCGGGCCCTGCTGTGCTCCGTAAGGCCTAGGGCAGGCGACGGCGGCGGCGCTGACAGAAGCGCAGCGGGCCGGGTGCGCGAGGCCCGGCCCAGAACCCGTTTTGTGAGGGGAGAGGACGGCTCAGGCGGCGCCCAGGCCGGGTGCGCCGGGCCGGGCCGGGTCGGTCAGTGGGTGTAGGATGAGCAGGGCCTGGGCGCAGCGGTGCTCCCGGCCCTTCTCTCCCCCTGCTGAGGCAGGAGCCACCAGGAATGCGGGGGGTTGTGGACACCTACCCTGGGCGGGCGGCCGTGGTCCCCCAGTTTGCGCCTCAGCGTCCTGAGGGGGTGTCCCATCCCCTGTGTCCTTAGCCTGTCCCCGCTCCCTGAGTTACAGAGCACAGAAGGCGCGGCCTGGCCTCAGTGGAGGCTGAGCTTTCGCCTGCGGAGGATCTGGGTAAGGAGGTACCCTGCTGATTGGGCAAATTGTGTGAAAGTTGGTGTTTTCTCTGTCCGTGAGGTAGCAGCGGGCCCCGTTTTCTGCTGTGTCTGTTATCAGAATGGAAAAGCACTACCGAGATAACGTGACTGGACTTTTTTAATTTATCAACCCTGAGAACATATATGTTTTAACAGTGGCTTCAGTACATCAAATGCTGATGCACAAAACATTCATAATGCAAATTATCAACAGTAGTAAAGCTATGCCTGTGCACAAGTGTTTAAAGGATCGAGACCCACATTATTTGTGGACTGACTTCTCTGCTTCATCAGGAACACCAATGACATTTCTACTTTGTTGTGAAATCATCACAAAGCTTAAAAATTCAGAAAGATAAGCATATTGCACTCTGCCAGAAGTAGCATGGTTTTGCCAATAATTTCACAGACACGTAACATCTGTCAATGTAGACATGTTCTGGAGATGAGAGAACACAGTCTTTCGTCTAAGGCAGGACACAAGACGGTTTCTTGCTGCCACCACCTTCTTGTGCAGTGCAGTTGTGTGCTGAGCATGGGTGCCATGGCATGGGAATGAATGTCTATATGCTCTGTCCAGGAAAATATTGTTATTCCAATATTGATATTTTGTTAGTATTGTTATTCCAATATTTTAACATTTCCTTTGTCATTCAAATACTCATACATTTGGTATAAACAAACCATTAAAACTCACCATAAGTGACATCCTAGTCTGAGTAGAGTATGAACTTCTGGAGTACTTTCGTTGCTCAGTCTGAAAAATCAAAGATTGCACCACATGACAAAGGCAGCACTTTCAGACTGAAAAGTGGTGAATGTTATTAGTCTTCACTGTCACTGAACAAGCTTTCTATAGTCTCATTGACACTTTTACATACATTCATAAATGTTTCGCTTCATTATGCCTCACTTTACACTTAAGTGGTCTTGAGTTTCTTTTTCAAAAGCTGATTTTTGTTACTTTCCCCTAAAAGATGTAATTTAAGATTTATGATACCCAATGATAAGATGCAAGTAAACTAAGCACCTGTCATTGTTACTGCATCTCTGTGGACTGATCTCTCTGTGCACAGAGATCAAGTCAGAGACACAGATGTGGACAGATCTGTCCACATCTCTGTACAAAAGTACAGTTTACATGCAAATTAATTTAACATTTATAGGACAAGAAGCCTGTATAGTTCATCAGAGCGAGGGAATGAAAATAAATGGGTTTTCATGTCTTTGACTGGTTAGCTTAGTATAAGAACCTAACTAGCAATCACAATGTGTGTAAATTCAGTTACAAAAGATCTAACTTGCCCTTCTGCCTAAAACTCTGTTTAGTTCAGGAGCCCTGTCCCTCTGGGTAGGTGTGTATTTGACTTCCTCATTTGTTGTCTTAAAGAAAGTGAAAGCTGTTAGCATTTTAATGCTTAAAAATAACCTTTGAAGCTGCTAAAGAAGATGTATTGTCATGTATGTTTTCATATATTTGTTTATTTTTAGTTTCTGCTCAATGTGTTTTTCCACAACGGTGAGGCTTGTTTCACATAGTTCCACCTGCTTAATTAAAGAGGTGTCCTGAGCTCATTTAATTCAACAGCTGCTAATCATGTGCGGACACTCCCAATCCATTTTGCACCTTATATTGTGTGGTTTGACCTCTACAAATAGATACACATTTGTTACTTCTAATCTCATTTAATCAGTGGTCTCTTATTCTTTTCCCCTTGACTTATTTCACAGACTAGGCTGACACACATCAGTTTTTAATCAATATAAGAATGCCCACAGGAGTCAACATGCAAATTTTTGTCCGTGACAGCACAAGTGAAGGAACTATGATATATGATGGCAGCTATTACAGAAAACATGTTTTGCAGGTGACTGCATGTGCAGTCCCATGCAGTCAGCAATTCATGTGGTGCTGTTAAAGTCAATCAGCACAGTCTTCTACCTAATCTTTGTGAAAGCCAGGGCCTTAATGTGCATAATGTTCTATAGCAGTCATGATATTCATGTAGTAGCCATTTGGATTTCCACCTGCCTATTGCTTCTGCTGAAGTCCACAGGGGTCTAAAAGCTTACAGCATCTGACTGGAAAATTTGGGAACAGGTCATTCAGAGAGACACGTGGTCAGAATCCCCCAGTACTTTACTGTAATGGCTCTGGGTGTTCACTGGAAATTCACTGCAGTTTTTCTGAACCTTTGCTCTTGCTTATTTGTGGATCCTTTTTGTCTCTGTTCACAGTGTTACCTATAGATGTGGGCAATGCAGTGGCAGAAGTGGGAGGAAGGTGAATTGCATAGAGTATGTGCAGGGCACAGTTAGGGTGTTCCACTTTACCAAAACATAAAATTAAATTAGTTGTAGTAAGACCACCACCCTTATCATGAGTGCAGGCAGAACATGGTGAATACCCAACCTTGTAAGTTTTTAAATTAAACAAAAAAAAATGTGTTGGAGTGCAGCAAGGCTCTTTTCTTCTTCCACCTACAGATTGTCCCAGTATTTCTCAGGAAAAACAAATCCAGTACAATCACCTAGAGCAAGGGTTAGCAGCTTCTCAGTCATGGTGAAACAAGCTGTATTTTTCTTTCTAAAATTAGGCTTTAAGTCCCTTAGAAGAAACATCTTGAAGCAGAAGATAGTGCCCCCTGATTGCATGGTGCATTTGATTGGCTAAAACAGTGAAATACCTCTTCTGAAGGAGGCAGGGTTTTCTCATTTCTGCTGAACTCGCAGCTACTTGAGACTCCTGACTTGGGAGCAGCAGCTTCTCACAGATATCTTTGTTGCTGCATGAAGCTCTGAAGTCTGTCAGTTGCTTTCCTTGGAAGAAAGCTGTAGGGTTGCAGCACTGCTCTGCATTAATCTTTGCCCTGGAAGAACATAGCAGATAAAAATAGTCTATCTGATTTTTTAAATACTTCTAAAACACAAGGATAAAGGTGTGTCAAAGTGTACACCAAATTTGATATTAAAGATCTTACCACAAAGAAGTGTTAAAACATCTTTTTCATTAATAAAAGCAGTAATGCCTCTCATTTTCTTACTGTATTTTCTCATAATTCTTAATTATTACACTAAAATGGAGCACAAAATACTTAGATTTGGGAGGACTTGATTAGTTAGTTTGAATTTTGCAAGTTAGCCTCTAATTTCTAGTTTATTTAGGAAAGGTAAAGGAAGATTTAGCTGTTTCCATGGCACTGTCCCTATCTATCCTTTCACTCCTACAGGGGATTTCCTGGGATGGCTGCTGGCAAGGGAAGCCCTATAAGTGCAGCTCCATTACTGTTTTAGTGTTAAAACGCATCACAAGGTATCCACACAGATGGCCTCTCATCTGCTGGATTTGTATTTTCCAGGAGGGGATACTGGGAACAGAAGTATCTTTATCTCAGTCTCTCATATTTTTACTATCAGGAAGCCCTATCTCAGCCTTCTGCTTTAGTGCCTTCAGTGTCTGATTTAGTGCTAATTATACCAAGTATCAGGGGAAAAAAATTACCAAGTTTAAAAAGAAATCTGCCAATTCTGGAAAATAATATGACCCCAAACAGGAGCTAAAATGTGGATTTTCCAAAAATAAGATGGTTCACGCTGCTGCTAGCAACTCAAAGAGTTCTGCCAGAGTGCTAGTAAATGAGAGGATAAATCAAGAGCTAGAGATAGCAGCAGTTTCGAGTATTTCTTAAGACAAAGGGTAATACTGCAGGAGGAAATACGTTCTTCCAGAGGAGACAAAGTATTAAAGAAGCACAGCCAGCAGCAGAGTAGGTGCTGACTGACATTCCCAAGCAAGATTATCCATGGAAAGATGGGAGTTATGACAGTGGTGACAGGGGAATCCTTCCTATCTTAGTTCTCAAGAGTGCAGTCAGTGGCACTCTTGCTGGTGGTCATTGGAGAGCCGCCTGGCCAGGCATGCTGTTTCTCCTTTGAAACTACTAAATCATAGAACCATAAAATCATTTAGGTTGGAAAAAAACTTTAAGATCATTGAGTCCAACCGTTAACCTAGCACTGCCAATTGCACCAGTAAACCATATCCCTCAGTGCCATATCTACATGTGTTTTGAACACCTCCAGGGATGGTGAATCAACCATTTCCCTGGGCAGCTGTTCCTGTGCTTGACAATCCTCAGATGAAGAAATTTTTCCTAATATCCAACCGAAACCTCCCCTGGTGCAGCTTGAGACCAATTCCTCTTGTCCTGTTGCTTGTTGCTTGGAAGAAGAAATCCAGTGCCCACATTGCTAGAACCTCCTTTCAGGTAGTTGTAGAGGGTGATAAGGTCCTCCCGAGTCTTCTCTTCTGCAGGCTAAACAACCCCAGTTCCCTCAGACACTCTTCCTAAGACTTGTGCTACAGACCCTTCACCAGCTCTGTTGCCCTTCTCTGGACATGCTCCAGCACCTCAGTGTCTTTCTTGTAGTGATGGATCCAAAACTGACCACATTATTTGAGGTGCAGCCTCACCAGTACTGAGTACAGGGGACAACCACTTCCCTAGCCCTGCTGTCCACACTATTTCTGATATAAAACAGGATGCCATTGGCTTTCTTGGCCACTCAGGCGCACTGCTGGTTCATATTCAGCCATCTTTCAACCAACACCTCCAGGTCCTTTTCTACCAGGTGCCTTTCCAGCCACTCTTTTCCAAGCCTGTAGGGCTTGCCTTTATTTCGGGTCTTGTAGACTTTTTTGGCATGACTTTCCCATGTGACTAACTGATATGGTTACTATGAATACATGCTACATAGGAGAGTCTCTCCATTAAGTTGCAGTCCCTATTGATAAAAACATAAACTTAAGTGTTTAAGATGGTCATCATTAAAAGTTATGCTGGCACGTAAGAGCTATTACAATGGCTTTGTAAAATATGATTGGCAAATGTATAACCAGCAGCTTTGGGAAAGCAATCTCAGTATTTAAGGTAAAAGGAGGATTAGTTTCCCTTATGACAGGTCTCAGCTGGGGAAGGGAACAGCCCGGAGGAGGATGGAAATTCTAGTGAATTCTAGTTCCTGCTTTTTGACAGTTTTTCAAGTTTGATGGTCAGGCCAATTTCAAAAAATGCACTCTCCCCTAAATAAGTGATAAGAAGCCCAACAAATAAACTCTGGCTAAAGCACATGATGATAGTCTGCCATCCCAGTAGAAGCCAGAGGGCTCAGCATCACTATGCCTCTGGGCAGAATGCTGGGATCATGGCCCCAGCCCTGTTCAAGCAAGTTGCCGGCACAGAGCTACAGAAGACCCACAAGAGCACAGCTGACTGGGCAGCCCAAGTTAGCATCTTCAGTTCCTTCCTTCCTCCCTCCCTCCTTCCCTCCCTCCTTCTCTCCCTCCTTCCCTCCCTCCTTCCCTCCTTCCTTCCTTCCTTCCTTCCTGCCTGCCTTCCTTCCTTCCCTCCTTCCTTCTTTCCTTCCTTCCTTCCTCCCTCCATCCCTCCCTTCCTTCCCTCCCTTCCTCTCTTCCTTCCTCTCTCCCCTCCTCTCTCCTTTCCTCCTTTCCTCCCTTCCTCTTTCCCTTTATCTTATCTCTCTTTTGATTGATTTCTTTCTCTCATCTTGCTTGTCTTTTTGAAATCATACACAGAGTGATATAAATACTCTTGCAATTAAGCAATCAAATCCTTCTAGTACAAGAGCCACTCCTGGTGTGGTTCCTGTGCAAACAAACTGCAGGACCTGCTGGGGAGCCCCATGGATTTTGGTAAGAGCCAGAAACATGCAAGTTGTATTGTGCAAAACTTACAATTGTGATTTCTACATCCAGGATATTTCCTATTTCATTACACATTGTGATAGCTAGATATGAAGGCATTAAAGCCCCAGTTCTGCAGCACTTTCTCAGGCAGAAGCTGTAGTAGGCAGTGCCTGAGCTGGGCACAGGGGCAGACCCACCAAGACAACCCTAGGTACCTGTCTAGGTACATCCCAGCAAGCTTCTGTTAACAGCAAGTCCATGGGATATACACATTTTCCCTCATAACTAAGCAACAGGGTAATGCTGATTCCCATTGGTAACTGAAAAGATACAGTAGCACGTACTGATGGAGCTGCGTATCTCACATACACAAATCTATTTTACTTTTTTTATTTTTCCATTGATGTTCATTCAGGTGAATTTGAAAGCCAGTGGTACGATTCATCTCAGCACCTTTACCTGTCTGAAAAGGAGGCGCCTGGTCCAAGCTGTTCATCCAGTCCTCCTGCAAGTCAGTTAAGGGAAAAGGGGGACCTTACTCCTTCCACTGCCTCCCAGGGCTGGGTGTCTCTGCTGGGTGCAGGTGCCTGGTGTAGATGGGATGTGTAGCACTTGGATGGCTAGTGCTAGCTGGGAGAAATTATACAGTCTGTGTACTCAAATGGGAAGCCTGAGTATTACTTGTTCTGCATATTTAGGAGATGTTCACTAAAATATAACTTTGTGCACAAATGTTAAGATTTGCTATTTAGGGCTTGTGTTTGGAAAATATGCAAGAAGGTCTCTCTTTTATGCACTATATGGTAAATCTGGCCATGAACTATTATGTTGGCATAAGAGAATGGGAAGTATTCTCTTGATTGCAAGATTTAATTTGATAGGAAGATCCTAGATATAAAGCTATGTCATCCTAATGTATATTCCTACAAAATACTTCAGGAGATCTTTGCCTTTTTCAGGGCTCAAAAAGTTAATCTGGAGGAAAACAATTTCTTAACATGAAGGTATTATTAGCTTCTTAAAATGTAAGCAGCAGTTCTATCATCCTCTGTTTTCATACTTGATTATGTCTGGCTTTTTAGGCATATTTCTTTAAAATTCACCTGCGTAAAGAGCTGTTACAAGCTCCAGAAATCAAAGTTCTAAGTGCTGTAAGTATATAACTGGAGACGGTCCTTTTATGAGTGCTTACTGTCAAAACAGACAAGAGAGAAATGGAGGAGATGATGAAAAAGAGCTGAAGTGACTTGCTAAAACTCATGTAACAGTCTCTTCTTCCAAGCTGCAGTGCAGGGGTAAAGCTGCTGGCTGGAACTCCAGATGGACTAACTTACTCTGCAGTTAGCCTGGCCTTTCCAGGTCAAGGGAGGTGTTTCCTGGGGAGAAGAACAATATGACAAATCAAGCATGGCAAAAGATTATGTGATGAATAGTGGTTGCTACATCCTTGTTAGAAATCTGCACTGCACCCAAGGAAAATACTAGCTGAAGGCTTCTTAGTGTGGTCTTTTATAAATACTGTACAAACATGAGATAACCTGAGACATCTTCAGCAGTCCAGGTATACAGTTGTCCTTGTGCCAACTTCCCCACTCAGCCGAGTGTTTCTTTACTGAGAACATCTATGGAGATTCCTCATGCTGATCCAGTGAAAAGACAGTGGGTGTTCTGAGCCCTGAAACCACTTGAGGTTGGGTCAGAAAATAAACCTGACTTCAGAGTTCCCAATGCTGACTAAAAAATTGTGGCCCTCCTTCTACTGGCTCATATTCATCGTAAAAAATGTAAATGAATTAATTTTGTAGCAACAAGCCTTGTGCCGCAACAAGCTTTTTGCCAAATCAAGAGCCGAGCTTTGTGCCAGAGCATGTGTTGTCCGTCCTTTGTCAGTTAACATAAAATCAGGAAAAATAGTGAACTAGCTCTGGCTGGGTCAGCAAGCCCATTCTGGGATGGACCAGAATACGCATTGACCCAGGCATATGCAGATCTGGCATTAGCCATCATGGCATCGCAGCCTCAGGGTAGATAGCCATATTTTGGGTTGATTTCTTTTTTACTGCCAGTCACACTGCAAACTGACAAAAAGCTGCTTAGCCTAGGAAGCCTTAATAATTAGGTCTCTGTGCTCAGCTAACAAAGCTGTATTTTTTTCAGGGAGGATGAGCTGTGGGAGAGGCTTCACGTCTGGCTGCAAAACACTGAATGGACCTACCCTGAGAGCACAGTCTGTGCATTGCTCTGCTGTGTGGTGAAGCACTAACAAGTTTAGCCTTTGTGCTTCCTCCTCCTCCTCCTCTGGAATGCATCAGTCAGTCACCATTCATTGTCTTTGGGGTACCTGAGATGGCATTGCTCTCTCTTCTGGAGCAGATGGGGGTTTTACTGTCCCACCAACCACTAAAGCAATATCTGTAGCCATCATTTCTAGTTATTGAACTAATAAAGCAGTAGAAAGGAGTACAATGTAGGACATTTTCTGCCAAAATCATCCAGGTCTGTGCTGAAACTGAAACACTGATTGCTAAGCATTAACTGCTGGTGGCTTAGCGCTTCATGAGTGAATTCATGTTTACATAAGTATTTTTATGTGCTCCCTTGTAATACCCATAGGCATTCATAAGCAGGAATTGGGAGGAACAGTTTAATGTTGTTATAGGTATTATCATTATTACAGTTGCTAATGACTTGTAGAAGAGCTGTGTTTAAATGAGCCCAGGTTCACATGTGTTAGTTAGGTCAGGACTTGCTCTGGAAGGTCCCCAGTGCAACAACCAGCTGGTTTCCAGCGCAGCTTGGGGCAGATGGCTTGAGTCCTTTTCCCAGGTGGATCTGACACCCAGAAGCTGCTTGTTCTCTCTGTGTTTCTCCAGATGGTTGCTTTGTCACAAGTGTCCAGCCTCAACTTCTCCTTCCACTATCTGTTGTCACTGTAAATAAAGAAATGCTTGATGTTGACCAAATTTTCACGTGTTATTAGGAAATAAATACCATCATTCAAGTCTACTTTGAAGAAACTTCCATGTCTTGGCCTCGTGGTAGTTTCAGTAGAAGGTCTTCCTGACACTATAGATAAAAATTATGTTGGAGGGAAGGGACTAACCCTAGTGGTAAAAGCATATGTTTCTAAGCTCACCATTGAGCATTTTAGAATCATAGAATCATAGAATAGTTAGGGTTGGAAAGGACCTTAAGATCATCTAGTTCCAACCCCTCTCCCGTGGGCAGGGACACCTCACACTAAACCGTATCACCCAAGGCTCTGTCCAACCTGGCCTTGAACACCACCAGGGATGGAGCATTCACAACCTCCCTGGGCAACCTATTCCAGTGCCTCACCACCCTAACAGGAAAGAATTTCCTACTTATATCCAATCTAAACTTCCCCTGCTTAAGTTTTAACCCATTACTCCTTGTCCTGTCACTACAGTCTCTAATGAAGAGTCCCTCTCCAGCATCCTTGTAGGCCCCCTTCAGATACTGGAAGGCTGCTATGAGGTCTCCACGCAGTCTTCTCTTCTCCAGGCTGAACAGCCCCAACTTCCTCAGCCTGTCTTCAAACAGGAGGTGCTCCAGTATTTTCATAAGTTTAATCATATCCAATGTGATCTAATTGAAGAATTTATAATTTGTAACATATAGTTAAAATCCCAGTGGTATAATATAGCAATAACTTGTACAAATTCATCTGGAAAAGTGCAAGAAATTTTTTTTTGTTTACAGTATTATCACATATTTTACATTTTATGGCAGTTTAGGGAAAATAAAAGCTATTGAATTAGTTTAGAATAATTTGCTTGTATTCTCTGAACTGGGCAAACAGTCTTTCATTTCTCCTTTATAACAGCCATTTTATAAGCACTGGAGCTTCACCCACCCACAGCATGAAAATAACTAGGAATTGTGTTTTAAGAGCTGTGTCACATGCATGTACGTTGTGTGTGTGAATACCGTACTGTTACAGTCCTCTGGAGAGCAACAGAGCAGTTGTAGATCCTACTTTCTAAACCCCATCTCCTGGGATGAAAACAAAAGCTCTCTTGGTCATCCTTGCTGCTGTATATCACATGACTTTCGTTGGAGTTTCTTGAGAAAAAGAGATGCCCAGTTATAATTTTCACACAAACATTCCCGCCCTGAAATTCTTGTATAATAAATAACTGGAAATGCTAACGATAACCAAAATATTTTTAAAATACATTCTGATTTCTCTTGTCTGTCAGACATAGCTGGCACTGGCACTCATTTGCCAGCAGAATTACTTCTCAAGACCTAATGCATGTTTATTTTAGACAGAGAGCTTCTCCAGAGGGGATACCCTGACTAATGTATGTCAGTGAGGAAAGTATTGAAACACTACTTCCACACCAAACCAAAACTGCCAGAAATGAAATTCACTTCACATACAAAAGGAACCAAAATGTCATAAGAAAACAGAAATGTCATAGATACCTCCCTAACTCATTGCTAATGTAGATACATTGCTACTTTGCTTATAACTTGCATATAAGAATATTTTCTTGTTTACCTTTACAAAAGAATGATCTGAAGTTATTTTCTCTTCACATCTTTCATCCATTGATACTTTCTAAATCATATATTCAACATTTAATTTTTTTAAGTCTGCCTGTCACTGGTCACTCTAACTCACTCCCTGGATCCATGTATTGGTATAGATAGTATAGACAGGCAGTTCTGTATGTAATGATCCACTTCCTATATGTAGGATGCTTCTACAGCTGTGGTGAACGTCTCTGGACCACTGATAACCACTGAATACACCCTACTAGTTTAGCTGGTGTTTTCCCAGAATCCAAATCCTGTGGAAAGCCCCATTCTGAAAACTGAATTTTATTTTAAGCAACATAAGAAATTTAGCATATAAATTTCTGCTTGATTTCCCTACCACATTTTAGCATTCTTTGGGATTTAGGTCATTACATTTTTATTGTTCATGACACCCCTCATCCTATCACCTCATCCATCTGGGATTCCCTTCTAGGTTACTCTTTTCCTCTAATCAGGGACTCTTTTTCTCTCCCTCTGACCTTTGACAGTTGTGTCAGCTCCGTTTGGTCCATCAGTGGAAAAGGGCATTCTTGCCTGCAAAGCCTTTGTCTTTTGGAGTGTTCTCAATGTCTCAGCTTTAGCAAGCCTGAATACTTGTTTGGGTCTTTTTATTTGTTTCGTATTCCCTGCTTGGCATAGCTCTGCACTCTACACTTGCCTCCATCCAGCTCTCTGAGGCAAAAAGGATCCTCTTAGGTAGTACACACTCATTAACATCCCCTCTCTGTGTTTGAAGTCTTAATGACTTCTTTTTCTCCTCTTTACTCTTTTGCATGATGGGATTCTGACAAGCCTTTAGCTGTTTTGCTGCTCTCAGAGGGACAGGATTGTACACAGATTTCTTCAGTGCCAACAGAGCACACATCAGAGATTGTTCCAATACCCCACTGTGCCAAAACAAGCTTTTGCATCTGGGAACCCCACCTGGGCTGCAACTGCTTCTTTCCAACTACAACACATCATGGACAATCACCTCCAAGGCCAGGGATGTGGCAACCCTGACTATTCATCATGAAATCCCTCACTGTGGGAGGTAGTGATGGCTGGAGTGCAGCCACAGGCTCACCAGCATGCTGCCTGTCATACAGTCTGGCTCTGGCTCTCCTCAGCTTTGGTGATGCTTACAGTCATGCTTTGCTGTCACACATGAAGTTGCATCCTAGAAGTGAGAAGGAGGGTAGCTGAAAAAGTGCTTTGATTAGACAGAAGTCTGGCATTGCTATTAGCAGCCACATGCAGACAACTCTGGCAGCCTGGGACATGCAACACTTACAGGAACATGATTCAGTGCAAATGGTGCCCCTCTTTAGCCACTCTTCGCAAAAGGAGACTCAAAAAAGAGAGAAGAATAAAAACAGAGTCCACAGCAGCTGGATCTTTGAAATTTTGCGGCTTATACCTTCCTCTCTCTGAAAGAGCTGTGACAAGAGGATTTGGTCTAAATAACTGCAGCCTTGCTCAGTAACAGAGCCCTTTCTCTCCTGGAAATGCATTTTATGTGCCTCACATTCAAACTCTAATAACCCTGGCCTGAGCCAGCTAGAAATACAGTGTTCATGTTTAAAAGGTAGATAAAAGCTTTTGCTTTCCCGAAACGTCCTTCTAATGAGGAACAAACCAGATGACATTTTCCCTTGAAAGATGCATTTGAGATGTTTTGGTTTGAAAGCAGAAAAATGTCCAAGAACCTGATCAAAATTCAGACACCAGTCATGCAAGTCATCCTCTAGTATGAAGTATTCAAACAGGATTTCTAATCTGATGACTCTGAAATGCAAAAAACCCCAGCAGCCTTAAAACCCTCCAAAAGACAAAACCCTCACACGAACCTTGCACGTAATTGTTTTGTCTTTGCTCATATAAAAATTCAACAGTTTCTCACATGCAGCTACTAAACTTTTACTTAGAATGTTCAGGATAATCAGCTTCTGGCCTGCAGTGACACAAACATGCTCCTCTACCCATTTGGTCCAGCAGATATTAATCTCAGTCTAAAATCGTTAGACAAGCTGTTGGCACTAAGGTCGCAGGTGCAATGCTGCCGATCCCAGCGCCATTGCTCCTGGGATGAAGTTGGCAAGATCTCTAGCATGGCTGTGCTGCTTTTCATCTGTTCACATGACACCCTGCCCACTGGCAAGTGCTTGTGCCAGGATTATCGACTCCTCAGTGCTGTAATGTGGGCACGATTAGCTCTGTCCCCATCGCAGGCACCGCTGTTTGGGTGGCTGGGGCATGGGTCTGTTTGAGCAAACAGGCGTCAGCAGGGTATGTGTTATCCCACACAGACAGGATTTTGGGGGGTTACAAAATCCTTTGTTCACTGTCCCAGGTTCCTTTCCTGCAGTGCTACCTGGTGAGTGGCTACTGACACTTGAAGGGAGCCAAGGGGAGTGCGGCAGCAGTTGGGAAGGCACCAGTCCCAGCTCTGCAGGTGGCAGCTGGTGGAGCCAGGACAGATCTCAGTGGTACGCCGAGTCCTGTTGCCGCCACAGTGTGCTGTGGCAAGCTGGTATCTCATGCTGCTTTCTTAGGTACCTGCCAGCAGGAAATACAGAAAGCTTTGCTAGACTGATCCTTTGAAAGCAGCAGGAAGCTTTGAGATGGTATAGGCAGAGAAAGCACTATTACTGGGTGTAAAGCTGATTTTATAAAAGGAAAAGGGGTTGTTGTAGCCTTGCACCACATGAACAACCTGAAAAAGGACATAAGGTCTTGACCAACATTTTGCAACCTGCAGCTGCTCAGGTCCACCTCTGCAAAAACATAAAACCACAGTAGTAAATGCCTTGCTGTGCCCTTCAAATTGAAAATAAGTTCCTTTATAACTGAATGTTCCTTTTATAACTCAGAGTGCTGGAGCACCTCTCTTGTGAAGACAGGCTGAGAGAGTTGGGTTTGTTCAGCCTGGAGAAAAGAAGGCTCCGGGGGGACCTTAGAGCACCTTCCAGTGCCTGAAGGGGGCTACAAGAAATCTCGAGAGGGACTCTTTACGAGAGTATGTATGTAGTGGCAGGACAAGGGGGGAATGGATTTAAACTGAAAGAGGGGAAATTTAGATTAGATGTTAGGAAGAAATTCTTCCCTGTGAGGATGCTGAGGCCCTGGCACAGGTTGCCCAGAGAAGCTGTGGCTGCCCCATCCCTGGCAGTGTCCAAGGTGAGGCTGGACGCGACTTTGAGCAACCCGGTCTGGTGGAAGGTGTCCCTGCCCATGGCAGGCGGTTGGAACTGGATGAGCTTTAAGGTCCCTTCCAAAAACCAGTCTATGATTCTATGATTCTGTGATTCTATGATAAATACCTTTTAGCAAGATACACAAAATGCATATGTAAGAGTATTATAGTGGATGGTGCATAAGATATATTTATATGTTTTTTCAGACATACAGTGAAACTTTTTAGACTGTCCAACTTTTCCAGACTTACCCATCTTACACAATGGACAATGAAAGTAAGTGTCCATGTTTGTCTTCTGAAAAGTTTTTGTCCTGTGTAGTCAATACTTGGAAATAACTTGCAAAATAGTTATGGGATTGAAAAACATTAGATTGGGTTTTGATCAGTTCAGGAACAGGATAATGGCCAACTTGCCAGATAATTTATTTGCAATGAATAATTTAGTCTTAATTATAATCAGCTAAAATTTTAATCCCTTATATCTTTCACTAATCAACCTCACTTAGCATATGAGGAATGAAGACAAATTCACCCTTTTAATTAGAAAATCAGAAGCCTTTATATGCTTGTTGGTTGATGACAGGTCTCAGAAAAGCATGTCACCAAACTGCTGATGTTTCAGAATTCCTGTCTTATACAATGCAACTCTTTGATTACATGAGGTGTTTTAATCATGAGATTAAATTCTGCAAGGATGCCTGATGCCAGCACAGGAGCACTTCTGATTGTGCTCTTTGATCCCAGCCACCTTTCAGACATCAGCAGTCATTGCTTAGTGGCACCCAGGATGGGGTTTGAAGTGACAAGGCAAAGGTTGCATGGCACCTTATGGCAGGCTCTCATTTTTCAGGTGCACTTAATGGGCTTGGTGCCTTTCTAAACAAAGATATTTAAGATGCTCAAGAGAGTATGAGCCACTTCTGGGAAAAGATGCAAAAGAAAAAGAGTTTCATTATATTTTCTACCAGAAATGCCAGCATTTAGAGAAGTATTTTCACCTTGACAGCGTGCTACTGTATTTTCTTGTGTTTTCTGAGTAGCCAAACTAGAAAAGCTGGAGGAATTGTTAAAAATATTAGCACAGGATGGAGAAAAACGAGTGCTGGTCTCAGGTGGTGTAAAACCAAGAAAGAGAGTTACGTGGTTATTCCAGAAAACTGAATAAAATCAATGTAAAAACACAAGACATTTCATATCTAAACAGACAATGTTTAAGGTACTCTTCTAAAGTGTTTTTCTTCTTCTGTCTAAAGAAGTTTTTGAGTACTTCTTGTACTGAAGAAACTGCTCTGGAAAGATATATCAGACTATAGTGGTCACAAAGGACCAGTCAGGGAATCCCAAGGACTGGGAGATAAAGAAGGGTTAGACAGCACCCTGACCTGTGACCATGGAGGAAGGTCCACCTCTTCACACCTGCTGCTTGCTATCCTGTCTGTTCGCACCACCTCCAGTTGCAAATATGATACTAAATAAGATGGACCAGGAAGCCTTTCCCTGCCTCTGACACTGACTGACATCCCAGCAGCTAGCCTTTACCAACCTGACTTATCAAATCTGCATGAGTGGGCACACTCAGAGTGTCTGCTGAGGACATGTAACCCCCAGACCATGCCCAGGCATTTCTCAGAGAACACCAGGCAACACAGGCAGGCAGCACACGGGTGACTGAGTGGTGTGGATAACTGAGGGCTCAAGCCTGACTGCCTTGTTTGATTTGCTAGTGCACATATATCCTTAATGTCTGCCATGGTGTTGTGTTGATCCTGCTAAAAGACAAACTAATGAGATTACGGGAGAAATGGGGGGAGGGTCATTGGCAATCCCTCCCAAACCAATAAAGAATATCTCAAACAGTGGGCAGTTAAGGAAGGAAATGGGCTTTGCAAAGAAATTCTCTTTCCCATTGGAAAGGAAGGTGCTTGTACAAGAAAAAGTTCCTCTTCCTTTTTTTCCCCCATGTCTCTTCCTCTTTTCCTATGCTAAATTAAGCAGAGTATGACAAAGGTTGCACCACGGCCACTCATCTCTGTCTCTCCAAACTCTCCAGCAACCTTTGTTCCTTTTCTGGGCTTAGAATGAAGACAATATTAATACAGTACAACCCATCTGTTGTCCCAGACCCACAAAGACAGACATCTGGCTTCATTAAAACTAAAAACCTTTATCCAAATCAGAAATAATTATTTAGAAAATGAAAACAAATTTTTAATGCATTAGGTCGTCCCTAAGAAGTGATATTAGTTAGGAGTAGCTCCCTCTGGGCACATTCTGCATCTCTTGATGACCCCACCTTTTTCATTTCCTGTTTTCTAAGTGAACTGTTTTTATCTTGTAGTAATCTTTTTAATAGCTTAAAAATCAAGAAAAAAGAAAGTGACGCAATTTTCCAGTTTTTCTCGAGCTGTGGATCATAGTTAGATAATCATAGTCTAAAGTGTATATAAATGTGATTGATCATTATCCTGATAATGGCACCAATGTATTATAAATGCTATCCTGGCTTTTCATTTCTTGAAAACCTGAGCAGTTGTCTACCCTTAGCAAAAACAAAAGAAAAAAGAAGAGTACGAAGGGTTTCAGATGTCAAACTCCAGAGCAGCAGCTGAACAGTCTCCACTACATTTTTGCCTCATAGTAATGACATCTGTTGCTTTCACCGTCCCAAGGAACCACACATAAGATGAAGTCACCATCAGCTCTCAGATGGGAGACCTGAATTGCCAGAGCAGAGGTGTTGGGGGTATCAGTGCTGGTGACTCATTATGTGACACATTTCCTTCTGAGTCACGGTTGAATCAGTGCCCCATTAGGATGCTGAGAGGCATCGGCAGGGGCTCTCTCCATCTCCTAAAACCATCAGGAAAGTCAGTTGCCGACAGTGATGTCTTCAGCACTTATTGGCTGACCTGGAAAGAAACCAGAAGGAAATTGCAGAATTTTTGTCTACTAGGAGTATTTCTCTCAGAATGGGCTGTGTCTATTTTCCACATTGTGCCTAGGTTCCTGTAAGTGCCTGGTCTTGGTAGCTTATAGTTGGGTCCTGTAGTCACCGCATGTTGTGTAGAAACTTGCAGCTGCGCAGTAGGTACCTTCCACCAGGATTAAATCCTAGCATGTGCTGAATTTTACTCTTGATTTTTTATTTTCTTTTTCAGAATTGAAGCTCTGGCAGTTAATTATATTATGTCACAGATTTTCAGATTGAACTGCTTTGGTGAAATATTTAATAATGGGAGGGACAGAGTAATTCACTGGTCCAAATAGTAAGGGGCTATAACCCTGACTTCCAGACACAAGAAGAATCTTCACAGGTCTAAGAAAATAAAATTCCATATCATGCTGCCTTGAGGATATAAACTGAAATGGGTGAACCAAAATTAATCAATGATGGGCAAAAATATTTATTTTGTATCAATACTTAAAGCCAATGATGTCAAGCGACAAAGAATTGATGTTTTAGCAAATACCTGTCATAGTAGTGTTCCAAATCCAGTACAAGCAAATGCTTGTAGAAAGAGGCAATATTTTTGTTAGGCCATTTGCAAAAACTAAAGAAGGTTTTGAGTATACAGTATCTCCATCAGGTCTGGCAAAGAAGTGTTAAAGCCACAAAGCTAGAAACATTTACTTTTGATATAACGTTGTTAGACAGAGATAAGAATTGTTTGTGTGACAGCATGTTCATTTAATTCAACTGGATCAGCTGATTTAATAAAAAGTGTTATGCCTACCTAGGTACTTTATAGTACAAAGCAATATTAGATCACTTAGGCTGGTAAACTTAGTTTCCTTGACATTATTTAACTCTGTATCATCTTCATGATAAAATTATTTTTAGAAAACAAAATAAATTGTATTATATTTAATATCAAAATGAACACAAGCACCCCGTCTGCAAAATTAAGCAGTGATATGATAATGCCTAGCCAATGCTTTGTTTTGTAGGTGCACAGCTGACAATGAGAAAATAAACTGTGAGCCCTGTACTTTAAACTGTACAACTTAAATAGTGAAAATAAAAAGGAGCACATCAGGCTATGCAGTTCGCTTATGTGAAAGATTTTTGCCTTTTAGAGGTATATTATTTCACATTATTATGTCTCAGAACTCAGCAGATTAGGGCTGGGGAAGTATCTCAGAAAAAGCAGACGTTATAGAAATTAGTTTTAGTTATTCAGTGGAGATGTTCTGTGGAGTAACTGGGCTAGTAATCAGCAAAAAATAAACATTTGACATAATGCAATCTTGTGTCAGACTTCTATTTAACTTATTTCTTATTTTGTTGAAATCAAAACACTCCTATGAAATACTTATATTTTAATGAAACTATTTTCTGACAGAACAGACTTCAGCCAAAATGCTTTTGAACAGCTTCTCACAATGCTACTTTAAAAAATTGCAGGAATCAGTACTTTCAACATGAGCAACAGCTTGCCTTTTTATTCAGTAATCTAGAAACACAGATAAACTCTGCAGAGTTTAACCTAAATCTGTGACATGATTTCGTTATATTACCTTTGAAGTATTCAGTAGATTGTTACCTCTTTTTCTCAGTAAGATGAAAGTAAAAGCATTTCCAAAATGGGAAATCCCCTGTAGGTGGCAATTTCGGATTCATTCACTCCTTTAGTAATTGCTTTGAAATTCTGGAGACTCAGTTTCAGTGATGATTAATGGCTTGCATTTACAAATACAACTCGATGATGCTGAGATGCATTGCTGAGTAAATAGACTGATGTGTCAAACCCACAGGAAGATATTTTGCGGATTCATTTACTCCCAGTAGTAGTCAAAGAAGTAAACACCGTGGTAAATCACAACTTGGTGTTTACTTCATTGGGTGCATGCTGCAGTCCTGACTGAGTCGCAGCACATGGCAATGCATGGGACTTGGGTGTCTCCCCAGCAGCAGTTTCTGAGCCCTCTGGTGTCCCTGTGTGTATTTCACTAGCCACCAGAGATGCCATGCATGTGTTGAGATGTCCTTCTCACAGTATACAAGGTCAGGGGAACCAAATCTATGTTTCCTTGTCATTACATGGTATGAGTACAGAGAGTGAAGTATCCCTGCCGCTCCATTTCACATCCCTCATAAGAGCCTGAGAGAGCACACAGAAGAGGGATGATGCTGCTGCCTATTGCAACCACCTGCCTCCTACAGGTTCCCAGGTGTTTCAGGAGCTATGGGCATGTTCTCCATATTATGGCCTTGCCGCCCTCATTTACACTGTCTCCATTCGCTCTGCTTTCCCTCCCAGGAGGAAGCTGAGAGAGGCGTGCATTGGTGATAGCAGGAGAAGAGCTTGGAGGTACAACCTGAGGAGACCAGGGGTGGTTTTGGGTTTTCCAGATCAGTTCTGAGAGCACATGGGCAGTGCTTTTAGCTACTAAATCATTCCAACTGCCTCAGAATGACTCATTTGTCACTTCTTAATCATTTATGGCCAAGTGATTAGCTCTTTTTCATGTTCCTTAGGAGTCTTGAAACCAGAAACAGACTAAGTACTTTTCCCCATGCATGTAAAACAATTTCTGTGACTCCTCACTCAGTCGGCTATAAATAACCCCAGTCCCCTGTGATTACCACGTTATGGTAGGAAGCATTAGTGATGGAATTTCAGGCACCCAGCCAGCATTTAACAGCACTTTACATCCTGTTACACATATCTCTTCTAGTATCTCCTCATGAAAGTTACCACCACAAAATAAATACTCACCTTGCTAATGCTGTGACAGCACACTTTACAGTACGGGAATGATGAATATACACACCCCATCATGCATCACACCAGATAAACATAGCTACATTTGGCTCTCCCTGACACAGTATATAGGCTTGGTGGCAACCCCTTGGTGCTAGCACAAAAGACCTTTGACAAGCCCATATTCAGGGCATCAGTGAAGGTTCAGCAAAGACGAAGCAGAGCTTAAAAGTAAGAAAATAAAAAATGTCATCTGTCATGTCAGATTTAAAGGTCCATTTGCCAAGTGAGAGCACGGAGCATGGCTGACCGAGCAGCAGTGTGACATCCCGGGAAGGACACAAGGTGGAATTCATGGTGCTGCTTTCCCCACTTGCTGACTGACCCCACCAGGCCAAGTACACGTGGTGAGTGGAAGGCACCGTCTCATGCCGAGTTCTGAGACAAAATGGCCGTCCCTGTCTGGCCCAGGACATCCTCCCTGGTCCCGAGGTAGAAGCAAACCTTTCACAGTTCAGCACCTGCATGGCACAGAAGAAGGCAAGCTCTTGGTCTTCTCTCTAGCTCTGCCCATCAACCAGTGGATGTTTTTTTCCCTACTAAGGTTTGTAAAAGTGAACACTACAAGTGCTACAAGTTAATACACACAGCATTTCCAGTGAAAAATATATAGCTAAGGTATTTGCCTTCCCACAGTCCATGGACTTTTCACTTTATCCTGTTTTTTTCTGTCTTTTAAAAGAGAAAAAAGAAAAACAAAAGCGTTAACAGTTTTAATCCTTTCCTCCCCAACTTCTGTTTCTCCCTTCCCAACTTCTTTCTAATAAAAATCTTGTCAATAACAACTTAACCAACATCTTCTTAATGTTTTTGAAGTTCTTCACCAAGAGAATAGAGATTCTGCTGTTGTCATGTAGCTTAGATAAAGTAGTTCATCCCACAAGCAAAACAAAATAGTCACGAATGTTAATGATTGTAAAACATATGTCATGTCATAATGATGTATTTTCCTGAGAAAACGAAAGACCTTTGAAATAAGAAATACTAGATTACATTTTTAAGCTGTGTTGTTGTTTGTATTTTGTAAACTGTAGAAAATTACTTGACCAAGTCACATAAAACTTAGGCAAGTTTAAAAACCCAGAGTATCAGTCAAGGGATTTTATTTGATCATGCCTTGCTTAGCTTCAAAATGATTTTCTAGTTCAGTGGACTTAGTGGAAGCAAGAGCTTTATGGGGCATATCCATATCTGCGTTTTAAATTTCACATTAAACACTGCAGTTATGTACTGTGTTATTAATATCCACAATCTGCTCTCTCCATGGTGAACATGCTCATCTTAAAGTAAACTTCACCAATAAGTGACTTGATAAAACTTGTTTGAGAAAAGACTTTTGAGGGTGCCTGGAGCAGTATGCGATTGAATTCAGCTGATGGGATTATATAAAAACTGATACAAACCTAGGAAATTTCTGCTGGATTTCACTGCAGAAGAAAGTGAAGGAGCAGTGATGGAGTTCAGATGAGTGGAGAGAATGAAAGTGTGGAATTCAACCAAATAACCTTGGAAATTGTAAAGGCAGCTGTGACTCAGGGATTATGTCTGCAAAGATCTGGGCAGACAGTCCACATTTGTTGTAATTGCTCTGACCTGATGAATACATTACATGAGGAATTAACTTGACAATATTTTACACGTCGTAGATTTTTTTTGTTTAAAACAGACTTTAGCTGGTTCATAAAGACTGACAAAACTCTTTAGAAAAGTTTTGTAACTAGATTATTAGTATTGCTTTTGGAAAAAGCGTCTGTAAACACAGTGTTGAGTCCTCACCTCAGATGTGGCTGGTTTTACAAAAAAATTTGATTTAATAAACTCTAGGCAAACAACCCTCATAAAATGCATTTAAAAAAAGGTAATTTTCCCTTTAAATTATGCATTCAAATCACAGCACAGTGCATAGTGTCCTTGCTTGTTTAATGAAAATAAAAATTTCAGCAAGTTCCACATACCACTGGTGAATAAAATATATGTATCTTCGCACATCCACCTACCCAGATTCATGAATGTTATAGGCTACACGTAAACAGCACCTGCAGCTATACTCCTCTTAAATGTTCAAGGTGACTTCAGCACAGACAGGCTTTTCCAACCCATTACATACAGTACTCTGTGTATTATATTGAAGGCATTCCTTCAAATAGGAATACATTAGCTTAAGTGGTCTGACTGAAGCTCATTACTGCAATGGCTTTCTATGTATGTGGTCAGCTGTGTTCTGTAGCTGCACAAGTATGGAGCTCTGCCATAATGAGGAAATCCTGGTAACTACACAAGACTATAAAGAGCATCTGCTGCTCACTGCAGACTTCTCTTCTGGAGAGGAAAAGGCACCAGCAGAGCATAATTCGTCTTACCTAGCCACATCAGATAAATCCACTTCTGTAGGTGTTTACTTCATTGCACTGGCTAGAAGAGGGAGCTTCTTAGACTGAACACCTAATTTTTAGGTCACAAAAGCCAGCTGAGGTGTATCCTGCTTTCAGTTATTCACAGAAGGACTGATTCAACTAGGTCGTTTGTAGCCCTTCAAAAACTGGGCTCTGGCATTTAACTGGTTGTTTGAGGTTCCTTTACAGGGAGTGGGGAAATGGAGATGCCTGTGGACATGAAGATGCTCTACAGAATCGGGGCTGAGCCATCAGGGCTCCCCATCACTCTAAGCAGCAAGTGTAAACTGTTACACATTTCTCATCCTGAAAAGCTTAAGTGAAAGGAAATCTACCTATAGCTGCAGATTTAAAAAAGTATAAAACAAGCTTAAGGAAATACCCAACAGATCACTGGAATTTGCCAAGTGAATTAGACTATTTTCCTATCTGTGGCAAAGCCCGATCAGTGACATATCTGTATCCCCTGGGTTCATTTTGTCATGAAATTGGTTCTCTCCGGATTTTATTTACCTCAAAATGCCTTTGTGCTTTGTTACACATTCACTGTGATCCTCCAGGCCTCACCCAAACACCATTAAGTTAAAAACCGCGACACCTCCACATCTGAGTTTTGCCTTCTTTATTGATAAGGTTCTCAGTTATGACAGGGCAGAGCAGATGCTGTGGAGATGCTAACCTGCAGGAGCAAACAAGAGGGTGCTTAATCCTTTTTTTTCTCTTACACTCACATAAAATCTCATTTATTAGCACATTTGTCTAATATTCCCTGGTTATGTTCTGAAATGCAATATAAAAAAAAGCCTTTCCACAACAGTAACAAAATACTCATTTTGCAACTGTGAAGTTCTTTTTCATTGCACAGATGGAACTGTATTGTATACTAATCCTTTTTTATTCCAATACCTTCTCAGTGCTTGCATGTTTCACGTATTTATCCTAGAATTTTCCCCAAAAAAGGTAAAATAAAAGAAAAAGTAAAACCCAGCTTCCTAGAGATCTCCCACAAATTGTCTTTCCAAGATTATCGCATTAGTACAGCAGATTACCTTGATAGATTGAATATAATGCGCTCTCATTTTACCTAATGCTGCTTTACTGAAGGGGCTAACAAACTTAATTCTATCCAGGCCAGGATTACTTGGCAGGGTAGATGAGTAATTTTGTGTGCTTACAGATAGGATGAAACAGATAGATTGGCTAATTTCTTTGCTTTATTTGCATTACTTTGTTGGAAATTACTTACTCTTTGGACTTACCTTGAGGGCCCTCACTGTCTTTGGTATGAGGCTCTGAGGACCTCTCACCGCCTGGAGGGATATTGCTGCCAGGTCCAGCAGCTGAAGCTCATCCTCAAGCAATGTGCTTTAACTATATCTCCAGCCACGAGCCCTTGCTGCCAGCGCTTGCCTGCTCATGTGCAGAGTGAGGCAGATGCTGGTATAAGAAGACAAAGCACTTGCCCAAGAGCTTGCCCAGATGATGGAGCCCTCACTCTCCCCACGCTAGGCTCATCCTGTAGCTTCTGAGCGCTCAGGGGATATATTTTTAGCTTTTGCCTGCTTTGCTGAGTGATGGCAACTCCCTTGGGACCAGGGCCAAACCACCTTTTGGTTTGTCCTATCTCTGGGACAGAAAGGTCAGCGGGCAGCCTCCAGCCCAGATGTCCTGTGGTCACTCCAGGAGGTATTGCACTGTCTGGCCAACCTCACATTTACTCTGCAGTAGACAGGAGATTAGCAGGCATGTACTGAGGCTGTGCCAAGGTGCAAGAGCTAAATCCATCTGGGTGGGCAGCAATAACAAGGCAGTCATAGGGTAAGTCACAGGACTATAGTTGACCCAACCCGTATTAAAGCAGAAGTGGGTAAACTTTCTTTAAAAGAAAAGGCAAACTCCAGACCTTCTCATCTCTTTAATTACATGGTCACTACCAACATCAGCAAACAAACAAACCTTTTCTGTATTTTTTTTTAATATGCTCATCATTACTGTGACCATGCTGTGGAGCCTCATGTAGGCATTTCAAGGGCTTTTCCTGCTCGCAGAGACTGGAGTGGCCATAGCAAGGTTTCTTTGAAGAAAAGCGCTAACAGTGAAAAACTTTGGTAGCTTGCCGCTTGCTTCAAACAATTTCCAGAGTGTTAAAAAGCAAGAGAGAAGATGAAAGAAGGAAGATTCAGGCCAGAAGAACAGGCTAATGTGAGATCAAATTATATATCCTAAGAAAGTCCACCGTGTGGGGCTCAGGATAAGTGACAAAAGGAGTTTCATTCTCAGGGAGTTTAAATTAATCATACCCTTGCAAATAAGCCACTGTAAGGTCTTTTCTGCTCTCAAAAATAGTGAAAAACAGGTAAAATGCAAGAAAGTACCGAACAGAATAATGAGAGCAATCTACGTTGGGCAGCACAGCAATTGCACTGGGAAGAAAGAAAATTTTTCATTGAGAGCAGTCTTTTAACACCTAAATCTTATTCTCCGGTACTTTCATCCAGGGACATTAAATCACTTTACTAAGGAGCCTAGGTTCCCCTATTTTTTCAAGGAGGGAGATGAAAAAAGTTAGAGACAAGTGTTTGAACAGGTGATCACCAGTTTTCTTTGCCAGTGTGGCATCTCAGCAACCTGGCTCTTACACATTGTGGATGACCACAGACTCCATCTGATTAATTTGTTTTGGAAGACCATGAGTGGGTCTGGCGTGACCAAATTCACCTCAAGTCACAGTAGAAGAGTGTGAAATAACAAGTGTATGTTACAGTTCAGCTTAGCATACCTCCCTAGGGAATATGTGTTAGATATTAGTTCTAGTCGTGCCATTTTGACAAAAAACAAAAGCTAGCATATGCAATGACTAAAGATCTAAATAAATACAGAAATCCAGCTCTGTTAGTCTGTCTCTCTTAAAATAGCCTGCCCTACAATAATAACGCTGCTACATTTATATAACTGAAAGTGGGAACATCAAGCAGATTTGAAGCATTTCTGAGACTATTCAGTGTTCCTAGACTTTGGCTCCTCTCTCTTTCCAACCTGCTCGACAGCTCTTTGAGAAATGGGATGTGCAAACTTTGCAAGCAAAGCTTGGGCTGTGGCTGGACCTTGCAACAAGGGTTTGTCAGGTTTCTGGAGCCAGATCAAAACCACATCATTCACCAGTATGTTTCCTCTGTGACACGCTCACTAGTTCAGCCTTGCTCAAACAGTATTAACGAGTTAACTCTGCACCAATGGTGTTTAGGTCCAATCATGTATTGTCTGTGCTACTTCTTGTTTCTGTTGGATTAGGTAATGCCTGTGTTCCTGCAGCTGGGCTGGAAGCACAAACTTTCTGTCATGTGGCTGGGTTAACCCATATCCAGCCTGTGGACATGCCTGAACAAGGCTGAAGTTGTTCTCTTCCAGGCTTCAACATTAATCCAGTATTAATGAATGAGGGATGCCAAGCTCACTGACTTCTGCAGGCCAGTGTAAAGGACTAAGCACTAGTGAAAGAGTGGTGTCCAGCCCTGAGAGGTTGTCTGTAAGTCTTTGATTTAAACATACATACTTCCTTTTTCAAATGACATTTTGTTCTCTTGAAGGTTGTAGTGCTGACACCCAGCTTTGCTCAGCAATGAACCCTGTGTGAAGAGTGCAAAATACACTGCCCTGGCAGTCTGCCCAAAGCCTGTTTTTCTGTGATACGCCTTAAAGTGGAGGTATGGAAGATCTCCATATGCTTCATGGTGAGCCTGCAATGGAGGTGTCCTGGCACAAAGACAATGAGACCTGCCCAGGAGCAGGGTGGATGCAGTGGTAGGGAGCCAAGCACCTGGGCACAGGGCGGGAACTGAGAAGAAGAGCTATGGGAGCAGCTGGAGGATGAGAAAAGAGGTACAGTTTCCAGCATCTTGTTGCGAATTTCAAAATGGATAAGGCAAAGCCTATCCTCGACTAGCCCAGATAACATACAGATTACACATATCAAACAGTTGCTTCTTTGCATCAATACTATAAAACAAGCACAAATACATGCTTTGCTTTTCAGAGATTTAATCTCTGGGTTGCTGTCTTTTGACTTTTCCCATTGGAAGAAACTGTCTCAGCTCCTGTGCGTTTGTTCTCCCAAGTCTCCCTTTCAACAAGGAAAGAAAGCTAATGTACAGAATTATATTTCAAGTTTATGTACAGAGGCTTATTATAATAATTAAAAAATCCATAGCGCAATCAGTAAATAGTTTCTATGCTTTCATTCATGTACACCAATTTATCTTCTTGGAGTAATATGTTGTTGCAGGGAGCTCCCAAGATCAAAGTCTGGCTAGTGCAAAGACGTTATCTGATCAATTCCATGCTGCTAGGGATTGAAATTGAAATTTAATGCTGCAAGAAAAGAATGCAGTAGCTCCTGCTGTAAAAGCTTATTTCATAATACTGGCCGACATATATGTTGTTTTAAATGCTGGTTAGCATGCCATTGTCTACTAGTTGATTCCAGCTGCTGCAAGTAACTTGATACGTCATGGTCAGGAGCAGCTCCAAGAATAATGCAAATAATGCCAGATGCTGGAAGCCCATATTAGGAGAAGTGTTGCTCTGTCCTTCCGCATCAGCTGAGTTTACACCTTTTCTTTCTAACTATTTCGTCTGTATATTCATATTTTCTTCAACTTTTCAAGGATATTCCCAAGACGTTGGTTTATTATCTGTTTGTAAACCAACTTTTGAAATTATTTGGGATCAGGATTTAAAAAAAAAAAAAAGGTGCAGACAGCCAAAATTATGAAATTAAAAACACAGATGAAGATTTTTCTCACAAGTAACTCAGCACTTTTAAGGGACTTCTCAAAACCAAGAGAAGTTCGGTGAATGCTGTATACTCGCAGAAACAGCCTTCTTGCTTTAATGTATTTTTGAAAATCAAATAATGGCTTTTAGAATTCAGTTTAAAGGAAACTATTCCTTTCTTCTTTGCATTCACCATCAGTTTTTTGAATACCTGCTTTATCTAAGGTGTTTTCACTGATTTTCATATTTGGAGATTTTCACTCGCATAATTGAAAATGGTGATTGAAAGTTTCTACTGGCAAATGCAGTCTAGTACTTCATCGAGACAAGCTTACATCACAGAACACAAACCTCACTATATATTGACATCCTGTCCATCAGAAGTGAGGATAAGAAACAGAGAGCACCAGTATACTATATCTATGCAGTGCATAAATCCTATATACCAACCAGTTAAGCATTAATTTTGTTTGCCTACAGTATCATCCTTCACATGGTAACTACTTTTCATGGAATATTACAACACAAGCTCAAATTCTTTTATCCCTTCTGGTTTTGGTTTTCCATCAGCTTTCAGTCAAAAATATTACTTTTAGAGGCACTATTAACTGACCTTTGATGTGATGCCAAGATCTTGCCTTGAAGCACACTCAAATTTTTCATACTAAGACATGGTTCCTGATGTTGCATTCTGACATAAAATAGTATGCATTGACCCCTCATGAGTTTAAAACGTCCACACATTATTTTAACTTTTAATTTAGATCCATAAGAAGTAAGCGAAAGGAAGAAAGAAGTATCTCTATGCCAAGCTGTGACCAGCACCACCAGTGTTGGGAGCAATATGAGTAAAAATATATCCTAATTTTGATCTACTGTTGTAGACTGTTTTCACAAGAAAGATACTATATTTTCAACATTTTTATTGAATGTTCTGTGAACTAATTTGTTGAATATATGAATATTCGTCAAGCAAACAATTCAAAATATTAAGGTCTGACGTCTGTCCTAAGGCATGCAAGGACATCTTAGGACAATGGTTCAGATTCATCTCACCTGTTTCAGGTTCTAGGTGTGCTGGGCATGCTCTGTCATCAGTAGGCCACGTAGGCATTTTCCAGCTGGATAGTTAGTCCACTGAAATTTCTCTGTCGACTAGAAAGGAAATCAAGGTGAATACACGCTTCACTTAATTAGATGTCTCATTTCAGTGCGATGCAGTAAGTGCCAGCAAGCTTGAAGTTATAAGCAGGAGATCACAATTTGGCACAGCCTGTGCATGGTATTAAACCATACAACAGACATCCACTTTCATTCAGCAGAAAACCTCACATTACTTAAAGTGCTAATTAAAGTACATGTCAAAGTAACATACCTGTACCCACTACAAGGAACAGGTTTATAATGTTGTTCTGTGAGGACTGTTAAGTATAGACAGCCTTATGTATGGAAGTCATTAATAATTATAAGTAATAAATAACACTGAAAAGCAGTAACCTTTTGTTGCAACATTAAACTTAGTGAAGCTATCAAACCACTCACTGCATGTCTTATTGCAGCAGCAGTACATTTAGATACAGATAGAACAGCTCTGCAAGTAGCACAGTTAAAGAAGTCATAATTACAACCAGTCCTTACCAACAATCTGTCCCGTCCTTGCTTAAAATTAAAATAGTCTTTTGTGCACCTGATTAAACTCTAAGAACTATAAATTACTGATTGCTTCCCTGCTACATGCCTCTTTTCTTGCTCTAATCTCTTTATCCTTACATTTTTCTCTCATAGCTGTTGTGAGGAGGGACATAATAATTTGGGCTCAGGAGGATTTGCATCAGCATTACATCAATGTGTTTTCACTCTCTTCTATCTTCTTTAGGCAACCAAGAGCACTACATAGTGCTTAGGTTCAGAAGCCTGTATAACCCTAACTAGATGCTCTGTATCACCTTCATTTTTGGAGCCCACAGAAAATGGCAGTAACACCTCTACAGGGAAGGCTGTATTTGTTGTTTGAACATCTGCAAGAACCTGGCCTCTGTGATTATATAAGATGCGCACGTAAAGCCAATTTTGATGTAACGATGATTTGACAAATGTAGACTCCTGCTGATAGAGCTACTAATTACATTCTGCAACTGTGCTATTAGATTAGAAGGATTAATATATGATATTCATAAAAATTCCTATTTTGATGGATACCATGCATTAATTTAGTAATTCTTCATACATCTCTGTTCAGTGAAACAAGGAATTACTGGCTCGCCAAGGGCATATAAAATCACACTAGTGTTTAAGGAGAGGTATCCCCCTAAGTTCCTTCCATCTTTGCTACTATTTCTTATTTTTCTTTGGCATTTACATTTTTAGTGCAAGAGTAGGGTTTCTAATCTTGTGCTGTGGAAACTAATGCGGTTACTGTAACAAGTGAATAGGTGACAAACAAATGTAGATACAACACCTGAACTGAGATTTCAAACAATATTCCACCAAGCCATTCCTTAGCTGCAAGAACCATCTCTGAAAGAAACAAGATAATCCAGGCTACACATCAATTTACTACTTAGTCTTTTGAATGGGATTACAGGGAAGGACACAGTTTTTGACCATTTTTGTGATGCTTCAAATGTTCCTGGGAAATTGTGTTGCCAGGACCAAAAAGTCACCTGCAAGCACCTGGGCAAATTTTCGTCAACTGGCTGCAGAGAGCTGAATGATTCTGTAAATATCAGAGACCCCTGAGATATCCAGATTGTGAGGAACTTTGTTTAAAAAATAAAGCTTCCAAGAGCTCAAGCTTATGGAATGTATACTTTTAACTTCCTTGCTGCTGTACTTTTAAAGCAAGCTATCATTAGTGATCAGTTTGGTTGAGACTCCAGGCTCCGACGTTCTTTTGTGAAGACTCTGTATTTTTCTAAAACCGGCTCCTAGTCCTGTAAGAATGATCTAAGCCATAGCAGATGCCACTGACTCCAGAGTAAGAGTGTTTTTATAGGATAGCAACATGGCCTGATTCTCCTTTCCTCTGAAATCACCATATAGGTGACAAGTAGTTTCACTGGAGTTAGAAGAAACCAGCAAGTGCAGGACTGAGGCCAGTCAGCAGGGAAACCAAGGCTCTGCAAATGAGTCATTTTTAGTGTTAACTATGATGATTGTGGGTCTGAGAGTTGCCTCCCTCATGCCACCCATCACCCATCAGGCTCAGGCAGGGACCCTGCCAAGTTGGAGTCAGATATTTCATAATGACAGCTTCACTAAATCCCACTCTCCTTAAAGAAAAGTGAACCTTACAGAATGAATACTGAACTTCTCCAGACATTATCTTTCTTATTTATTTGCCAGCTTTTCCATTTTCCCAGACCTCTCCAATCCAAAAGCTTTCTGCATGGGGAAACGGAGATCTTCATAGTATGGGACTCCCTCAGGGACAGTTTTAGCTAGATGTGATGATGTGGACATAGTTTAAGCTAAAATATTTGGTGGTCAAGATAAGTGGCACATGAAGGGATAATCCCTCAGTTTTTCACATGGTCCTAAGAGGCTGTTTGGCAGGGCTCCCACAGGACTGTGGCAGCTGAGCATGTGGCCAGCAAACATGACATTAGGGAAACAATTAATCTTCATTCCAGATTATCTGCCATTAGTCACTGTGTACATGTACACAGTAATTAATCCCTTTTCTTGTTGAAGGGCTGGTTCACTGTCATGTAACACAAATTTCTGCACCCTCCTTTGCTGCTATGAGTACCTTTGCTTGGGCTTTCTCCTGATCACATTCTTCCTTCTCTCCTCCTGATGCCAGGTGCAAAAGGGGTAGTCGAAATTCAAACACTATCCCAGAGGTGTATCTCTTGAACAAGGTAAATTTATAATTATCCAGTTGCAAAAATCTGTTAGAGATGATGTAATTTCTCTCTGTATCCCATGGTATATTGACAAAAAAGATGAACTATGCAGGCATTTTTCATAACAAGATAAGCCTTTAAAAAAAACGTGGGGTGCAAGACCAAAGTACATGACTTTCTCCCTGTTTTCATTCAGATGAGTAAATCCTTTTTTCATTCAGGAGCATGGAAGGTGGGTTTGGATCAAATCCTCCAATGAAACACCTTAAAATAATTCAGACTTGAATTGATGTTGCTTACATTTTGTATCCTGAGTAAGCCATCTCTCCCATAGATGTGACTGCAAAGGCAACTTTTACAATGTTTTGGGGTTTTTATACTTATTTATTGCTATTCTAGCCAACATAGTAATAATAATAATAATAATGTAGGATTGGGAATTTGTTGCCCTGACATTATTTATTTTGATTCTTTTTTGTAAACTGATGTGGGAAATGTTTTTAGAATGAAAATTTATGAAAAAAAAACATATTTGGTGCACAGGTTCATTTCATTTGTATTATTTTTAACTTGAAATGTCAAGTTTTGTTTCCACACGTGGTAGCAGAAATCATTCTAGAACTAATGTCTGATTAGAATAAAATGCGTATCTTTGGACTAATTATTTATGTACATAATTCAAACTATGATTACCAAAAATAGAGTAATCTCTTTCAAAATTAGCAAGAATCAGTAATTCCTGCATGCAGAATACAATTAGCACAAAGTTACTGCTGCAGCAAATAGTCTTAAATGCATCACAGCTGACTAGCTGGATGTACCCAGAATACAGACAAGGTGGTCCATGCAATTAGAGATTCCAGCTTTTCCTTTAATAGTCTCAGTAGCATTTGCATAATTAAGCAAAGCAGTTGTAATATTAAGGAATAACACCTGGGGAGGGATCTCTCTGAAATTACACCCTCCTCCCCTGTTCATGCCACGTGATACCATTTTACATGCAATGGCTTAGGTTGAGTCCACCAAAGAACAGCTTTATGATGATGTCCACCACTATTACTTGGTTAATTATAAAGCTAATATAGAGGCATGCAGATGCTACCTTGGGGTCTGCAATGTCAGTGAGATGTAACTGTTAAGGGAAATGCACACTATGGTTTTGCATTTCCTCATCTTATTTTCCCAGAATGTACCTTTTCTGAAAACTTCCATCTTCTTTTATCTCTAAATGCTACCTTATACTTCAGCTAAATAATGGTCCTAAATGAACTGTTTTGTTAACCTTTTCAGCCTAACAATTCTCCTTCTGTTACTATGCAAGCATAAAACTATGAGCCAATTTAATATGTCCCCAATTTTTTTTTTTCAATTGCTTTCAGCTTTGTAAGGAAGGAAGAACAGTTTGAAGCATCTTAAAAAAAGAACGGGCGGTGGATTCTTGCATTTTTTTCAATGGTTTTGCCAGTAAAGTGAAAGACCTGTCATATAACAGATATCATAAGTCACAAAATAAGGAATGATTTTAGCATTCGTTAATGAAACTTAAGGGAGGGAAAGCATAATATTTAAAACATTGAAAGAAAATCAGTAAGACTAAACTTTCTTCTACTTATCTGTATTTGAGTCAAGTGGATTATTTGGAATTCTGATGAAGATTCTCAGATAGCTGGGGTTTCGCTGGCATGGGATTTAGCAGCAACCTCCCTCATGCCTCTTTCCCTCAGAGATGCTCAAAGTAAACGTCCACAGAGTATGGGTAAAATATTGTTTAAACTAAGCTGCCTTGTAAAGCAACACAAACCAACTGCACAAAGCAAGGCACAGCAAGAACAGTCAAGTGTAAGCTTCTGCGTTTGAAGCTTGCAGATCATATGGCACATGACCCAGTTAGCCACCCTTGATCTCAGATTTACTCCACTGCCACTAAAATGCCTTCAGATATGTTACTATTGTTTTCTCCTGGCTGTATTTAGGAGGAAAATGTTTTAGCGCATGATTAGATTGGCTCCAGATGGCTAAACTGGACTCTCAGACTCCTGGTTTGGATTCTCAACATCTCAGATCCCAGGTTCCATAGTTTCTTTGGCCTTGGCAAACCCCATCTGATACCCAGGCAGAGTAGGGCTGCAAAGAGCATTCTCCTTGCTGGTCTCCTTGATGGCATCCCCCTTTTCTCCCTCTTCCTTAATACAGGATGCTTGCTGTTGCTGGTGCAGCTCCTCAGTGGTTATTCCCTTTCCCTATCTCTACTGTTCTCCACCCCCTGACAAACTTTCCTTTCTCATTAGGTAGCAGGAGGGGAGCTTCTGCTTCATCTTGGCCCATGATGTTAACTTCAGTCACTAATCTTCAAACCAGGACCTTCATGCATACTTCCCTGCTTGGGGGACACTCCCTGTAACCACCTACAGAGCTACCTCACTGTCCTCTTACGGCCCCTTTCTTAAGCCCCCCTCCCCTTGCTTTGATAGCAGTAAGAGACTTGTGTCAACAAGGTTGTAGACGTGCTGTAGCTTGATGCTTCTCTGCAGAAGAAAACCAGAAGAAACCTTCTGCAGAAGAAATCTTCCTCACAAAGGAGGCTTTCAGGAATGTGTATTTTTCACCTGGAACTGCGTCAAGATTTATAGTATATTCAGTGGCAATGGCTCCACTTGGAGTCAGGAATATCTTAGCTAGATGTACCAGGCATCAGCTCATTCCCACTGCTTCTGGGGGCTGGCCAGGGACCCTTTCTTCCATCTCCTGAGGTCAGTCAGACCTTCATGAGGCTCCCAAGCACGATGCCCGGGCGCCACATGAGCTCTCTGAAGCAGTCACATATCTTTCTTGGATGATAATGGCTTGTGAGTAATGGATCGCCATAGCAAGGCATGCTGATGATCTATTATTCAAATGACAGACATACCCAAAAAGGAAAAAGCCACGCTTGGATTCTGTATAATCATGGGACAGCAATCAACCTCCAAACGCACGGGTGGCTGCTTCCCTGGCACCACGCGTCTGGTAGAAGAATGCCAGGCTTGCAACCCTTAATTAGTACTTAATAAACTGAAAAGGTGTAATTTACACTGCTCATTTACCTCTGGGAGAGAGACTTATTCTTCTTGCTGGCTCTGCTTTTCCAGGCTTCAGGCCTTCCTGTTTTCCTTTTGCTCTCAGCAGCAACCGAGAGAATACAATGGCATCTTTGAGCTGAGCAAGACAGTTCCTTTATTATGATTGGTGGCACTGTTCTTGCAGCTAGCTTGCAAAGCCAAATCACATGTCTTTTTACATATAACACTCAGGTAAATCAATTCAGGAGCAGTATTTCAGCAAAATGTGCAATGCAGCTAAGGCAGTACTCTCCAAGAGCACAGATGCTGAGTCTCCCCAGTGAAGTGAGTCTCCATTTGGCTGCATTTAACCCAATGAGGACATGGTCTTTAGACACTTTGTGTAATTATTTCAGATTGCTGCATCTATGCAGAGAAACACAGCCCCATCACTATGGGGCAGGTTATATTCTAGTAGTCAGGAAAAGACTGAGGACTCAGGACATCCATTCTGATGCTGGATGTTTCAGTTGCCCTTTCTGTAGTTTCCAGCAGACCTGGCAGTGTATATGTCTTCTCTCGTTAAAACAGAAGCTGTACATAAGGAGGCCATGCACGCACACACACCTCTGCAGTTCCTCATGAACATCAGGAAACTTGGTAATTTCCATTTGCTGTGCAAAGGAAATGCCTGGGATGATAAACCGTAGCTCACAACCCTGCTGTATAATGGGATACCAGTCACTGAGCAAGTGGTGTTGAAAGAAAATGTCTTCAGCCAGATGGCAAAATTGCTTGCAACTGTGTCTTTATGTCCAGCCAAAGTATAAGGAATATTGAGAGTGTTTACTATTCATGATACAAAAAGGAGAAGTCACTAAACATAGTTGCAAGAAAATGAATGTGGAGAGCAGGTTAAAATATAAAGCACATAAAAGCTTAAGAGCAACATATATTCTTTTTGTCCCAGAGCATTTTTTGAAATACTGTTTCAAAATACACTTACTCTGATACTGTAACAATTCTACTTCTTTCAAGAAATTAATCCATCCACTTACATCTCTAATTTCTGTCTTTTACTCAGCCTTAGCAATAGTTTTGAATTAACTATCATTAAGCTTTTCAGCCTTGTCATTCTGTTTGTGTTGCCATGTAAGCATAAAACTGCCAGGACATTTCAGCTGACCTAAAACAAATGAAGCAGTATTATGGATAAATACCTAGAAATCACAGTTGGAGCTGTCGTTGACTTCAGAAGTGCCAATGTTTCATCCAGATGTTCTTCTCCAATACAGTGTCTTTCTGAAGCTACAAAAGCACTTGACTGTCTGTAGCAAAGTACACACAGATCCAGCTGAAGTGCTGATCCTTGAATGGTGGGTTTCAGCCTACTGGCAATAGATTTGCATTTCTTAGTTGCCTTTTAGCCCGTATGTACCTGTGGACAGAAGACCAAATGCCTGGTCCCCACTGGAATGGCACAGACCTGTAGCTGCATGGCAAGTTCAAATGGCAAGAACTAGTGATGTGCAGCTGCAAAGTTTTGAAAAGCAGTCTTTGTACACCACAGAAAGTGATCTGGAGCTACCTTTTCTACTACTTTTGTATTATGATTGCCCGGTATGACTTTGACATCTTCAGAAACGACAATGTGATTTAAGAGTGTAAGATTCTTTAGGTTTCACTCCTGAAACTTTTCCAAGCATTGCACAGAGCTTCTTCCACATTAGTTGCCAGAATTTGGTGTATCAAAGGAGTGTTAAAGTTGAGATTATTCACATATTTAAAGGTAATACCTCCCTTTCATAGATTTATGTCAAACCTTTTGCAATGCCTCCTGGATCTGAGCGTTGACTGTGCAGATAGGCTTATTTTTCTGGGAACACAGCTGTCCTGTCCAAGCCTATGAAACATGGAAACACAGTTTTGTATAAAAAAAGAGAACAATAAATTGCTGGGTTGCCTTTAAAACACCTTTGCACAGCTCTGCAGCATCCAGACACTGAACTCTGCAAGATCCCCTGTGGAACCTGCTGTGCTCACAGGATCAAGTGAACAGGGCTCCCAGGGCCCAAAGCTGGCTGAAGAATTTAGAGGTTTTACATTGGATCTAGCATCAGGAAAGTTCCTTTGCTCTGGCCATAGAGGCATAGTGGCTAATGCAGCAGAGGAGACAGGTTTGCAAAACACAAATGTTTGGTGATCACAAGAGGGAATCTTAAATATGGACCTTTTACTTCAGTGAGAGAGAAAGAAATATCCAGTTCTGAGATTCCAAATACTGAACTGAGATAAAAGGAAAAGGGCTTCAGGGAAGTGAGGGTTCATCAATTTGCAGTACATTTCATTATTTAAAAATTAATTATCTTTCTGATAAATTAAGCTGAATCAGTAGCTGAGTTTAATTCTGTCTACTGTAGTGAAATCCATCCTCATTTTCTGATCACTCTCCTGCCCTGCAATGGGAACCATTCTGTGTGATGAATCATTGGTCTAAATAAAGTAAGCAAACATAAACACTTTGGTTATGGCCATTTCAATTAGAAACCCAGTGCCTTCAGGAAAATAACACTGAGTGTTGATCCATGATACATTTGAAGAACAGGCCAATATATTCATGCTGGTGGTTTGCACCTGTGGAATGACTTACGCAGGCATCTTGATCTTTCAGTAATCTGACTGTGGAGATGTTTTCCTCTTTTTTCCACCTCAATTGCTTAATTTTTTTTTTCTCTCTCTTTTTTTTTTTCTTTTTAGCAGAGGTGTCATTCTACATCTTCCAGGATGTTTCACATATATTCTAGCTTTTTTTGTTCCAGAATTGCTTTTTACTTAATGGACAAAGTTTAACAATACTTGTTAACCTCATCTCAGCCAATTAAGCTTTGAAAGTAATAAAGTATAACACTGTACTTGAATTAAATAAATATCTGAGATATTGTTTTCAGTGAACACCAAGATATTTATTCTAAATAAATAATGAAGCCGATTGCCATATATTTTTAATGCTCTCTGCTGAAAAAAAGATATGTTATTGCTCTAGATCATGCACGTAGTTACTAGTTTAGAATGTAAAAATAATCAGTAAAAAGCTAAAATATCTTTTCATTTATAGGGAATAACAGAAATGTTGTTTCTCCTACTACTGTCTTTGGAAATTGCATGTACCATTAAATATTCCTAGTTTAAAGCACTTGGCCGCTTTTGACTGGCAACATTACCAGAATGTTTTGCACAGTGTTCACCTCAGGATTTTGTGAGGAGCAGAACAGCCTTTACTGAATGCAACACAAATCAAAAAACAGCGATGAGGAAGACTCAAGTAAGGAAATTATTGCAGTGGTAACTCTATTCCTGGCAAATCAGGTGTGTTTGTACAGATGATGCTCTTAACACCCAAGAAAGTAAAGGGTGGTGGTAGGAAAAACCTTCCCTTCCCTTCCCTTCCCTTCCCTTCCCTTCCCTTCCCTTCCCTTCCCTTCCCTTCCCTTCCCTTCCCTTCCCTTCCCTTCCCTTCCCTTCCCTTCCCTTCCCTTCCCTTCCCTTCCGCAGTTCCCCGGTAGGACTCACTGCTCAGCCCCACAGACAGTGGTGGCAGCATGCCACCAGGACATGTTGGGCCAGAGATCCTGAAGCTGATATTGTGGCTGAGGAATGCAAAGGAGGAATCAAGCACCATGCTTGATATCCACATTTCTGGGACTGCATGGAGACTCTCCTGGCTGGAAGTGAAATTGCCTTAATTTGGTTTATTGAAAGGCTGGTGAACATCTGTGTACCACAGTCTGCTGTGCTTTAATGAGGTATTTTACACACTCACCTCTAGTTAATGCATATTTCCTGAGGATGTGCCTATACAGGCTGTTATTTTGGAAAGGCAGCCCCTGAGTGTTCCTGTGTGTGCAGTTCAACTCTCAGAGATGCCCCAAAGCCCCTCAGCAGGGCAGGAGCTGCCCCTGGCCTCTTCCCTAGCCCCAGGGGGCCATTCCTTCTCCTGACTGGAGGCCCAAGGACACAGAAGCCAGGAGGGCAATCCCAGGGGATTGCCAGCTGATGGGATGGACTCCCCCTCAGCTCAGCTTGTTCCCTTTCTGGTACCCCATAACGGGACAGACAAAAGGCAAGTTTCTGGCCTGGGGACAACATGGCCTTCTGCAATTTATAATGAAGCTTCCATGAAATTACTTTGTTGTAACTTTGTCAGTACCAAATGAATGCACCATAATTAGTGCCTTCTGTGTGAATCCCAGTGGAAGCAATAATGATTCCCAGTCTTTTCCAGAAAGGTTGCTATTTTCCCTAACAAAAAATGATGACCTAAAAATATCTGATGTATTTCTCATTACTTCAGTGACGGTAATGATATGTTTAGAAGAAACACCAATTTTCCTGTCTACTGCTTTTGACACAACAACAATTAGTCATAAGCAATGAAAAAAATACTTGCATTAGTTAAGAAGTGGTGAGAAATCCACAAATGTTTCTGTATTCATAGCTGCTGCAACATTATTTTGTTATATCCGTCTGACACAATTTGTAGGAGCAGGGAGTTGGAAAGCATACCCTGCAAAAATTAAAACTTGTTGATAGTAAAGAGGCAAACCAATTGTATTTCATCAGGATAGTCCTCCCAGAGGAAAAAGATGCTCAGTAGCATGCCAGCATCATATCAGGTAATGAAAATAACAATGCTGTTGTCAGAAAACAAGTGCTATCCTAGTAGTGTTTGTCTCCTTACAGAGAAAGAACATAATCACATCATATTATCTCTGTGTTTTGTCACTAAGACTGGGTGCTGTACCTGTAGCTATTCAAGTGAATATATAGAAAAAATACATTTTATAGAATGGTTTGGAAGGGATGTTAAAGCTCATCCAGTTCCAACCCCCCTGCCATGGGCAAGGACACCTTCCACTAGACCAGGTTGCACAAAGCCCCATCCAACCTGGCCTTAAACACTTCCTGGAATGGGGCAGCCACAGCTTCTCTGGGCAACCTGTGCCAGTGCCTCAGCACCCTCATAGAAAATAATTTCTTCCTAATGTCTAATCTAAATCTACCCTTTTTCAGTTTAAAGCCATTCCCCCTTGTCCTATCACTACAAGCCCTTGTAAAAAGTCCTTCTCTGGCTTTCTTGCAGTCCCCCTTTAGGTACTGGGAGGCTGCTCCAAGGTCTCCCCTGAGCCTTCTCCAGGCTGAACAACCCCAACTCTCTCAACCTGTCTTCACAGGAGAGGTGCTCCAGCCTCTGATCATCTTTGTGGCCAGCTCTGAATGTTCTTCAGTACATCCACATCCTTCTTATGTTGGGAGCCCCACAGCTGAACAGTACTGCAGGTGGGATGTCACAAGAACAGAGTAGAGGGGCAGAATCACCTCCCTCGATCTGCTGGTCGTGCTCCAGTTTGATGCAGCCCGGGATATGGTTGGCTTTCTGGGCTGCGAGCGCACACTCCTGGGTCATGTTGAGCTTCTCACAACCAATTCCCCCAAATCCTTCTTCTCCTCAGGGCTGTTCTCAGTCTGGTCTCCAGCCAGCCTTTATTTGTGCTTGGGATTGCCCTGACCCAGGTGCAGGTCATTTACTTTATTGTTCTTTATTGGCATACTCATTGGTAACTTCTTTTATTCATGTATTTGATAAACATAAAAAGCTATTATAAAAATAGTCACTATTACTATTTCAGAAATTTAAAAAACATTCTCTATCACAACTTGACTGTATCAAGTTTTGCATTTACTTTCGCCTTCCTTACTCTTCACAAGTCCTTCTCCCTCCAGATATTGCTCTTCCAGTTATTCTTTTTGCACATGGTATCTTACACTTGCTTTCCCATGTTGCATCATTTTCTGTGCATCCATCTTCACCAGTGATGCATGGGGGAAGAATCTACAATTTCTCTGTCATTTCTTATCTCTAGGATAGGTTCATTCTCCCAGCACCAACAGGTGAGTCACTGACACACATCACCCTTGTCATATAGACTAGTTCTCTCAAGAGTGAGCTGCATCTTTCTCAGCTTTTCCTAGCACTGTGTACTTATTACATAATTATGAATTTTTTGCCTGTTAAACATAAATCTAACTTGGTTTTGAAGTCTATAATCCCAATGCCACCATCTATGCTCTTGATGAAGGATCACAGTGGCTGAGGTCTGGGGCTCTGTGAAGGTCCAAGCTGTTTGTTCCTTCCCATGTAAGGATGGGACACGGGTTAGGCTACACATGCCATCTACCTCTCTGGTAAGAGAAATCCTGAGCCTGGATGCTCCCAAGCAGAATATTAATCCGAGTGCGAGCTACAGCTAAATGGGTAGAAGACACATGGTCATGGGCCCAGTGCATGGAGCTCTGATGAGAAGTAAGGTTTGTAGGAAGAAGAAAGAAGTAGGAGTCAAAAGGAAATTAGCCTCTTGTTCAATGCAAAACCAAGTTCTACCACAGCATGAGGCTATTTCTCCACTTGTTTCTTTTTCTGTCAAAGTTGGATAGCTTCCCTCCCCCACTTCTTCATTTCTTACTATTTCTGGTAGACTGAGAAATCTCATTCTGATGATTTTTATATTTTGAACACCAAAGAAAATGTTTTCATTTTATTACTGCTCACCCAACAGAATTTGTGTTTCCACTGTGCATTTTGCCGTCCAGTTTCCAACTACACACAAAGATACACTATTAAAATGTAGAATAACTTGCACTATTTGCACTTTTCTAAGCCCTACTGTTTATAGGAGTAATTTAAACAGCACCTACTGCATCAGCTAGACAACTCTGTACTGTTGTTTTCTACAGATAATGGGGATCATCTGTTATTAATGAAGCTTTATTCATTCACCTCATTTTCGTTGTTGAGTTCCCTCAGCAACAGACCCCAAACAACAAACAAATGAGGTTGGAAATTTTTTTTAATGCACTCAACATTAGCATAGAGCAAGCTTTCCAAGACAGAGGCCATGAGGACCCTGCCATGGCAAGACAAACCCTCTTTGAGGCTTCTTTAAAAAGCCCCTCTGAGAGTATCTTGCCTCTGACACATGGGGGGCCAATGAGTCCCACTAAAGCTGATGTCCAGCAGTGCTGCATCTTCACCTCTCTCCCTGTATGCACAGGAGCCATTTCTCAGAGGGTGCTGGTGTGGAGAACCAGCTTTAAGTAACACCAGAGTTAGGAAAAATCACTGAAGTGGAGAACTGTCTGCACATCTCCTCCCTGGGGCAGGGTTCAAAATGCTTTATGAAATAAGCATTACACCTGGTGAAGAGCTGAGTTGTTCAAAACTCATTTTGTTTTACTTACAGAATTGCTAGTTTCTCATATGGAGCAGAAACATCAGACTGTAGGTCACAAAATCAATATATATGAATGTTTCCAGGCCTCTTGCTCCCCTCCCTGATCTTATAAAGCTCTTTGAAGATAAAAAAAAACCAAACCTCTAATTATCTTAAGAAAACCTGTGTGAACAACGGGCCTTACCATCAGAGTAAGAATTTTACCCATCATCTATTCTCTCCTTTATTCCCATGTAAAATACTTATTTGCACACTTTCTAAGGCATCTTCCCTCTGGTTGACTTCTGAAGGACTTGAAGTGAAGGTTCATTTGTACCAGGAGACCAGAAGAATATGCCTTTTCTCTTTGAGTTCCTTGTATGCCCTATAGAAAAGTTGCACTGTGGTGATATTTGCCAATAATATCACCAATCATGAAATATTTTGTTTAAAAAATGTAACGAGAAAATCTTACATTTATTAAGTTCATTGACAGGCCAGACTGTAAGAGAAGATGGCCTAGGTTAACACAATAAAGTGGCTCCAAATCTGGATTGTACACTGAGAGAGACAGAAGTGTTTGGGTGAGAGGTTTCTCTCAGCGCTAATTTCAGGCCTGTTGCAAACAGAATGAATCATTTGCAGGCACTCAGGTGCTAAGTCAGTTCCAAGTGCTCAGAGATACCTATGATCAAAGAGAGAAGCGTAATTTCTGTATCTCAGTGGGTGAATGAGTGATCTCAAGTCCATCAGCTGCCACTGCTGCAGATATTAATGTTAATTATCACCAATTTGGAAAATCAGGTCATCTGTGTAAATCCTTCACTATCAGCACATTCAAATTTTAAAATCACAGATGTAAGTAATGAGACATGCAGACTTGGCCATGGGGGTCACCAGCTGTGCTTGAGAATCCCACCAGGCTTCAAAAGGCAGTAAGAGAATGAGCTGCCCTGAAGGAGGAGAGAGCTGACTTGGTGGACAAGGTAGGGCTGACCCCTTTACTCGTTTGTCAGAGCATATTCAGCTAGTTCAGAAATTTTACACTGAATGCATTCTCTCTTGATCCTGTGGGCAGCACAATAGATCCCAGGGATGCAGATGGTGAGAGACAGGAGGTGAGCTGTTCCGCATGCTGCTGCACAGCCATGCTGGCTGTGTCTTAGCTGTAAATGAAGGAACTTGGAAATTGCCATAAATTACTTTGCCAGCCCCAGAGGCTGTTCCAGCAGTTCTGAGCCACTGCCATGTCAGAGTGAACACCAAAATGCCAGCCCCCAGCCTGTGGAGCTATGCACAGGCAGATGCAGGAGCCGTGTGTCCCCTGGGGACTGCCTGATGCTGGATACAACCTCAGAGAGGCAGATGAACTGTGTTAAGTGCTGATTTGCATGTCAGTCACTTATACCAGTACTTCAGAGGCAATGATTTGGTTCTTAGCATCTTTGAAGATATCAGTTGCTGCCGAAAATAATAAACAGAAGTTGTGTGCATCCCAATCAGCTAATACCCATAAAAAGATCACATAGCATAAAAGGCGTTGCCAGAGAAAAAGATGCACCCACTTGAAGCTCTCGGCAGCAGCTAAACTCCAGACTGATTGGCTTAAAATTAGCCCCAAAGGCAGCTGAGAGCAGTTTCATACATCCCAAGTCACATGTCAAAATTTCATTGTCTGAAAGGGTTCATAAATCGCAAGGCAGTGCAAGAGCACACCAAGTAGAGGACCATTAATTGCATGCTAGAAGAAATAACCTTTTTAACAAGCAAGTTTACTGGGTCTACCATAACCAGAAGGGAAAAAAGAAACTCTGTATGGTCTGTCCTTGAAATTATTTGCCTTCATCTGTTCTGCCCTCAGAAATCTCTAGGTTTCTTCAGTGTAGTCTTTAATTCTGTTTAGCAGCTGGAAGGCCAATGTTCAGTTTGATAGTGCAGAAGGTATAGACTGCTTTGCTGAATGAAACACCAACGGTTGAGTCTGACCAAGGACCTTGGGAGAAACAGGCATATGCTATATAAAGACTGTTTCATGTGCTAGGGCAACAGCATTTTTGCTGCCCTTCTACCCTTTCATTATTGGGCCTCAAGGTAACCATATATGCTGGGCTTGCTGTACCAAGGATGCATTGAGCATTGTGTCATCTATTGGTCAGATGTCTAGAAAAATATGGGTTAGTTCTGAACAGTGAAAACCAATAGATTTTCCACTATGTGTGCATGCATACATGTGCCTGTGTATCACGTGTATAGCACAATACCTGTTTGTTGCAAGTGTTGACTCTGTGAGCGCCTGTGCATCCACATGGGAAGAGGAGAACTGATGTAACTGTGGCTAGCTTACGTGTCAAAAGCGAGGCATGTGCAAACTTGTGAATTTGAAATATAAAAGAATAATCCACACACACACTCTGAGGCAGGAGGAAAAGCCCGCGGACATGTGAGGATTGACGGCGTGCCAGACTCTCTGGAGAGCTGGTTGGTGGAGGTCTTGCTGTTTTAAAACTTGTAAAACAAGAATTCCCAGAAGGCAGCCAGTCTGCAGGCAATTAGGAGGAATCCGCAGTACCTCTGTGTGGGGGGCTCCGCTTGTACGGAGGAAGCATGTAACCGGGTGGGTATGGGTGTATGGGTATTGTCACACACGCCAGAGCCAGTGGGACAGTAGGATCACACTAAATCACTGCCTGAGTTTCTGCTGCGTTGCTCCACTGATGGGTTTTCAGTATCATTTTGATGTAGATCAGCCAAGGGGCTCCTCCCAGGGCTGTGCCTGGGAGGAGCATGCTGTTATGCTTGGAAAAAGAAACCTCTGTCTTACAGCAGCCTTTAAAATCCCCCCCCCCCCCCAGTCATTAAGTCCCAATAAAACTGTTAGCACCTCCTCAGATGTCCTATTTTCTCATACCATCTTTCAGGTGTGCTCTGTGGGCTTCCCTGTTTCGTACATGCAGGATACATTTTAAGAGCCTCATGAATTATTTTGGGTAAAGCAAAAGGAAACAAGCTCCTGACTTCTGAGGGGAGTTTAGTGTGATAGCAGCTCCACAAATAGGTGCCCTGGATATCAGCCCAATCCTCTGTCCTTCCCAATCTCCTTTCCACTTAGGTATGATTTCCAGGCAGGCAGCTGGACAGCAGGAAGGAAGGAGATACCTGGGGTGGCTGTGGAGGATCCAGCACCAAGTGCTTGCCTTGCAGCAAGAGTGAACAAAGCATGAACAAAGGATGCTAATAAAAGTGCAGCATGCACAAAGAGGACATCCATGGGCAGCTTTTGTAGCAGGCAAAGGAAGGTCCTGTAGATGTGAGCTCATTGGCTTTATCAGAATACACATCTGCACTCCTCAGGATTTGCTTCACTTTTGCAAATGCTGGGTTTTGTTCTGGGCTATATTGCTCCAAAGGGATAAAAATTAGAGAGCCATATTTTTACAAAACTCATTGCAGCACTGTTCTAATATGAGAACTTTACCCCTTCCTTTCCTTGGCACCGCAAAGACCTGCATAAATTTAATTACATCTGTTTACTTTGCATTAGCATATCCCTTCTCCCTTGTCAAATCACCATGCATTAATTCCTCAGTTTAGGATTTCTTAGCACAGAAAGGATCAGGCTAACGGGGGGAAAAGGCATTAGAGCTACCTTCCAAAAATCGGTTTCTCACACAAACACATTTTTGCAGGTATTTTTCTCCTTTGGGAAACTTTTGTTTTTCTGACTTGAAAATGAAATATCTTCATTAGCAAGTATGGATTTTGGTGGTTTTCTCAAAAAAGAAAAATAAATATGGTATAGTTTTTTATTCCTTTTCCCTAAATCTGTTGAAAACTGCTGAAATAATAAGCTACCTAGGCACTCAGCTTGCATTAGTCCCGATGGGAATAAGATATCTAAGAGTTAAACATCTAAATAGTCTAACTAATTGCCTCCTGAAGAGAGACTTTATGGAATAAGCCATTCAGCCCACACAATTGTCTTCGTTACCTTCAGAGAATACCATTACAGCTGTCAAAGGCCTGGTAGAAGCTAAGGGTTAACTGAGGATAGATTGTTAAATATCTTGATTTTCATGGATAGATTTGATGTGATTTTCTGCTTTCCACAGACTTTTATGTACAGAAATAATCAGCTTAAGGATAGAACAGACAAATACAGTATTGCTGCTTTCCACAGGGCCAGTGTAGCCATAGTGGTGGGCACTTCTCCCTCTTTCCTCATTGATAGAATAATATCAGTATGCTAAAACCATTACAAATGGCAGCACATCTTCTGGCCAGATATAAATTCCCCCTTTTTGAAGAGCTTGCCTTGACTCAGCAGCTAACCAAGATCCCATCAGTTAATCCAGTGCTCATCTTGGAAATCCATCTGGGAGATGAAAGTGGGAGCAAGCATCATCTCCCCATACAGCACAGAAGTTCTCATTGAAGGTAGGTGCCAGGGGATGGTGCGAGCAAAGCCTGGGAAGACCCCAGAGCAACCTAAAACATCTCCATCTTCATCTCTGGAGAAGAGAGAGTTCAGGGCTGGAGGGATCCCTGCCTTTTGGGATGTTTTGCCAGGTTGTCCCAGTCCTTAGAGCAAGGCTGAGGTCATGCCTGAGAGCTAGGACAGTGTGCTACAGTGAGATAACCAGTCACTGCAAAAACTATGCTGAGTAGAGGTATAAGCAAGAAACAAAAGCTGAGAGTTGGATAAGAGAAACAGAGAGCACACTGGACCAGAGGATATGTCAAGAGCATTGTCAGGCATTAGAGGCAGCGAAGACAAGAAGCTCATGGTGGACCAGGTACTGGAGCAATGCAAGGTAGGAGCAAGAACCAGGGTAAAACAAGAAGAAATACAGCTCCATGCTTAGCCAGGAATAGTTGCAGCGATTGCCTGCTCTGATGTCTGGGTGGGGACAAACCTGGGCTGCAGGTGGATCTGAATTTTATTGGGCCCTGAAATCAACCAGGATAGAGGGTGCATAGGCTGGCATGCACCAGAGGCAGGGCTTGAGTGGAGCCAACACCATTGGGGAGATATGACAAGATAACACCCTCTCACTGAAGGCATGTTTTAAAATATAAAACGGGTTTGAAAACCACAGCTAAATAATGTGTTGGTTTAGGTACTTATATCTTAAGAACCTTATTCCCACAGACATGTAAAGCCTGGTTTAAATTAGCACATTGCCTGATAATTAAGAAGTTTACTACAGTAACAACAACACGAATACCCGAAACCAACATTGTAAAAATAACTTTGTGAAAAATCTCTGACTGTTTGTTAAGGTCATTAATTAGAGGAACTATGTTGCAAGGATTCTTTTAAGCCAGTGGTCATATAAACTGAGACATAGCAACTGCTGGTTAGCAGATATGTCAGAGATATTACATTGTATGAAAGGAGAGAATATTACATACAGACTATAAAACACACCATTGTGTATCTCATGTATTTTCAGTAATCTTAAATTGATACGTGTACTAAATAGCTAGAATTGCTACTAACTCCAATGGTTTCAAATGAGAGGTGTCATACAGCTAAGTGCTGTGTGGATGGGGAGTGGAGGAATTAACTTTCAGCAACTATGGTTCTATTACCACAGCATTTTATTTCATTCCCTTTGGCCTCTCATCCCAGAACATATTGAAACTTTTTTTTTTCTTTCCGATCTATGAAGCCACAGGCATGACAGGCCCCAGAGGCCATTCCAGGGCTTCTTTTCATTCCTTTTGGGCTTATTTCTGTACCCCTTTTGAGGAGGACAAGGGGCCCAGTGGTGCCATCTGTAAACATAATTATCTGTTCCTCCTATGTGACGCACGTTTGTTTGAATCCTGCCCCACTCCCTTCTTGGATGACTGCTTCCAGCACTGACCACCACAAGCTTATTGTGGGAATAATTCTTTCTATTTCTTACAGTTTTACTGCTCTTTCAAGTAAGCATTGTTCTGTTCTTTTAATATAAAATACATTCAAGACAACAGTTTGATCTGTGTTATACTAATCATAATCAATCAATTCTTACTATATAGTCTTTCTGCTGAAGATAATGATTCCCTGGGTTTGTATTGTCCTCACTAAATCTGAGTCTCACGAAATCCCTACCTTTGTTATTCTTCCCTGGATCTTTCCTACTTTATGTTCTTTCTTGAGATGAGAAATGGTACTAAAGAAAACATTCCAGATTTATGCACACACATACATTCTGTTTGCACTTTTCAGCTCAATAGTTTCTATCTCTATTTAATGACCTTTAATGAGTATTTAATCGGCATTAATGCATGATGTTCACTTCACTGACACCCAGAAATTCTTAGTGTTTTCCATAGACCCAGCCTAGAAACCAGCAACATATGAACATAGGACTTCTTTTTTCTAACATCCACACCTGTTATATCTAATAAAATAAAAACCTTTTTAAAAAGTTTCTTATCATTTTCTTCAACTCTTACTAATCAAATCATTTAAGGATCAAAATTCCTCAGTTCATATAATAGGCACAGCAGGAGGGTGCATATCTAAGATCTGCTTAGCATGGGACCCTACATTGTTACCTCCATGGTTGTGAAGGGCTATGTGCAGTATGCACTATATTAAAGTTCTCTAATGCTGATGTACGTCAGTGTTTTAAGTGGGAGGATACTTGTGAGAGGAAAACATAGCACTTTAAAGGGAAAGGAGCTGTCAGAGCTTCCTATATCACTGAGTAAGAGAGGAGTTGAGAAAACAGGAAAAAAGAGGAGTAGGAAGAAATGTGGGCAGTATATTTTTCAGATGTGGAGGTCACTTACCCTAATGCCATTCTGTCCTCAGGAGATGTGCTCACACAGGCAGTGGTCAGGACAGCAGGTCTGCTGGGCCAGCACTGCTCAGAGCAGTGAGCTGTGACACTGCTGCTTCCTGCAGCGTGACCTGGGAGGCAGGCAGGCTTCCTGCTGGGGTGGGTTCATTTTGAGCCCTGCACATGAGCAATTGCCACAACCACAGATGAACTGGTGACAAGGCAAAAAAAGCCATAAGAGACACTTAACACTTGGATGAGAACCACCAGCTTGGTTCCCTCTGTGCATTCCTTGAGATGACCTTGGGTGCATGCACTCGGTAACATATGCTTTCCATCTGAACCCTATGCCTTTGGGGAGCCACACACATAAACTGACTGTAGTTACCTAAAATGCGGCCACTGAGTCTTACCCTTCATAACTTCCCACTGACCAGCACTGCAGCACAGGCAGACCATGCTCTGCAGGATGCTTCATTTCTGCAGCAACCTCAGAAGAGGCCAACACAGTCAGCAAATACTGTTGGTAAGCAGCAAGGCGAAGATTACAGAAGGCAGATGGGCTGAGGTCCTTCGGTCCTCCCAGGAGCATTTCAGGGTGCCAATGTAGGGCTCAAGAGCTCTGGGCCATTTCTTGAATGCCCTCAAGAGTCAATAGGAAGGGAAGAAATTCAATGACTCCTTGGCCATGTGGGAAGCATTTGTGTTGCAGCACCCACATTTGCTGTCTCACATTGGGTGAGGTTAATACTCTCCCTCTTCATGAACACCTGCCTGCTTACTAACTGTATACAAATTGTCTTCTCTTTCTGCTGTTTGAGCTCTGTCACATTCTTTTTTGCTTATTACCTCTGACATTTACTTTAAGTCCTTCAGATTTATCTTCTTTGAAGGACGCGGTCTTGGTAGATATTACAAGACACTTGTGGCATGGCCTATAGGTTTTCAATATATGCAGCTGAAAGATACTCAGGAAGATAACAATATTGAAATATAATTACTTTCTACTGGAAATGAGTTCTGTACTTCATGGATCCTCAGCAGGATGGATGGAGGAGAGGATTCATTTCAGAGGAGAGACGTAGCCCTGGGCCCTCAATGCAATCCCTACAGACTCTCAAACACAGGTTTGTCAAACCAACTTCCTTGTGTAAACACCAACTTCATCATATTAATTACATTCTAAAATTCATATGCACTCGCTCAATATTTGCAAATGATCTCCTTGCAGCAGAATTCTTTTCTTTCCCCCCTGAACTAAGTACACACACTTTGTGGCCCATAAGAAAGTGCACGATAAAAAGAAATTTAAATACCAGCTGGCCCAAGCCTATACACGTTTGCAGTGAGCTGCAATTTACTCAGCTGAATTCATTTCCCAACAGTATATTTAAGGGTAGAATGTAATTTCAAGGTCTAATGGCTGATAAAGTTAATGTGCAAGCAGGAGACACAAAAGGTGCTGTCACTGCTGCAGATGATTCCAGTGCAGATCCACACACATACATTACTGTGCTGAGATGATTCTCCTCGAAAACATGACATGCTCAGCCACGTTCCCTGGGCTGAGCTGGGGGTAGGGGCTGTGGGGGAGGACAGGGGATACAGTGGGGTGTTGGGGGACCATGGGGAGGAGACAAGGGGGCAAAGGTGCTGGGAGCCAAGGACAGGCAGGGTGAAGGGGAGAGGAGGGTGTTCAGCAGGGGTTCAGGGCACATTAAACAGCCTTTTCACCACAGCTGGGAAGAGAAAAGGGATAAGGAGCAAGGGGTGAGAGAATACAGGGATCAGCTGCTGAATATAGTCTGTGATCCTGCTGCTGCAGCAAGGACAACCCCGAGGTATCACACGATTGACTCTGCTCAGCCTGGAAAGGCACCATCACGTAATGGCTCGGTGCGCTAAAGCCATTTTCCTTTCCGAGGATACCAGCTGGCTCCTCATTGCTAGAATTTGGCTGAAGATAAGTTTAAAAACCAAGCTCTGCTTTTTTTGTGCTTTTCCATTGTGAGAAGTCCTGTTCTCACTTGGGATCTGAGGAAATGCTGAAATAAAAGAAAGGTATTGTTTAAAGTATTCCTCACAGGAGAGCTGGCAAAGTACATTTGGGGCTGTTCTAACCCAAACAATCCTCATTTTGCTAACCTGAACTGTGAGAATTTTCAGTACTGAGGGCCAAAGCAAAACTCTTATCTTTGTGTATTTGTCAGTGGGAATTTATTTTATAAAGAGTGGTTCAATTTGGATTTAGTAAAGAAAATAAAACCAGCATTGAAATGCCAGGGAGCGCTTCACTTCAACTTTGAAGAGGCCACAAATGTGAAGAGTCAAATTTATGATAGTGCATCAGGACAGACCTGAAAGGAGACCCTGGTGCCTGAAGGGGAATGAGGCATTTTAACCCCAAACCCTGATCTGCTCAGCTGAAGTTCACAGTTCTTTTTGTGCTACTGGAAAGCTCTCCTGCTCTCACCATTTATCCCACTGGAGCTATTTCCCCCTACAGAAAATAATTTGGGGTACCTTATGCCTGGTGGCACAGCATACAGAGGGGAAAGGCATTGTCTGTCCACCTTCCCTGGCTCAACCTCCCCAGTAGAAGCCCTGGCCCCTCTCCCCTGTCCCTCCTGCAGCTCAGTCCCACGGTGCCTGGGAGAACTGATAAAGAAGCATAGATTCTGAGCACAGTGACATAAGAGAAGATGCTACCCCAGGAGGGCAGGAGCATGGCTCTCCCTGTCTGCAAAGAGGGTTCACCTCGCTGGGGGGGAGCAGCCGCTGCGAATGCACCACCACAGAACCACCCTTTACAGGAACTATTCTGTGCTGAGCCTGCAAGAGCCTCAGCCTTGGGGCAGGGATGTATAAACACCATGCTGCGCACCGTGTCCTCCACACAGCTCTCCGACAGAGAAGGTCTCTGAGACCTGTAAAGATTGTGTCATACATGCCTCAGGCCAGAGCTGCTGTGGCTGTGCAAAGAGCCTGTCAGAGCTATGAAACATCACATCACGGCAACGAATGTTAATCTGTGCTCAGAGAGGGTTTCAAATGCTATCGCATGGGGCCGTGGGTGGTAGAGCTCCTGTTTAACCCTCAGCAAAGCAGCAGATGCAGATTCAACAGCAGATAAAATAACTGGACCAGCAAATTCATAGCAAAACCCTGAATGCTTTCTGTGCTGAGGCAGCCACAAAGCCTTATATTAAAAAAAAAAACCCAACAAAATGAATCAGACCTAGGAAAGAAGACAAATGAAACCCAGAAAGGCAAAGCCACTGATACTAAAGGAAAAAGCAGGGGCTGGAAGTGAAAGGTTTGCATCCCTTCCCCCTCAGGATCTCCCAATGGGACTGAGAGGTGGAGGCGATGCATTGGCACAGGAGTGCAGCCACCAGGTGCCCTGGACCCTGCAGAGAAAGGGGCTGCCCCAGGCTGAACTCTGGATCTAGGACTGGGAGAGCCCCTTTTCTCTGCCCTTCTGGAGGCCACATGGAGATGTTGTTTCTAAGCAATTGTGCGTCCCACCAAAGGCCAGAGCTTTTGACTACTCAGCCTCCCAAAGCAGTCTCCTGCTAGTCTGCACTACCACAGCAAGGCACCAATAACCTGCAGTGTCTGGAAATGATCACCCAAATTGTGACCTGAGATCTACTTCCAAGCACAGGGTAAAGGTGGTGGAACAGATGAGCTGAAAAAAAAACAGCAAAGCTTCATTTTGCAGAGAAGTTTGTACAAAACAAGGATTTTAAACCAGTTCTCCCTCCCCACAGAAGCATTTATCACTTGTATAAAAAAGGTTGTGATAAAAATCACATTCATAAATGGGAAAATGGTCAACTGCTAATCCTCACTCTAAAAGGGAGGGAATGCAATTGTGAGGGGAAAAAAAGAAAATGGGCAAGTTATAAAACAGTAGATTGGAAGCTTAGAACAATCTAGTGGTTCATCTACTCAAAATCCTTCTGAGTAACAGAGATGTCTGCCCCGAGCACCCTGGCACTGATGCTGCTGACACAGGATGTGTGACAGCATGGGGACCTTTGTTGCCTGCCTACCCTCATCTGCCAGGGCTCTGTCTGTGACAGAGGTAAAGTCCTTTGCAAAGGGCAGGGCATCAACTTGTCTTTCAAACTGTCCCTTGCACAACCCTGCCTTTGTCTTCCATGGAGTTTCTAAGTGTTACATCCAGGTACCTAGAGAAAGAGGGAAAGCACTTAATCTCCAACACTGAGATCCACAATTAGACACTGTAACACTACAAGCACTCTAACAGTCTGGGGAGACTGTCTGATTATGCCGTAAAAAAAGGTCATTAAGATGTTGGATTTAAAAGAAAAAAAACTTAGGCCTGGAAAAACTCATTAAAACCTCAGTATTAGGTGGGACCGCCATAGCAGAAGGAGGTGGGTGTTTGGGTAATGGACCTTGCATATGCACAGAAGGACCTCCTGGTGATGCCATTACAATGCAAGATTATAGTGGCTAAACAATTTCAGTGCCAATCTACAGAGACCCCATTGAGTTGCAGAAATGAAGCGAGGTTCTGCTGTGCAGAAGTCCCGCTACCGCTTACAGACATAAGAAAAATATGTATATATTGCTTATAGTTTTCTTTTGCACCAGAGGCAGTCTCATAAAGCAAACCTCCCACCTTTCCAAGGGTTGCTACATGCTGGCAGTCAGAGGCTGCTGCAAATCAGCCTGCATGGCCAACACAAAGCACACACCAGCAGCACACCCTGGTGTCAGTTCAAAATGCCATGATAAGGTATGATACACCTAAATACACCTGCGCACTTTTAGCCTACCATCAGCAAATGGGTAGCTGCAAAGAAAAGAAACACATAACATCATATTTTGCTAATAAAAAATGTTTACCCTGTCCTCATTAAATATTGAGCTCTGCTTCACAGGGAAACAATTTTCCTGAGTGTTTGGCATGGCTTTTGCCCTGTCCTCATGGGAAGACATGTACACCTGGTGCACTGTGATGAACCTGACTGCAGTTTGCTCACATTTCCTTAAGTTATTCACAGTAGCTCCCATCCATCAGGGAAGGCCCTGCTGCCAAAGAATATGCTTAAGTCTGGTAACTTGTATTTTTAACCAAATTGTTTGTTGCACAAGAAGTCACAGTTGCATTGAGTGCATTTAAAACCTTTTGATTTCTCAGTTGAACCCTGCTCAGCTGTGGAGGTTGCTGGAGGGAACTGAGGGCCCTGGTGAGCTGCAGTTACAGGTACAGAGTCTGAACTGGTGTGCGATGCTCCCAGCAGTGACCCTGCTGCATGTTCTGAAAATGGTCCTGCTTAAACAAAATAAGCCATCTTTGATGAAGGTGTGCAAGTGCCTGGTCTCAAAAATTCCTGAATCATTAAAAGATAAGGTAACCCATAACCCTTTTTTTCCCTGCACTGTGGCTCTGCTCCCTGCAGATATGACAGCCCTGCACAGCAGCCAGAAGCCTGGTAATGGACACTGCATACACTAGTTTCTTTCTGGACAACATCTGCTTCCCATTAGCCTGTAAGTGACAGTTTACATCTATTTCAGTAACCATACCATTGTGGTAGCTGGAATCAAGACTTGGCAAATAATATCCACTTTCACGACAAACAAACTGCAGCTTCTTTTGTTTTCTATTTCCATCCAGCTGCAGTTATCAGGAAAAAAAACTGTGCAAAAGCTCAGGTAGGTTTACTGTTACGTCCAGAGGAACTCCTGAAACCATCTACCAGTTCACAGGGGGATTTTCCTACCTATTTCCAAAACCTCTGCCATATTTACAGTAAGGTTGCCACAAACTGGTTGCTCACCTACCTGGATTGCAGTGACACAAATCCCTACACCCGCTGGCAGCCAAGCTGCCTATGCTTCTGTGCACACCAGCAACAATTTAGGGGACAGAACCTCACCCCTTGTTATGTCCATATGGGAGAGGGTCCCTCCAGTTTTCAGAAAAGTTTTGTATGTCCATGGAAGCAAACATCAGCCAAGGTAGGAGCTACCAAACTGCACATAAAGGGCAGGCTGTTGTTCTACTTTTAAGCATATTTATAATATTCCAATAAAGGTGTAACTAAATAAGTAATTAAAGTGGAGCCAGGTTTCTTGGAGCATAGCTTCCCAATTTAGCTCTGAATATAGCCTGAAATAGCTACATACAGGCAAAACACTGTTTGAGGAGAAAGCCTTTGCTAAGAGGGCTTGCCTGGGAACCTCCCCAACCCAGGTGGCTCAAAGTGGGGGCTGGCCATTTGCCATGACTTGTCCTATTCTTTGGATTAATTCCCGGAGTAACTTCAGGAAACTTCCTGGCCCTCCTGCATAAAAACCACCTTTCCCTATAAAAGCTTAAGTCTTAAAATACCCACTGGGGAGCAGACCTTGGAAGCAAACAGTGTTACAGACCAGCAGTTGATGGCCTGAGGAGGAAGAGGACTGAATGGTATTAAGAAATAAAACCTCTCCTTGCATTTCTTGGGCCCCTTTCTTTCCACTTACAATAAATGAATTTGTTGTGCTTAAGCTAAAGCAGATCACTTGCTTCCTCTGCAATATCCAGGTTGGTTATTTGAGTAAGGTGGTGAGCAAAGGTGTGAATTCAGCTGAGATTATCAATGTGGATGAGATGCTGACTGACAGCTCTCTAGGCAAGCTGTGCTTGGGTCAGCATGAAGGGTAGCCATCTACTACATCTGCAGCGTGAAGTGGGTTCTGTGGACCTGACTGCTGTGTCCAGGACAAAAGTACCACTGACTTGAGGTGTTCACCTGGTTTCTCCAGGGAGAAAGAGACAGTTACTGCAGAAAGGCTCTCACTAGCTTTGCTGAGACCAGTGTCCATCTGTCAAATGATTCCTCACCAAAGGGTGCAGCAACCTAATTAAATTACCTGTATACCTGCAGTAACTAGAAACCTCGATTATGGCTTCAGATCCCACTGTAATATTTAGCTGCATTAGCTTTTGTCACAGTTAAACGGTAAGAAAAAAGGGAATAAATGTGAACTACATTCCTGCCCTTAAGGATACAGGTGTGGAATGGACATGATTAGTTTGTGAATGGGACTCTAGGTGAAAACATATGCCTTCATTTACTTACTATTATTGTGGAACTCTACATGTCATATGCTATACTTAAAATTGCAAATTTTAAGGGTTCAGAAAGGATGCTAGGCATTCTAATTTGAAGGTTTTGGCTATTCTCAACTCATGGTTTTAGGGGGTTTTGTGTTACCAGGAAGAAATATAAGCGTGGATCACAGAACCAGGGCTGGAAAAGATGTCAAGGATTATGTAGTCAATCCTTCCGCCTGATGGCTGGATTCAGTGCTCCCTAAACCACTTCTGTTGGTTTAGCTGGTTCTTAAAGATGTCCAGAGACCTCTGCAGCAATTCCATCAGCAGAGTTTATTTCCATTTGCAAAAGAAATCCTAAGTCTGAATGGAGAATGGATGGGAAAGTCCATCAGAGAAACAGAATAAGAATGGCAGGGTTAATAGCATCTTTCTTAGCAGGTCATCAGGATCCCATCACATCTAAAGGAGCTTCTCCAGTCACCCAGACTAAGAAAACAAGGAACTACCTAAAACGGGGAGCAGCCTACTAACAGACTAAGAGAAGTCATTAAGACTTGCAGTCCAAGCTGGTGGTTAGGGTGGTGGCTGCAGAGGACAGCTCCTGCAGAACCATCCCATTTATCAGGAGAGAGAAAACCAGAAGATAAGGCAGTGGGCTAGGCTTGTGTGATTGCACCCAAGCACCACTTTCACTTGCTCAGGGCAAGATTTTGGAGGTTGTAGTTTCCATCGAAGCAGAAAAAAGGAAGTACATTTATGAGTAGGTTAACAGATACAGATTCAGCACTCGAAGCCACTCTGCTGTGTCCATACAATCAGGTCCCTGTGACAGCAAGGTAGATATAACTGCTGTGAAATAGAACTCCAGTGACACAAAACAATTATATTAGTGTCAACTAAATCTCTCACATATATGAACATCCTTCATCAGACACTACCCAGGAAATATGCACTTTAAGCAGCATTAACGAGTGTATCAAGACAGCCATAACCTGAAGACAAATACTTCCTTTATTCTGTTATTAAGATTATATTAAGGTTAAGATTATTATTAAGATTATACAGGTGAGGGGAATGAATCTCCAGTTCATGCATATTCTATCAGTCTGCAAGCAGGGGATCTTGCAGTGCATTCAACCTCCTTCCTCGCAAAGGCACCTTTTCCAGTTCAAGGTAATTTCACTGACCTGATGTGGAAGGTGGAACTGTGGTGCTGTAAACTATCTTCTTTCCTTAGCACTAGGCACTGTTCCAGCTCTAAATGCCAAAATCATAGTGATGGGTATTTAATTTTCTACTGCTGTGAGTATGTAGATGTTCAGGAAAATGTTCCTAATTGCAGATTGGTTTTGCTGCATTTGTGGGTTTGTACCTCCATTGAAAATTAAAAGTCCAGCCCCTCAACTACAGTCAATTCCATTGACATCAATATCGGGCTTAATGCTTGCAAGTTTACAAGCAAACTAGGGTAACAACAAACTGGAGAATAATACCTTGATACCTCATTTGCCATCACTTGATTCTTACAGGCCACAGGTGCCCATGTTATTAACCCAATAGTTTTATGGGGTTATGTGGTTCTTTATGAGCTGTTAATCACTTGATTGTGGTGAATTATTGCAGGCTGTGATATTTTGTATAGCACTCCCTGGCAGCGCACTGCATCACAGCTGGGCACCCAGCCCCAGCTCCGAGGTGCTGCCCAGCAGAAGTGTTTAACCAGGTGGCTGCAGCATGAGGTCAAACCTGGATGCACGTTTTCCACATGGGGCTCCCATGTACAGCATAATGCATCTGTGGGAAGCAAGAGCATCCACCATGTCCCTGCTCCAGCATTCATCCATCACAGCCTTCCCCGTAAGCCCAATGCAGCCAGAACGGAGACCTGAAAACTTGCTCTTGAAAACACCTGGTTTTCTCAATAGCAGGTGTGCTGCTGGATTGATGCAGAGGACACAGATGCTGGTGTGCAGATGAGCAAGGGCAAGGAGATAGCCAGGTTGAGCAGGATGTGTCCTAGGAGAGAAAGGGATCCCTTGGAGAGGTGGGTAGAGGAAGCCACAGCACGTGAGAGAGGGCATACACCTACTGTCACTGTGTCCTTGCCCAGCACTGGGTTGCTTTGCAAGGTGTTAATTCTATTTCTTTCCTGCAGAATGCATAGAATACAGGTAACATTCAAAGGGTATTTCTCATGTATACAGCACTGATCACTCCAGAGCATGTCACACATACAGTGGCCAGTGTGTCGAATTCAGCATCACTTCCATGACTGCAAATACCTTACCTCCACATGCAAAAGGCAGTGGAGAGCCCAGCTCTGCAAGGTATAAAAGCTGCATGGAAAGTTATGATTTTTGACCACTGTCAGGGACTACTAAGAAAAAGAGGGGTTGTTTTAATGTTACTACCACTTTCTGGAAAGTGGAAGGCAGAAATGTATTATCTATGCACTAATCTCAGGATTGCTACTGCAACCCAGTGACCAGGATAACACCAATAAGCTTTGTGCACAGAGCAAACCAAATTCAGAGAGACCATCCCATAGGACAGATAACAGACTAGATGGAGTGACAGCCCTGTCACCTCTTGGTACCTTGCATACAGCCTGTGGCCTTTCAGGGGTTAGTTTTCAACTTTGCTCTCCAAAATGCTGGCAGAGAATTCGGGCTTCCTAACAGTGTTCCTGGTTTTGTTCTCAGTTGTCCTCCACGGACCTGTCAGACACCACCTCCAAGCACCACTTGATCACGGTCTGAGAGCTACTGCTCAAAAGCACCAGTGAGAAGATTTCACCAGAAACAAGCACTCAGGTGAGCAGGGAGCAGGAAGGTTGTTCCTCACTAAGACTTTCATTTCCGTCCCCCACCCTCTCAGCAGGATTAACCACATGTTAACAGTTTAATTCCTAGAACCAGATACACAATCACGGATTTTGAATTCTGGGAAAAAAAAAAAATAAAAGAGGGAATCACACAGACAAATTATCAGGAGAAAGGTAATCTATTTTTCTCAGCTGACAGTGGGAATTTGCCTTCTCTCCCTGCTTATAGGCACTGCTGTGGGTCACAAGACAAGCCACTTTACTGAGAGGTGCCTCCGTAGGTGCTGCTGTTAAGTTCCTACTCACAGCTCCCATACACAAGTAAAACTAACATCAATTCCAGCTTCTACAAAGAAGAAAGGCTGTTGGTAAAGGTAATCACATAATTTATTCCTAGAGTTCAGTTTTCAACATCAGTGCATTTGTTATAATCCACCATATGGATTTGCCTTGGATTTAATACTTAGAAAGAAGTTTTTTTAAGTTTGGAAAGATTGCTTAGGAAATCCAGGACTTCAGCAACCAGACACGAGATGAGATGATTTGCAATCTGTGCAGGATATATCTATTGCTTTGAACCTGGCTTTCATTTCAGAAATGGGTATTAACATGGAAAAGGCTCAGTATCACCTCCTTTTCTTTAAAGAGGAAACAGTTCTGTTCCTGCTTTAAATTGTTCCTGGACGTTCTTGGCTTTCACATCAGCTCTGCTGTTGTCATACCGGATTCGGGTGTACAGCTGGAGTGACCCTGCAGGAGCTAGGGGCTTTGCCCCAACTTTCCACCAGTGTTAAGGAAATCAAAAGCTGGGCCTTGGAGTTTTTCTTTGCTCCAAGTAAGGACAGAGGCAACTGAATGAGAGAGGGGAGATGCAATTTCTGAGGCAGAAGTTAATTCTAGTCAGTAATTGTTATTTCCACCTCTCAACAATGCTTTGATCTTTCTGACAGTGCTCAGCATGTAGAAATAAGTCTTGGCACAGCTCCAGGCTCAGCAGGAGCCAGGAGATTTTGTCTTGTGTAGCTTCTTGCAGGGCCAAAGTTCCAGCCTCAGGGAAAGCAGCAGGGAGTCATTCCTGCCTCTCGTGAGCTGGGAGGTCCCAGGGCATTGGAACACCCACTGAAGCTGGGGAGGAAGAAGATGAGCTTCTCTCTTTGTGCTCTCCCACTCTAGGGGGGAGCCAGACCCTCCTGTTCCTGCCAGAAGCAAAGTATCAAGGCCATCCTGCCAGGGGAGAGGCAGTAACTCCTAAACCAGTGTGCTCCAAACTGCCTGAGGAAACCAAGCAGGGCACATGTTCTCACTGAATGCATCATCCCAAATGCAACACATGACCCCAGACCTGACAGTGTATTTGTTTTCTTGATTTAAAATAAAGCAGGATTACACTCCACCACATCCAGCCTAACCTGGAGCACTGAATCCCATTCCATTGAATGCTACTCCGTTCATACAGGTGCCAGATTCTTACAGAAGTCAGTTACAGAAGTTGCCTTTTGCAAGGGATGTTGTAATGAGGCAAAACATGACTAAAAGGAACTGATCCCATCTGGTCTGCAAAGTGACCAAAGATGGTTGATTAACGCTTAGGACAGGAAGAAAACTCCATTATCTGGATGACATTTTCTGGAGACAATCTGCCTTTTTAGGACACACTTGTGACGTTTGCTTAGCTTTGGACTTGCTGAGAATTTGCAAGAGGATGCTAAAATACCATGGCCATATGCTGGCTGTTCATGCCACGCAATACAGGACAACAAATGAAAAGCAGCAAAGCAGCAATCAGAAACAAAAGGGTGTCTGGCCCACCATATCCAAGCCTTTGTGCAACCCACTGCTCTTTGTGAACATCCTCAAAATAAGGAGAGAATCCATTCATATATCAGACGTTAGTGTGAAATGGCATTCCAAGAGTTACACAAAAATAACCTCCTTCTATAGAGCTCAAATCAAAATGGGTTGCACTTTTCACCTAGAATTAGTACTTTCATGTTTGCCAGCAAGACCCCAGCAGCACAGGTTCCTAAATATTCCTTTATGTTGAGTTTTTATATTAAAAACTCAATATAAAATCCTAACAAACAGCCCAGTAAAACTGTTATGTTTGCTGGTTTTCATCTCCAGCTTGGACGCATCAGAGGTTGTTGTATCAGTCTGCACTGAGGCAGCATGCTGTTGCAACATGAAAAGCATAAAAACAGCATCAAATGTTTCACTCAAAGGTAATGTCATGGTTTAACCCCAGCCAGCAACTAAGCACCGCACAGCCACTCGCTCACTCTCACCCCAGAGGGATGGATGAGAGAATCAGAAAAGAAAAAGTGAGAAAACTCATGGTTTGAGATAAAGACAGTTTAATAGCACAGAAAAGGAAGATAAAAACAGTAACAGTAATAACAACAATAATAGAATTAGGATTTACAAAACAAGTGATGCACAGTGCAATTGCTCATCACTTGCCAAGCAATGGCCAGCCCACTCTCAAACAGCAGCCCGCAGCCAGCTTTCCCCCAGTTTATATACTGAGATGACATCATATGGTATGGAGTATCCCTCTGGCCAGTTGGGATCAGCTGTCTTGGCTGTGTCCTTTCCCAGCTTCTTGTGCACCCACAGCCTGCTCACTCGCAGGACTTGAGAACCTGTAAAGTCTTTGACTTAGTATAAACACTGCTTAGCAACAACTAAAAACATCAGTGTGTTATCAACGTTATTCTCATCCTAAATCCAAAATACAGTGCTGTTCCAGCTACTAAGAAGAAATTTAACTGTATCCCAGCCAAAACCAGGACAGGCAGCCATTTATGCTTTTCTCCTAGAGACAGACAGTTATTTCCTCATTATTTGATAGGACCTAAACCCTGTAAGAGAAGCTGCAAGTTAATGGTCTCCTTATGTCTCTACAAAGAAGGTTTCCCTACTGCTGGCAGTAAACCAACTCTTATTTGACAGATGCGCTATAATTACATCTAGGTCAGAAGACATAAACTGACAAATGTTATATGGAAACAATAATTGGGAAAAGAAGCAATAACCAAGCAGAGCTAATAATTTGGGATCCAGTTTTCCTTCCTGGAAAGGCTTTTCACAGGTTCTTATTGGCATAGGAATGAACATAAAATGCATACCCTGAAAACTATAGAAGAGAAAGCATGCTAAAAGAATTAGGCATACCCTGAAAATTGTGTAATGAGCTCTGCACTCTCAGCTGAACACTCCAGAGTAGGGAAGGGAAGCAGTAGCCCAAGAGCTCCTGTAACAGGGATTTGGACAGTCTGGTTGGAAGACAAAGTTCCCTTTTCCACACCTCTGGGAGACAAGACACCAACTTGGTCATCCATTTTTTTGCTGCGTTCAGTGCTGATTTCTGAACTCTTGCTAATTACATTGACTGAATGATTATACCTTTAAAGTAGTCTATCACAAAGTGCCCAAGCACTGGTTAGGATACCCTAGACCAAAAGACACTTGTGGAAGGCAATTTTTCTTCCATTTTGGAGCTTCTGATAGTTCAAGCAGATTCCTGACTGAATGAGATCATCAGTGACTGAGCTGAGGAGAGAACATGTACAGAAAACAGAGACTGGTTAGCTTCAGATGTGTTTTGAGAAAGTTTCCTTTAGGTGGAGGGGACCTGTAATACCCGCATAAGATCTTCTCCCTGCTGTGTCAGGGAAGTAGACATGACATCAGGAGAACATGAAAGAAGTGGTTGCTGTGTCTCACTTTGCTGTGGATGCAAGACAATGTAGTATATAGGTTGTGCCTCTGAGATGCAGAGATGAGTAGCAGCTGCATGCCTGTGCTGGCTCCTAGCCTGGAGAGAGGTCAAGCACAATCACAACAGTGAGTCAGCAAGGAGCAGAGGAGACTTTTCTCCCCTATGCTTTCACAAGCCCAAGAATCAGGCTCATCTTGGGTAGATGCTGTCTGGGAAAAGGATAACAGGAGAGAGGGACTAGGGTACAGTGGAGAGGAGGTGAACTTGTCTAAGGATGGAGGAGAAGCCCTATATGTATAAAATGTGTAAGGTCATAGAAAGGAAAGGGAAAAGTAGAAAAAGTCCAGGCAAGGGTGGTTTTGGAGAAGTCAGTCAGGGAGGAGTATTTAAGAGCATGGAATAAGTTTTAATCCTAGCACAGACAATTAAGGTACATTTTCTTTAACGGGTTCTAGGTTAAGAAAGGTACCTAAAGCACATGGAGCACATTGCCTCAGTTGAGCAAACTTCTCTGATACTCCATCAAGGGTTTAATGTCTAGCATTTGGCCTTGTTACCTACACCTCCCCATGAGAAGATCCTCAGCCTATTCAGCCTAAAACCTGCCTGAAGAGTGAAAGAAACTTCTGATGGTCACCAGTGTGAGGTCAGGTCCTGGTATGTTGCAGCCTCTTTCACTCTTCCCAGTGTTCTTTCCAAAATACTGATATCACTTTGCTCCTAGAAAATATCAAAAGATCAACACAGAAATGTGGCAACAAACAATGCTTGTTGTTCCCACACAGTTCTTCCCCTCAAGGCTACAGATCAGTTAATGGGAGAATTGGTTATTTCACAATGAACTGTTCATTACGGTATTTTCATTGACAGCTCAGTGAAACTGTCAGCTCTTCTCTCTCTAATTGCTTTTGATCAACAAAAGAAGAACAGGCACCCTCAAAAGAAAATTATTTTGACACAGCCAGAATGGCTTCCTGTTTAAAGAGACTGACGTGTAAAAGAGCAAGCAGCAGACAATGATCAGAAGAGAAAGAAAGGGGAAAAAAGTCTAACACATTTTCCCCCAAAACAATCACTTGTTCTTTCTGTATTTCTGCAGACAAATGCAGTTACTCCAGAGAAAAACTTCCATGTCCTTCAGCAACTTCTGCCAGATGAAGAATTTATTTGGATCAGCTCCTCCCAGAACTCAAGAAAAAGACAATTCTCAAGTACTTCTAGGGGAGCAAGTTGTGGCTTGGGTTGCATGAGTCAGATTTCTCACTGGTGCCATTCAATCAAAGTACAGAGATTAACTTGGCTATACAGTCCAGAAAAACCTGCCATGGAATACCCATAATTGAATTTGGGCTACAACTGTATTCATAACACAAGTAGCAGATGTGTAATCCTAAACTCTAGTGGAAAGTGTGATCTGTCAGCGCTTGGGTTTTAACTGATTTCTGTAAAACACCTTGCATAAAAAACCTGTGGTCCCTCATTGCTTGTCCTTGGTAATTCACTGAGCATTATTTCACACTGAAAACTGACTAATACCATAGTTCTTTAAAAATTAAATAGAAATTTGTGTTCATTTTCATCCCGCTTCTTTTCCACAAAACCTGAAATATGAACAAAAGAAAATATAAATCTCGAATCCCAGTTAGATTTTGGGATCAGAATAAAAGACCTTGCACATTCAGAAAAAGCACAGGAATACTCCCAGACATTGGAAAGCTGTCAGCTCATTCCTTCATGGGACACTGGAGTAGTCAAGGCTCTGTTCCCTCACAGGGTACCCCCTGCATGAGGCAGGATGGGTCTTTGAGGCTGGATCTTGACCCTCCTGCTCAGCTGCAGCATTTGCTGCCTGAATGTTGGCAACCCTTCCCTTCTCCCCTCCTGGTGCTGCAGACCCCATTGTTCAGAGCAGAAATGTGTGGGACCCTGTGTCAGCCACCAACCCCATCCTCCTTCTTGGCTCAAGGCTCCCCTTCTAGGACTGGGAGCATCAGGCTTTGACTCCAGGAAAAGCCCCTGCTGGAGAGCTAGAGGGACCCAAAAGGGTGATGCTGATGAGAGTTACCATTAGGTTCCTAGCCAGAAAAGTTGGATCTGATATATGAGCTTAGGAAAAATAAAGCCTCAAGACCAATCACTGAGAATATTTGGTTGAGGCAACAGTGTGCTCTCTGGGAAGAATGTGGCTGCAAACCAGGCAGGTTACTCATTGTTATGCTCCTTTCTCCTGACAAGGGCCTTGATTACTGAACATTTAAAATAAGAATTTATTTGGTCTGGTTTTAAAAAACCTTTATATATAGTGTACATTACCTGCTAGCCAAAGTGGTCACCCTTGGGATTTCAGCAGAATATGTGAACACTCAGCTCTTACAGGAAATGAGTAGCTCAGATTTATGTACCTGATTATGGATTTAAAATCTTTGCTTCTAATACGTTGGTTTGAAAACCTCCACCTCCTTCCTGGTTATACACAGTAGTTGTGAAAAAATAAAAGTGACAAGTCAATGTCTCTTAGCCTGAAAGAGCTTGTTTTGGCATCTGGAAGTGTGTCCCGGGAGCGCATGGAGGATATCTCTGCTTAAAAAAAGAGAGATGAACTGACCAGATGTGAGACAGGGAGGATGGGAACATACCTTGATTTGTCACATCAAATCCAACCATTGTGTGAAAATCCACTCCCAATTTAATCCACTAGTTCAAATAGCTGTACTCAGGCACAACAAAGACTTTGAAGTTGAACTGCCGACTCCAGAATAGCAAAGGGAAAGCAGGAGCTTTCCTGACACCTCCCTGACAGCCTCTGTCATCTCCATCTACCCATTTTCCCAATACATGTCTTCCTTCTGGAGAAACAGTGCAGTATAGAAAATCACACTGGGCTTCATGCGATCGTATTTTCCACATGGTCTTGAAGAAGACAAAATGAATACCCAGGTGTTACGCCATACCTTTGCAGCACCGCTCTGCCCAGCCTATAAATGATCAAGCCAGGGGACATTTAGATTGGATATTAAGAAAAAATTTCTTCACTTTAAAGGGTTGTCAAGCAGTGGAACAGGCTGCCCAGGGAACTGGTTGGGTCACTGTCCCTGGAGGTATTTAGAAGATGTATAGATGTAATATACAGATGTATAGAAAAATGTGTAGATGCACTGGGAACATGGTTTAGTGGTGGACTTGGCAGTGCTAGGCTAGTGGCTGGACTCAGTGATCTTAAAGGTATTTTACAACCTAAATGATTGCATAATTCTGTAAGTGTAAGAGCTGCAGGAACCTGCAGAGCCCACATGCTGTATCTAATCCTGCAGCAATAGCAAACTTCTTCACTTTCTGATGGTTTAATTTTTTTAACTCCTTGCTCTGTAACTCCCCAAGAAGCCTCCCAGTCAGATTTCTCCGAATTTTGCCTTTTTTCTCTATCAGACATTGGTTATTTTTACTTCTGCATTCCTAATGTAGCTTGAAATTAACGCAGCCTTTGTATTTATGTATCAGTCTCCTCAATGGTGTATGCACAGTTTGAGGAGAGAAATAATTACAGGCTGTTGTGGAAGAGCACAACAGGCTGGTGTCATTACATCCCAGGCAAACTCCAGCTTTGTTTGGAATTTGCAGCATATGGGACTTTTATTTTTTTTAAAGAAAGATGTTTGATCTGAATGTTGTTTCCCTAGACAACATTTTAATTTGAATCAGAGCAGGATGCAGGCGGTTTCCCACCGTTCATAAGCAGCTGTCTTGTGCACCATCAGAAATCAGAGAGAAAAAGGGCTAAGAAGACTGGACAGGGCAGTCCCTCATCTGGGGATTTTTGAAAGCAAATAACAAATATGACTGCTTTGACTAATACTTTAAATAAAAGCACTCCAGATAAATGTATCTAAAACCAAGTGGTGAAGATACAAAGTTCAGGTGAAAAACCTAAGTCCCCTTTGCAATGACACTTTGCAAATGCAAAAGTGATCTTAGATCACTCTTGGATCTGTGATGTGTTATTAAGCTATGGACAACACGCTTCTTGCCAGAAAAAAGAATGTAAACCTTGCACTGCTATTTGAGAGAAGAGGTTCAACTGTGACCCACTAGGCCCAGCTGTGGCTGTGGATTCCATATGGTGAGGGCTACAAATGAGAAAAACAAGGGACGTTTCATCTGGAAGCTCTGACCTGAGGCAGCTGCTACGTAAGAATAAAAAGAGAAAAAAGAGAAAAAGATTAATTTTCAAAACATATAAAGCCTACTTTTGACACAAAATAGAGCCCCATCTAGAGATGCTATGTATGTTCGCTTTACAACAGGGATTTTAATATACTTCTTGACGCAACTGAGGTTTAGCCTTTTGATTTACCATTTCTATTCATTTTCCCTTGAAGAATATTTGTTGAATCTTCTTAATTTGTCCATTGTACAAATGGCATATATAATAGAAATAAAGAAAATGAGGCAGTCAAATTCAATTTAAATACTATGACACTTATTTTTATTTAAATAAGGCAGCACTTTTTGTTTAACACTCTTTTTTTTTTTTCCCCTAAAATAAATTTTACGTTATGGTCCAGGAAGCAAACCAAGACTATTCTGAGCATTCTAAGTGTACAGTCTGGACAGTGGGATATTGCACAACCTTGTGGTCAGAAGACTTTGTGTTTAAGTTGACTTAAGGCACATGTCTTACCTAAGTGTAGGCTAGATTAGTCTTATCTAATCATGTAGATTTCCTCCTCTGGCAAAAAGGAAAAAGAACATCTCCAAATGGCAGTTCATCTCCTTAAGTGTTTAAGATTTGCACGTAAGATAGCCTTCTGTAGGTGCCTCTCGCCTCTCTCCCTGATCTGAACACGGAGGAGGAAGTAGGAGAGTACTTTTGGCAACTACACTTACTATTAGATGAATAAGAATGAAGATGAATTTATTCTTTAATAAACTGATGAAATTAAAGCCAGGAATTTCATTTATTTGCTTTGGCATGAACTGTTGCACTAATTACTAGGAAAAGCAGGTGCCATATTTCAGGAAAAAAACAACCAAACAAACATGGAAATAGTAGAACATGCAACACTTCAAAAATGACTGTTCCAGGTACAGAGTTCTATGTAAAATGGTAGATCAGAAACCAATTTAAAAAGACAGGGAAAAAATTTATCTCTGTAGTCTGTACAATTTCACTGTGATAAGAAGCCACCTTAAAGCTGCCTTTGGTTTGTTTCTACTCTATAAAGTACATAAAAGCATCTCAGAAGGAAATCTCATTACACTACAACAAAAACAATCAAAACACTTTTAGGCTGACCAGCAGAACAATTATAGAGAAATGCCTATGAAAGTACTTAGCAGAAAAAAGTGGATGGATTTTTCTTACTTTTACACAAAAACTCACCTAGGGAAACCTAGGTGAGCCTCAGCTCAGCAGACCTCTCCATTTAGCAGGAGGTGGGATCTGTGCTGCACTGCGTGCTCTACCACATATTCATCAGTCATGTAGCAAAACCAAAGAAGATTAGAGATGGGCTTTACTTAATGGCACTGAGAAGCACTGGAATCCACATGATAACTTAGGGGACACATAATAACATACCTAAGACAAAAAACAAGGGGCAAGGAACCAGTGATTTGACGTGTTCTCCTGACGATGCCACAGTAAACGCTCCTCAAGTCTGGAGCAAGACTTAGTCCCTCCCTATGACTGCAAAGATCAGAATGACTTCTCCTGTGGATATCAAGAAGAAATAGCTACTACTTATCAGCCACAGAAATATAAGTGCTGTATTCCTACCCCAGAGCATTGCCTGGGCAGATCAGAGGTGTGCCCCGCTGCAGCTCACACAAAGCCCCTTTGTTTCTTGAGAGGTGAGTGTTGGATTTCATCCGCATCTCAACCTGAAATCTCTCTGCTATCTTTTATTTCTTTTCACTTACCAGGAAAAAAAAATCTGCATGCTCAGCCCAAGCTAGCTATCAAACAAATGCCCAGTTATATATTTGAAAAGGAGATGGTGAACATTAAGCTTATTCTGACTGTAAAACCACCCTACTCTTGACAGGAACCAGTATACATCACGAGAAAAAAAGCTGTATTTCAATGTAGTATTTTGTAAGAAAGATGTTAATACTATGATGGCCTTGTGATTACTGCAAAGGTTGCATAATTGAATGATTTAGGATACACAGGGCTTTTGAAATACACTGGTTTTGATCCTTTCAGTAAGACTACTAGCACTTTCTTTTAAGTTGCTCATTTTACATTAATGCATTCATTTTACAAAATCCCCTCTTACTCTAGTACTAGAAGGAAGTTCAGTTGGGCCAATTTCCTTTCTCTGTACCACTTATTATTGTACATCCTTCCACCATGTCTCTGCATTCATCTCTTCTCTAGCTGAGAAAAACTATTTTCTTTTTCCCAGAGATCTTTTCCTGCTCTCATTAATTTTTATTGCCCAGTTCAGAGCACTCTCTGCTCTGCTAAACAACAGGCAAATAGAACAGGAGCCACATTTCTGGTTAGGTGGACAGCAAATTCCTTGAAAGAATAATTGTTTGGGGTTTTTTTTCTAGTCTGTCCCTTACACAATCTGGCACTTGGGTTATTATTTTTAAATCACTAAGTATATCAGCTAGAGGTTTTCTGTGATCTGCCAAGAGTCACATCTAGCTTTTTCCCTCCATCCTGCCTGCGAATTAATCCAGCATCCCCAGGGGTAAATCCATAGTTCAGTTCATTCCTGTCAGCAGCTCATGAAGGACTTGGCCGGCTCACCAGCACAAGCATTGATTCCAGACCTTGTCACCTCAGTGGGAACACAGCTGCTTCGTGCCATGCCAAGCTTGGTCCTGTTCCTCAGCAAGGGTCAGGGCACCCCGTGGCACAAAGCCACTGTAAATTTTGTCTCTCAGCAGGAGACATGGTCAGGGCTTGCTCTCATTCGTCATCCAGGATCAACAGAAGTACTTTTTGCCTCCACCGCATGCTCTAACCCTCTCACACACCAAAACACAAGACTGTTAGTTAATTGCTCTTCCCAATCTGCCTGTTCTAAGGGGAAATAGCTACTGCCAAGGAATAATAAATTGTAAATTTGCGTATCTTCTTTTCTCATCCTAACTTACAGATTTGATGTAATTTGCAAACTATGAATCTAATTTTTTTTCTAGCCTTTTTTAGGGTTATTAATACATCAAAGAAATAACTCCATGGCTCACCTACAGAAAGTGGAAGTGCTGGTCTGCTGAACAGTGACAGTTTCAAAATGAATTATTTTTTTTCCTTCTTGATTAAGAGAAAAAGATCACAAAAGGCTGTTTGCTTTGCCTACTGTCTAACTCCTTTATTTGAGCTAAGGTATTTTCACAAGACATTCAAGGCATCAGGGCTACTTTGATGGAGAGCCTTCCCTCCAAGCTCATGGAAAGGACACCACCACAGCTCCTGAGAAGCAATTCCTCTTGGGAAAGCTGAGATGGGCCAACCACCAAAGGGTAGAGATCGGATTTGCTTCAAGCCCTGAGGCACTGACTTTGGGCAACACAGCCTCAGCAAGGTGAAGGAACATCCTCATGAGGAAAGCAAATCCTGCCTGGCCAGCTGAGTGCAAAACCTAATGGAAACAATGCCTTGATCAATATATTATTTTAACCTGAACACCACTGAGGTGGAGCTCAATTAAACAACATATAGGCTTGGGCTCACATAGCTGTGGTAGAACAAGAAAAAATAACTTCACTGGTATTTTTAGGTTATAGGAGCTATTTCAGTGCTTTTACAAGATTGCAAGATACTCCCACACCACAAGCGACAACTACTCTTCCTTGCAGGGCTTACAATTTGTTTTCTTCTCCCTTAAAAAGCTTCTTAAAGGATAATATCTAAAAGTAATTAATTTTCTAGTTTATCTGCAGAGAGATTGAGTAGAGATAATTGGTTTATGGTGCTTCAGTAATCCAGAAAGCAGTTCAATGTCATCTTTTCTGCTGAGAGGATCCAAGCTTGCAGATTAAATATCAGTAAACATACTGAAGATGCATAACTCTCGGTAAAAGCTAAAGCTTGTTATGTTGTGTGATTTTGATGATGACTATTTTGCCACTAATTCCAGCCACCTGTCATAGTGTTTGAAGTAAGCAAACTGCTGAATTGACGATGCTGGGAGCTGTACTTCTTCGATCAAAGATGTCTTAACAAGACAAGTGCGGCATCAGCACCTGCAAACTGCTTGTCTCTGACTTTCCATGTCTATCTGGAAAAGCTGTGGCTTTCACAGCATGAAAAAATTCCTCCTTTGCTTGTTCCCATTCTCTCTGCCAAAACAGGAGATAGCAGCATGCTTCTGAAGTACCAGCTTTTGCAAGGAGTTCCCTTGGCTGGTAGTTGAATAACACACAGAATAATGTCCATGACCCCACATCCCATGATTGGAACAGCTATGGGTGAAAACTTCAAGGGGCAGAAACCTTTGCCTCCAACCCATCCATGGGAAGGTCCATTCGCTGTCATCTGACAGAGGGTAGATTTAGATTAGATATAAGGAAAAAGTTCTTCACTATGAGGGTGGTGAGGCACTGGCACAGGTTGCCCAGAGAAGCTGTGGCTGCCCCATCTCTGGCAGGGTCCAAGGCCAGGCTGGACAGGCCTTGGAGCAACCTGGTCTAGCGGAAGGTGTCCCTGCCCATGGCAGAGGAGTTGGAACTGGATGAGCTTTAAGGTCCCTTGCAACCCAAACCATTCTAGGATTCTATGATCTCATGCTCTGCCTCTCTAAAATCCTGCTGCTAGGACATTCCTGTATCACCTGGTACTTTCCTTACTGATATAACTCATTTATCTATTCCTGTTTATAATGTATCAGACACTGTGTGCCTTCCATACTCTTTTTGTAATAGACCCATGAGAAGAAAACCTAAAAGTTAACCATTAACTTGCCTAAGACATGTCAAAACATATGTACCAGAGCCAGTGTGGCACAGCACCAGCTTCCACTGCTTTTCCATAGGCACAAGTCAGCCCTGAGTTTGCCATGCTCCTCACTGCCAAAGCATGTCCTCATCATGGCGACGGAAGGAATGCAGGGTGCCACAGCAGGGTGGGCACTGGCAGGGTCCCCATCTCATGCTCGCACCCTGAGCATCTGGGGCAGCACTGATGGAGCTGCACATGCCCTCGGCTACCAGCCAGGAGCAGGTTTCACCACACACGCCAGGGAGGTATTCCAGAGTTAGAATCATAGAATAGTTAGGGTTGGAAAGGATCTTAAGATCATCTAGTTCCAGCCCCCCTACCATGGGCAGGGACACCTCACACCATGTCACCCAAGGCTCTATCCAACCCAGCCTTGAACACTGCCAGGGATGGAGCATTCACAACTTCTCTGGGCAACCCATTCCAGTGCCTCACCACCCTAACAGGAAAGAACTTATACACCCTTATATCCAACTTAAACTCCCCCGTTTAAGTTTTAGCCCATTTCCCCTTGTCCTATCACTACAGTCCCTAAAGAAGAGTCCATCCCCAGCATCCTTATAGCCCCCCTTCAGATATTGGAAGGCTGCTATGAGGTCTCCATGCAGCCTTCTCTTCTCCAGGCTGAACAGCCCCAACTTCCTCAGCCTGTCTTCATACAGGAGGTGCTCCGGTCCCCTGATCATCCTCATGGCCCTCCTCTGGACTTGTTCCAACAGTTCCATGTCCTTTTTATGTTGAGGACATCAGAACTGCACACAATACTCCAGGTGAGGTCTCACAAGAGCAGAGTAGAGGGGCAGGATCACCTCCTGAGACCTGCTGGTCACGTTCCTTTTGATGCAGCCCAGGATACGGTTGGCTTTCTGGGCTGTGAGCGCACACTGAAGCCGGCTCATGTTCATTTTCTCATCAATCAGCACCCCCAAGTCCTTCTCCACAGGGCTGCTCTGAATCTCTTCTCTGCCCAACCTGTAGCTGTGCCTGGGATTGCTCCGACCCAGGTGTAGGACCTTGCACTTGGCATGGTTAAACCTCATGAGGTTGGCATCAGCCCACCTCACAAGCGTGTCAAGGTCCCTCTGGATGCCATTCCTTCCCTCCAGCGTATCAACTGAACCACACAGCTTGGTGTCATCTGCAAACTTGCTGAGGGCGCACTCAATCCCACTGTCCATGTCACTGACAAAGATGTTAAACAAGGCCGGTCCCAACACCGATCCCTGAGGGACACCACTCGTTACTGGTTTCCAGCCGGGCATTGACCCATTGACCACAACTCTTTGCGTGCAGCCATCCAGCCAGTTCTTTATCCACCGAGTGCTCCATCCATCAAATTGATGTCTCTCCAATTTAGAGACAAGGATGTCGTGTGGGACAGTGTCGAACACTTTGCACAAGTCCAGGTAGATGACATCAACTGCTCTACCCCTGTCCATCAGTTCTGTAGCCCCATCATAGAAGGCCACCAAATTGGTCAGGCAGGATTTCCCCTTAGTGAAGCCATGCTGGCTGTCACCAAGCACCTTGTTGTTTTTCATGTGCCTTAGCATGCCTTCCAGGAGAATCTGCTCCAAGATTTTGCCAGGCACAGAGGTGAGACTGACTGGTCTGTAATTCCCCGGGTCATCCATTTTCCCCTTCTTGAAAATGGGGGTTATATTTCCCTTTTTCCAGTTGTTGGGAACTTCACCTGACTGCCATGATTTTTCAAATATGATGGGCAGTGGCTTAGCAACTTCAGGACCTGCAGATGGATTTCATCATGTCCCGTGGACTTGTGCAAGTTCGGGTTCTTAAGATGGTCTTGAACCAGATCCTCTCCTACAGTGGGCTCAAATTCTTAATTCTCACAGTCCCTACATCTGCTTTCCAAGACTTGGGTGGCGTGGTCAGAGCCTTTGCCAGTGAAGACCGAGACAAAGAAATCATTAAGAACCTCAGCCTTCTCCAAATTCAGGGTAGCCAGTTCTCCTGAGAGCTTCTGGAGGGGGCCTATGTTGTCCTTAGTCTGTCTTTTATTCACTATGTACCTATAGATTCCCTTCCTGTTATCCTTAACATCTTTAGGCAAGTTTAATTCTAACTGGGACTTAGCTTTCCTAACCTGGTCCCTAGCTTCCCGGACAACATCCCTGGATTCTTCCCAGGCCGCCTGCCCTCTTTTTTGCTTCAAATTTTTCTCAGGAGCTCCTTATCCATCCAAGGAGGTCTCCTGACCCTCCTGCTGCACTTCCTTCTAGTTGGGATGCAACACGCCTGAGCTTGTAGCAGGTGATCCTTGAATATCAACCAACAGTCTTGGGCCCCCCTGCCCTCTAGGGCTATATCCCATGGAACCTTACTAAGCAGGTTCCTGAAGAGGCCAAAGTCTGCTCTCTTGAAGACCAGGGCAGTGAGCTTGCTGCACGCTCTTCTCACTGTCCTGAGGATCTCGAATTTGACCATCTCACAATCGCTGCAACCAAGGCTGCCCTGGAGCATCACATTTCCAACCAGCCCTTCCCTGTTGGTGAGCACGAGGTCAAGCATGGCACCTCTCCTTGTCGGCTCCTCTATTACTTGCAGAAGAAAGTTGTCTTCCACACAATCGAGGAACCTCCTGGATTGCTTGTGCCGGGCCATACCGTCCCTCCAACAGACATCAGGGTGGTTGAAGTTCCCCATGAGAACAAGGGCCTGAGAGCGTGAGGCTTTTCCTATTTGTCTGTAGAGTGCTTCAACCACAGGTTCTCCTTGATCAGGCGGTCTGTAAGAGATGCCCACCGTAATGTCTCCCATCGCTGTCCTCCCTTTAACCCTGACCCACAAACTCTCTGTTGACTGCTCACCTGTCCCCAGAAGGAGTTCCATACTCTCCAGCCTATCCCTAACATAAAGGGCAACTCCCCCTCCCCGCCTGCCAGGCCTGTCCTTCCTAAAGAGCCTGTAACCTTCCATTCCAACACTCCAGTCATAGGAGCCATCCCACCATGTTTCTGTGATGCCTATTATATCATACCTCCGTAGACGTGCACGCATCTCTAATTCCTCTTGTTTGTTCCCCATGATACAGGCGTTTGTATAGAGGCATCTGAGCCAAGCTCCAAATGAATCCGGCTCATTGGCTGGAGCGGCTGGAATATCTACATTGCTCCGAGCATTTATTATAGGTGCTTGCAACTGACTGGGAGTGTTGGGATGGAATGATGTCCCCTGCCCCCAACACATCTAGTTTAAAGCCTCCTTGACCAGTCTGGCAAGCCTCCTACCAAAACTGCTCTTTCCCTTAGACCAGCTCCACCAGCCCCCAGTAGACCTGGCCTACAAACCTGGGTCCTGTGTTCAAGACACCCAAACCCCTGACTATGACACCACCATTCTAACCATTTATTAACCTGTTCAATCCCCCTGGCCTTTTTGGGCACTTCCCCTGTATCCCGGAGAATTGACAAAAAGACTATCTAAGCTCCAGAGCCCCTAATCACCTCTCCCAGGGGTCTGTATTCCTTCTTTATGTTCTCCAGGCTACTGCTATCTGTATCACTGGCACCCACATGGACCACTAGAAGTGGGTAATAGTCAGTGGGACTTACTAGAGCAGGCAGCCTCTCTGCAACTTCCATGATTCGTGCCCCTGGTAGGCAACACACCTCCCTTGAGACAGGGTCAGGCCAACAGATGGGTGCCCCTGTTCCTTTCAAAGTAGAGTCCCCTACCACTATGACCCACCGCTTTTTCCTGGCAGCACCAGTAGCAATCTTCTTTATCAGTGCATCAGCCGGTTATTTCTGGCGCAAGTGTGTTTCTCCATTAGCCCCCTGCAGGACAGCAAAGAGGTTCTGGGTGGGGACAACAGATTTAAGAGGAAGCCCCTTGCTTTTAATTGTCCTCTTCCTCTTTTTTTTTGTTTTGTTTTTTTTTTTGTTTCCATCATTCACGTGACCAACGCTAATTTACTGCTTAATTACATCTCAGTGAGAAATGGTCTTTCTCCTGACAGAAAATATTACTGCCAGCACTGTTAGGGGTGCAGGGCGGGCAGCAGAAACCTGTACTTCGCTTAAGACAATATCAGAGCAGATTGTTTCCCCCTCTTCTATTTTAAGTAATCAATCATTATTTAATTAGAATTCAGCAATCGCAATACGTGTTTAAATACAATGCAACAACTGCAGATTAATTAAAGGCTACTTGATTAAAAACATTTGAAGGTTGATAACTCTGCAACTAATCTTACGTTTCATAATTCCTGTTCTCCAATATTGTTCGCAAAAATCGATTGGCATTTAATTAACCTTATACCTTTGCCCCATTCAATCAAAACTAAAAGAACTTTCAACATAAGATTCCATTTGTTAACACCCTTGTTAAAGAAAATAGCCAAAGCCCCAACAATATTTTCATCATTAAATTTCTGTCCCCAACTTCTTGTAAAATAAGAATGAGTAGGAAGAAGTAATTTTTATCCTGTGGGACCCTTTGCTCACCTAGTCAGAAACTGCCATTGACCCACTAATGGAGAACACTGGGAGTGCTGAGGACCATGTACTAAGCAATAAGTCTAGTAACAGATGTATGTGGACATCAGCTATTCAAAGCACTACCGGATGGAAAGTCTTTCTCAATGAAATGTTGTTTGTCAGCCACAGTTAATTAGCATTACAGCTGAAACATCTTTATAAATATGTCATATTTCTATAGCTCACAGAAAATTGGAGACATTAGAGAGCATTAAAGAGTCCTCAGGACACTTTCTCTAAAATGCAGCCTGCAAAAAAGTTCTTATTTTCCTCAACACACTGGAGAAGGTAACAGTTTTATTGCTACTCTGGCATCACAGATAAGGTTAAGGGGAATGCAGTAGCAACATATTATGGAGCTTACGGGCAGTTTTCCCAGTGACTTTGGCTGGTATTGAACATAGGACACTGACCTAGGTGTGGACCAGGGGTTATCCTGGAAGGCAGTTCCTACATCCATAAAACAGTGATGAGAATCCATTACCAAGAAGCCTTCACAGATGTTTGTTAATTATTTTCTGACACAGAGCAGGAGAGAACAAAGACTAGGGAAAGCACTTCCCCATCAGTGATTTATGGCCCCATATAACCCCACCTAGGCACTTGCATGCAGAGAGACAGCCACTTCGCACTGATAACAACCACACCTTCAGGCAACCAGGCTTCAGGACAGCTGTAAGCTAAAATGTAGCTCAACTTCTCTAGCTTTCAAAGGTGCTGAAATTTGAGATGTTCTTTCTTGGTTTCACTTTCTGCCTAGGAGAAAAATTACACATTTTTTCAGGGTGGACCTGGCTCCTCATTCACACCACAAAAATCCACTAAAATGAAAAAGATTTGGAACCACTTCAGTCCGCGATACTGCAGGATGGCAGGTGAAGAGGAGTGCTTATAGCATTTTCTAACCTTCTCTGGCTTTGGTTAATTAACAGAAAAAATAATTGTGCTAGTGACACTGAGTACTGCATGGACGTTTTACACTCTTATAGCCAGCAATGTCTGGAGCAATATATGAGGTGTATTTGGAGGTGCCATAGAGAAGTGCTTCAAGCTTGGCATGCCACACTGCATGAGAGTCCCATGACACTTTCAGGCACCAGCAGCTTTTGACAGAGACTCAAGACTTTGAATCTGGGGTGCTCTGGTGGTACTGTCTTCAAGAAGTTAAAGTCAAATGGTGAATTGCTTCCTCTCTTGCCAGAACGATGTCTAAAGCATAGGCAGAAGTCCATTTGCAGAAGGTGAGTCTATGCCTTGGAGGTGCAAAAGCCTGAAATACAAGCTTGGTTCTGATGGCTGATCTTAAAACACACAGAGAGAAGAGAGAAGAGCACTGCTAGGACCTCTGCTGAAGAGCACTGAATTAAGAGAATTAGTAGGACTAAATATGAAAATGCAAATCACTACTCTGCTCTGCCACTTAACTGGAAGGTAACTCCAAGAGGCCAGTTCATACATAAAGGTACTGAGCCTAGGGCCTTGGACATTAAAGGTCAGCCTGTCCAAAAAGCCATGCTACCAACTTCAAGAGAAAAGACTTTGGAAGGGTTTATTCTTTTTTGTCTGCTTCGTGGGTTTACACAGTGGGATTCGTCTTTAAAGGAAGAATTACAAGCTTTTAATAGATCTTCCTTTTTGTTTACAAATTCAGTTGTGTAGGCTAAGGAAGGGCATTAGAGGCAACTTCTCACTGGCAGATCATGAGAAACTGAAAAGCCCTTAACTTAGGGTAAGTGCTACTTATAAACAATTAACATATTGGTGTGTTACCAGCATTGTTCTCAGACTAATTCAAAAACACAGCACTGTACCAGGTACTTGGAAGAAAATTAACTATATCCCAGGTAAAACCTGGATAACCACGCAGTGACACAGTAGTGGAGCTACTGACACCCAACATAGGGAGGAGTTGGGAGCATCGGGATGAAAAGGGCAGACCCAGACTTTCTGAGGAAGCCCACTCCTACATCTGCTTAAGCACATCAAGGTAGACTCAGGCAATATTGGAGATGTTTATACTGAGACTTTGGATGTAAAGGAGAACCTCTCTACCATTCTCCACACTGAAACAAGCAACCTACCAAATGCGACCTTATTGCTTTTGCTATGAAAACTCAGTGTTGCATGAGCTTTAAACATTAAAGAAATACCAGAAAAAGGTTCACTAAGGACAAGCACCACACAAGTGTGGTTGGCTGAGAGTTAAATGCATTGGCTGCCAGCAACTTTACTGCGTGTCTATGTATACATATTTTCATGCTTTTCTGCATAAAGTATGTGAGGGTACCTGGAGGCAGTAATTTAAGGGGCGGGCACAAAACACACTCAAAAGCCAGACCTGTAAATAGGGTTTAATTGTGTTTCTCAATTTGATTATCCCAGCACCAGAGGTTGAGATTGGGATAGGTTTGAATCAGCTGACTAAACTTTTTTTTCAGTGCAGTTCTGGATTTTAAGGTAGAACCATCATTAGCCAAAGTTTAAGAAGTAGACATGATCTAATACTTTACTGAGCTTAATACACCTTAAATATCACTGATTAAGATGTCCTTTCCAAGCCTTGTTTTCTCTCACCCACAAAATGAGTTAGAAACACATACATGTCTGTCTCATCTCTCGGAGAAGATGCACTTTAGTATTTCTCGCATGATTTTACTTTTTGGACAATGTCTAGGTCACTAGTTATATTATTTTTTTCCCATCTGAATCTTTCTTACTGTTTCAGAGTTATCCTGCTTTGCCTTGGTGCGTGTTTGGTAGTCTCTCTTTTCAAGGGTGTACAGATGATTATAAGTTTATTTCCGCAAAATATATGGAGTGGTTATCTCCTAAGAACCCGAACGGTATTCTATCAGGAGAATTAAGCTTATGAAAGAGATGTTAAGCCAATGTCAAAGATCTTTTAGGAAGACAGAACTTCAATGCAATAACAACATGGTTGGATTAACTTTACAACAAAAGGAAATTAGACTGGATTTCTATAGAGTCAGTTTTGTTATTCTAGCTAACAATATGATTAACATTGAATGAATGGTAAAGGCCTCATTCATGCTTCACTTAGCCCAAATTAATGTAACTGATTACCCAGGCTCTCTGTTCTGGCATAAATTCCTGTGCCTTCTAGGCTCATTTATCCAGGGAGTATCACTTTTAAGGAGGTTGACCCCAGGCAGAAAGAAGCAGTAGCTGAAGCTTTAGAAGCTTTTGCACTTCATTGCCCTTTCCTCTGGACAACCAGCTCCAACTTCATGTTTAAGAGGGTAAAAGTCTACAGCCCCAGCTACTGTGGGAGATGCAGCTGAGCTCCCTAGTGGGCATGCAGGTGTTTGACATATGATTGCAGTAACTTCAGGAATCACTCCTTCCTCAGGGTGGTTCAGTTTATTCTGAAATTATTCCCATGATCCACATTGCCAATAACCAGACCATGCTAGACAGAGGCTAGTGTTAGTTTTGGGATTAGCTGCTCACCCTCCTTGAGGAGCATCCCTGACTCCCCAAGGAGCTGTGAATTAAGCTGCTGATGAATAACCCCTTTCTGCCAAGCACCTGAGGAACCTAAGACCATATGGGCTGTGAAAATGACAATATGCACATCAAGTGCTGTTTGTGTTTGCTGTGAGAAAACAAGTCGGCTCAGGCTGACATCAATGTCAGCATGATGAAGGCTGCAGAAAAATAAATGCAAGCTGTAGATTTATCCTAAAAGGCAAGAAATCAGCCAGGAGCAGGTAACTCCTGTCCCTCCTTTCTCCCTCTGCCCTATCCCATCAGTAATGCCCTCTCACTGGAGCAACCCACTGCCAAAACATAATCTGCATGAAAAGCCTTGACTTTTCCTTCTCTTCACCCTTAGCTAGGTACAATACAGATAAAATTACAGGCAATGGAAACAGTCCACATACACATGCAGAAGGAGGCAGGCAGTTTTCCATGGCATTCACCTCTGGAGTAGGCAGGTGTCTTTCCATACAACCAAGACAACCATCTTTCTACCGCTTACAGCAACTGTTGTGGTGCTACAGAAAAAGGTGACCCTTTACCACTGATGCTCCTCACCAGGAGCTCACATACTCCATATGCTATCCCCCAAAACACTATGTTCAGTTGGAGGAGCCCACCTTTCATAAGTGCACGGGAGGCACCTGCAAGGCTGAGTGCCTTTGGTTGTTTCAAAATCTGGTAATGCTTGAATCCGACACACAACCCTCACCAAAAACATCTCCAGCTGGATTTCTGGAACTGGAATTACTGGTAAACTGAGTCTGACTTCATCTGTACACATTCATGGTTGACTCAAAGGGAATCCACTAAGGAAGTAGCTATGCTGCACTGCCAGGATGCTCACCAGGGTATTGGCACTGACCAGCAAGGATCTTATTGATCACCCTTCAACTTCTATCTTTCAACCACCAGAAAAATTACCATGCTTTCTTAAATGGCACTTATTTTCCAGCTGGACCAAGTGCAAGTCAGCCCCGGGCTCCACTACTATGAGCACTTTGTGCTTATGCATTTAAATGAATGCCAGTGTGTAAATACTGGGAAGACCAACAGTGCTGTGTTAGGGGCAAAGCAAGGGAGGCAGCTGACCCAAGCACAGCCTGGAAGGCACAGAATAGGAGCAAATGCACTGAGTAGCTTAATAAGCTACCTATAACTTATTTGACTTCTGGTGTTGAAAGGAGGGCAATGGAGATAGATAGCTCTCGGTAGCCAGAGGAAGCCAGGGGGACACAGAAGGAGGAGACCTGAAGAAGGCTCTGTTGGTCTGTAGGTGGGAAAGGAAGAGAGCAAGCCACTCAGATATCCAGAGTGAATATCAAACACAGCTAGGGAAGTCCTAATATTCATAGAGTTATAGAATGGTTTGGGTTGGAAAGGACCTTAAGATCATCTAGATCCAACCCCCCTGCCATGAGCAGGAACGCCTCAGTCTAGAGCATGTTATGCTATTACTTCCATTTTTAAAGGCACACAATGAAGTTAAACACCCTACACAGTACAGCAAGGTTTATCCAAGCTATAAAAAAGGATCCTAGCTCTGGAAAAGTGAAGGCAGCATGTCCATTTGTTGTGGACTTTGCCCATGAAGAGTGGCTGAAGGAAACAGTTCAGATATTAGTCATTAGGCAAATTACTTCTATTACAATTCTTAATACTACAAGCTAGGCAAATCTTAACTGCTATGTTAATTCAGATGGACAAAATCCAAAACCAATCTTGTAGCAAAGCTTGACATAAAACTAATTACTGCTGACTGTGAAACATATGCATATCTTGGAGGCCTTTGATCTTTCAGAATAGGTGACAGAATTTTCTCCTTGCAGCACACTTTATACTGAAGTGATCTGGCAGTGGTGTCATGACTCTGAATGCTGACACAGCCAATTTGACTCAAAAAACAAAAGCTTTATTCCTTCACACCAGTCACTGGTTTGAGCAGTGGAAACCACTGTTTCGGTCAGTTTTCACAAACTCCTGTCAGAAGCACAAAAGGAATCAGTGAATGTCTTCTCTAAATTGCATGCAGTCATCAGTACTAGTAACTCCTCAGTGTTTGAGTCTCCCAAAGGCTTATTTGGCATCTGCAACGCACATGTCGGTGCCAACCAGAACCAAATGAAATACCCTGAGTCCTCTAAGATGAACGAGAGAAGAATGGAAAGCATCCTAATATTCTCCCTGGCAAAACTCTACCAAGGCTTGATTTTTATTACCATGGTGTAGATTATGTCTGCAAAAGGAAACGGAAAAGAAAAGAAAAGAAAAGGTTTCTCCAAGATGTGCATATAATTTTCATAGCAGAGTAAGTCCTTGAGTCATGCAAAGGACAAAGCTGTGAGAAAGCTAATGCAGCATCACCACATTTTTCAGCCCTACAAGCTCTAATCATTTCATATGTAGCAATGTTTATGTGCATTTTAAAAGGCAAAAATAATGAATGCTCACAGAAAGGATTCATACATACATATAATATATATTTGGCTCTTGGTTGGAAAAGAAAGAGGTTTATAAATTAAATTGGAAGGCCCTGTAGCACAAACGATGGTTCCAGAATGAAAAAAGAGAAGAAAAGAAGACCCCATTCCAATAGATTGTATTGTCATAGTTTGTCCTCAGCTGAAAGCAAATCCGTGATTAATTTTAAAGATCTGGCACTGGGACAAATATATGTAGCAGTCCAAGCAAGAAACAGGGAAGGCAATTGGATTTTGTTACATGGTGTGTCGTTTGTTCTTTTCATGGTAGTTAATTAATCTATAAACCTAACTACTTGTACAAAAGGTTTTGTAGAGCTCAAAGGCTATGCTTCTGAAGTCTATCCTTTTGCACAAAAAAAGGCATCCTGAAACTGTCAGTACCGCAGATCATTGTTTCGATGACGGTGATGGCTTTGAAAACCAGTGAGATAGCTATCCACCTTCCTGAAAAAGCACCTTGCTTTTAGGAGCATTTCTAGAAACAAAATAACAATAGAAATATGGCACTGCAGCACCAAAAGGGTGGATATATAAGAACAATAAATTTTCTGACAGAATAACATTAAAGGATTTGGGGAGAACAAATAAATGACTCAGCTCCTGACAAGACAAACATGATCTCAGAATCCAGGACAGGATACATATGGGATTCATTTCACAACAGGACAAACATCTACAGTCATTGATATTTGTGAAATACTATATATACAAGTACACATTAAACATCTGCACACTGCATTATGTACTGTCCTTTTTCTAAATCGTGCAAGTTTCCCTGCTCCATCACACACATAGAGCTTTCCAGGCTGGCTGTTACAAGGACAGAGCCCATTTACCCAAGGTGACTCTGACAGCAAACCCCTCAGGATGGATGAGAAGCTGGAGCTCTCCAGGGCCTCCTGCCCAGAGCTCTTTGATCTCAGCTGCAGGGAGTACGGCACATGACGGCTCTGCGCCAGCCACACTGTTCGTCCGTGGCTCTTGGCAGGGAAAGCGTGTCATTCCTGGGGAGGAAAACCTCCTCTGGATGCCAGGGAACAAAACGAAATGACTCCTGGCAGGACGCAGAGCAGGGGTTTTTCGTGTACAGCGCGTTTAGTATTGGTTTGCAGAGTCAGAGATTGAACAGCTGACAAGGCAAATGCAACTGGGAAGAGGAACAGGGACAGACAGACACTGAGACATCTCCCTCCTTGTGAACAAAATGTGATTAAGATTTAATTACTAGGTAAGAGCAATCTTAGAATCCCCAAGGGAAAATCTTGCATTGTTCATGGCAGGAATAAAACACCAAATAATTTTTTTGTCAGCATATATACAATTCAGACTGACAGAATTCCTGGTAGAGCAAAGCTTTGTCCTCTCCTGACAGGGATCCAATGCCCATGAACACACTCACTTGAGGTATCACAAACCAGTAGGATTTCTGGTAAAATAAACATACGGAATAAGTTTTACAGAGCTCATTTCATAAACCAGACCAGGCAGTAAACTTGGAAAGGCTGCCAGTGAACCCAGCTTTACATCTTCACTCTAAGATGGACAGGAGGACAAGTTGAATTCCAAGTGGGAACATTTGGCTGCCATTCTCTCCCCACAGCCTCAATTTCTCCTCCATAGTATGTTTTCCATGTTTTCACAGAGGACAGAACAACAGAGTAAATCAAGTTTGCCAGCTGAACATCTGCTTGGATAACATCACCCAGCAATCGCTGCATGCTCAATAAGCCCTGGGGTGCAATCACTGAGCTTAGGTCAAGTGCTACCACCAGCTGGTTTCAAGCGCAGCACTGGTTTTAATACCGAGCTGAGTGACTAGTCAGACATCCATTGTAACATCCTGGGTTGATTTCCAAGCAGCACATAGCTAAACACATCAAACACAGTAGGCTGAGTGGCAGGAAGACAATCACATCCTCCTTTAAACCTGTTGGCTTTATTCCCAATGTCCACTCTTCTTCTGCAAAACCAGAAAGAAGTGCCAGCTTACAGACTGATTATAAGAAATAGGGATGCTTCCACAAAATACTCAAGAACAGCCAAAAAACTAGCGGAAACTTTCCCTGAAGCCCAGTTAAAATACTATTCTGAATATCAGTTTTCAATGTTATCACATTTTCTTAACATATGGGGTGAAGGTCCGGTTTTTAATGCCTTTATTTCCCTTATCAAGAGAAAGTTAAGTCAGTATAATAGTAGTAAGCTCATTACTTTGGTGAAAACCAAAGGATCCAAAGGAACTAGTATCTAGTTAGAGGCTGGGAAATTGATTGCAGCAAATTTCCATTATGCAGTTAGGGAAGAGGGTGTTTAAGAATCCCGGAAACCTAAGAAATTAAAGCTAGTTAAAATAACTCCTGTGAAAAATGTTTTCTTCAGTAATAGCACAATAAGCTTTGTTGGTCTTCATGTTGGCAGCAAATTTCTCATGAAGTCTTAAGACATTTATTAATTATTTTATTCACAAGCAAGCTTCTAGTCCTTCGCTGCAGGCAAGTTTTAAGGGCAAGCCAGCTGGTAGAGAGGATCAAGGGAAATAAAGCATTCACTCAAAGTTTGAGAACTGGGTGTTTCTTGTTGGTCTCAGGAGAGATCATGAAGAAAGCTGTAGGCAGCAGCTAGAAGTGTTCAGAGATCTCAGTTCTTCCATTAGTGAAATGGACTCCCAGTCAGGACTCCACATTATGTCCTTGACAAAATAGCAAATAAAATGGTAAGTATTAGAAAGAAGAATATGAAAGGCTTCCTCTACCAAGCTGCTATCCTCAGCTGATGGTAATGGCAGTTGGTTCAATCCAAAAACATCCAATGCTCTTAAAAGGCAGATGGACTCCCAGTTGAATTCCATGTGCCTTCCAAACTCATGCAAATGGGGATAAAAAAAAGACAGTGGCTTGATATTTCAGCAGAACCTTGCCACAGGCTCTGACCATTGTTGGTTGAAAAAACATTTCCTACTGAGTCTGTGATAAAATTCATAAAATTATTAAAACCCCCCACAGACCGTGTTGTGGTTTAAACCAGGTTGCTCAAAGCCCCATCCAACCTGACCCTGAATGTTTCCAGGGATGAGGCATCCACAACTTCTCTGGGTGACCTGTGCCAGTGCCTGACCACCCTGACAACAAAGAATTTCTTTCTAATATCCTAAGTCTACCTTCTTTCAGCTTAAAGCCATTTACACTTGTTCTATCCCTACATACCCTTGTAAAAAGCCTGTCCCCATCTTTCTTACAAGCCTCTTTTAAGTAGTGAAAGGCTGCAGTAAGGGTTCCCTGAAGCCTTCATTTCTCCAAGCCAAACAAGCCAACCATTCAGCCTGTTTTCACAGGAGAGGTGCTCCAGGCTCTGATCATCTTCGTGGCTTCCTCCAGACTTGTTCTAACAGGTCTACATCCTTCTCATGCTGGGGCCCTAGAGCTGCACACAGTACTGCAGGTGGGGTCTCACCAAGGCAGAGTAGAGGGAGAGAATCACCTCCCTTGACCTGCTGGTCACGCTCCTTTTGATGTTGCCTGGGACACAATTGTCTTTCTGGGCTGTGAGCACACATTGTTGTCTCATGACCAGCTTTTCATCCACAAGTACCCTCAAGCCCTTCCCCCAGCCTGTATTGGTACTGGGGTAATCATGGCAGTCAAATAAATTGAAGCAGCAAAGTACAGAGACATAAGATGATGCACACAGACACATGCAGGGTTCCAAGAAACTGGGAAGACCTCATAGTACAAAACTATAAATATTTCATCAGCTGATGCAAGTGAAGCTGCACAATTTTGGGTTGCTTAAGAGCAAAACTGGCTGTTACTGCCTCAGGTCTGAAAAAGCCTTGTGGGTACAAACCCACATCTGTTAGATCTGTTCATACAGCTGGAAAACACAGATGATACCTGTATTAGACTCCAAGCCTCACCTTGCTCTTTTTCACAGTGACCAGGACCAATGCAACTCTGAGAACTGGGGATGCACACCTGCTGGAACTCCCAGGGGTGCCATGAGCCCTGGCAGTCCACTCACCCCACAGCCCTGTGCCACAGATACTCCATTCCAGAGCCAAAAGGGCCATGTCCACCTGAAGGCAGCTCTGGACCAAAGCACTGTAGCCATTTCTGAGGACCAGGCTCGAATGGTGTGCATTGGTGCACCATTCCCCAGGCACACACCAGGCTGCCCAGCAGCAGCTTGGCTACCTCAAGCCTGCCGTCTACACCCTGTGCACATAAATAAGCCCTCTGCAGTTGTGCAACTCCTCTGGATGTTTCACTGACCTATATTCCCACATGTGCAGCTCGCAGAGCAGCACACACCATTTCTTTTGCTCTCTGCAGCAGTTTTCCACTGTGCTCCCTGATTGCATTGCACACTGTGAAAAGGATCACTTCCAGCACATCCTCAAGCCTCAGATGAAAGCACAGATCTTTGGCTGAGTAGTCTGGTGTCACCCCAGCTCTGATACACTCACCAAGGAGGTGCAGGAGATGGAGCAGTGGATGTACATTGGATCACTAGGTATACAACTGTGTCTGAACAGCAGCAGGAACTCACTAAACAGGCCTATTAGCCAGGGAACTAGAGCACTCTGCCAATTCAATTATTAACCTCCAGGCATATATAAGTGCATTGAACATATTTACCTTTTCCAGTTTTACTCCTTTTGCTACACTCAGTAACATATATGTGTCACAGCACTGCTCATTTCTAAAGAGTAAGGTGCTTTATGCTGCTAGGGAAACATCTTTATATCATTTTGTAAGAAGAAAAGTAGAGGCTAAGTCTGCAGAAGATCATACAGCAAGTCAAGGGAAGAGCCAGAAGGTACAGCTCCTGACTCACTATCCAGATCTCTATCCACCACAACACATTTCAGTGTAGGGACATTACTGCATTAGCCATGTGCTAATAAAGTTGTATGAGTTGAAACAAAGATGCCAAGTGCACAGGCTAAAGCACATGGGATTTTTGCCTAAGTAAGTGAACAGTCTCTTGCAGTTCAACTTCTTACATGGATGAAGTTATATGCACCTTAAAGTCTTTGTAGGCCACATTTTTATAAGTGCAAAGATCTTGCATTTAAAAATCTTTAAGTATAAAAATAAATTTTAAAAAAAGAATTGTTCAATAGAGCAGGGCCATCTGCATTAATTAGTTCAATATAAGAATATCAGAGTGGTTTCCATAAGTTAACATATTTGACAGGGCATTTTGGGAGGCTTGGGGAAGTAGAAAATACTTTCACACAGTCAGAGCAAAAGCAGCAGGCAAAACCAAGTGTTAAAAAGACTCTAGCACTGAAGAGTTTCCCTTATTATAGCTTCTTTTGACCATTGTGTTGTAGTTTCACACAGCTGCTAGGTGAACATCATTTTACTCATATGCTCTAGCACCATCTAGCTTGCGCCTAAGGTAACTAAGTTCCATTACTTTCTCCTGAAGTAAGCAGATCCTTAACCGTGTAATTTCCTGTAAGTATGACTGTCTGTATTTGTCTATAGTTTGGTTTTTTTAGTTACTTTGACATTATAATCCAAATGAAGGTAAATATAGTGAGTGCAAATCAGCCTCATAGGTTAAAGAGGCTCATTCATGGAGCAATTTCTTCTACTGCATCCTTCTCCATCTGTTGATTTCTCTGTTCCCTCTTTTCTGTGTTTGAATTCTGCCAAGGATGCATATGTTTAAATATTTCTGAAGTTTACATTTCAAATTTTGTTTGCTTAAATGAGGTTCCTTAGAGGAACTCATTAAGAAAAACAACAAATAACACAATACCAATTCTTGTTCCAAAGGAAAAAGCATGAAACCATGAAAACCAGATAAGAGCTACTGCTTATCACAGGCATGGCTAATGGTCAGTATTGGGAGCGGGTTTGCTCATGGAGGATTGAGGTGGGACCCAGTGGCCTTCTTGGCCCACAGAAGCCACCTTGCTGTACCCTCTGGCTCTCCATCTCGCAGCCACAACCAGCAGCCAGAGATCAGACATGAGCAAGGCAGGTGAGAAGAAAAGCTTCCAGTGAACAGTTATGTGGGAGCCGATGTTTAATCTGGATCACTCAGCATATTATACATTGTGAATCCATTCAATACTTCAGCTGACATAAACTCCCCTGCCCAGCTTCCAGAGTGAAATTCATAGTCAGGACAAGGAGCTGCAGTTATGCAAACTGTGATAAGGACCACCATTACCCTGTGACAAATGTCAGAAGTCATCGCCTGAGGAGTCAAGAGGTTTGCTCCTCTTTCCCTCATACACATAAAGATGCCAGAAGAGCTTTTGGAAGTTGTGAGGACTCTCTAGTCATGCCTCTGCAGGGCTCATCAGCAATACTTGTGATGACCTCACATTTTGGGGTGGGCTTCTAGCTGGCTTGCCCCCTTCTACCTAAAAAGTGTCATGTAGATGAACCCTCACTCACGTGGCTTACACTGTAGCACCGAGAGCAGAGAAAGCCAAGTTAATAAGTCAAATTCTCCTCTTCTTGGTCACTAACAAAACCAGACAAATGACAGCACCTCGGTCTCAAGTGCCCATTGCAAGAACCGTACCACCTGCTCACAACAACTACAGCTCATTTCTCACACATGGAACAGACACAGGCTTTCTGTTTGAGTGGCTTAGTTAGGTTCACTGAAACAACTAAAGAAGGAATTAAAACAAGGCCTCCAGGATAAAGCGGAGCGCAGAGTTTTTTTTTGCAATGCTATGCACCAGCTTGGTTACACAGTTTCCTGTTCAGACATGCGGCACACTCCCTGCAAATGCAAGCATAGAAAGAGGGGAACATTTGCTCCAGAGACATACTAAGGTGGATGCCTGACCCCCCAGCTGGACCAGAGCAGCTTAGCATGATGAAGCATGTAGATTCAGTAGAAGCAAATTCACACGTACTTGCCCCAAACTGGTTATTTTCCTGCATTTGTTGTTAAACACAGGCTTATCTATTGAAAAGAAAGGACTAATATTCCAGGATATGTTGAACGAGACGTTTTAAAAACAAAATCCAACAAGGCTATACTGAAGCAGAGCAGTGCACTGACCATGCGTCCTAGGAGGCTGCAGGGCCTGGGGAGGGAGCTCCGTTTGCACTGCTAAAATAGATGTGGAAAATGTGCTTTTCATCACATTTTGAAATGTAAAATCTTCCCAGAGGGGAGGCAGTAATTGAGAAGAGAACTGCACAGGAGCTTCTGGAGGCATTATCAACATCCAGCTGGGCATATACCTGGAGAAGAAAATCCACACAAGTCTGAATAAAACCTGTAGAAGAAGGAGCAAAGACAAGACACACAAGTGTCAGGATCTTATAACTCCACAGTCCACAGAAATGCTGTAAGTCTAAGGCGAATTGTAAGGGAAGTGACCTTGGCTCCCTCTTCCCATTCTGTGCAGAGCTTGTGCTCCCAGGTAGCCCATGCAACAGCGGCCACTTTTCCTTCCTCCCCAGAATAAGAGCCAACAACTCCAAACAGCAAAGGGACAACTTCATTTCTTCTGAGATAAGCACATTTTTGTACTAGCATTTTTGGAGAAACATCAATTTGATCCCACAGTCAGTGAGATTTCACCCACATTGAACTCTCTGTTACACCATCAGCACTATGCCAGCTGTTGGAGAAACATTATCGGACTACAGAACTCCTTGTGAGCCTACGTGAGCTGGCTCCTTGCCATTTACTGAAAGGCAGACACACAGCAAAGTTCAGGAAGAGGGGTTAGGAGACATCTGTGAAAAGGCAAAGCCTTGGAGGCTGTTTTGCAGTTTGGAAGATGCAGTTTCTGCTTCTTGCTCTGCTAGGGCCCTCCTGGATAACCCCAGGTATAGTAACCTCACCTCTGCTGTACCTAGCTCAGCTTGACAATTTATCACCTTGTCCCTATTTCATGCACATCTGAGTTGCCTGTCAGTCTAAGTGGAATTGTTGTACTGACATTTTAAGGTATACCACCACCACTACTGGTTTGCCCTAGACATTATTCTGTTCAGGGGTGAGCCACCTTCATATTCTTGGTATGAAGAATACATACTTCTTCACAACTACAGTGAGTGAAAGCTTGCAATTGCCCCAAAAGCATAAATAACTACAAGTTACAATGTCTTTCTGTTAAGCAAAGATTATACTGCTTTCCCCTTTCCTGTGATGCATAGGTGAAGGTGCACAACCCATTTGTTTCAGATTCGATGTTGAGGCAAGAGCTCGAATACAATACCACAATTTGCGATCTAACACTTAATTTTAAAGCTTCATTTTAAGATTCCACAAATGTCCTTGGCCTTCACAAGGGAATCAAGCCCAGAAAATCACTTCTGGAAATTGCCCATGCTGGGAAAATGTGCAACCTAGGTTACACACAGCTGAAATGAATGAACTCATAAGCAGCAGTAACTGAGCGAAGCTCCTGTTTTCTAAGGATGTTGCCAAAACCCTAAACATTATATAGTTTATTGATGGCAACAGTGCTTCTTACAAGTTGCTTGAACTACATTTGTAAACCAGGCCATCACCAAAAAAGCATCAGGTAGCACCAAGGCAATGACACCACCACTTCAGGAGAGCTTTAAGACACCAGAGACAGGACATCAGAGCTTCTTCTCCTCTGCTAGTGCAGTGGGAACAGCCCTCTTCTGTACGCGAGGCAGAGGATGAGGCTTGCAGATCAGCTGTGTGTAATGTCACTGGGGTGTTGTGGTTTAAGCCCAGGCCATAAGTCAGCCACGCAGCCCTCTTTCTTTCGCTCACCCCACTCTTTCTTGGCCCCCTCCCCCCCCGAGGGATGGGGAGGAGAATGGAAAGAATGTAACTCCCAAGGGTTGAGATAAGAACAGTTTAGTAACTAAAGTATAACACAAATCACTGCTGCTACCACCGATAATAATAATGATAAGGGAAATAACAAGGGAAGAGAATACAACATCACCCTTCGATACCCAGCCTGACCGAGCAGTGAACCAGCCCTTCCAGGTAACTCCTGGGTATGATGTGCTATGGTATGGAATACCTCTTTGGTCAGTTTGGATCAGGTGTCCTGCCTCTGCTTCCTCCCGGCTTTCCCTCCTCCCTGTCAGAGCATGAGGCTCACAAAGTCCTTGGTCAGACTAAACATTAGTGAGCAACAACTAAAAACATCGGTGTTATCAGAGCTGTTCCCAAGCTGAAAGTCAAAAACACAGTGCTGCACCAGCTACTAAGAAGGAGAAAAAATGACTGCTACTGCTGAACCCAGAACATGGGGTAAGTCGCATCGAACTGGCATTCATGTTGTCTCCTTCCTGATTGCAAGCACACAGGCCCTAAGGCCACAGTGTCTGCAGCGCTGGCTCTGGCAGCCCTGGGAAACAGCCTCAGCTCAGCTCAGTTCCGCCACCACAAAGGACTTTGGCAAAAGGGAGAAGGTTTTGATGGGGGGGATCATTCCCATTTTTGCTGTGCTGAAGCTTTAGGGAGGAACTCAATTGGTTTGTTTTCCTGTCAACAACTTCAGCACTAAATTAGCTCGCGAGTTATGAAGTGGTGATGCCAAACACACAGCAACATAGGGAGCTTGGTCACAAGCAGGTGTATCTAGAAGCAAGCAAAACTTATCCTTCTGTCTAAGATGCAAGTATGCATCTTTATAGCAAAAGCCCTTAAGGCTGTCAGTAAGGGACTTTCAAATTTATTTTGCAAACATGGTAAGTCTCCAAGACTCGAGTCTTTTCTATACAAGGTGATGTAAAACACAGGAACCTGGCTGAGCAGGAACAGTGCCTGTCAGAGCCATTCAGAGATCTCAGGCTCAGTGCTATACCCAGGCAAATCACTATTAAGACCTGCATTTTCCTGCCTGCAGGTTACAATATGCTCACAGAGGCACAAAGCTCATTGCAGACCCTCATTGAGAGCTCATCCTTCCTGACTCGATGTCTGCACATGCCCTGGGGGTGGGCATATCCCTCAGAGCACCCCTGGGCAGGGAGCTCACGGGGTGTGCAGCCAGAGCACGTGCACGGTGACAGACAGCTCATATTCCTGCGGTGTTTGGCAACGCGGCATGATTTCACAGAGGACGCTCCATCTGTCACTGTGTTCTGTGGCACAGCCTGACCTTGCTAGCACTAAGGAAGCCCCAGCAGATTAACATTTAATGATGCTTTCAGTTTCAGCCCTTGTAATTTTTCATCTTTCAGAGCACAGACATAGAAGAGGAAGGGAGTCGTGTATTACCTACAGCATAAGGTCGTCATTTTTCAACCATCTCCTTTAATATGCTTGACTTTGACAGGTTCAGATTTTTTTCTGCTTTCTGCATTGAAAAAACTTCTCTACGTATATTTTACTCCAGAAACAGAACATCAGCTGCTTCTTGTATACACAGTTTCTCATTTGGCTTGTGTAACCATCATACCTGATGCAGTTTAAATAAGTAAACATGGAGGGGGGGCGGGGGGAAACAGCTTTTGCTAGCTGTCTGAACAGAAGCAAGGAAACTAAACCACTCCAACATGGATATAGACTGAGTGAGATTCTTCAGTTCGCTCTTTGCTGTCTGGAAAAATAAATTTAACCACATATTGCAAAAAGAAATTCTTAAGGGACAGTAAGTGAACCAGAAATGCAGAGTTTGCACTCTTTTTGTTAAGCAAGTCTGTTCATTTTTGTATTTTGTGCTTGTGAAGGGCTCAGCTCGTGTCCCATGCTGAGAAGCACATGCGGACAAAGCAAACACAGACCTGTTATCTGTACCCAGAGGACCACCAGTGCTACATGGAGCACCAGCTCAAGTCAGTAAGACTATCCCAAGCACAGAAGACATTGAAGAAACAACGCTACAATATGAAAGCTCCTGAGATACTCATTTAGTGCATGGCTAAATCTGTGACAATTCAGGTTAGAATTTGTAGGAAATAGTGATGTGGAAGAGGGATTTACATTAGAAAGCACAGGGGCAAAAAGGGGAAGAACATAAAACCCAGTAGAGAGATGCTAAATATTTCTGGAAGACAAGGGCACGAAGTTTGAATTGGGATGATATTTACCAAGAGATGAAGCAATAGACAGATCCTTAAAGCAAGTAGATCACAAAGGAAAGTGATACTGCCAAGAGGATAATTTGATCTGCTTCAGCCATGATGCTGCAGGGGAAAGCTAGATGGGAAAGCAGGGGGTTACAGGGGAAGAGCATCAACTGGATGCAACTACTTCTGCATACAGAGCCCAGCTGCTACAGGGCGTATGTTAAAGGAAATGTGTGAGATAGCAAAAGTCCACTGAAATTAAGAGCTGTCCAGTCATGAAGAGGAAAAAGAAGACAATTCATCTGCCCCACCCAATAGCCTTTTGGGTTTGTTTTTTTTAAGTAGTGCCCATGAGCCTTCAGCAGCCAGCCAAGCAATGCTTATCAGCACTCTATAAGCAATGAGGTTACCACAGCAAGCTGCTAGTGCAAGTTTTTAAGTCTGCAGAAATCAGAGCTTCAAAAACCATTATCAGCGCCTGGAAAACTGGCAAAAATAAACTGGGGAGAGGGGAAGTCAGAACTGACATTTTTGCAGCCAAGACCCTCCAAATTAAGAAAAAAGTAATTGCTTTTTGAAGACTCCAAACCAGCCTAGAAACTGAGAAACATGATTTTAGGGAAAGGGCACCTTACAAAGGCTAAAGACACCTGCAAGAAGATAAAGAACAGCTCCATTCACAAAAGACTAATTCCCAAATAATCACAACCTGTGTTCAACAGCTCAGGTCGTAGCAGTGCTGGCTCACAGGAAGCTTCCTTCTTCTTAGTGTCATTCAAGGCCATGGGTTTAACACTGCAAGTACTTCACATCTTCACGGACCAAATCTGCCCTACTCTGCTGTAGGACAGATACCCCTGCAATGGCGAGAGGCACACTGAGCTGAAGCATATAATTCCTCAGAGTGAGAGAAAAGTTTTTAGAAGCTTTTGGGGCCCTGAATCTTCAACCTGCAAACCTTATAGCCCCTTGCTAAAGCCCAAAGTGGATAGCAATGGCATAGAATTTGAAAGGCAAGTTATTTGGAATAGTAAAAATGGGTGTTTGTAGTTAATAGGAACAAAAGAGTAAAGCCTAAGACCAAACCAGACTCCCTGTAGCAAAATTTTGAGGCATTAATATGTGTTATTTATAAGCATCCATCACCACTTTGTGCTCTCTCTGCGCCAAATGTATGCACTCACTGACACAGTCCTCAGCAGCCACTGATACAGTAGGGAAGGGTGCACCTGTAGGCAGATCTGTCTACCTATGTAATGTTTTCATTGAGTAGCATCCTTAAATGTAGGATCTTGGCCTAAGTATAGGTGACATAACCACTTTAACCATGCCTAGATGCAAAGATATCCAGACCCCTCAGTAAGAATATCCACAGTCTTAATTAACCTTGTGAGAAGTCAGGAAAAGATAGATTATGCTTTTAGTTACTGCCTCATTTTGTTAACGAGAGATAATTGAAAAAACACACGCTAAAGCAATTGCCTAATCATCGCATCAAATCAGTTTTAAAAAACATCAATTCATCAGGATCAAATAGCTGTTTACAAAAAAGCAACAACACACAGAGAGCATTACTTGTTTGGGGTGAATCGCATCCACTCCGGACAAATGGTCTTTGTGCAAGGAGCTTTGCAGAGCAAAGATCAAGGCTGTGCCCCAGTAGCCTTTGCGCTGATTTTGGGAATCAGAGCCGCCTTTCCAGTGTTCCATCACTTCCCATTTGAAGAACATTTCCTGACCTTCTGCTGTGCATCCAGAGGAACCTCTGATCAGTGCTCCCCCTTGCAGCAATAACCCAACCGCATGCGTTTTCCCTTTAGCGTCAAGGTAAAGGCAATGAGGGGCCACATGAAGAGCTCACACAACTCTACATTGACAAAAGGCAGGACTAGGCCTATTGACGAAAAATCTTTCTGCCACTCCTACCCCCTAATGACATTCTCTTAATCTAGGTTTTCAGTGAGGAAATGCGTCAGCCAAACACATAATGAATTATTTGTAAGTAATTTAACCTGAAGAGTTTTGTTCCAAACTCATACAAAGCTCTGCAGATGTAACAAAGCCTTCAAGATACAACTTATTTTGGGAATCAGCAATATGCTTGAGGCAGAAATCTTGATTTGTAAATATTGCATTCTGGCCCAGCAGATTTCCTTCCTGATAGACCATGACCAGTTCATAATTCTAGGGCAAAACCATGAAGATTAATAAAAAACAGAAAGAGGATTTTAATCAACACAGCCAGCTGGTCTGTGGTTTAGATTATGTTGTGGAAGGGAAAGTGTAACATTAAGACTGAATGAAAAATGCAAAGCACTGATTACCCCACAGGATATCTTTACCAGCTAAATTAACACTAAACTTGAATTTGCAAATCCTGTGCTTATACTACTGCATGTAGGCAATTGTGATATATTTAACATCGACTAGAAATTAAAACATCTGCCCTTAAAATAATGAGTTTTGTTTTAAATCCTGTTCATAGATGTCACTTTTCTTTCTATGCGTAACTAAGATGACCTGTTTTAAATCTCATCCTTTAAAAGTATTGTAATGAGTTCCTTTTTTGGAGGGAGTAAAGCAGGACACAGGACGGCTGGAAAACAACTAGTGAGGGAAGAGGAAAGGGATCCTACTCCAACCCAGGAGCAGGAAGATGAAGGCTTTTCCAGTACAGGAGCATGCAGTCAAAGGATGGGAACTACGGTCTGCACAAGAATAGCTTTGTGCGCCAGGCAGAAGGTGGCTCCTCCAGGAGATTGACCTAGAGAGGCAGCAGAGGCTGCAGCCTGGCTCCTGTTCCTGGCCAGCAGATACGGGCTGCTGCCGGCCCTTGCAGGGTGGAGCAGGAAGGGGGGAAACAAGCTGGCTGGACCCAGGCCAAGGAGCAACAAAAGGCTTGTGTGCCATGGCCACATCGCCCTGCCTCGCCAAGTGCCCAGCCTGCAGAGCACCATAGCAACCAGGGTTAAAACTGGGTCATGAAACCTGAAAATGCTCATTCATGTGCCGTTTTGACAGAAAGCACGCTATTTGGGAAGCTGGAGGGAGGAGAGGAGGCTATATTTATGAGGATATCAGGGCCCAAAGTGCTGTACATGCATGAATTTTTTTCCTTTTTCCAACCTACTCTGGAACTGGGCAAGGCACACTAGGACCGGCTAAAGTGCTTTAACACGTCTTGAACCTCACTGCTGCTCTGGTTGTGTTCAGTAAGTCTCCACATCCCGACTCTCTCTGGATAACACAGGGCCAGGCAGGTATCTGAGCCCATCCCCTCCAGGCAGCACCCACAGTCCTGACCACCACTCAGCACTCCCCAAAGCTTAACAGGAGGGGAAGCAAGTCAAGGGACAAAACACATGGAACCAAGGACTGGAACATGCTTATGCCTTGGCCTTTCCTTAGAAAGCACTGTTCTTTCAGCCAAATGATACTGAGAGCACAGGACATAGACAGCAGCTGCCACTCCAGGCATTAATCAAAATTACTCATTCCACAGTGAGCAAATGCATCCATATATTAGAAAAAATTAACAAATACTATGCATGCTTAAGAGCAAGGGAGAGGCGTGGAAATGTGACAGTGAAACCGGTTTCTTCCAATTGTCCAGAAAAAAAAAATGTGCTTGCTTTTTCTGGAGAAATATTTCAACAACCTAACTTTGAGTTAACATGCCAAGATCAAAGCATTCAAACTGAAAAGCTAAAGTGAAAGCTATACGCTCCCCAGTGGGCCTGACTTTTCAAAAGTGCTGAGCACACTGTTTTACTAAAAGACGTTCTGTTTGATGAGTCCCAAACATACATAATCCTGACACGAGAATCTATGTATTAATACATTTAGCCTTACAACAATGCCCTACTTCCAGTTAGTCTTCCCCTTCAAGAAGGGAAAATACTATAAGCAAAGTTTTATTAGTGAGCAATGAAGGCACGAAGGCTTCATAGTGGCCCCAGGTCTACAGAGGAGTGAGACTGAATCCCAACCTCCTTGTGTCAAAAGACATTATCCAAAGCTCTGGATCAACAATCTAAAACTTCCCCAAAAAGCACCATCTTCCCTAAGAAACCTGAGAACCATCACTGAGGATCATTTTGTCTGGAATTAATCAAATGGTGGCTTTAAAAAGAACATCAGATTTCCAAGCTGATATAATCAACCTCCCTGCTCTGCTTAGTAATAACCTTTAATGTGTTGACCAATTACAATCAAATTCGATAGAGGCTTGGCCATGTCTTGTTTCTACAGGATTCAAGAAAACATGAAGCCAAGAAGAGAAAAAGACCCAAACTGGTGCCCACGCAAAGAAACAGACAGGAACAATTTAGTATTTACAAAGGCAGGTAGGAATTCTTCATGTGACAGAGCAGCCAGCTTTTCCCTCAGCTCAAATCAGAGCCAGTCCTGCCTCTTGCCTCATCCAGCAGGTAGGGAATGTGGGAGGAAACAAATGTTGTGTGGAAGAGCAATCCATGGAAGCCAGCAGAGCAGCTGGGATTTTCACAGTCACAGACTGCCAGCAATACCCAACACAAATCTGCAGGACATTTTTGCTCTGTAGCACAGTTTAGCTGGGACATTAAAGAGAATTATTCCAAGATGAAGTAAGATCATTAAATGACTCCTATAATGAGTTTCCATCAGTTGTGTTCAATGCTTTTAAGTGTCCTATAATGTCATATATAAAAGCCTTGTCTTCATAGAAAGCAACATATCATGCAAAAGTCTTAAAGCACTACAACTAGATTATAAATTATGAATAATTTTCTGTGTATCTTGAAACTAGTTTCTCTACCTGCTGATGCATTTCAAACATACTATAGCACTCAGATCAACAGAAAGAGTAAAACTGATGTAGATCAGGTTTTCATTTTGCAGCTGGACTGACTCAGGTTCTATGCAATGGACTCATGATTTAAGAAGTCAGTGACTCCTGAGTGAGCAACTACTCACACTCTGAGCAGAATTTAACCCACTAACAATTCTTAATGCAAGTATTTTTCTCATCCTAGAAAGCAAGCTATGATCCATCTGATCCCCAGTGAAGATGGTCAGAACACTACTGTTAATATGTCATCCCATTTTAAAAAGTCTTTCAGCTCACTGTCATTCACAGATTTCAGGAGCCTGAAAACTGTTCATCACAGCTTTTCAATGCCAAGTATTTAATTTCTCCTGGTTCCTTCCCAGCTTTTGCCAAGGTTGATTTTTGTCACCTCGGACATGTTAGAACACAGTTTTTGTACAGCAACTTGGCATCTTAAAAATCTGAATAAAATCTTCAAGAATGAAAAATATAGCACGAGTACAGAACTAGCTGAAAATTCTTGAATAGGCAAAGTAATGTGTTATAAAATTACAACAAACTTTTTCACAAAGAAAATAGTGGCTATAGTGCATCCCACATGCATCTACACCAGACTCAGATCACAGAAAGTTTCTTGATAACAGGAGACACTGGGAGATTATATTCTCCTACTGCAGTGCTCTGTGCCACTGGGAAGAGTATTTCAACCCAGAACAGTGTGATGAAAACCAGGTGGATCTAGAAAAGTGCAATTTTTGTTTAAAAAGTGCATTATTACCCATGACCAGGTGACACTTCTTGGGTATTACCCTGAAGAACAGACCATTAAAAAACCTAAAGGCACAAACTTCTGATGCTTTTGGATGCAGAGTTCCAAGTCCATTTAGTCCCTGCCATATTACAGGATGTGTGGTCTGCACCATAAATATTTCCCAAGGGGCAAAAGAAATTAAAAAGGGACAATACAAACACATGTTTAAGGTCAAAGTAGTGAGTCATTTAAGGCAAAACAAAACTCCAAACCCACAGACATTGCAGTTAATCCCAACTGAAGCACATACTTCTAAAAAAAACCCAGTGAGAAGGTCAATCCTTAAAGGAAATCCCAAAACAGTAGCAAAAGAAATGCCAAATGAAGGCATAGAAACAAATTAAACTCTCCCATTGCATCAGCAGGCAATAAATATAGAATTAAGACACACTGGTGTTTAAAAACACCCTGGTCAGCTCTTTTTTAGAGATTAATTTTTCTTCCCAATGTTTCTCTTTCATTGCTAAATAAAGAATTTCATTCAGAGTAAGGTTGTTCAAATGTAACTTTTACATTATAAATCTTTAAAAGCCTACAGCCTCTTCATTAAATTAGCTTTCTTTTCTCTACAGAAAATGAATGATTGTTCCAAACATATACAACAACACTATTTATATTGTGTTTGGTTATTACATCTGTTTTCCTTCTGTCTGAGCAAATAATGTGAACTTCCATTCAAATAGCTTTACCTTAAAAAAGCATTTCCTAAATGTAAACAGAAAGATTTCTCCCATGCAAGAGTGTATCCATATGGATCTTAGAAAGCTGTGCAGGCAAGACAATCTTCTTCCTAAACATTTCTATCCTTTTGTCACACAGCACAAATCACAAACTCCAAGAGAAAATAAATAACCTGCATTTAGGAGTAAATCGTTCATTCTTGCTGTAGAGTTTACGAAAACAAAAGAGAGAGCTGAAAGATATCTCATGCAAACAGCAGCAGCATCCTTAAATCACACAACTGTAACTGTAATGATGATACAGCTTCTGAAATGTATATACACAAACTGTGGAATTGCCCTGTTGTACTCTAACTTATAGCACTTACTTTAGAGGGTATTTGCACAGTACTATGTTTCCCTCCCAAAGTTTGGGCTGGTTTGGGGTTTGTTAGCAGAAAAAAAAAAAAGTAATAAAAGAAAATAAATAGATTTATACGTAAATAAAGGGCAGAAGATATTAAGAGAAGGTATATGCTTGTAGGACAGAAGCATGTCCTGACTGCAAGTATCATTTTATCATCTTACCATTTTCTCAGGATTGGAGTGTATCCCAACTCAGCAGAATTCAAACCCATTTGTTTTTGTTTGCTGTAAGTACAATATTATATAACTCCACTATGATTAATGGAATTATTTTATTTACACATCAGATACTCCGTTGCTTCACATCCTTTTAGAAACAGTTCCTGGAAATGCAGAGCTATGGTTGTTGTCAAACACTTTATTTTTCTCCTTTATTGTTTTAAAAGTGAAACAAACAAGAGAATGCCATACAGCTCAGCAAAAGTTTTAGAAAAATATGCAGGTCCATTCACAAGTCTTGTCATTCCTTGTCTTTTCCCCAAAGAACAGAATGATCAACAACATTTTAGCTACACTGCCGATAAAAATAGAAGTAGTAATCAGTAAAAAATATTCCAGCAAAATAAGGATCTGTCAAGCAACTTGCAAAACCCTGCAGAAGAAAAATAAAGGGGATTCATATAGGATCTTCTCTCAGTTCAAATGCTATTTGTCTTTTGCTATGTTGCCATTTGCAAAGGCTTACCGGTACAGCTACACGGAAATAGTACGCGCTGTCATAGAATTTAGCTACAGGGAGAGTCCAAATATGCTGACGTCCCTAGATGATAAATGAGAGAGAGAGATTAGATAACCTTATTTCACATTAAACTGGAAAGAAGGATAGGCTCTGGAAACATTTCATTGACAAATGCAGTGCAAAGTAATTATGATAACACGACTTGATAGCTATAGTCAGAATATTTAAAGACAGAAAGTGCTGATTTAAAACCCTGCAAATGTGGGCTTGCTCTGATCAGCTCTGTGCAGGAGCTGACAGACATCTGGCTCCTACTGACATGCAGCTGGCTCTGAATAACTGAGCTCCCTCTCTAGTTATCCAAGCTAATCCCACAACAAATAGGGATTGTTCCTGATGTGCCAGGTGGCCCAAGATCTTCAAGGTGTAATAGCAGCAAATGGCAATTCTGCTGATTTGGTAGTCCTCAGAAGGCAGTGAAAGTTCCTGTATATTTTCTAAAGATATGGGTAACATCTTCACTCAGTATTTCAGAAACAGATGAAGGTAAGATTTCATGCTGGCTTTAACAGTCATGTACAAATAAAATAATACATTCTCTATCCGAAATGTTTATGCTACATTGAATAGCACAAAATTCAGTCCTCACCTCTTTTTAACCTAATGATCCATGGTAACTTTTATTTCATCTTTCACTCCTCTGTTCACTTCCTGACATATTTTCTCTGTTGGAGATATGTTCACATGATACAATAGTTTTTTGATGTGGATTTCAGGTTGATACAGGAAATCTCTTTTACCAGTTTTGGCAGTAAGCTTCAAGAATACTTTTACATTGTGAAACTGTCTGGATCCAACTTAATTTCAATTGTGTTGGAAATACAGCAGACAGGTCAAAATTTGGACAATTTTGGTTTTGAAGGCTTTGCAGCAATTGCAGAGAAGCCTGTAACTTCACAAAGACATCTGAAAAGTTGATCAGAAAGTCAGTTTAAGGCTGGGGGTATCTCAACTGCTCTAATTTGACAAAGTACCAAAAAAAAATAAATTATAATCAATGAAGAACATATAAGGTGTGGTACCATAGACCAGAAATGTAAAGAAGACTGTGAAATTATTTCCAACTTCAGGGAAGTTTTTCCTACAATGTGTTCAGAAATGCTACTATCCTTGCTTCTGCCTTTCCTACAGCTATAGCCAGAATAAGCATTTCCAAGCAACGTGGACATATCCAGGCCTTGAAAGTCTTACATTTCCAGAGAATTTGAAGGGAACTTAAGGCCTTCATCTAGTCATTGGAGATATTCAGAAGTTTTGCAAGATCTGGTCTCTAAGTAGTGTTTTTACTGGGAAAAGCTAACGTTTTAAAAGCTTTTATTCCTACTGATGCAATCCAGAGAATGACATGAAAAAACCTCCTGTTTTTACAATTAAGAATATTCCCTAGAGACACTTATTGGTAAACTCCTGTTCACGCAGAAATAAAGGGGAACACTACCGTTGTTTCCAGTGAATTCAAGACTTAAAAACTGGAATTCATTAGCCATAAAACAATTATGGAAACAGTAGAGTAGAGTAGATGAGAGTTTAGAGCCCTGGGTGATAAGTACTCCCATTTCTTAAGTATCCCTGCAGATACAGTGAGTTATAGTGGTGAGTTAGGCTGAAGTAGATTCAAAACTGTCCTTGCAGAGTGTCACTAGATAGATCTTTATAAAAAAACAGGAGAATATTGACTCCTACAAAAAGGCTACATCTCATTACGATCATGTCAAAACTAGCTATGACTGGCAGATTCAAAGTACCATTTGGATTTTTACTACCTTAATCAAGATCAGAATTTGGCAGCCATTCATTATATACAAATGATCCCCACAAGGCAGAGTATTGCTGCAAAAATCTTACCTGTGTGGTTTCTAGGAACTTCTTCTTACTGGTTTTGCTTGAAGAATAATGGGAGCAATAATTTCCAATAGTGACTTCGCAGAGAAATACAATTAATGGCTCTGTGGTGCTTCAAGAAACAGAGAAAAATAATGATCCTTCCCATAATTGTTCTCAAATTAGAAGAATCATACATATAAATACAATATACATATAGGGGAAGAAATCCAAAGAACTGAATTGTAGAGGAATAAAGCAGAGGAGCTTACTTCACCGGTTGATATGAAAGAGATAAACCTAAGCCACCAACCTCTAATCTGGTTCTAATCCCTCCCACAAATGGAGGATGTTTTGCATTTGTAAACCTGGGTGATCTTCACAGTTGTTAAGACAAATCCAGAAATGTACACTAAACTTCCTCAAACTTTAAGCATATCCATACCAGAAGTTATGGTATATGACTTTTTACTAAATGGACATGGCATGCTTGAGTCACATGGCTTACATCATGCACAGGCATAACATACCTGTGCCAGCGGGTACCCGGGTATCTAAACACAACATCAATTTTATGGACAACAGACCCATAAGGGACCTACATAAATAACTCTTATTTGCCACTGTACTCATGCAAATATGACATTAAAAAGAAGTAAATATGTATTAGACATTGTCTGGCAAAGCAGTGGTAAATGGAATTTCATTCAGAATTCTTCAAAAGCAATGACTTCATGGTCAGATCTTCTCCAAGCTATCCCTAGGGGGAGTTTCCAGCACTTCCTAGGTTACCAGATGGCTTTTCTGAGAAGAGTATAGACAGATAAAAATGCCTTGGAGATCTAAAGGAACTCAGATATGGCAATGTCAAGCAGAAAAAATGAAAGCAAATGATGGGGAAAAGTTGACACGAATATTTACAGTTTATACTGTAACAATGAATCACCCCCCAACTAAGTGGGTTTTCACAACATTAACAAGGTATTATAAGAAACATCCATTTTAAAGCGTATAATTCATGTATGGCAGATTGTCTGTCCTAGTGGGCTCGTTAGTTGTGTGTATTGTTTTCATTCAATTTTATTCAGCAGGCATAGAGGTTTTTCAAATTTTTAAATTATTTACTTATCTTGCAGTATTTAGACATGGCAGTAACACAAATAAGTTTGGTCTTTGTGAAGTGTTTTGGGTTTTTAAATTTTGTGGCTTTGTTTAGTGAAAGCATATAGAAAAGGTATATACTGAAAATCCCCCTCCCCCAAACACCTCAAACCAATATCCAAAATAAATTCAGTAACTGCTCCAGTAAACTCCAAGCATGACATATTAATCCCTATATGGGAGGGCTGTATTATTAGATTATAATGGCATACACTTAGAAGACAAATTTTCAGTGGCTGTAGAAAACAAGCAGGCACTTCATGGGGTATTTTTATGTTTCCTCTTATCTGGAAAAGGCAGATGTTTACAAAGATAACATCAAAAGACTTGACCTAAAGACAATCCACAACTTCACAGGGCCCTTTCTTTGGAGAGACTGAAGTCATGCAGTGTCATCAAGCAGTGTTTGGCAGCTGTTATAGCTGTCGATGGCCTTTCTCAAAGAAGAGCCCAAAAGGAAGGACTTTTACTTCTGGGAGAATACAGGGGAGCTAGCCTGTTATTTGAGAAGAAAATATCTGCTGACAGGAATAATACTGCTGTTTATTCCTGCTGTAAGTCACAATTTTATGCCTTACCAGAGATTCCTGCTCAAAAGTCCCCTTTACAGGGCTTGGAACAAGTAGTGAAATAGAAAGGCGTTCTCTGGAGTTTATATATGTTTATAATGTTCCTAGTAATATTTCTCTAGGAAAAAAAAAAAAATCAAAATAAATCAAATCTTTAGGCCAAAGGCCACAATCCTCCTAATGTATGTGTACCTGTCCACTCAAACGATCATTAGACCTTAACACTACTGGATTTTAATATCTGCATGAATAGGGGAAATTGTGATTGGGCTGAGAGCAGTATTGGGCCTATGCTACTGCAAAGGACCTACCTTAGGAACTTTGTTGTGCATAGATTTGACCTACTTCTCTTAATATGAGCAAATTCATGCCACAACAGAAGTCGGATAAGAATTACTATCCAAAATATTAATTACTGTCTTATTATGAGGTATTAGCTTTAGTTGTACTTACTTTATTTCCAGTGATATTTCTACATCCATGGGCATGTATTTGCTAACAGGAATAACATAACTGTAATTTCCAGACCTGGAAAAGGTAGCATTAATGCACATAGGCTTTTGAGATAGACAGTATCTTTGCAAAAATGTAGAAATTGAACTTAAAGAGTTAAAAATGTGAAAAGGTATGCTGGAGGAAACAACCATGAGAAGGAGCCAGCAACTCTGAGAAAGAGCCAACCAAGCAACCGTGCCATGTTAATGGTATTTTATTTCACCATAATAAAGCAAAATAATTTACCTACCTGCACTGTAGATTTTTACTACAATAGCTGTTGTCAATGCTTTGCTGAGTTTCCAAAATCTGTATGGAACTGATTGTTGTATCAATCCCTAAACATATTAAGAACAATATTTTATCTTTTATTATTTCAGAAATATTACATAAGAATATAATAAAACTGCAGTCAATACAGGGCCATCTACACTCTTGCTTGCCACTACAGGAGTTGCTGCAGGTCTAAATTAGAGCTTGGTAAAAAGCCTCTGGTTGATTACCTTCATTCTTCCATCAGAATGATGGCATCTTACTTCAGGTAAGATCTTGAGGGAGACCTTGGTCAGTTTACAAGGACAGGTATGCTGGGCACCTAATATTGTAACATTTTCTTTTGGGCAGGCATTGAAGGCTATTTTGATGTCAGTCCAAGTAGAATACAAATGTGTCAATGTTCATTTTAATGTACTAGAAGCCATGCTCATGCAAGTAACCATTAACTTGAAAAACATTACCTTTGCTCAGAGAAATAATTTAGAATGCAACAAAAGTTGTTCCTAGTCCTATGTGCAGGAGAGCTACCTAACTCTTTATGAATATTATAATTTCTCCATAAAATGTTGCCTTGAACTTTGAAGAACTTAAAGAGTTTTGCAGCATCCTACATATGCAGTGAAGGGTATAGTCACGATGGTGTGGCTCTCCTCTGAGGCAGATTAGCCCTGTGGAGAGTTGAGCAGCAAGAACCAGTGTGCTAACACAGCAGCACAGCTTCTGCTTTCACAGCTGGCCTAGGAATCACTGCACTGAACTGCATCCTGAAAAGCTTATTCCTTCTGGATACATCTACAGCATCCGATCAGTGCAGGTCCATAGTTAAGACCTGCAGCATCTCAGACCCGTAAACCAGCCAAGTTCAGTCTGAACTGTGGAGAGCCCTCAAGTGGATGGAGTTGAACAGGTTTAATCCCCTTTCATGGACCTAGGCCCATATTGCCAGTGATTTGGGGAAGGCACTGGGGAAGGCCCAGATGTGGAGGGAGTGTATGGGGCATCAGCAGAGGGCCAGATTGCAGCTGTTGACTACAGCATCAAGCTGCTGATATTTTAAGTCTTGCAGTTTGGTGCAGAAAGCACAAAGAGGACCTGGTTCAGCAGGCCCAAGCCTGCTCTTCACATCTCACTTTGAACACTGCTTTTGTGTTTCTGTTCCTCTGTTCTACAGCAACAGTTCCCTGCTTTGCAGAGAAACTTGATGATTATAAGCTGACCTGTGCTCTGATTACAAAACATCTGTGTGATAGTATATACTTAACTTTCAGCATGCAAATATCCACAAGTATGCTTAATTGACAGAAAGCAATTGAGCACATTAATCTCAAAGAACTAGCACAGGAGAACATTTCCCTGTGACACAGCATCTCATCACAACACATATCACAGTAAAGCCACAAAGGACCTTTTCTGAGATACGTAGACATGTAAAAATATCAAAAGAGGAATTATTTTTCCCATATTACCTGCTTTTAGTGCATACCAATGTATAGACTCTTTTACCATCCAAATACTGCCTGATCATTAATCAAATACTCCAAAACCCCAAACCTTAAAACAGAGCATCCACATAAACAGAAAAGACAAGGCATACTCCTGCTTATACTGAATAAATGCCAGAGCATGCTGTTCTAACATATGTAATCAGCAGATACTGATCTTCATGGAAATGAATCAATATTTTCAGCCCAGACTGGCTCTGACAGCAGTGCACAGTCACTAAAACAGGAGCCTGACATCAAGCCAGAAGTCTTGTGCCAACAAACTTCATACCAGCTCCACCGAGGTAGGAAGTGTCAGGATCCTAAGGTAAGGATGGCCCCTTTCAAGCAGCTGATGCTTTAATCCATTAGGCCAACTGATACAAACCCCAAACACTGTGTTTATATTCCATCATGTTTTTCCTGCACACAAATACTACACTTATATACTTAAGCATTTTGCTGTATAAGGGTTAGCAGTGTTAAGCACCTTACAAGATTTCAGTCCCTATCAAGCAAAATATCACTTGTCATTTTATTGCATCTGAAGACAAGTCAAGAGTCTCTAGAGAGGGCAGCCAGAATGTCTATAAAAATCTAATAAAGATGTAAGAATAAATTGGAATGACAAGAAAATTACAGTGAATCACAGGTCTTCAATAGATTCCTAAGTGCTAATTCTCTATAATGCTCAGTTATAAATGAAACTTCTCTAATTACAGCAGCAGAATTCCAACCCTAAAGGTAGCTCTTCAGAGTTATACAATTATATATTTCAACAGTTTTTTTATAAAATACGGGACTTACAGTCACTTCCAAGGTCAGGTTTTCCATTATATTTTTTGACTGGCTCTTGCTCAGGCAACACATTACTTCTGTTTCCTGTGAAAGGATGTATGTAGAAACGTGCCAAGTTAGCCTTGCACAGTTGTAACAGCAAAATATAAATACAGGAGATGTTTCGTTACTTATCTCTTAAAGGTATTCATAACCACAAGAGAAACCTTTAAAATAAAAAGCACCTATATTCAGAAGAAGATACATACAGTCAAAAGAATTTGTAGATAACAAGAAACAAGCTTTTAAAATGCTACAGGATATATAAAACATTTTAAAAAAATAGTCTAATAGAATAAATTTCATCTCACACACAGAATATCACCAATTGTTATAACACAGAGACAAAGTGAAAGTCAACATCCAGTAAGGCACTTCAGCACAAATCTGATCATGAAGCCACATCTTTCTTAGTGAGAGTAAGGAAACATCATTATTAATAATAGGCACCTGAAATGCAAACATAGGCCAGGGGAATAAATTAGCTTTTTGAGTGCAAGATGCAAGACATCAATAGCAAGATGCAAGACTGACCCAAGTGAGACACAGCACTTCAGAAACAGAAAGATGAATCACCAAATTAAAGGAACTAATACACAGCTCTAACAAACATGATCACCATGTTCAGTGATGTCACCTCTGTAATTTGGAATATTGAACTAGAGTGGGAAACATAAGCTCATTATTTTTATTGTTATTATTCTATTAATTTTCTCAGCACTTCTGTAGAAAAGTGAACTTTAAAAGCTCTTTTGAATAATCATCACATAGTACAACCTGAGGAAGGCAAACGGCCCTTCAAGCCCATGGGAAATGGTTTCAAGCTATTCTTGTGCTTTTACACTGACAGCCAGTAATCTGTCCAGAGACGTATTAGCAATAAACTGGCATCAAGAAATGTTGATCTTGCCTAAACTAACATGATTCATCAAACACCATTTCATCAGGGGGTGGGGAAGGAAGGAATAATGTATTTGTAGAATATCAAAATGCTCAGTTCCCACATTTTCCAAGGGAAACTTTCTGGTTTCAAAATGGCTGTTTAGAACAGAAGTCACTGTTTCATTATATAAAAATTATCTTACAAAGGAAGAATCAAAATTAATTATTTCACTGAAACAAGATAGCTGGATTGACCTTACTGTTTTCTTATTCAGTCCAGATTTTGGTTTTCATTTCAGCATTGGGAAAGAAGAAAATCCAGATATTTCCATGCTATTAGGTGACTGAGAGCACAGAACAACATTAACAACTGGAATATGAGAGCCCAGAAACAATGTAGCACAAAATTATCTTTGGAATTGCTATAATTTTTGCGCTTTGTTATGAATTTGTGATATTGCTGCTAACTACTCCTTGAATTCATTTTCTATTTACCTGCTTGTCGTACAGTTCTACCAGTTATGCCAACTTAGGTGGTAACTTTTGCATTTAGTAATTATCTGCTGTACCATTTCTTTGTGCTGTTCCACACACCGAGACAAAAGGCTACTGAACATGTGCAATCAGTTATACATGTACAGTAGGTCTTCAGACAGACCAAAAAGAAAAGCCAATCAGTTCTCTCACTCTTCCTTTTAACTTACAAACTAGTTGTCACATCTTCCTTCATCACTTTCCTCTGTTTTCTCTTAATAGCCTAGGTGCATTAGCAATGCATTTAACGTTCCCTGACATTTCGCATTTTCATTAACAGAGAACTATTCCGCAGGAAAACCTGTGTCCCCTGGTAAAGGTAAAAGATTGCTCACTGAAAGAAAGATGTTCCCCCTGTAGATAAAATACTTCAGCTGCACGTGCTGGCAGGAATATTTATTGAGTATCCTGAATTACTAAACATTTAACACTGTGATTCTTTCACAGATGATGGAGGTAAGTATGAAGTGGAAATGAGAATTTTATATAAAAACCAGGATGAAGACAGATTTACTTCCGTAAGATCTCAACTGTTTTAATGTAACCAGCATAGAAATTTATTTTTACTTTTTTTTTTACTCATCATAAAATTACCATTTCATTGTCCTTTAAGCTGATGCAGTCCAAACAAAATGTAGAAACCTGGCCCCTGATGCTATTTTTATTTGGAGCTCAAGTTAACAATTGAGAACACCAGGAACCACCAAAAACCACTTTAGCAGTCTTCAATAAATCATAAACATCCACTCTGTCGCATACAGTAACTCTGAGGGCTTTTTCAAGGCCCATGTGGGGTGTGAAGATCCAATTCAATAACAAATATTGAAGTATTACCATGACCAGAATGTAATGAGGAAAACCATTATCTTCAGATTAGATTCAGATAAACTCATCCAATTTTTTATTTTTTTTTGCTTCAAGCACTTTCTGGTTTTAATTCAAATGAGTTGTTATATGCTATAAGCATTATGGAAAAAAAACCTGCTGGTGATTTCTTGTGGTGGTTGTAGCTTGCTATGAATCCATTAACTGCCATCTAAAAGCAATAAATGCAAATGCTTGAAGTTGACCAAATCCCAGCAGGAGCCCTCACCAAGCTTTTATTGTAAGGGAGAGACACCAGGGAGAAACAACAGTGAAAGAAAGTAAGGACAGCCCCTGGTTACCAGAGACACTTAACATGAAGGGGCAAGCAATAAGCACTAATGGCATGGAAGCAGAGTACAGAAAAGGCCCAGATGCTGAAGGGTATTCACGCTGCTCATCTCCACTGAAATCAATAAGAGTTTGAAAGTCTAAATCCTTTGAGAAACCAGATCTTAATAACAAATAAAGTATGAGGGAGAAAGGCCACATTAAGCTAGATTACATAAAGATGTGCTGAATTTTTGTTAATAAATTCTGTCTTGCGTATGAATGCTTTTGTTTCTACTTGAACACTTCTAATAGCCTTCTACTCAACAAATCTGAGATGCAAGGGATTAGTAGCTACCATGGATGTACTCAGTAATTGCCTACACCCACTGAATTCAGGTATCGCATAGCAGAACATGTCTGTTGAATTTAATTCAACTGTAATTTCAAATAGTTTCATATTTCCACAAATCAGAATAATTGGCTGATTCTAAAATATCCACTGTTTATCTTGATTATTGCCCATATTTCATTCTTAGCTTTTTGTTCTGATGAAATTTTCTTTTTCGTTTATCTTGGCTACAGCAACATTAAGCAGCTTGTTGGTTTTCCTTCTGTTTGGGTTTCATATTGACATTGTTACCTTCCATCTGGGGATGCATTCAGCTTCATTAACCTTGTACAGATCTGAAATCTTTCTGTAGCTTGTGTACTGTGCTGATTTTTCACTCTTGGCTCCACGCTTAATGCTACTTGGAGCATATGACCTTAAGAAGGTAATGCTCTGTGTTTACTCTTTCCACCTAATATCAAAAGCAGCCAGTTGGGGATAGGCGCCTTTCAAATTTCATTTTCATCTGTCTACATTTCTCTAATTTGTAAATTAGATTAATATCTTTTTAATTAGTCAACACTCAGACTGTAGAGCAATACAAATCACTTAGGTATAACCTCTTGAAAGCACTGTACCGAGCTGTATCTGCCACAGGGTTTACTGCAGCACTAAGAATCATAAGGACATTTGCATGCAGCTTGTCTGCAGACAACGCTTTGCAGTATAAAGAATGGCCAGTGGGTGAATACCACTGAAACAGTTTATGTGGTTAAGAGTGTCCAGCAATTGGCAATGGCTGCCCTGGCAGACGTTTGTACTGCAGAGGCTGAACTGCATCTGTCCCCATTTTCACCTCAACTTGTTAGCCAGTTTCACCTCAACTTGTTAGCTGTAGTTGGTGCAAGAATTGTTCCCAAGGCCAAGAAAGGAAGAGTATAAATGCTAGGTTTAGTAATATTAACACTTGCTTCCAGACATTGACAATGTTAAGGTCTGGGAAAGAGGAATACAGCTTCCAACAACTTGTACATCCCTTTATGCATAAACTCTTTCTTATAAATATTATAGAAGTTCTAAACAGTACACTTACTCATCTATTACACACATAACATCAGGCAAACAGTATCTGAAAGAGAATTAGTTCCAGTAAAAGTAGTTTATTTCATAGGGCTCTGCCTTCAAATAACTTCTGTCTACTCAAAAATCCTGCCTGAATAAGCAGAGTTTTAGTTCTAAGCTTTCTGTTTTCTGCCAGTTGAATTTCTGTTTCTGCCCACAAAAAAAAAGGTGTATTATTGTCCCACTGTGATACCATTAAGTCTTTAGGGTTGTTTTTTTTTACATCTGTTACCCTCCACCACCTCCAATCAACTCCTGTCCAACTGCAGCCAGAAGTTAATTAAAGGTATTAGTGACTTTCTGGTTCACATGAAATTATGGTGAATGGCCAGGAAGAACAGTGACATCTGACAAAACATCTTAGGACCCAAAATTCTTGATGCTGACCAGGCCAGATTTTTCAAAAAACATATTGACTGCAGTGCTGTTTAGTTGTATCAGGATTTTTTTTAATCCCCTGGACTAAGCTCTTTTGTAGGACCTAACTACCTTCCTCTACACTCTTCATAGAGTCTTTACTCACACAGCAAATAACAGAAATTAATGCTTCAACTTACGTTTCATCCGTGCATTGGTTTCCTCATAAGTTGGAGACTGGACTTTTGGTTGATGAATTGGACAACAGTAAACCTTGTCACAAGGCAAAATGTCACAGAAATTCACCTCAGGGATCCTGCTGACAGGTTGAGTGCTCAGAGAAATTGTGCTTTCCCCATTAAATGCTAAAAGAAAGACACAATTCTCACTAGTGCTGTGTGTCTATTGGCATTTTATAGTAGCACAGAAATTGAAAGTCTATTACGCACATGGGCACCAGCAGAAATACCGTACCTGCTGTAGTAGTAGAGCGAGAGAGTAGAACAGAACTTGAGGTACTGCCAATGACAAAAAACAATTCATTAAGAAATGGGCATCAGAGCTGTGGACCAAAACAGATTGGTCCACAACCTATTACTAATTCTAATTCAGTAACACAAATTTAACTACTTGCCTGTAAACTGGATGGTTTTCGAAACGTCTGTCATGAATGCTAAGTAAATACAGGGTCGAGATTGTCAAAGCACTGTAGAAAGAGAATTACTGTGCAGATTTACATCCATCTCTTATGTAACATAATATGAATAATACTTTGACAGCACCTTGTTGAAATGTAGTAATGTACAAGTCAACTATCTGATCACTTTCCCTGCAGTGGGAAAAATTTCAACTGAATTTAACAGAGTTTAGATCAGATACTTATATAAATGTATGCATATACTTGTATTCAACACAAAATATGGTCAGTTTTTGATTGTAAATAGAATTGCAACACCAGTTCAAAGTACTCAGTTCACAAAGAGATTGTAAGACCCAGAGTTTTGGACTGGAAACAGAAAATGGCAGTCTCAGAAGTCCAGAGCATAATTTCCTTTCCACAAGTCCAATGTCCAAGTTAAGCTTTCATAGTCACAGGACTGCCCACTTGCTGAAACAAGTCCAGCTTCATTTCACAGAATAGAGTCACTGTGTACATCAGAAATTGTACTTCAGAACAGAATGATTTCATAAAACATGTAAAGTCTCGTGAGTTCAGCTTTGCATCTGTCACATGAGCCACCAAGATTCATTCAAGGTGCACCATACATTGTGACATGGACAGAGATTAGGTGTGTGTTCACCACATGAGTATCTTACTTTTCTAAAACAATTTCAACTACACAGTATTACCAGGCATAGTCACTGTTAATTTTAATACATTCCGTTATTTGAATAGGAAGGGTGAGAAGAGCTAAAAAATCACAGTCTTCTTTCTGATAAGTAGGAAGGGGAAGGGAGAAGAACCAAGTCAACTTTTTGATAATTAATTGTTACCATAGTGCCATAATAGCAATCAAAGCTATTACAGTCACCCGGAAAACCTTCATGGAGCAAGACCCTTTTGTCTTTGACAAGCAAACCTAGAAAAAAAAAAGATGCTTGGTTAATTTAAGTGACACGTGACTAAACTGGTACTAGTAGATTAGGGAATACTACACTAGTCTGACTTTAGGTTAACCTTGTTTCTTTCAGAGGAACCATACAAGCCATCCTTATACAAGGGCCACGTCTAAAGAGAAAAGCTTTAGTAATGAAAAGCTCCCTAAAATTGTGAATGCAATGTGCTTTGTTGATAGTCTGGGGACACAAGCATTACAAAGGAAGAAAGGATGGGTAAAAATAACAGCTCCTTCTCTTCCTGCCATTTTTCATACTCTTGGAGTATTTAAAAAGGAAATTATGAAATCAGCGGTGGCCAGAACTAAGAGATGAGCAGCTTTCAGTATATGCTCAGACCAAGTTAAACCAGGGCCAGTGTAAATACAGAAGACACTATCCATACAAGTAGGATGATTTAGATGATGAAACGTTTAATCGTCATTATGGAATAAAGGACATTTGACCTGTTATTTTCCTTTGCTCTTTGACACTGGCGAAAGCAAGGTAGACAAAAGAGCACTGATTCATTTAAAAAAACAGGACTTGGCAGCCTAGAGAAGACTGTCTTGGAAAAGGTCAACTCATTCAATCTCTCTGAAAAATGACCTCCTCTTTATATATCAAGATATGGGCAGTCAGCAATAGCAATGACATCCTATCCAAGTCTTAATCACCTGAAGGACAGCATTAGCCAGTATAAATCAGGAGATACTAACTACAAACCACAGTGAAAGGCTCCTCCAAGGAAGAAAGCTGAGGAAGAATTATCGCTGTGCAGACTTCCAAACTGAAATGAGCATTTCTGTGCAAGGCTGCACTACACCATGTGAACACACCTACATGCTCAACAGCTCTGTCCTGTTGGTCTTCTCCTTCACACCATTACACAGTGTGGATCTAGTCTCACACACTACTCTCTATACAATGTATAGGCAAGAAACAGAAGTGTCTCATACATATTTTCCATCTCATTACAGTTATTTTTTAAGTTTCTAGCATGACAGTAATTATTTTATTCTATATTTAGAAACACAAAAGCTTTCACCAGTATTTCAGCACTTACAAAACCTTTTTCATAAGCATATTTCATACATTCAATTTCACTCACCTTGCTGGATTTTAGTGGGACTGATTTTTTTGACGGCAAAAGACTAGTAGCTCGACTATACCTGCTGTAAGAAACAAGACCTTTTTAATATTCAAATGCTTCAGCAACTAATAAATGAAAAAGAGACGTTTTCAATAGGGTGTTAGTCACTTGCTTTTGCAACTTCAACATTTAAGAAGAGAAAGGCAGAAGTGTCGTCAGATTTGTTTTAAAGAACAAAGGCCTCCAGTTAATTCATGCAGGTGAATGTTATTAAATGCTACATTTGGTTTCAAAGAAAATTTGGGGAAATGATTTAGAAATAGGAAGCACTTGTCATTTCCACTGAAGAACTAATGAGGATTTCTCCTTGCAGAAGCAGCTCTGCCGATTTCTCTTTGCAATTTCTACACTCCAGGGCTGTAACTGGACATAATCTACACTTGCTTCACGCAACTGAAGCAATTACAAAACCTACTGCAATTTAACAGCTATTCCAAATATTAATTTTGTCAGTGAGTTAAGAAATATGAGAAATTGGCATTTTTTGCACTGCTTCAATGCTGGAAATGAGCTGAGCTCCACTGTCAAGCAGAATTAGTTTTCATTTCCACCACCGAGAGCACTTTACCAATCTCTGTGACAACCATCAGCAGACATCCCAGATAGGTACCTGACTTTGCTCTCTTCACTGAAAGTTGACTTTAAACTGTTCATTCGTTTCAGCCTGGCCAGTTTCCTATTCCACTGTTCCAATTCTTCTATTCTGACTTCAAGATTGTTGGTTAGTTTACAAAGCTGCTTTACAGCACCAACATTTTCCATAAAGATCTGATCCTGAGAAGAAAACAATGACAGTATATTCATCAGTCATATATAACAAGTAGTAAAAAATATAGAATTCACTTATGTAAGGATACATTGAATATTTAAAATGCAAACACAAGGTACCTCACTGTAAACGGGACATGCTTATGACTATAAAACCTTTTTTGCTAGATTGTAGAAATTGTTTATGTTCTCTTCATGGTAAATTGAAAATGAGGACTTGCAGAAGAGCTTGAAGAAGCTTTGTAAACCGAGAATTAGAACTATATTTTATCTGCATACTGTGTTGAATTTTAAACTTTAACACTGTGACAACAGGCATCTACTATGTGATTCGTAGTGCTGCCTTAGTGTCACAATCTAACACCATTGCTCTTCCGTGACCACCTAGAAATCAGCTACAGTTTGGAATCCTGGTCAAATACAGCAAATTTTACAGAAGTCTCTTTTTCAACAGCATCTCTAGAAAGTGCTCTCCCCACAACTTTAATCAAGGTTTCTAATTCATGCTTCCCTTATATGGAATATAGCATAGCAAATTTAACCTATGAATTTCAATTGCTTGTAGCCTATCAAAAGAAAACAAGCAAAATGCAATATTTTGAATAGATATTTTCTCCAAGTTCAGTAATGTAAACTTGTGTTTCCTATAGATAATGAAAGAATGCATTATTATAATTAATACAGGATCATGTTCATGACATCATCCATACAAGATGCGGTTACCAATCTGTAAAACCTCCCCTTTCCCATTATCAGCTGTAAGCAGAAAAAGGCTAGGAAGTGGTCTTTTGACCTGCAGTGAACTGCACATAACAGAGAGGTCTCTCTGAGCAATGTTCTGGACAACCACTGTCTGCAGTCATATATAACTGGACTCTGCAACTGACAGTCCCTTGCAGCCCTATTTCTACAGGAAAAGGAGGGGAAGAGAGCACAGGACAACAGACTAAGCTATTGTTTCCAACCTGTGAGCATGGTAATTACTTTGTGCACCATAAACATTTTTCAGTATAAGATCTGGAAGCTACAGTAAGGATTTCAGATGGCTAAAAAAACTACCTTCCCACAGATCACACAGAGCTAGCATTTGTATTTGATATGAAGTGATTACACCAGGGTTAGAGTAAGGAAGTTTTTATTTGACAAATAGAATTCTGTCATTATTTAATTCACTTCTGGAACACTTAATTCATTTCAACACTTAAACACAAAAGAATGTTTTGGAGTCCCACTTGTTGGACCAATGCTATGAAATCACTATTGCAGAGATGTTTTTTTTCCTTTTCTCTTTCATTGTATGTTTATTTATTATTGTAATGAGATTTTAATGTAAATATGCGATTATAAGATTCAGCCATTTACTAACATTTGGTTGCTCATTTTTTTCTCAGGGACTTGTCAAACACAATTTTTATAAATATATGTGGAGGAATACGGCTTTGTATAAATCATAGCGTGTGTTTATAGCTTCATATACAAAAAGAACGGTCTAAATACACACCTCCAAGTGCTCTCTCAAGACCATACCTTGTCAACCATGAGAAAGTTTTCTATTTTTTCTCCATCATTACAAGCAACATCTCCAACTTCTCTAACAGCTTGAGGTAAAAGCTCCTTCACTTCTTGAGCTATTATTCCTGTTCACAGGATAACATAAAGTCAGGAAACACAGCAGCATACTACTGACCATGGTTGCGTGCTTTGAGTTGACCATCCTGTAAGCCACAGGTAGGGCCAAACATGATCTAGAATTTGTCTGTGGTAGGAAAATCCAGGATATCACTTCTTTTTTTCCATTCCACAGAAAACAAAAAGAAACCTTTAGAATTCCTGTTACTCTGCAATAAAAAAATTGTTTGCGATTAATTAAACTTCTGTGAAAATACACTCCTATCTTTAAAAATTGGTACAGAAGTTCAAAAATTATCCGAATTGCTTATTCTTGGCATTTTTGTATCATTAGAAATACACAGCAAAGTATGCAATTGTAGTATTCTAAGAAATGAGGATGAAATAGAACGGGTGTTAAAAGATACTGTGATACAATGAAAAACAGTGGAAGTTAATGAAAAATGGGAACAGAGCTGACTGAATACCTGTTTCATGGGTGGTTTTTATTCCCATAACAGATGCAAATTCAGGCTTGTAGTCATACTCCACCAACCTCATTTGTGTTATTCTTCTCAGCTGCTCATTTGTGTCAACCTGGTTGGACAAATACCAGGATTCACATGTTGAAACACCAAGAATGTCATGGCATCTAGGACATCACTGAGCTAGAACAAGCCTGACATGGCGACTTGGCCAAGCTTCACATCGAAAAATATGGATAATCTTCCCATTCCCCATTATCAGAGTGCTATTTGTACTGCCAGTAACCCCTCAGTCTGACAACTCCCGCTTACGCAGATATCCCAAGTTTCTATAGACAGCCTCTTCCCATGTCCAGAGGCGATGGCTCTGCAGAGCACAGTGGTACATCTGATTTCTTTAGGCCAGCATTTCAGCACACCCCAGATAAAGAACCTGCTTCACATGTCAGAACAATGATCCACATGTGTGCTGTGGTGCAAACATAAATGGCCTAAATACTCCACAGCCCTCACCTCCCGGATATTCTGCTTTGCTCTGCTGTCAGATGGATGCATGACTCTGCCCATAACTTTGGCATTTCCACAGACAACCAGTGCTTCATCTGGTGCATCTGTGTTAATTCCTACTCGACCATGATAGACTATTGTCTCTGGAACATGTCCTCGTTGCCACAGTACATCACTGTCATTCTCAAACTGCCCTGGGTTAGATGCCTGGAAGAAAAAAAAGATGTTTAAAGATATAGTATAGTATAGATGTACTATTGCTTATTCAATTCAGGGAAAATTAAATGCTAAGTCTCTAATATTTAAATTGCATTCAAGAGCTTTTTTAACACACCAACAGAAAAAAAAACAGTGGAGTCACTTCTAAGTGTCTCTGCTCACACAACATTGGCCTTACTGCTTTTTCCCTTGAATTCTGCTTTATTATCACTTTATGCTAATCTGTCAATGTCCAAAGCTTACCAAATTTTAACTTTGACATTATGGCACCTAACCATTCTTTATTTACCAGCAAATTTTAGCTGAGGCTGGAAATCACAAAAGAGCAAACAAGGAAGAGATTAAACACATGTGGTTCACCAAATAATCTGTAATGTTTTAAATTAACTCCAATTTCATGTCAAGGAAACAGAGCTTTTCAAGAACAAAGCAGTGTGTATAATTAGAAAACCCACTTGATTTCAATACTTGATTTTGTTATTAAAAACAAACAAACCTTTGAGTACAGGCTTTAAAATTTTACTCTGGAGAAAAACATGCTCATGATAAAAAGTTCACACTCATTTAAAGAAGCCAGGCTTTCACAAGGCTTTGCCATCTACAAGCCACGGTGCTGTGCACTTACCACTGTTTGTCACAATTAGAGCATGATCTGATATGCCTGATAACCACTACTCAGCTGGTAGTTTCATTATGTTTGAGTGTATAAAGGGCCGGAACATGAGTTGCTTTCTCCCACAGTGTGTTTGCATAGCTTTGCCACTTTAAGTTAAGCAGTGCCTGGCTTACTGTACCCTGCCACTGAAGCCCTGTCAGACATCTGGAAAACTACTTTTGTTTTTTTCCCCTTTCCATCTGTCCTGTTGATTTTTTCACCACTTCAGATCACACCCTCTTTACCCTTCTGCTTTTCTGCCTTCTTTTTAGTTTGTCTGGAATAGTGGCCAGGTTTGCAAAATCTCATTCCTGGACTCCTACTAAGAAACGGTCTCGCTCACACAGAAGTAGCTCTCTTCATTGACATTTCAGAAGAATCTAACATTAAACATGATAGAAAAATCTTGCACAAAAATATATATAAGGTAACAATAATCCCAAGGATGACTCAAATGTAAACTTTTCCCATTTAGTAAAGAGTTGATATTTGTAACACTGTTAGATGTAGAAAGAGAAATTCAGATGAAAGCAGTATTGTGGAAATTATGGACAAAAATGTGGACAAAAAAAAGAACTAAATATGCAGGAATGATACAAACACAATGACCAGTGTCCTGAAATAAAAGAACCCACCGCAAGAGCCAGGATGAAACTTCTCATGAGGGCAGAAAACTCCTGAACTCCAAACACTGCTTTCAAAGCCTTTTCACAGCTCCACCCAGAAAGGAGCTCTCTGCCATACTGCCATCCAAAACCCAACCCTAGCTGCAGGAAGGTTTATGGCATAAGAGAACACAAAGTTATGGGCTAGACAAAAAAGCAGCCACAAGTGAAACCAGCTGGAAGCCCTCATCTCCCATTGGAAACCTCTGTGCAACACCACACATCCTGGGGATTTGCACTTTAACTCTCTCCAAACCTTAATGCTAAACCAGGCTGTAATCGCAAGTCTAGGCAGACAAAAAGGACCCAAGCAATGGCCTGCAAAAAAGATGATAGGACCAAAGCTTTTGACAGCCCTCGCTTTTCCTTAGAAACCCCTTTCCAGCCCCACTTTTAGTACAGTAGAGCTCCCAGTCTTACTTGAGTCAGGAAGGACAGGCAGCGGATATGAGGAGAGGATGTCACCCTCTATGTTAATGACCAGCTGGAGTGCACAGAGCTCTGCCTGGGAATGAATGAGGAGCCAACTGAGAGCTTAGTTAGAACTAGATGATATTTAAAGTCCCTTCCAACCCAAACCATTCTATGACTCTAAACCAAAATGCTAAGCCTGCTCCTCACCATAAGACAAGGACTAGAAAGACACTGTGCAAATAAGAAGCAGCTTCTTGACTGGCCCACACAAAAAAGTTCACTGGACTGCAGTCTTCCAGAGGCCCTCATCCCTCTCAGCCCCACTACATGGCACCTATGGATTTTTCATCTTTCTATGCCATAAACATAAATAACCATAACCTTATGCTATGCCCAGCTCAAATGTTAACCAGGTATTGGTCACACAAAAAAGGGCCAGTACTGAAAGCTTTTGGCAGCCCTCACCTTCCTCTTGCAACCCCACTCATGTTGAGGCTGACCCTAATCCTCCATAGCTCCTGTTACAACAGAGGTCTGGGTTTTTTCTCTCTTGCAAGTCTAACTGTAACCATAAACTAAAGTCAAGTACTAAAAGGAAAGCTTTATGTGGATCAGGAGACTGAAAGATAATGGTCATGAGGAAGAGAGACAATGCTTCCTTTTCCTGTTCTGAAACCAAGATTACAACCACCAAATTAAGAGCCAGGACACACTAGCTCTGGGATCACACTAGAAAGGGGCTGCTTGACCACCTTTCTTTGCATTTCTTTTTCATTCTTATCCTCCTTTTAAAATGAATCATCTACCCAATGAAAGCATTTACCAAATTCCTGGCAAGTGCAGGAAATTGTTCCACCTTGAAGAAAAAACAATCTGGAAAAATCAAGGTATTTTGTATTGGAATTCACAACAGGTTTTCTTTCTAAATTCTCTACTTTTATCAGTTTAAAGTCCTGATAATTAAAAGATAACAACACACTCATACAATATGCGGCTGTAATTTTTTCCTCAATCGTTTTGAGTCAGTGGCATGTGCCCAAGAATCACACACATGCACACACCCATAGTGTCCCGTGAATATCAAAATAGTAAATACTTTTCACATGAAAGCAATATAAATTTCTACCTACCCTCACAATGATCTTTTCAGAGACATTCGCAGACAGAAGATAGAATTGGTCCTGAGAGACAGCATACAGTCCAACTACCAGCATGAAGTATCTATTTTGAAATTGATTTAGTCAAGACAATAATTGAAGTAATGTCTTCTCACAGAAAACAGGAAAATGTTTTAAATGCAACCACTATTACCAATACGCAAAAAGATGAAATGTTTTAAAAAATGTATTTATGTTCCAATATGAAAGAAAAAGTATTTTCTTTTCTCTCAAGTAATATGCTCTTTCAATCCCCACTATCACTGCAAATGAACAAAGATTACAATAATTGTGACAAATTTAAGTAAAGAAGACTCAAGAGACAAAGACCCTTCCTTCCTCAGAAGAAAATGCTCATTATTTGGTTTGTTGGCTTCTTGATTTCTTCAGCCATCCTTATGGCAATGATTTCCCAAAATGATCTCTAACCATTAGAATGAGGTATTTTTTATTTTTTCTCAAATCAGTCTATGACTCTGAAGAGAGGCCTTTAAGCAGATGCCAAGTGCCACAGAATTAAAATCACAGATTCAGCAGTGCTGATATTTTTCATAAGCATTAACTCCACTCTAAAGCAGACCCTCTTTGTTTCCACTTCACACACACACAGGCCAAATAGCTACAGCAATACCTCTGGTCAGGGTTTGGTTTTCCCTTTTTTCTCATGTTATTTGCTGTTGTTTCACTGAAATGCAACCTTCCCAATGTTACTTTAGTTATCTGGTCCCCTGGCAGATCAACTCTAAAATAGAAAAGGAAACAAGATCAGAAATAAGCATTTGGAGATCTACCTGGCTCAAGCCAGATTTCCTCGAACTCCTTAGAACAGTTCTGAGAAAAAAAACTGACAGATGAAAAAGAAAGAAGAACCCCAGTAAAAATGCTGCAACCATGGTTTATAAAAATGAATTAAAAACACAGATTATGTCAAGAAGATAAACAGGATAAAGCACCAGCAGTGAGAAATTGCTCTTAGTAATAGGAACCTTGTGTTCCTTGGTCTGTTTGTTCACAGCCTTGAGCATAACAAAACCATATGTGTTCCATATGATGAGTATTTGTTGCTTGCCACGGTTAACATTGTTTATTATTGGATCTGAATTTCCACACTAAAATAAATAAATTTTACTGTTTGTCCTTTTTTACCCCTGCCTCTAATTTGTATGTCTGGAATCATAACATACACACCTATGTCTCAAACACATAGTGGCACTGTTCCTGGAAGTAATAAATAATATGAATAAAGAGTTTGAGTGGAGAAAACCATCGTCCACTGAAAAGTCGCCCATGAAACAGCTTACATGCACTCAGAATCTATTTGTCAGCATGCAAAAGGAAGAAAAATGCCTTAATAGAGGTAATTTAGTGAACATTGAGCTCTTCTCCCAAGCTCAAAGTTATTTTTTCCAGATTACGTACTGCAGGCTTTATCCTGTCAAATCTGACACTGTCTCATCTTTTTCTGGTTCAAGGCTTATTTAACTATAAAGAACAGAACACCTCCAACAGAAGACACTCAATGCCTGGAGAGCAAACACTGATTCTGATGGTAACTTAAGAAGCAGAAGAATGGCAGAGCATTCCTAGGAGAAGCTGCATGTATGTTTCTAGCAGAAGCACTCCCTCTTAAAAGCACTGCAACTATGTCTCATGCCCATGTAGAACAGGAACATTACTGACATTTGTAAGATGGGAAATGCACCTGACATATAACTCTGAACACCATACAACAGTGTTGCTAGCTGAGTATAAATATTTTGGATAGGCACACTTAACACATTTGTAAAGCTGCTGAAAATATTCCTTAATGAAGGGAGACCAAGTATATATTACTACTGTGACTCTATGTGCACACCCAGAATGGAATTGGGGTAAAGATCAGAAAACTGGCTAAAAGCTACTGTAAGTTTCCAAGAAACAAACAACTATTTCACATGTTAGACCAAGCATGTATTGAAATTAAGTGGAATAATTTTCTCAAAATTCTTACTTAACTGGATGGAAAGTTTTTTTGCTTCGATCTGACTGAGACTGTTCAATAGCAATTGTTTGATTTGGAGCTTCCACCTATAAGGCAAAAAGAATTTTCAAAAATAACAAGAATATGAAATTTTCAACTATATAAAATTTTAAAAAGAAATTAATAAGAAAATTGTGTCTGAAACAGTGTAATCTCATTTCTCATGGAACTACACAGAAATTAACATGGGAACTGATCCACTGACACCCAGCAGCAAGTCTGAAGACCCAAATCTTTCTGTGGATGTAATTTGAAAGAAGGAAAAAAAGGGAAAGAAGGGAAAGGAAAAATGGAAAAGGGAAACTGTAAAGAAAAGAAAGGGAAAAGGGAAGAGGGAAAAGGGAAAAGAGAAAAGAGGAAAAGGGAAAAAGGAGACAGAGAGAGGGAGAAGGAGAGAGGGAGAGGAAGAAGAAGAAGAGGGAGAGGGAGAAGGAGAAGAAGGAGAAGGAGGTTTCTGGAATGGTACCAAGAATCATTTTGCTTCAGATGGGAACAGATGCCAGTAATATTCATAAATTTCTTCTGCATTCGGATGCATGAAGCAAAACTGCAGTAACTGCCTTGTAAAACATGGATATTTTTAAATCATTGAATTTTGTAATTTTTAAATCACTAAATTTCACTCACTGAAAAAGTAAGTGAAAAACCTGGAAAAACTTCTAGAAATATTAAAATGTCTGACTACTTCTGTATATGCAGTTTGTGGACCCATATTGGCTGGAAGAATTTGATTCTTAAAATGAAAATTGAAAGCATGACAAGCAGAAATGGGGAAAATTTGTTGGTTTTCTACACATGAACTGTTCAGGAAAAACAGATTTTATTATTTTTCTTTGCTTTATGAACTGTTTGGGGTTTTTTAACGCATCTTTTTGACCAACAGGTAGACTTGCCACCTGCACACCAGCTGATGCCCCTGAACTGCCCACTGAGGGAATAGAATTTTAACCAAAGAGAGGGAAGTCAGTGAGACCATGGCAAACATGACAACTTTTCATATATATCAGCACAAGCATCCATAAAACCTCACTTTTCTTGCAAAAGAGTCCCACACAGAAGTCACTAGCAACTTGAAAGAGTTCTCTTTTGTCAGTTCTTGGTCAAAAATTACTAAGAAAAGAGTTCATTTTCATTATTGACTTCATCCTATGGATAATCACATGCTAACTTCTTCAATGCAATACTCACGGAGAAATACTTGCCTTTATTCCAAAAGCCTTCAAGCAAAACTTTTCTATTGGTTTCCCCCCCAGCTGAGTTTTGACATATTTTGGATGTCCAGCAATTCTAATATGGACTGTGATTTGGAAATGATTCTTCTTCTGGCACACAAAGGCATCGTCTGTTATTGAAAAATTAAATCCTTTATCTGTGACAATGTGATACCCTACAGCAGGTCTACAAAAACAAGAAGAAAGAAAAGCAACTTTAAGGACAGGCATATTTGAGTGACATCTTGAACGTAATATAAAACATAATGTGGTCTGAAAATCCGTCTAATTTTTACTGACAAAATGGGAGCCAAATTACATCTTTGCAATCACCAGATCTATCAGTATTATTTTCTTAGCCTCTAGAGGTGTAAAAATGAAAATGCATACAAAGTGTTCTCTGATTCTAGTCTGACACATAAAAAGTTTGGAAACCAGAGGTGGAGAAGTTTACATAATCCTCATTTACTAATCTGGTATAAAGGAAGCCTGTGCACCTAAACCCACAAGCAAACCTTTTAGTTTATTCAAGCATTCATTACAACAGTGCTATAAACAACAGAGCTGAGCTAGTGCTGCAGACAACAATGTGCTAATGAGCCAGCAAGACTCCCTGTTTTTTCATTCTTGAATTCCCACACCAAATGCTTCTACAGAAGCTACTGGAGTTCAAACAAGGCTTTACTCAAGCTGAAGGAAAAGCTATCAACACTAACCCTCTGGCAAAATTACTATAAAACTCCCCTTTATCCATCCAGCTCAGGAAACCCTATTCTATTTATTCAAAGGTCTAATTTGTTGCCCAAAAAGAAAGTGTATTCTGTCTTTATGATTCACAACAAACAAGGAAAGTTATCAAAAGGTATCTTTCTAAAAGTGCCAGTGAACTCACCACCCCATCAATGTTTCCACTCCTCAAGTTTAAGTGATGGATAATTCTGAAATAATAGGACTACATGGCAAGGTTCTCTTATATGGGCATTGGCTTTTCTTGCTAATGGAAGTGTGATAATGATGATCTCATCTGATGCCACTGAGAACCTCTCATTAATGCAATTACTGAAGATGGTTTTTCAGAACTCATTTGTTTACACATTATTAGTTGGAAAAAATCAAAGTGTACAGACTTTACAAGAAATGTACTAACTTTATTATCTTTTTATAAATTATGAACAAAAGGCCCTTTTCAAACCACCATTGGTTATTCTGTAACTGCTTCAAAACTATGAAGTCATATGTTAATTCATTTTAAATTATAATTGTCTAATAGTTCTTAAAACCACCATTATTAAAGAAGAAAAACCTCTTCCTTTTTTTTTCTACAACTGGTAATTCTTTTTATTTATATAGGGAATATGTGTATTTCATAGCAAGGAAAGGAATAATTTTTCAGATTTAGGTATGAAGCAAGTTTGTTACCTGATAGCCTTAAAACAAAGTCAGAATATATGCTTCCACGCAGGCAAGCAGATTGAGAGGCAACAAGTACAAATTTCCATTGCTCCAAGTTGAATTGTTTGAAACAACAGCTCCCAAAGAGGAATTTCATGTTTATCATTTTCTGAGTACACCATTTAAGAGCAAATACATTTTGATCTGATCACACAAAGACTGGTCAGTCTTAACAAGGTGTACAGTAAAATTTGGAAGACCGTTCAGGTGCAAGCGATATCGCTGTCACACAAGTGTCTTTACCAGAAAACACTTCAAATTCCTCTTTCTATTCAGAATTTGAGTCTTCAGACAAAGAAACAGACTTCAGAGTGTTTCTGAGACAAAATCTTTGGAACAGAGCCTCACCAGTCACAACAGTAATGGGGCAAGGGGCTAAGAAAGTACCAACCAAACACAATGCAGGGCACAATTAATGGTAGAGTAACCTATTCTAATGAATCTGCCTCAGCTAACAGCATTTTGTTGGGAAAATTAAATAATCAAAAGGTTAAAATACTGGATGAATACAATGGAAAACTTCAGAAATGCCTTTAAAGTGCACACAGCAATTTCCAGGTGCAGGACCAACCCATCTACACTGAGCAGTGATAAACATGTGACTCTTTTGAGGCTAATAGAGCACAGGATCACTACTCAGAAAATCTGTGCACTGTACCATAGTTGCAGTGCATCTTGGAACAAAGACACTGCTATTGACATAGCTTAAAAGTAACCCTGGCTTCCTCTGCAAATAGTATCTCAATCCCCTTTCACAGCAATGGCAGCATTTATTTGGATGCTTTAATGCTCAGCATCATATCCTCTTTGTTGACACAAGCCATCAAGATCTGTGAGTCTGGAATTTCAATTTTAAGCATACAGGAACCAACGTCAGCTCACAGCTCTCATGTACTTATTCACTGAAAACATAACAGGAGTTGGAATCCACTTCCATTTAGAGTGACGATTCACATCACAAACACAGCTGAAGGTTTCTTGGCCCAACCAGCTCCCAACAAGTAGAAAGGTGCAGGTACTGAACTGTCCACTCTCTTGTCATGTCAGTACCCTGGGAGAAGGGTTGTATGGGACACAGCAAGATGAATGTTGCCCTTATCATGCTGTTCACAAACAGAGAACATCAGTGTTCAGCAATGACACTGATACACTCCAGACTCTAGCAGTTTGAGCTAGAGGAGCACGAAAATTTACTGTGCTATTCAAGTTCCATGGAGACAGTGATGAATTGTTTGTACCAGCCCTGGAGAAATGATCAAACACTGATGAAGGGTTTTGTTAAAAGGGATCATTCACTAAATACTAGAATGGAGAAAACCAGGCATGTAAAGTGAACCTGGAATGACCCTTTCCCAGATCATGTGGCTAAATTCAACATTTATAGTTCTGATTTATACAGGAAAGCTCTACATCTTTGACTACATGTCATCCATATATGTCTATATTTGTAGGATTTAGGTTATACGAGCCTAAAGTAATACAGGTATCTTCGATTTCCATTTTTCTTTAGTATTTTAGGTAACTAGAAGAAAAGCTGCTATTGCTCAGTAATTACTTGCCCCAGTATATATGCTCTGCAAAATAAACAAAAATTAACAGGTATTTAAAGTTAAACTCATTTTCCATTTGCCCCCAGATCCCTGAAGGAAAATCAGAAAACCTGACAGGAATTCCAACCAGTGTTTAAAGTTCTGATTATCTGACACATCCACAAGCTCATATTTCATCATGCCTGTTATTCCTCCTTCTCCAGTCTTATTTGCAGTAAAAACAAGGGATACCAAACGTATAATTTGTTCCTACAGAACTACAATACCAGAAACCAAAACAAAGCAAAACCACAGAGGAAGCCACTTTCTCCAAGTGCAGATGTCAGTGCTTACAGTTTTTCATAATTAGAGTTCAGTAAGCTGTTCCACTGAGAAGTTTGATATGGTTGCCATGTTAGAGCTTGACAGCATTTTTCCAGAGCTGCATTCTGTCCATCACTGTCATATTCTTGCACTTCAGCAGCACAGTCCTTAACAGTTGCTGCAGGGAGATAGTGACAATTCAGTTATTACGTTTGTGACTAGCCAAAAATCCTCCATAAACATTTTTACAAATATATTCACATATACATAAAGCATAAATATATTGCATATATATTTATATCTGATTGCCTTTTGCAGTTATTCCAAAAGGTTGTGTTATATTCCCATGCCCTAGAAAATAAAATTTACAGCTTTTACTGATTTACAAAATATTACACATGTAGCACTTCCTATTTTTATTCTCCCCAAAAGGAAGGATAATTTCCTTTAGGAGGGAGGAAAAAAGAAAAAGGAAAGCTAAGCATTTTGCTGTAAATCTGCAACACCACAAGAAACAATAAACAAAACAATTACATATGTTTCCTTTTATCTCTACTACAGGTTTAAATTGAATATACTCCAACTCGCTGCAACTGGTACTTTGTCCCAGAGCAGGAGGCACAGCTTTCCAATAGCAAGCGCATTCACCACTACGTTTGATTGAGTGGTTAATGCTTTCCGAGCATTCTGAGATAGACAAGGTCAACCATAATTCTCTCAGATATTATACATTTTATGAAGACAGAGTAAAATGTGGTAAGAGGGAGAGATAAATGGAGTGCAGTAATGACAGGAGAAAATATATCATTGAGCATATAAACTAAGATCCGTTCACAGCCAGCGGCAGCACAGTAAGACAGAGACTAAAGAACCATTTCAGGCCCGAGCTTCATTTGCAATTCCCTGCTTTGGACATAGAGCAGAGAGAAAATATGTTAAAAGAAAACCAAAAATCCCACAGAGTAAAGAAATTCACATCTCATTTCTAAATTATCCCCATACCATTTTTATCAAGGCCTGTGCTCTTTTTCCAATAGCACGTGTGTCAGTGAGGTTTTATTAATAGTGACTCCCAAGGAAAGCATATTTCAAAGCTGTGTCTATAAGTATTAAAACCACCAAGAGAAATTTTAGACACAGACATATCTGTTTGTCTTCTCTTTCCAGCAAGGGTAGATTTAAGAGGACTAGTCACAATCAAGAAACACTGATCAAATAAAAGATACCAAGGAAATGTAACCTACTAAATCCAGTTGTTACTCATTAAAATTGTTCTAAAAGACTGCTTTAATGCTGCAAAATTCTTACTCTGAAGAAATAATCAGCTCTCACATTTTCTACTAACAGACAAGCATGGAATTCCTCAAATGAACTGTTCATTCGCAGAGAGCCTCACGCTTCACAGAAGCCGATCCGTTTCTGTACTTGCCTGATAAGCTTTTTTGTATCAATTGGTATAAGCTTAACATTTTCATCTTGATAAAACAATGAACTGAATTAATTTGGGGAAGGGGAAGAACACACAGCTTTTACCAAGTTTGTGCATTGATACACTTAGTAGCAAAAAACTGGAGTTGAGGTGATAAAGGGAAACTGCAATCTGTTTACTCATCCACTGCATTAATTCCCTGTTAAGCTGACCCAAGATGATTTCTTTGCCCAGTCAATTTAGTGCCAAGTAAAGTCAGCAGAGTATGGTATCATCTGCATGTGGTAGGCTCACACATGGAGAAGGGCAGAATATTTTGCCCAGAGAGTCCTCAGGAAACATCAGCCTCTAATGGCTCTCTTTGCCCAATATAGAATCACAGAATCATAGAATAGTTAGGGTTGGAAAGGACCGTAAGATCATCTAGTTCCAACCCCCATGCCATGGGCAGGGACACCTCACGCTAAACCATGTCTCCCAAGGTTCTGTCCAGCCCAGCCCTGAACACTGCCAGCTGTTCAAGTTATATAAATAGGTATATAAATAGGTCCTGGTTTTCAAAAATCCTAAAAAGGTAGATTCCTCCAAACCTGGCAGTGGAGTACACACTGTTAATGCCACGCTACATTTTCAGAGCTAGCAGGAGCTGTGCTCTTAAAATATTTACTTATATATGACATGAGCCATTACGTTTCATCTTCACACAGTTGCTTACCTTGTCTGGAGTCCTGAGCCTGGACTGGAGAATCAGTGGCATCTCCCAGTAACTGTGAGAGCTTCCTTTTTCTGCCTGATGCTGCAGAAATACTTTTTTAAAAGCACATGTTGCATTACTCATTTATGAGTTTAAATACAGATATGACAGAATCATAACAGCAGAACAGAACACCCAGGTATCTCATTCTAACTGTACTGTCGTCCAAATTCTCATTTGTCAGGGGAGGAGATCATTGTTGGCTTTTTAAAACTGAAATATGCAATTTTTTCCTTCCAAAACACAAATTTGGTTTGATTTTTTTTTTAATTGAATATAAATAGAGAAGCTCATCCTTTTTAAAAACTTAGTGCATGAACAGCAGAGGGTTACTGTTTCCTGACATTTGCATTAAAATCACAGCTTTTCTTGAATAATTGTAGTGCACGAGGTACGAACTCACTTTCCTTCTTATACAGAAAATGCTTGTAGCAGTTAAACTAATCCCTTAATAAAAAGATCTCGAGGGGCAACTGCTGGGTAACAGTCCCCCATTTCTCAGGAAGTGAGATTTTATAAAATGCTCCCATATGCAAAGGGAAAAAAAATATTCCACAGTTTTTATATCATAACATTATAGGATATCCTGACAGATGGTCACTCCTTCTGGGTGGGAGAATAAAAAGCCAAACTCCAGGCCTCGGTCATACCCAGCAGGTATTCAAATTCAGGTTTCTCCACAAAGAGAAGAAAAGCCTGCCCACCACATTAATTTTGATTGGTTTTCTGGGCTTGTTCCAAAGGTCCACATTTGGTAAAGAAGAGTTTTTTGCCTGAATAACCAATGCGTTCCCTCAAAAAAGAACAGAATTTTGACTAACTGGCATCTTCTACTAGAAAACAAAGACCACAGAGAGCTCCACTGAGAAACCCACGCCCAGCTTCTTTCCCCACATCACATGTAACATGTAATTGAGCTCTGCACATGACACAGAGCATCTGCAAGCCCAGGACTAACACTGATGAATTCACATTTCTCCCCCCTTAACCAGGGGGAGCCCCCTCTGGCATGCATCAGTTAATTCATTCTTACTAGGTATCATGGTTGGATGCTTGCAGCAGTCGGTGTATTTTAAATAATTAAGCATCCACAATACGCTGGTGTGTGAATATGGCAGATGATATTTGAATACCATTTCACTTGCTTACATAGATATGATACCGGGTTTTCTATATCTCTTAGGTCACTTGTCAAAACACAAGATCCTTACGGACAAATCCCTACAACAGGTATTGCAAAATGGCTGAATACTTTAGTACTCCAGTTATGAAACACCTGTTGATCCTTCCTTGGCCTCCTAATGTTTTAAGAATGGAAATCCATTTCTACTTCCAGTCTGAACGTCAAGATAAAGAAACCCCAACCAAAAGTGTCTCAAAAATGCCTAAACACTGCCATCCTGTGGAAAACCCTACACCCACAGGGATTTTTACCAGTCTTAAACCATGTGTTCTAACCAGGTCTTTTTTTGCTGTATCTGCCTCATCCGTTGCATTAAAAGCTTTATCATTTACCCAGAAATCTGAGATGCATTTGGCTGAAAGTATGAATAATTAAAACCCAAACAGCTGGAGGATGTAGCGTGATTCCAAGGAGTCGCAGCATTTCCTGTCTTCAGGCAGTAGCCCTGGGGGATGGTGCAAGGATGCCCACTGGCACTGGGGTCAGAGTGAGTCTCCATGAACCTGCAGGGAAGCCTGTTGGGTGTCACAGCAGATGGGCATGGGAATGGAGGCTGCAGCCCACTGGGCCACATACTTTCGTACCATGGGGCTGCAAGAAGTAAACAGACAAGAAAGTAAGGATGAGGAACAGGAGCTGAAGATCTTCCTATGAGCTTGGGAGAGGCTGAATTTATGTAACCTACTCGGGCGCTGTGGTGGAGAACACGGTTCCGATCCAGAGTCTGGTGGAGAGTCTGGCAACTGGCTTTGCCTAGGGATGAAAAAGATTTTCATTTCTACTGGCAGAAGACACAGAGGATGACCACAAAGCAGCACGGAAAGCAGCCGGAGGAGAACCACCAGACTACTGACAAGGGTCTTCAGAAAGCATTGCTCACTGCGGTTGCTGTTTTTCTCACAGGAGCAATGTCACTTACACTTCATCAGACTATCTCCCATGGCCCTCCACCTCTCTCCCAGGCAGGGACGCCTCAGCCCTTCCAGCTCCTGCCCAAACTCCCCTCCACAACCCACTGGCTTCACTCCTCCTTGCTTCCCATGAGCAGTTCTTCATTTACCTCCGGGCGCACCAGCAACTGTGAATACACAGAGTTCACAAGGGCTTTAAACCCATTCTCTGCAGGCTACAGGCTAAGGACCTACAGCATCTTCATCCACCGCTGGGCTTCTTCAGACTTTAGTTTTGCCAAAGCACTCCGTCTCTGTCAGATAGATGGTAGCAGGTCCCATCTTAGAGGTGCAGCCCAGATGCAGAAGGAAGCAGGGGCTGCTGCACAATCGAGGAGCGCGCCTCCCCGTTTGGAAGCAAGAGCTCTTACAAGCTCCCCAGAAAATACAGCAGCTTAATGAGGGGTTTCTACAGGTGACAAGCAACCTTCCCCCTGTTCAGTCCCAGGCCCTCGTCCTGCCCCGGGGAGATGCCCCGAGGGGACCGAGGGCTGTGAGCAACCCACGCCGGACTCGAGTAAGGACCGAGAGGAAACCGCCATGCAGCGCACTGCCTTCACCGGCGGCAGTGGAAGGGGCCGAGTGTGAGGAGCGGCGGCCGCACGGGAGGAAGGAGCAGCGCTGTGCCTGCAGAGCCTCCAGCAGGCTGCGGGGAGGAAGGGTGTTTTCCTGACTGTGTTTTCTCTGTACGCGAGTCAGTGATCAGGAGTTCGTGTTAATGGGTAACAGCCAAAATCTGACCCTCGGGCTCGCTATCCGTGCGGCACCCCATGCAGTACTGTCGTTCGACAGCTTCCACGCCTCCTGCCATGAAAACACCTGCCGAGGGACACCGAGTGCTGTGCCAGATTCAAACAGAGCTGAGCTGCTTTTCTCTGCGTAAGGTTACACAACAAGAGGCTCATCTGCCACTTTACATCCTATGAACTGGAGAGCAGGGCCACCTCCACGGCACCTCGGGGCTGTTGGCAGTGAGAACTGCGCAGAAGGAACGCTCCGCACTCTGTATGAGGCAATTTCCCCTAGTGGCACAGCACCTTCAAACGGCCGGTGGGAGCACTACAGGGAGGAGGTGCCGAGGCAAGGGGTGGGAAGGCAGCTACGCTCTGACGGTCATTATGAGAGCTGGGGACTGGAGGCATGACTGGCTGTGAACCAAGAAATTCTTTGTGATCCACAGCCACGTCCTTGCCAAACCCCATAGCCAAGCAGCAGAGATTTAAATTTTAACACTTCTGCTTGGAAAGGTCATTGTGGAAGGCCAAACAACTTAAGTGTGCTCTGTGGTTTTTAGCACTCACACACTGAGTTCTGTTACTCAAACAGGTAGCTCTCTGAAAACACACCCTCTCCTGATTCCTTTCTAAAGAACAAGTACACTGCTCTGTACAAGAACAGGCCAGCCCGTATTTTACTGTGCAGCTTTCTTCTGATTTTCAGGTAGGAATTGAGAGTTTCCTTGTGTGCAGCTGACACCGAGAGATTTGCTCTCAACATGTCTCTAACAGATAGCCCCTTCAGATGTATGAGGGTTTGAAAAAAGGTTCTTGATTATTTAATGTTTGGTACCTAGCTTGATTATATTGTATCATATCTCCCTGTGATGCTTTCACATTTACAGTCTTTCTCCTATTAGACATTGTGTGAAGGATTACTCTCTTACAGTGAGACCTGGAATTACACCACAGTTTGAACTAGGCCAAGCCCTTCATCAAGCTCACCACAACACACAGATGTTCCCACACCACATAGCAAAAACACTGAATTCCTTCTGCACTGAAAATAGGAACATCCTAAGTCAATACCAGACCGGTACAGAGAGACAATGCTTCTGTCTCCAGTCAGTTGACAGCACAGGTCTCTCACAACTACTTTAAGCTCTCCAGCCCATGATGGTGCTTTCAAAGCAGTTTAGGAAGAGAAAATCCTAATCTCTGCCATTTAAAGAAACTACAGAGGGTTACTCTGTTACAGTAGGAATAGATGGATGTTCAAGAAATGGACTTTTAACCCTTTCAGGTATTCCTATGAATTGTAGGCTCAAACACTACTCTGTAGCACTACCTGAAAAACAATGGTTTAAGTTTAGTATGTTAGGCTAAAAATGCTGGGGCAGAGAAAGAATGACAGACATGTAGTGGGGCACACCTCCTTTACTAAGGGCCAGTGTTTTGGCAGAAGTTGAATAAAATAAAACTGCTTATAGGGGCATCCATCATATTCAGAAAGCAGATGTGTTCCCACATACACAGCAGATATTTTAAGCATCAAAGGAAAATGTCCATCACCTGATTTTCATTCTAGTGTTTCTACTTCCGGTTTTGTATTGCTGAGTTTGGATGCAATGTGAGAACAGTCTCATTTTTGCTCACAGTCTGTTACTCTTGACACGTCTTTATGTATTTCATAACGGTATCACTACTGGTTTTCTAACAAGTGCCATCCACAACCCTGCATTTTGGATTAGCTTCAGGTACACGATTACTCCTAAAAATAGGTTTAAAAATTCTATGTTAGAATAATCTTTAATTTCCTTCAAAGCAAATTTTATGATGCTTTTAAATGCCTACTGTGTCTACTGCTCTAAACATTGTTTGCAACTTTGAATAAAGTAGGAAGTTAGTAAACATTTTTATTACTATTTATTTATTTATTCATTTTCCTGTGGGATACTTGATCTGCAGCTACTGATTCCAAATGCGCTTTGTAAAATTTAAAAAGATACATCCATCAAAGTTTAAAACTTCCCTTCTGCACGTTCAGTTCACGTTCCTGGTTTCAAACACTGCCTTCGGTACTCAATTTGTGCTTGAGGTTAGAGTAATTTAGTAGAATACAGAGACAGGCACTTTCTAGGAGAAAGATAGTATTCAGAAGTACAGAGGTAGTAGGGATATGTGTCCAGGTTAGAACTTTACTGAAACTGGCATTGTGCTTTTTGAGGTAAAAATATTCTGCAGTTTAAATGAGTCCCCATTACAGACATAGCGTAACAATCAAATACCTCCTTAGGAAAGGCCACGGCCACCCTTTTTCTCCCTTCAACACTCAAGATTAAACTATAGCAGTAGGAACAGATGAGGAAATCTGATGAGAAACAGATGAGGTGCTAGAGAGAGAGAGAGAATATGGTGAGAGAGATATATATATGGAAGCTTTTAATATTTTTCTCCTTTGACACGTTTTGGCAAGTTCCTTTATGAGATTGTATTCTCTCTATGCACAAAGTCTGCAATACAGACAAATGCTTCATAGTTTTACTTTTATAGATCTAATGATTCAGTAAATGTTCTTCTAAATGCCATAATTAATGAAGAGTAACTGTGGCATCAGTTTAAAGCCTCCAAACCCGTACCAGCGGCACAGATTTTCTTGCATGTAAATACTTTGTAGCACTGCAACTGTAATAGCAAACATAGTTAGGCTACATAGTAGCATATATATAGACCTTTTATATATCTGCTGTTTCATGCATAGAAGTGAAAAAATAAGATTTTAAAGCTGTCATACAGGAATTCAGTAATCTGTTTAACCTGAAATAAATTTAGCCACCAAAAATAAAGGTTATGTCTATTTATATACAACAACCTCTCCATTTTCCTTTACTTTTATAGCGTGGGCAGAGGGAGAATCAACTCATTCATGATTTAGAGCATGTAAAAGCCTACTTAGCCCACTATGAGTAAATATGTGTGCTGCTGAGTGTGCCTGGAATCAAAAATCCCCTGTTCCATTATTTTTAAAACATCACCTCTTGCTCTGCTTCTTGGCAAGTGCAAGTGTCACCCTGTTAATATTTTGCATCAAACAAGAGTCATCTGACAGTTGCCTAGGTGAAAGATTTGGGGCTGAAGCCTTTGACAGATCTGTGCTGCATGACTTCCCACCCTTGGCTAAAAGACCCTTTGCATTATGTATCCTTTGTACCTCTTAAAGTCAGCCTCAGAAGAGAGTAACGGGTAGTTTCTCTGTTCTAAATGGAGCATTAGGATGAAAACAGTAGCCTGCTCCCCTCAGACGGGGAGGTTTCTGTCATTCTCTCAATTTATTATACATTAGTCTCACATCACTTATTCTGTACATAAACGCTTAAAGGAATGTTAACATAACAACTCTGCATTTACTGTCGTAATTAGTGTAATGGTTGTGAATTATCTCAGATTTCATTATCATTCATTCTGTTGAACAAGATGACCGTATTTCCATCACTGTCTGTAATTCAGTTTTCCAAGTCTTCTTACACAGCTTCAAGTGACAATATCAAGAGAGCCACAGACCACTTGAAACTCAGATTTCAGGTCTGTTGTGTTCAGATTTTAGGTCTGTTGTGTTCAGATTTTATCATGGCACTAATGAAAACAGTTTAGGAGATGTCACTAAGGAGAAGTAGCTCTTGCTGTAATACTTACGAAGTTCCAAACTCTACGTCACTACCGATGAATTCTTCCAGCATACTTGTATCCACCATGGGATTCTCCAAGGCTCCATGGACATCTTGTCCTAAAATTAAAAGCATCAAAAAGAAATTATGAGAAAGGAATTCAGGGGGATTAAGCTGCCCACTCTTCGACACAAATGAAAACCAAATCCATCCCATCTTGTGTACAACACATGGGTTTATTTATTCTAGGAGAAGGGATATTGGGAAATGAAGAGTAAATGAGGGTGTGCAGGGGAAGCTGAAGATGACAGAGCAGCACCAGGCAAACACTCATTCATGCATGGCTTTAAGGCTTCAGGGAATTCCCGCAGCAAGAGCCTGCCACTGGAAAAGGTGGGTTTGAATCTCACATCATCCCGTTACACTGGGCTCAGAGCAGGTGACTGAGGCAAATCCCAGGCATTGTCGCACACTTCCTGCATTAGTACTACGAGTGAGGTGCTGAAATAGTTTAAAAATCCACCATCCTGCTCTTGAAGAAAGCACAAACAAAGCCTTAGAAACATTTGATTGGTGGCTTCCTTTTATTCTCCCAGAAAGAACAGCCCACTGATGTGTTAAAGGTATTAATGAATAGAAAGGTTCCGTACTTTGCCCTTTGTTGCTTGGTAACCCAAGGCTATAAACAGATTTATGATTATAAAGTCTCTGGAATTCATGATAACTTCTGCAGAAAGTCAGCCGGAACTCTCTGAAACACCAAACCAGACAGAACTGCTTTGCAGGCTCCCACCCCTCTCACCAGCCTGCCATAAACAAGGGAGCGAACAGCCAGAAACCAAACCAGATAAGGACCAAGAAGTTCCTGCTCTCCCTGGAAGGCACCAGCACTGCAGGCGGCACTGTCCTGCAGCTGCAAAAGATGAAATGGACTGGCCTGGGCATTCAGAGTGGCAGAGCTGGGCCCAAAGTGTCTGACAACAACAGAGCAGGGCAGGAGAACACAAAAGGTTAATCACCATCACCCTGCACAGGAGCTGAAACTGCCCTTGGTGATTTTTCTAGTGTCAGATGTGTGCGTGGTAGGAAGTCATACCATAAAATTTCTTGTGTTCTTCTCCTGATGTCTCTACCTGACATGGCTCCTCCTTGATTCGGTGTAGACATGACTTAACTGCAAGCAGCATCTAAAGATCTACTTCCACCACCTTGCACAGGAATTTCCTTGTGTGCCAATACATAAATTCATGTTGCTAATAGACATCTCCTGAATTGCTGTGTGATCACAGACTAATCTGAGCATCATTTGTTTATTGCTGCTACAGACTTAGTTTCAGCTGCCTTTCACTGTGAGATAGCAACTAATAGTTGTTTTACCAGATATGCTACTGCACACCCTGGCATCCTAATACACTGGCGCTGTATGCAAACATGTCCTCTGCATACCAGATTTAATAGGTGCAGTATATTTACTTGCCTCAGCAAAATTGTAACAGGGAAGTCTTGAAGCAGTAGCAAAGCACTTTCAAGATGATTTTGCAGAGTACAAAGAAGGCTGGCTTTCCTTAGCAGCCTTCCTCAAACTTGTTGGAATCAAATCTTTTTATTCTTCATGTCTGAATTTAGGATATTCTCCCTTGAACCTCAAACATTTCTCCTTTTGCTAAGGTAGTACACAGGAAAATTATTCGACACCTTATTTTACCCACCTGTTCCTCCTGCTCAAAGTGCCCAGCCCTCACACAGGATGATATAATTGTTACTAACATGAGGTCAGAGGTCAGATACAAAGTGGTTTTCCTGTACCACAAACCCCAAGAATTCCTTATTTTGATCAAAGTCAGACACAAGCAAATCAAACAAGGGCAGGGCCTTTAAATACGGGCATCCCACAGTCCAGAGGTTAGTACATCAACATGTACCATTCCCTCTGCATCTCTCCACTTCACATAAACAGTTAAATGGGTAGGAAAGAATGAGTAATCTTGCGCTGGGAGAGGAAGGAAACAAACCAACAAGAAGACAGGCTACCGCTGATAAAAGTTTAGGATACAGAGCCAGCATATTTGGGTGCCGTGTAGAACTTTCTTTTCTTTCTCAAAAATAAAGGTCAGTGGCACCATGTGCTTGCATTGGCACCTATTTCAGTGGAGGAGGAGCTGTTGGATCACATGCACATTTATTTAAAATGGTAGCATCCATTTCACAGGCATTTGATAACAGTGAGTACTTCATAGATATGGGTGGTCACAAGGCAGTCTATTACCTGGGTATCAGGTGGCTGCAAGAGCAGAGACCTGTATGTACAAGCCCTGCTGAGAGGCCACTGTGATCACACAGCTTCCTGCTCAGACTGGCTAAGAGCTGCCGGAGCACATGCAGAGTCAGCAGCCTTTGTTATCAGCTTGCACCCAGGGACCTCTACTCCCAGTCCACACTTCACACTACAACGTGCCCAGACATCTCTGGGAAGTCTGCACTGGATGACATGAGCACCTTCAGTGTCACTGAACAGAGGATTGCAGCCACCCGAGAAACTGATGAAGATGAAAGGCCATGACAGTGCTGCAGCTGGAGTTTCATCCACAGTTGTTTGCAAAATGGAGCCTGCAGTCACAGGCAGTGTTTAATTGTATTTTCCCCATTTCTTCATAAGCTTGATACTCCATTGTTCAGCCCCTTCAATCTTAAGTCTAAAACCTGTTAGTTCTACCACTGTTTTTTCTTTCCACTGTCCATTCAATTGCCTGTCCCTATTCCCAGCCCCAGGTGCCCAGGAGTAGTGAGAACTCCAGGCTCCCCATCTGGCAGTTGCTTGCTTCATGTATTGCTCTTTGGCACACATCCCCTCCTTTCCTGTGGCCATGAGGCTCTCATCACCTGGCTCTTGAGCTTCACTCCCCAGTCCTACAGCCAACAGCCTCTATCCCAGAAGAGCCTGCCTTGCTTAATTCTCCCAAAAGCTTCCATGTAGTGCCTTACATATGTCTGCATTTAAATCAGTCACCTCCTTGTCAGTAATACCCGATACGAAGTGAAGGATGGAGAACAGAGAACCAGTAATTTCTTGTAGTAAGTTTTGTATCTTTAACTGAGCAGCTATTTCAGAGATGGTCATTGTGAATTTGGCTTGAATGACAGCCATTACTCTCCACCAAGGATTGCCCAAATAACCAGGCTAAAGGGGTCCTCTCTCTGCAAAAGTAAATTCAGCCCACAGCCAATAAACTATTCTGTTAAACTTCTGGTATTGACTAAAACTCAATACTAAACTGATCATTTCTTGATATTAAAATAGGATGTCAGGTAATTCCCAGCCTAGCCCAACTACGTAGCAAGATCAGTGTCAAACACCAGCTACTCTGTATGGGGAAAAATCCTTAAATACAGCTTGAGGAGTAAAACTGGCACACAGAACATGGTCAGTGCTCAGTAATGCCTATGTGCTGAAATTAAAATCTCATGTTTGCTACAAGCACTTGCAACTCAAGGGAAATGTTTCTACTTGAGAACTATTAACTGATTTTCATCTGAGGATACTTTACCACTGAAATAGGCCTCAGCACTTTAGGAGTTCCACCATATAAACTCAGTGGAAACTCCAGCTGAACCTCACTGACTTACACCAAGGTAAGTGTTACTCATGAGGTTTATAGTTCCACAACCTCTTTCACGCTGAAGAACACTGGTCACTATTTAAATTTTTGAAGACTGCCCAGTACATTTTGACTGGAGAAGACCTGGGGTCACTGATAAAAGCTGCAAAGCCAGCAGAGCTGTGGACATGGACCTCAGGCACGGGGCAGCCACAAACAGGAAGGGATTAAGGACAGAACAGCTGTAGCTGGCAGAGCCACAGCCAGCCAGATGTACCACAGCCTAGGTTACTCAACATCAGGAAGACCTGTCACTCCCAGCTGTAAGGAATGAGCTTGCATTTGGCTTTTTCCCAAAGTAACACTTGCCAGAGAAACAAGTAATGCCATTTATATTTTAAATTTCTCATTTCATCTTTTATTGCTGTTCCAATCTCTATCCTTAAAATGGAATGAGACACCTTTGGGTTTTAAGTGTTTTGTGTTTAAGAGCACGTTTGTTCTTGCTTTATTTACCAAGAGCTCTAAACTATATTCCGTATTGTCCATGCAGGAGCAGAAGTATAGAGAAAGGTGGTGATTCCACACAGACTTCTTCAGAACACAGAGAGCACCAAGACCAAATACACACATTCCTCAATGTACCTTCCAACGACAATAGAAAAGAGAAGGCTGAGTTTAACAGTGTCACAAAATCAGCCTTCATCCAGGTTTCTCAACCCACTGATAATGTCAGCAAGAATAGATTGCTTTGCTACACACAGGCACAAGAGCTAACCAGCTCTGACCTTCCCTTGACAAACAGGAAGTTACTGATTCTAAAAGACAAATGTTTAATTAAAACTACTAATTTCAATAGAAATCACAGAAAAAACTTGCAAAGATGAAATCTCTAGTGCGGGACTGAAATGAGACAGAAAAAAAAGACAAGAACTTCCTGGAACAGCCATTTACTTGAATGACAAAAAAGCCAAGGTCAAATCCCAGCCAGACTCATATCTAATCTAAGAGGTCTATTAACTATTGAAATAAGTGATTGTCAGGAAAACAAACATTATCTTCCTTGGAAAAAAAAAAACTTTTTCAGACTGTCCCCTCTCAATAATGCAAATGTGACTTTATCTTACTACTGAGTGTCAAGACAAATATGCATTGTAAGGAACTAAACCTTTTCACATAATCTCACAAAACAGATCCATAAATATGCGCGACTGCCAGTTTATGTATTTGGAAGCCAAAACTGAACCACTGACCAAGCAGGGAGCCTTCCTCAGTGGCAGCATTCTCCACTTGGTATTGCAGGACTCAGCTCTTTTGCAGCCTTGAAACACCACATCCAAATGCTGCAGTGACTAATCTCAGGGGCCACCAAGTCAGCACTAGCAGCTTGTTGCTCTTGCCTTATGAGGTGGCCTTATAAATCAAACCCATGAGCCATAGCGCTAAGCTGGAGAGAGGCCATCAGTTAAAGCTGGCCCTACATTTAGTAAAGTTAACCCTTGCTTGAAGACTGCAAACCCTGCTGTAAATCAGCTCTTTCCCTTTTCATATTTACCTATGGTTTAACAGCAAGAGGAGCCTAGCTAATCCCTGCTGAATGAAAGAATGATTAGCTCTTGTAGCCTTCACACATACCTAATCTGCGAACAGATAATGAAATTCAGCCACCTAACGGCATCCCTGCATGCTGCATGGCATTAGGAATCCTCTTGTCATGTTCCAGCACTACACAGCAAAACCACACAACATTCCCAAAGGAACATAACCTCCCAAGATGTTTCATTTTTCCTGCAGCTAAATGGAATTGACAGTCCTCCTTCTCCTCATGCTGGCCCAGACAAAAGTTCTACCAAACTGCCTTCTAAAAAGAGTTGAATTAATAATTCTAGCATTACAATTTGTAATTCTAGTTAAGAGCTCACACAGGTGAAATCTGAGATACCTTCTACCATCCAAATATCATTGTTATAAAAGCCAACAGAACCTAATAAACGCTCCACAGAAAGTCCTGTTTTCCAAATCAGTTTTTAAAAAACACTCTGATTCTGAGATACTTTAATTCATGTCAAACACTATTTTGAGTATTTAACAGCTATGCAATGCAGTACTTGAACAAATAGCTTGATAAAAGCAAACATGTTGCTGAAAGCAAAGCCAAGAAAGTTTGCTAGCTTTTGATCTCCATGACTTAAAAGTGAACTTAAGAAACATGGTATTGATTTCCTAACATTTACAAACACCACATTTGCTGGCTAGCAGCCCTAGATTGTGGTCCACTGATTTAAATTTCTTGGCCTAAATATCAGTGCTAGAGAACCTTTCACTTTCTAGTTTGAGATTACAACTTCAGAGTTAGAGTTGCCACCTCTCACCAAGGCCAAGCACAGTGCTGGGGGGAGAAGGAAAAAGAAGGAAAAAAATGACTTATTTAGCACAATTGGAATTAAACTCAGGGAAACAAAAATTGTCCACATTATCCAAAACAGAAAAGGCAGCTTTCCAAGTGAATGTGAGATCAGTATCACACGAACAATTGCACAAGTAATAGAAAGAAAACAAATATGGGAAGAGAAGCTTGGAATAAAAAGGTTACTATTAAAAAAAAAAAAGTGTAAACTGGAAAAAGGGAAAAAAGATTCAGCAAACATTTAAAAAACACATAAGCCTTTGAACAGCCATTTTGAATCATGTTATTACAACAGGGCCTGAGCAATGCCATTTTATTATGGAATCTATTAGAAAGTAAATTGTGTGGCAAGAGAAAAACAGGAAATTAATGGAACCTGCTTGAATATAACGTATCTTTAGGAAAAAGGCAGGAGGACAGATCCCAGCCAAAAGACCAAAATAATCTGAGTTTAACTTCTCAGAAGGATCCAAGTATAGCACCACAATGACCACTTTACCAATTATGATACTAGGGAGAGAAAACCCTCTGTAACCTGGCATGATAGAGCAGGGAGGAGCGCTCTAACCTCATGAAGCTCACTAAGATTTCCGAAGTGATAAATTGCAAGAAGATGTCAGCCACTTCCCAGTTTTTCTTCCTGGCAGTTACACAGTGGTGCTGTGGGCTCTGCTGGGCTCACCTTCCCTTTGGTCTTCTGGCCAAAGCACAAAGAAAAAGGCACTGCAGCACATCAGTACCATTTACACTGTTTCATTCTGGTAGTGCCTTACCTGATAGCTTTGTGTAAAAAGATCTTAGGGTTTCAGGGCTCTTTTTCTTCCTCTTTTCTCCTTCAATTAGCCCCAAACAATTACTGTATTTTCACTGCCACTGAAAAGTGTTACAGCTCCCTCTTAAAACTAGACTCTTACCTTCAAAGAACTGCTGCAAGGCCTCATTTTCCCCCACCACATCCATAAAAAGCCAGTAGAAGTGTTTTGCTTTTCTGCTGCTTGAAGAGTTTCACTGAGGAAAATGCACCGTCTCTCTTCCAAGCGGTTATGAACAAGCTAAGGAACACATCGTGGTTTTGTCTGAGGTTTCAATGACTTTGTCCCAGCAGATTCCACTCCTTGAGCCAGGGCTATACTTAAACTCTCCTGTATGTGAAGGAGAATCTGACAAGGCTCCTGAGGCAAGATGAAGGTGATGTACGTTCTTCGTTCAGTATGTCTAACGTTCTTGATTTAAGACCTTTGGTCCCAGTACTAACTATAATTACACATGCGCAAAATATACAGCAATAAAAGTTACTTGTCTCTGTACTTTCACACAGGTGATGTAATTAATGTTACTGATGAAAGCAACAGCAATCAAAACTGCACGAGCAAAGCCAGCATCAGTTTCACCATGTGTACTATATCCCATTTAAGCAGGTGAGCATCAAACTATCCAACTGCCCTAAAAAAATTTGTTTCTCACGGTAGTTTGATTACAGGGAAGCAGAATTTCTACATCATTATTATTAACAAAACTAAGTTACAGATTAACCTGTTTGTCTAAGGTAACACTGAAAAACATACGGAAAAGCTGAAATTTTAACAAAGGTCTTTTGCAGTAAGTAGCAAACCCCATTTCACTTCTGTTAAATTGATCTTCGTACACTGAAAATTGCCTGTTCTGTCACCCCTAAGTAAACAGGAGGAAAATATTTAGACATTTTGAGTGGACATCTTTAAAGAGAGGCATTTGACTATGAACAAAACTTTCACTGAAGTCAAGAAGTCTCAAATCATAGTTCTAACCAACCTGCCACAAGGGGACTTCCAACAAAGCCATTTCTGAAGCCATTTCTAAAGTAATTTTCTGAAGTAGTTATAGTCCCAGACAAGTAACAGCTATGCATTTTTTCCAAGCCCCAGGCACTCACAGTGACAGAGGTTCTCATGATAGGCAGCTTTATATTAAAAATATACAAAGTAATTTCGGGGAAGGGACTTAAGACAGTCATTACCACTGAGATACATTGGGTATATCTTTGCAGTACAAGAAAATCACCTCAGCATAATAAACTTCAGATACCATTTATGTCTTGACACTATCATGTCTAGAAAGGATCCTTCTCTGCTTGAATGAACAATGCTTGTAATGTATTATTAAGAAGAACAATAGCTACCAGCTAGCATTTACCTGCAGTTAAGCTAATCTTGGAAACAGTTCAATCTTATTACATAAATAGATTAACAATCATTTAGAAAGCATTTGAGCCTAATGCAAGACATAATACCAACAAATACATTTGTTTTTTAAGTCTGCAAAACCAGGCATTACTGAAAGAATAAACCACACTTTCACAGTTTAAGGTAGGTTTCTACAACAGGAAGTAGCACCCAGTGATAGGAAATTGATAGAAGTATTTCAGGAGTACTGAAGTAGCCCAGGCTGGACATACTCCTTTATTAGTAAAATACTTCAGTTCAGTTGTTTGCAAAATGTTTTCAGGCACATACACATACAAGCAACACAAGGATGGTATTAAATCTCACCGCTCATTCTGTGTACTTCTGTCAAACAGAGAACACACCAGTAAGACAGTGATGAGTAGTGTTGGTTTTGTTCAGCATCAAACAAAAAAAATCTGCATCAAGATGCTTCTTGTTAGAAGAACCAGCTACATAAACTTGCCTTTATTTCTCCTGTTTGTCAGGTTACCTGCCAATACTTTAATCTTACCTGTAATTGATAAATGTCATGATCAAGACCTTGTTTTTTTTTCCCAAAAGGGCTTTTACACAGCATAACTAGCCCATGCCCACAACCACCTTTTTTGTAATAGGGTCAACTGTTTGCTTTCAGCTTAGAAAATGCCGAGGGAAAATGGACCCCTTGAACATCAGGCGCCAAAGTAGCACTTCAGCAGAAAAAGCATCTTCCTTAAGAAGATATGATCGCTTTTTTATTCTCTTCATAGCAAAGTGTGTGTGTTTGTGAAGCAACTGGTAACATACTATGGAAATCATCATCAACATGTTAAAGAAATCACATAATTGATCTTTTCCAGTGTCAAGAACAGCTGTGGGATTTGACATATAAACCACTGGCAACTGAATAGCCAAATAAAGCAGGAGGGATAAAAAAAAACAAACCAAAACAAAAAGTAATTTAAAGGAATGAAAAAACTCCAATGAAAGAAAGTTAGAGGTGACGAGACAGTTTTCAGAAGTCAGAGCAGGACAAGACAGATATCTAAACAAAGAATGAGCAAGGTAATTTTATTGTTTCTTAATGTTTGAAAAGCACACTACTTCAGAAAGAAGATACCCAATTTATTGTGCTGTTGAGTCTTCACTATGTCTGTTTCTTTTTTTTACGCTGTTTTAAAATTGAAATTCACAGGAGGTGATCCTGCCTCTCTGCTCTGCTCTCATGAGAGCCCACTTAGTCAACAGTTCTGGTGCCCTCAGCATAAGGACATGGAGCTGTTGGAGCAAGTCCAGAGGGCCACAGGGATAAGGGAGCTCAAGCACCTCCCATATAAAGACAAAAAATTGGGTCTGTTCAGCCTGGATGGTAACCTCATAGCAGCCTTTCAATATCTGATATCCAATACAAGGATATCAGAGAGACTCTTCATCAGGGACTGTAGTGATAGAAGGGGTAATGGGTTTAAACTTAAATGGGGGAAGCTTAGGTTAGGTTAGGCTAGATACAAGTAAGAAGTTCTTTACTGTGAGGGTGGTGAGGCACTGGAACAGGTTGCCCAAAGAAGTTGTGAATGCTCCATCCCTGGCAGTGTTCAAGGCCAGGTTGGACAGAGCCTTGGGTGACATGGTCTAGTGTGAGATGTCCCTGCCCATGGGAGGGGGGGGTTGGAACTAGATGATCTTAAGGTCCTCTCCATCCCTAACCATTCTATGATTCTATGAAAAATACAGGAAAACAGCACTTCAAAGAATTCCAGATTCTCCTAATTGTCTGTTAACTGTACTGACATACAAGCATAGAGAGACATACATGTATTTAAACATTACAGTAAACAAAATGTCAGGTATTTATTCCTTCTTCACAAAATCATCTCAGTTTCACACTTTGGAATGACATATGAGGGAGGTTCCCATCATTCTGCATCACAAAGAACAGAAGACATACACTGCTTCAGACTAACACTTTAATCAGAAGTTCTGTTTTTAAATGTAAATTACAATCACTAATACACCTGCAAGTGCTTACCACATTTGTTCAACTAAGTATTATATGTATGCATATACAGCATAAGTCAGTTTAAAACAATCAAAGTACTTCTTAGTGCCATCTGCAAAAGGATAAAGATCTTGGACCCACTTTGTGGAAATAAATATCAAGTGACAAAAAGAAAGATTCAGCAATTTTAGTTATATATATTCAATGAAGTTCATGCATGCGCAAGAGTAAAAAGATTTAGAGCTCTTCCTTGTAATAGCCAAGTTTTGCTAGTGACATCTCTCTTCTCAGCTGCATAACTTCCCAGAACATCTGATCCACTAAAAAAAGACAGAAATATCATTAAATATACTGAATTCATGTTTCATCTCAACTGACACATACAGCTGCCTTACTGTACATTAGTTTAGGGGAACTTCAGAAGCAGCAAACATCTAGTAAAAGCAGAACCAATACATGAGGGCTCTTTGTGCTTCATTCTGACAAAACTGGCTGAAGTGTTCACTTTAAAAATTCTAAATGATAGTCCTCCAAGGAATTCCCCAAAATTTAGATTATTTCTTTTCAAACTGGGGAACAAAAATACATCAGTACTTTTTGTCAGCTGCAATTCACTGCAGTTTCTTACTTTAATTGCCCTGCCCCTGCTCATTTTCTGCAAAACTAAAAGACTACAGGAAGAAAAAGGTAGAACTCCTTGGAGAATAACTGTTTCATCACAAAATCTGTAATTTTATTATAATCTTTCCATTTGTAATCTTTCTTCCTCCCTCTTTTTTCTACCAGTAATCTGCCAGCAACAATAAACTGGGGAACAAACAGACTTTTTTTTAATTTCATCTGTATTTTGCTAAACTTGATGAGCCTGGTACATACTGTAAGCTTCTAGACACCTCAGGAACACCAATCAATACTGTTGAGTATAGAATTATTGAAGACAAAAATAATTCCACACCATCAAGACCATGATGTAGAATGACTAAAGATTATTAACATGAGCAACACGTATACAAGGTCTTCGTTATTGTATTTCAAAATATGGATAGAAATACAAGTAATGCATTATGCTGACAACTATCCCGAGTACCTACATTCTTGTAAAAGTATTGCTGAAATACTTATATCAAGCTACAACTGCCAATTCTATTTTTAATGGTAAAGGTGACAACTGAGCTGAAACACCAAACTCAGGGTTTTTCCCAGAAGTTCTGAAGAATAAATAATTATGATAATGCTGAAAATATTTCATTATTTAATGGAAAAATATTAGTTTTCTTTATCTCAATAGCAAAGTAAATTTTTAGTTGAAACTACAAAGGTCCTTTTGGTCAAAGTAAAAGCCTTTTTAACTATAAACTGAATTAAAGCTTAAATAACATTTTCAAGATCTTCTGCAATGCTAGTAATGGAGAAAAAGTTACCACCATCTGAAGGTTTTATTAGACATAATTTAGTGTATGAGACAGGTGAATTCCTGGTGGATTCCACAAATACTATTCCCTTTGACAAGGAAAGTTAGCAGCATTATTTTGTGCAAAGAACAGTCTATCTATCACCTCAGGAGTACTTCACATTAGAAACGGAAACAAAAGATCTGGGTGTAGTTAAAATAGTGAGCTCTTGAAATCAAGAAACATCAGAAGAGATGACTACAGATGAGGTAAACCAAAGGGGAGCTAATTCTAGGAAAATTCTGGATGAAGCAAATCAGCACAGACTCGACGGCTAAAGAATGAAAAGCCCAGACACGCATAATCATTAAAGTGTTGTTTTACTCGGCTTTCAAAAATGAAACTGAACTAAAAAAAAAGAAAAAAAATGTTAAATCCATTTTTAAAGTAACTATTGGCACAGGGCTAATGGCACTTTTTCCCCTATCTGTGTTTAGCAAATTCGGGAGTCTTAAGAGGTATGGTCTGTTTCAAAAAAAAAAACAAAAAACAAAAAACAAACAAAACTGGACTGAAGGCTTTTGGGCAATATTCTTTCCCATGGACAGGAAATACAATTACATCAGTTATGTACAGTTTAAACAATGAAATCAACATAATTTTCTTTTACAGGAATAAACAGGTAAAATGTGAATACAGACCAGTAACTACCTAAAGAGGCCTACAAGAAATCCAGAGGGACTTTTTACAAAGGTGCATAGTGATAGGACAAGGGGAATAGTTTTAAACTGAAAGTGGGGAGATTTGGATTAGACATTAGGAAGAAACTCTTTACAGCGAGTGGTAACCTGGAACAGGTTGCCATGAGAAGCTGTAGCTGCCCCATCCCTGGCAGTGTTCAAGGCCAGGTTGTACGAGGCTTCAAGCAATCTGGTCTAATGGAAAGTGCCCCTGCCCATGGCAGGGGGCTGGAACTAGCTGATCTTTAAAAGTCCCTTCCAAACCAAACCACTCCGTGATTCTGTGATACGGACATATGAAACTGAATAGCACAGCTAAGCAAGTTTCTGAATTACTGTGCAGGCAGAGTTTAAATAGGCAGTTGTTGGATATGCTACTGACAGAAACAACGCAACCTGGTAACAATGGTGGGGGTAAAAGAAACACAGCCTGAAGCAATGGCAGTAAAAATACCACATTTCCCTTTTGGGGTGGAGGATAATCAAGCTTTACATTTATAACCAGAGCCCTAATCAAGAGAGCTTGCCATGCCACAGCAATGACCAAGACCTCATTTCTCAGCTGCACTGAGACAACAGTTACTGCACGGTTTTCTGTTCATTTTTTACAATTGAGCCCAAAATATTGTCATCCTTGCCAGTCCTCCCTCATACTCTGACACAAACAGCTGTCCAAATTCTCAATGCACGAAAAAACGATGCACCAAGCAGGAAGAAAAAAAGGCACAGACAAAACCAAAATGAAGTTTTTTTCAATTTAAAATATGTCCACATTCTGTGAGAGAAACTTGATTTTTGAATGCTGTGTGGCAAAATTGTAACTGCTCTCATTATTGAATTTTTTGTAGTATTTTCTACTGAATGTCATTAGATGGACTAAAAGTCACTACTTTTGATTTTGTTGTTGTTAAAAAAGTAACTTTATTGGAGTTTATTACCAAATTCTCAAAATTACAGCAGACTACTACAGATAGCTTTCCTGAAATGTCAGGTCACTAGTATTGTGCACAGGACAGCAAGTTTTAAGCACATACACTACGTAAATTTCTATTTATATATGCACATGCACTACGTAAATTTCTATTTATATATGCCAAATACAACTTCATACTCACCATCTTGCTGCTTCAACAGCCCTTGCTGGATGTATCGAATGTATGTGAAGAAGTTACACACAGAAGTGATCTGAACCCATATAAAATAATGATGGTTAATACAATTTTCTATAATAGTATGGAAAAAATAACTAAATAACTGCTACTGAAAATGAAATCGCAGTAGATCTACTTACCCTGTAACGACAGAAAGGAGAAATGTAGTAATAACTGCTTGAATCTCCTAATTTGATTCGATGCTTACATGACTTACTTTGTCCACTGAGAGCACATTTTCTACAAAATACAAAGGTTGCATTATTTAATAAACCAATCTGACATCAATGTCTAAGCATCTGCATGTGTTTAAGGAGTTAATGTAATTGTTTCATATTGGAGCGGGTCCTCAAGTCTCTGCCTTCATTTTACAAGCTGCAATTATTACATTATATTGTCAATTATTTTAGCTCCACAAGCAGTGATTTTGTTTCAACAAAGGTGCACCATGATGCATTCTGATTTTGAGAACTTTCTTCGGCTCTGGTCATATACTTCACTAATTCAGGTTGGCTTGGAATACTGGGATTTCTTTCATTAACTCTTCATATATGAAACAAACACTGTTTACATTACCAGTTGATGCCAACATTTACACAGTCTTTTAAAAACATCTGCTTGGTGTTGCAGTTCATCATAAAATATCAGCCTTACAGAATAGCAGCCAATTCCCTGAAGCCTCCAGCCTGCCACAGATGTGTTCTAAGACCATCCCCACTTTTATGCCCAAATTGAACTCATATTTTATATTTAGAATATAAAATCATTTGGGACAAAGGAAAACAGGCTGCCTGGCAATAATTCTTTTCACTGCCGTTACAAAAGTGATGGTAAAAAAAACAAATTTACTTCTGCTGGTGTATTGCAAGTATGTCATATTCAGGAACAAGGAAAGGTAAGCCTTCACCATGAATTCTTCTCAAAAAAAGAAACAAAACAAACAAAAAACACAGGAAAAAGCAAAGAAAATTTCCTCTAACATTTTTACAAAAGATTTGAATCTCCTGAAGAAACTGCTATTAAGACAATCTTAATAAATACAAATAAACCAGGAATTTTATTTACTTGGAATATCTATCTTGCAGCATCTCAGATGAACAGGGTTGTCATGGCATCCACTGTTCCACTGATTTTAAAAGCTGCTGGCTCTTCTCCCTTCCATTTCTACCTCATGAAATTAGGAAGCCTAAGAACAAGCAGCCTTTCAAAAGTGAAACAAAAATTACTAAGCTTCTGTGGTTCTAAACAGTGGCTCAGAAGCCCTTTTAAATAGCCAGCAGCTGGTCCACACAACCACATGAGACAGGAGAAAATTGAAGAGTCTATATGACTTTCCATAGCAATTTATGAGGACTGACAGCAGTCCATTGATCCAAAAAATCCTATAGTAGCTGAAGCAAGCTGATCACAGTTTCAGTCAAGCTTTTGTGAGAAGACAGACAGACTTTCAATGCGAGGAAAATAAAGCCTTTTTTTTCCTTCTGGCTACAGAATTACCTTCTATATGTTATCTTCCATCACACCGGGTTAAATGCTGGCATGTCAGCTACTACTAATGACTCTGTTCTGCGCTGTACGGCACACATGCAGCTTAGAGCTTTGTTCCCCATGGGGACAATTATTTGAATCCTGTGGGGAAACCCAGCTGTCTTTTGTTAAGGCAGCACTTACTACACACCATCACAGGCACCATTCAGTAACTTCTATATATAAAAAACCTTTCTTCATTATTATCACAGTTCTCCATCCTCGGCTATTTTGCCGTGGGTTATTACCTGCTGTTTTACGCATCTGTTCCCCCATCTCCCAGGCTTTACTGTACAGTAAAATAAATTCCTTTAAAAACATTACTCTAGTTTTTGTTATTATTTGAAGTTTGTGTATATTATGTTACCTATTTCAGTAAGTGTTTTCAAAATAGTGCTTTGCAGTGTATAAAAATAAAGAATGATAAACTGCCTCTCTGATTCAGAGAAAACTGGAATGCCTGTTTTCCCTTCAGTGCCAGTAATCATCTATAAGGCAAAGCACATTTGTTGTCAAATTATACTTAAATATTGTATATTCCTTACCTATTACTTATCTATAAGCAACACCACAAGTTTTTGTTGCTACATAACAATGGGAAAAGGCAGAAACGAGTACACCTGGCTTTCAATACACCTAAAGTAACTAAGCTACAATTTGTGTATTGTCATCTCAAAATGTTAATCTATACCTAGCCAACTATTTAAGTATTACATAAGTTCTAATTAAAAAATTATCTGACACTGGAGAAAGCAGATTTAAAATCTCATGAGACTTCTGAATGATGCAATTGAATCTCCTGGTTTTGAGTAAGTATTTCATCATGTCAAGATGTAGGGAAGCTGCTTGAACCACAATGATTTAAAATCAATTTGCCAATTGCTCATTAATGACACATGACTTGTTTCAGTAGCTTCTGGCTGTCCAGATTCTTTACTACATTCATGGAACACAGCTCAGAGTGATATATCTTGGACTTGAAATCACCGCCCCTTGTGTAGCCCCATTGTTGGTGGCGGGATCTTACAATGAGGAGTTGTTACAGCTCAAAGAGCACATTTTCAGGTGACAAGAGTAAGCTCAATATATGAATGCCTGAATTTTGCAAGCTAGAAAGGATCAAAGATTAAGTCATAACACACAATTTTGTTTTTATACAGATTCATTAATGAAAGAATAAAAAATTCTGAAATCTGATTAAATGTATTTTATCTTCCACCCAGAACCAGAGGAAAAAGAAACAGGAACTAAAAGCCAACAGCAAAGAGGAAAGAAAAAAAAAATCTTAAAGAGACAGATGAAAACATTTTGATGTAAGTTTTCCATCAGAAAACTGAGCTCTGTCAAAACACATATTACAGAAAGAACTGTCAACTCGTCTAAAAGATCTCAATCAGAAAAATCAAGGCTTTCTCAAGATTTGGAAGGCTCCAGGTTAACACTGACCTTGCTTGCTTAACCTGACACATCCCTTCCTTCTCCTCCACACCCACCAAAGCCCTAGTGCCTTGGGCATGGCCCTTCCACCTCACTCACTTTAATGTCTGTATCAGCACCTGACAACAAATCTTGCTTCACATTATTCCAGGAACATTCCAAAACTTCTAAAATTACCTTCCTGTCATTCAAGCATACCTCCTGCTTTAGGTTCAAACTCAGGTTCACTCCCACCTTCATTACATTCCTCCTACTCAAATTCAGAGGATTTACTTTCTTTATCGCCTCTCAAATCCTATAGCTACCTTTGTCCATGTGCTACGTAGGTCCCAAATTTCTTATGCCACAAACACTGCAGATGTCCAGTATGCAGCCTATGCTACTTTGATACCTATTTCTTTCATAACTTTTTCCAGGTAATAACCCCTAGTTCAAATACATCTGTTTTAAGTATCAGGATGGTCTTCTCCAAGGAAGCAAATGTTACTTTTGTGGTCAATGCTTAAAGTTAAATAAACAGCTCTCCCCAAAAGGGGATTTGTCTTAAAGGTTTGTTCTACATTAGTCTTTTTTAAAGTTTAATGTATTAATTGCTTACTTTCCTCATAAAATTTTATAACAGCAATAATGAAGTCTTAGATGTTTAGGAAATAAAGTTTAAGTTACACAAACTGGACTGAGGTGATCAGTAGGTAGCAGCTTTCTCAAATGAGTCAAGATTCACGCTCTGTTAGCTTAACATACTTTGGTCCGCCACATTCAACTGCAGAAGCTTTCACAAATCGAACAGGTTGCAAGCCAACAGGTTCAATGCTCAGAGTGTTGTTTTCAACAGCTTCCAGAACAGCTGAAGCCAACTGCAAGAGAAATTTAGAAAGCAGTTAAAAACAGCTCTGTGTTATCCATTGCCTCAAAGCAGTGACATATTTCTTCTTCTGTAAAGTAAGGAACACTGAAAAAACTCAACTCAAACACAAATTCAATTACAAATGAGATTCTGCTTTCATCATAAAAAAGAGGACCCATTTCCAGACCTCTGAAATGCTGCCCTCCAAATAACCCTGCCCTCCCTGAGGCAAGATAACTGGCTTTACATCCAGAAATCTAGTCAAGCATGTTTAAAATGCTGTCTTTTCAGTTATCCCTCATAAGACCAATAGCACATACATTTGTACATGTGACACTCTTATCAGGACTGGACATGGCATAAACTTTATTTTTAAGAACTGCTCTGATTTTATTGTGTTCTATGGAAACACAAAATGATGCAACATGCCTCCTTATCTTGCAAAAGCACAAGTAAACATGCTTTTCAGCAACAGACAGCTTTAGAAATATGTTCAAACAAGTAAAACAGAACAATATACAGAAAAGACAACATCATATATATAAAAGCCAGTTGCAACTTTCAAACCCTAGCCTAGTTTAAAAATCATCTTCATCAAAGTACCACTTTATTCAGGCTTTTTATGTTAATTCTTTATAGATACACAATCACAAGACACTAGAAATACACTCATTTTGCTTGTTTGAACTAAACACTTGCCCAGGACTACTGTTTAAGTATGGACAAGTAATAGCTATTACCTGATTTAAAAGAAGGTGTAAGTTGTGTTATTAGTGAAATAGTTCTGTGCCAAGGTTCCTTCCTACTGAGTAAAGATATTTTTCTATTATACTTGGAATATTTTGAAAACCGAATGTTACATTATAGTAATTCATATGAAATATTCTTTCTCTGCCATCTCCCAAAAACAAAACACCACTCACATACACAAGAGTCTACTGAGAATTAATGTAACACTGCAGCCATTCAGAGAACTGCATTTCCAACTATTCAGAAACAATACTTGTGCAGTTTATTGTTTGGTTTAACTACACATTAGTTTATCAATATTCAAATAAAACAAAAGTTGGTTACTATGTGCAATATCTAGAAATAATAACTGATTTAACTGACCAAAGTGCTGGAAGCTTCATTTTTTCCTTGTAAGAAAATACAAATCCACAGTAATTTTATCATCACTGAAGAAGGAAAAAACAAAATGAAGTTGCTGGGAAAGACAACAGGATGGCCTACTTACATATACTGCAGCAGCAATTTAATTCCCATAGTAACCAAGTAAACTTTTTAGTGAGAGGTTCACAAGATACTGTATACCAACCATAATGAACCGGTCTACAATTAACTAAGAGATCATGAATGCTTATGGCCAGCAAGTAACAACAGATGAAAAGCATAAGAAAAGAACATTAACACCACATGAAAACAACAGATAAGCATTATGAAGAAAATACAGCTTTTCCCATGTGAGGTGTGGGCTTTAAAACCGGTTCTTATTTTAATAAAGATCTAAGAACATGATCCTTTTGCCTTAGAAACTGATATCACAGCTACAGCCTGTAAATGCTGCTTAAGAACAAAAACTAAGAAAAGCAGTTGGAGCTGGAAATGGTCCCAAATTATTACCAGGATAGCTAAAACACCTGTCCTTCCTCTTTATGGGAGACTGTATAGGAATAACACGAGCTAAAAAAAAAACCAAACACAAAAAACAAATGCCAAACCCAAACCTCATTTTTTGTTTCATCTAAAACCACATTCCTTAACCGTCCCCTGTAGAACCATATAAAATTCCAAAGTCTAATTCTTGTAACTCAAGCCTCCCTTCAAGAAAACAAAGCAAAAGCCAAGAAAAGACTGTGCTTGCAGCTTGCTCTGATTGATACGAGAGAAAACTGGGTCCACAAAATTCAATATATTGGTCTCTACTGCCCCCTATATAAACAAGAAACAGTGACAGGATACTATTTCTACAAAACAGTATCTTCAAATATCAGGAAAAATACCACCATCCATTTCTACAAACATCTGATTCTGCTGGAAAGGAGCAACATGTGAAAGAGTAGACCTAAAAAGGCAATATCTGCAATAGCATCTGTGAAGCAAAAAAAGGATCAGTACAATACTCCAGACTAAACTTCACTGTAATCTGTCACACTCTAGTGAAACAAAAATGGTTAAACTTCAGATGAAAACATTTTTAATAGCCTATTGGCTTCATGAAACATATTTAAGGGAAAAGCATCGGTGACCACATTTAGACTGTTTCCATTACCTCACTTTTTGAGAAGGTTAAACATGGAAAAATATCTTCCCGATAAATTTTGTCCAAGAAAGGACATGTTCTGTCCATAGTAGGCTCATCCTTCCAAGATCTGAATTCATTGTACAAAGACAGGTCAGCCTAGAATACACACAAAAATTCATGTTAGTACTGCAATTATCACACTACTACAATATTTGCAAATAGCCACAGGGAAATAATAAGCATTAGAACTAAATGCTTTCCATTGCACTGTAAAGGGATACTATCATGCCCTAGCTACGAACACTTTCTTAAATCCACCTTCCTAAGACTGTAAATATAAGCAAATCAAAACATACAATTTTCAAGACACAGAGGTAATCCATTCACTGCTCACCACTAAACCAGGGACAAGCTCATTACCTCTTCCCCATTCAGTAAGCTTCCAGGGTAGCTTTGAAAAACATAATTGATGGTTCAACAGAAAAAAAGAAAATTATTCTTCACTACAGTATTTTAGTCCCATCTCCATTTCTGTGAATTACAGAAAAGCATAGGAATCTTAAGAAAACAACTGCAATCCTAGAAGTTTTATCCATTCACCCTTCACCTGAATATAACACACCGCTATCTGAATGCCTTCAGAAAGTAGATACTTAACACACTAAATATACTAACACAGGAAAACAGGAAGTCAATATACAAATCAATTAAAACTATTAAAACTTCATTTTTCATCTTTATGCCCAAACTCTCTCTATGCCATGCTACAGCAGGACAGCAAGAATATTCAGCGGGCATGATTTATGAGCCTGCTCCCCCATAGCTCCTCTAGTCAATAGAGAAATACTCAACCCATTAAATCATGCTATAAGCAAGCAAGCATGCTCTGTGTTAGGAAGAAATGGGTTTATCTGCATTGAAAACACCTTGGGTATTTATCTCCATGTTGAGACTGATTTAGCAGTGGGAATGCACCTATTCAGTCTGAGGCTCAGAGAACAGCACTAGGTCCCTATGAAAATCCACGTCTGCATTAACGGAACAGCTTGTCACATGGGCTGGCCACCCACTAACTGCAGCACAGTGAGGTATTCCCAGTGTACATCATCTGGTTTAGGGTTACCTGAGAAGGGAGGATCCTGTTCACAGCCACCAACACTGCTCCAAGACACGAGCCAAGCAGAGTGGGGATGAGTGCTTACTTACAATACTTACTCCTAATCCAATGAAAAAGACTAATGCCAGTCCCCAATGGGATATACAACACCATCCTCAGATTGGTTTTAACATTCTGCTGACACAGACTTCAGCACCTTTCCCCTCCAACTGGTTGTTAAATCCCTTTCTTGTACTATAGCAGACCTATACTCCTAAAACCCAAACCTAAAGCTATAGGGAGCAATGTATGCTGCAGGCCCAAAGATAAGTCAGGATCTGATTTAAAAATTTTGTAATATTAAAAACAAATAACGTAGGTGACATAATGAAAGAGGAAAAAACATACAGTAAAAAATAAAATCTTTTTTTAACCCTATTAAAAAGATCATTACAGTTCTTTGCACCAAACTCTTTCAGTCTTTTGCTCTTTCCCCATGCATTACCTCTCCTCTGAGCTCCCAGCTTGTCATTCTTTTACATATACATTTGGGGGAGTTCATTTGTCATTTTTGTGGGTTTTTTCCTTCGAAAAGAACCTATAAAAATTAAGACTGGCAAATTTGCTTTCCATTAGAGCTACTTGCCTTACGCTCAAGTACAATCAGGAACAACCATCTTAATTAAGATAGTCCATAAATGCTCTGGTTGCTAAGCCACCAACCTCATTCTACAAATGAAATTCAATAGGTGTAACTTGCTCCCTAAAGGAACATTTCCCATACCTTAAATCCCATCTCGGGTCCAGCTTTAAAATAAATACAGTCAAGAGGTATCAGCAGGAAAAATAAGAAGGCATTTTGATTTGTACTATAGTATTCTAAAAATTAATGTGCATTTCTTATTAACGTGGCTATGCTCAGTGGATATAGGCTGATGCTCTTCCTTTCCAAACTACACTGGATGCCACATGTCTCCTCACTGCCTTTACTTGCTCTTTCATTAGATCAAAGTTTTGATTACCTGCAATTGATTAGACAGCCAATGGAAATAATAATTTTAGTGAAATGTTTAATGCTTTAATTTTTTTTTTAGATACAACATCAGAAAAATGCTTCAACTCTTTGAACAACACTGATGCATCTATCAGCATTTACACTGAGTGGATGCTACCTGCCTGCCTAAGATCCAGGCAGCTATTCAGCTTGCCTAAATCCTGATAGTATCTGAATTAATTAGACATGTATACTTATCCTAGAGGCTACTCCCACTTGCTAGGAAGCCTTCCTCTGGGATGCTGGCATGTTTCTGGCTCCACTGCAGTTTAGGGTAGACAGCCAGCCACTGCCTACATTCCACAAAGAAACCTGACAGCTGACACGTATTTACATGCAGCTCCATCCAACATGTTGAAACGCAAAGCTCGGAGTGGTAGATTCTCCATAAGCATCCAAAGTTATATTCCCCCTACTACCAGGCCATTACATACCCCTGAGCAAGGGTACTCTTAGTTCCTCTTTTGAAGAAAAACATGCAAAGGGTAACCTAACTCAGTGGCAAGAACATTTAGCAAGAAGAAGGCAGAACTAGGGTTTCAGACCCAGCTCCCAGAAATGCAAAAACATTTACCTTAGGCCAACAATAAACAAAAGCAGTAAACAAAACCACAAACCACTGGATAATGGTAGCAGTAGAGAAGGCATATCTTTCTGCTTAGAACGATGTCCTAATCACCGTGCAGTCTTGTTTTTTCACCCCATGTTGGACTCCTATCAAACACTGCTCAGAGGACAGACAGACAGAATCACACCACAGTGAGTGGAAAATCCATGTGTTTCTTACTAATTCCCTAGGCTGTCACTGGAAGAAGGTCACCTGTTTTGAGCATCCTCGATCAAACTTTAAGTGTCTCCTTATGCAACTAACAAAAAGGAGACTGAACTAAAGAAAAATGTCAGGCAGACTGGACCTTCTGCAGCACAGCCTTCACATTCACCACTTTCTCTCCACAAGAAAATGAAGCAAAACAGATTTCCCCCCCTCTCTCACTCCTGCCCAACAATAAAAAATTTCACTGAGTCACAACCTCAGTGTGATGTTTGCAAAGTAACTGGATTCCATTCCATCTCTCTTCTTTTCTGAAGTGCAACAAGGATTCAATTTTAATAAGGAAAACCTCCTGGATACCACCGAAAGTGGGCAGGCAGGATGTAAAGCTTCTCTTTTTTTTGGAAGCCCAAGTATGAAACAAACTGGAAAATGCCTTTATCTTCTAGATTTGTAGTAAAAAGATGTACAGCATAAATGATGAGTCGCAAACTGAAGTATAAAAATGGCCACTGTGAATCACATTAAAGACCCAGTTACCCTGTTACCCCTCTGACAATGGCCTGCTATCACAGCACTGGCTGCACAGCAACACGAGGGGAAAGACAGTGATGTGTCTTCATTTCACAGCCTCCCAACTTGTAGCCATTTGTAGTTAAAGAAGCTTCCTAAGCCAAATGCCATACCTACCTTCTACATAACTTGACAAGTTTTTTCTTTTGTCACTTTGCATGGCTACATTTTGAACACATTTATATTTTTAGTCATGCTACCTAGTGACAATGAGTTGTAAAGTTTTATTCATTATGTACTGACTGAAAATGATTTTCCTTCTAGCTTCCAGAGTTTTTTTATTACAGGAAAACATTCATATTTGTTTGCCATTAATCTTCCCTGTGTCACCTGTGATTGCACAGATTTTTCTTCTACCTCAGGCCTCTCTCTCTACACAGAAGGTTTGACCATCTATGTCACACTTCCTCATATTTTCATTATGTCTTTTCTGAGACGAAGACATCAAAGCTACTGACATAGACACACATATTTACTATACATTTATACAGGAGTATGCTTTTTCTATCTATTCCTTTCCTAACAACTCCTAAAGCTCTGTGGGTCTTTAACCATTACCGAGTTTTGGGGTTTAAAGAGTGTTCACAAGGACACTACTTTTAATTCCCACCCCCCCTGCACAATACAGCTATTTCTAAGTCCACAACTGCTGTGTGGAGAGTTGAGGGGGTTTTCCCAGATGTCTAATTTCTCATTTAGCATTTGAATTTCATCTTGCTATTATATTAATCACTCAGTACCATAAGAGCCTACTGAACTCTTTGGTCACTTTTTGCTAATACCATTCCAAGGACTTGAGCACTAACCTGTCACCTCATTATTTCCCCATTTTCAGTTACAGTAGATTAAAAAAAAGTCACAGACCACTCTGCAACTCCAGTGGTAACTCTCCTGTTTCCTAACAAACCCTTGACTCTCATCTTTTCCCAGGCCTCTTTCACCCATTATCGATCTATAAAATTACTCTTCCTCTTTTCTATGGCAGTTTATGAAATGTTTGTGAAAGTTCATGAACTTTCAGTCGTGGGCTTTGTAAAAAGCCACCAGGACTTATCATTCAGTTATATTTGTGTGTTAGGTTTTCTTAAAAATCCCATCTTTAAATTATTCATTTCAATATTTCAAATATTATCCCAGCTTTCCTTAATGATATAAAGCTTGGAAAAATCACCACCTATTGGCATGTATGACAAATTTTCTTTCATTAATGAAATAATTTCTAATATAGTATTACATGAAGATTTAATATATACTATATTTACTGTAAATAAAACAAAACAATAAAGTCAGCTTATCAGCAAAAAGAGGACAATCCTTGTACTGTTACCTCCTTACAGTCTTTTACAATTGGCTGCATCACGGTAAGGTCCTGATGACTGCCACCCATAGCACTGCTTGTACTCTTGTTTCTTGCATGGCCTTTCTTAAAAGGAGCTTTTCCACTAGACTGAAACTCTTTAGTTGGAGATGTTGGTGAAGTAGACAGTACTAGTGTTTTCAGTGCTGCTACTTCGGCCTGGAGGACATCAATCTTGGGTGGGAGATAAAAATGAAGTCATTAACAAACAAAAATACTGTAGTAGGCTATGAATATGTTAAATTATTTAACATAATTTCCATTTATCTTTAGTTCAATTCAAGACTTTTATCTTGCAACAGTACTAAGAGGCAGATGCCTATGCAATTGTCTACAGCAGTAACACTGGCTTCCTATGCACTTTGCTAGCTACCTGATGCTGAAACACCAGTTATGTCTACAGGCTTTAGCTAAGAATATGTCAAGGCAACACAAAACATCTTTATGTTTTAACAATGTACACAGGTTATGGACTATTCACATCTTAATGATTCACACTTTAGATTTGTAACCATATGAAAAGACAAAGCAAGCTAGAAAAAACACTTACCTTTCCTTGTGCTTCTTTTAACTGTTTTTCTGCTGCAGCTTGTTTGACATTAGCTTCTTTAACCATTTTGTGTGCTTCCTATAAAAAATATTTAGCTAGTGTAAATGCTTTACACAAATCTACAAGATCCAGTAAAAAAAAAAAAAAAAACAAACAAAAAAAACACAACCAAACCCAAAAAAAAACCCAAACCCAAACTAAGGACACACACTTTTGCTTCACAGAGACTACTTGTAAATAGTAAGTTGTGGAACAATCTTGATGATAATTACATACCAAAAAATACCTACAGGTATATCATTTTTATCATTTGGATTCATCACTGGCCCACAAAGTTTCTTCTCCTTGATCCTGAGCCCAGATTCAGAAATTCAGCAACTCCACCCATCCCCCTCCAGTAGGAACAATACCTGTCATGAATGCCAGGCTCCATTCATGTTTCAGTGGCTGACAAGTCAAGTACCTTGACCCCCAAGACTCAACCAATAGCAACAAAAGCAACATGGGCACAGTTGCACATTGAAAAGAACTTCTCCCTTCTTCTATCCAGAATAACCAGTTTTAATCAACTATGAATTTCTACATGAAGGAACCAGTCAAACAACTATGATGCCTGAATTCTTACCATCAATAAAACAGACAAAGCAACACCTTAAAAATAGTTTGTGGGTTAATAAACATTTCTTAAGTAGAACAGAAAATGCACTAAAGCCCAGTCCAAGAAACAAGGCTAAGCCAATCATGAAGCAAGCATAAAAGGACTGGGGATTTTTTAAACACCCTTTTACCTCATACCGCTAAAATTTTTGGCTGCATAAAGTATTTATTTAGGCTCTGATCCATCAGTTTGCGCCTGTGATCGAATTACTGCTCTTACTCAGTACTTAATGAAGGCAACAAAGACTGAAAGATCAGAACCATCAACTAAATTATTTGGGATAAGATCCTTCTCATATCTGTAAAGCGCCTAGCACATATCTGGACGCTATATAAATAAAAGTTCATACATCATCACACCAGAAGATTTGGCTCCCAGTGGCATACAACACAGCTGTATAATATGGGTTTGTAAAATTCTCTTAAGTAACAACAGACACATGCAGGAATGGGAACATACACATTTACACAAGGTGTACAAATACATTTAACACTGAGCATGCAGTTTCTGCATAGTGATGCACCTTGAAAAGCAAAGCATGTTACAGTGCTATTACAGTGTAATAATGAAATATATACATCCAGCTGTGCAAAACAAGTCTCAATCCTCCACTGAGATGCATTAATATAAACTGTAGCATATCCACTTATACGGTCATTGAAAGTAGTGGAATTCAGAGCAGAACGTGAATTCAAGAGCTATAGGTCCCAGTGCAAAAATCGAGAAGCCTTAACACTGTTGTCAGTGCCTCTTAGTGAAATCAAGCCACAAAAGAAAATTCAAGTGACATGCTCACAACAGTTCTAAATAATTAAAACTCAACACTGTATTTCAAACATAGCTTTCACAAATTGATACATTGTTCTAAGTTATGAAGTGTCATTAATATAAAACTTCACTGATATTTTTATGCCTCTACAGTTAAACTACCTGCCCAACATCTTCCTCTCCTCCCAACATACACAAGCATTTATGCTAAAAAGTATCTTTTCAGTCTCCCATTTATTTTCTACACACAGGAACTGCTTCATATTTTAAGTAACTCTGCCCTACCAGGATGATGAAATAAAATGCATTGCCAACCCACAGAGCAGTTTGTAATTTGGTTTTTGAGCGTCAGTACTTTCAAGGTTTTTAATAGCACTTTTATACCAATACAACATCATGTTTAAATACTGCTTTTAAAACATACTTCATGTTTTATCTTTATGCATATGCTGAAAATGGTAGGCTTATAAATCATGTTTGGATTATGAAATTTATTCTGACAGTTATAGGTATCACAATTTAGCCTCTAGGCATTTCTAAATATTCCTGTGATAAAATGAGAACTGATCCTGCTACAAGTGTAGATATAAGATGGGCTTTTTTGGTGTACTACAAGCTCACAATCTTTGCTGGCATTTCTCAAATGTAAAGGTCCCACTTAAGGTTCAGACTTCTCACTTGGTAACCAGATTTCACCCCAGTGCATTACTCAGTATCAATGCTTCTTATCAACTCTGTGGGAGTAGCATGCTGCCAGACCCAAAATTCAAAAGCTAAGCATGGTTATGTATACTTGGTACCTCCATTGATATGGAACTACGTTATTTTATTTAGTCACCATGGCAACCCCAAATTTAGCTCTTATCCAGATAGCCTTGTTGTCAGACAGAGAAGCTGTCTCAAAATAGTTATGCCAAAAAAACAAGCCTAAATAGTTTTAAGCTTTATATTTTCATTATTTTCTTAATTTTGCATCTAGGCAGATTGACAGGCTCAACAAGGTCTCTTGCATCTAAGTGGAAAGTCTATTGTTTGCTCTTAAGTCTCTGCTTCAACACACCCAGGTCTTCAGGACACAAATCCTTTTATGAGCTTATTGAAATAAAATTCAGCTTACAATATACTGATTCTACATAAAACAACTGTCTCGGCTTCCTTTAAGTATATCACATGGAAGACTCCAACAAACCTCAAACAGACTAGCTGTAAGTTCTTCCAATTCCTGTCCAAGTTGATCTCGCACTTTAGAAAGCCTTTCACATTCTTCATCTTTTAACTTCAGCTCCTATGGAAAATTGAAAGTTATTTATTCTGACTTAGAGTAATAATTTGGCCTTTTAAAGCTAATACCACAGAGAGGAGGGAGAAAACGGAAAAATAAGAACATAAAACCTTTGCTAAACAAAGCCTTTCAACATATTCATCTTAACACTAGAAGCAATTAAATTAATGCTGCACATAAATAGCTATTCCTGCTACATGGAAACATACCAGACCAATCTAAATTATCTCTAAGCTAGACAAAAGCATTTCCAAAATACTCTAAAGTAAAAAAAGCTTTTTTTCCTGGAAAAACAGAAGACTAAAGTAACTTAAATTATAGAACAAATTAATTACTGGGACAGACAGAATAACTGTTCTGTGTACCCACTCCTCAACAGACACTTAAAGAAAGTAATCCTTTAAAAAGTAAATAAATAAATAAATAAATAGAAAAGCTCTGTCTCAAGACAATACCCACTTCTAAAAGAATCTTAAAACACATTGTACTATATAGTCTCCTGTGTATCTGCCTGCAACCAATAAAATTTCAGTCATACTGTAATCATATCCTTGCTCTTATTTATGCAGATGTATAAATCAAAACAACAAAATTAAAAATGTTATTTGTCTATACCACTAAAATTTGAGTGAAGGCCTGACCAAACCACTTTTAAAGTAAGATTTTAACAAAGATTTGGCAGTATAAGGGTTACACAGACCCAATCTCATTTTCTACTGTCCCAAGCCTGAGGGGAAAGTGGGGTAACTTGCTGAGAAGTACAAAAGTTCAACAAGAAATTTTAAAAGGTTTTCTCTCTCCTCCCCCAGCCATTAAGACCTGGAATATCTTGGAAGAAAGAGAAGGATGGAAAGAAAAAGGGAAACAAAAGCAGCAGACAGCCAATTCTGACCTTGCAAGCATTTTTTTCTTTTTTTTTTTTGGCCATAACTCCCCTCCCATCCCTTCTGTTTCTTCCTCATCCTCTTTTCCCCTTGCCAAGCTAGCTATTACACTACCATTACTCCTGAAATGCAGGACCCAAGCCTGTCATTGACATGTTAAAGACGCCAAATACAGTCTAACAATGATTTGGTTTGAAAATCTCCAGAAACAAGTAAAGAAAACAGCTGCCTTCCGAAAACTCTGGGAGGCCAGCCACTACAGTGTCAAAAGGAAGCCCACATGGCAGCTTCCCTTCCTGGGAGATGGTCAGTTTTTCTCCCAAATTCCTCATGGTGAGTAATGTTGTACACAGCAATGCAGGAAACCACATCTTGCCTCGCAGCATGCTGGTATTTCTGCTGGTACTCAATTTCTGCAGTGAGACTGGCAATAGATTTCCTCACAGATGAAGGATTCTGTTTAACTTCAACTCCTAAATTTGTGTTTAAAGACTGCTCCAGACACATTTAGTATCAAAGGCATTATTTGTCCCTTCCTCTATCTGGTTTTAACTTTGGGCACTTTGATTTTTAGTCTAGTTTGCCTTTTTTTTCTTTCCATAGGCAAACTTTTAACTACTTTGAAAGTACCACTTCTTTTTTTCCAAAACCATTTTGTTTTTTTCAAACATGGTACTTCTCAAAGAGTACTCAACTCTTACTTATTAGCTACTGTTCTGCACACAGTGACCTACCTTAAAAAAGAATTAAGAGGCAGCAAAATAGCAGCAATGGAGGGAAGAGAAGAAAAAAAGGAATACAAAATGCCAAAGGAAAAAAAAATTGGAAAAAAGAAAAGGAAAAAAATAATAGGGAAACAAAATTTAATTAAGTAATACTGTGTTGGTTTAAAGTATTTCCCACATAAAGTATGTGGTTTAATAAGAACATAAAAGATCCTGATGCAAAATGTTTAAAGCTCAAGTTTCATGTGCTCCTATAAATGCAGAGAATACAGCCAATACATTTCCTTTGTTTTCCTTCACTTGTAAGAAAAATGCTACATACACACCAATACATCTTAAAAGGAGATTATACTACTATTCAGCTCAAGAGTTATCAACTTCACAACAAAGACAGAACTACCCCAGGTTCACTTTTGGGCAATCACTACCAATACAGTATTTTAAGTGAAACTGTTACAGTTTTGCCTTCTACTGGAAAGATTTGGGGAGCTCAAATTAAAATTTATGCAGACAAGTAAAGCTGCTTAATGAAAACAGGAGACACCACCAGTCAGTCTACTACACATAGCTGCTTAGCTAGATTTGTCAAAGCCTGGGCAAGTTTCCATGGCATGATTCAGGAGGAGCATACATAACATTTTGCCAAGCAAGTTTAATAGCTTGGGTTTTCTTGAGCAGGGCAGAAATAAAGAGTGCCCAAAGTAAAAAGCTTAGCAGTTATTATTAAAAACATTACTACTGCCTGTGTCTTAAAGGCATTACTGGAGACTTCCTAGCCATACAAAATACAGAGGCAGAAAAGACAACTGAATGTGCTAGACTCATCATCCATGCTGCAGTCCTTCCCATATTACTGTTCTGAAAAAGTAACTACATGAAGATGATTGGCACAACACACAGTTACCAAAATAGGTAATAAAAAAATTTAACTTGCATGAAAAAAAAAATCCTATATCAAAGAGTCATATTATTATTGCTTATTTCACTTTGATCTTCACAGATTACAAAGTGGGTCTTTAGAAAGAACCAGTGAGAGAAAGAATGCAGATTACTGCTTCAAAACAATTTCTATTTGAAATTCTAGTAAGGAAATCAGCCTGAATGAAGATCAACAAATTAAGTAAGTCAGACCTAAATGCAGAAGACCATGGAAAGAACAAAGATTCTCAACAGATATGACCTACAATCAGAATTGTAGGACACTGCTAAATTCTGAAGTTGCTGATAAAGTTTGTATTTATATTAGAATGCATTTCTATTTAACTGGTCTTCACTCAGCACTCAAGTCAAACAAGATGCAGAAAAACTAGTCCATTGCAACCACATTTACAATGTTATCTGATGTGACAGAAGGCCCAGGATAATGGAAGAAAAAAAGAAAAATCTGCTTCAAACCCTGTATCAACACACAAGATCTGAAGACAAGAGATCAAATTGTATCACTCTGTTTCCGAGATGAAGAATGCATACAGAAATTGAAACCTTTGAAAGAAAAACCTAGATCTGAGGATCAGGTTCTTCAACTACGTTGAAATTTACAATACATGAGAATCACTGTATCAGTGTGGAAAAAAACTCTCAATTTCACCCTAGTAGGCAAATACTAGTAATTTAGATTTCTACTACAAAAAGTCAAACATAGTTTTCACTTGTTACCAATAAGCCTACAGATCTTACTCTGAAGACTGCGAGAGCATAGAATTCATTCTCAAACCAAATACGGTATTTGCAACCAACATCCCTAGGAGACTGGTCTTTCCTCATCAGAGGAGGGGACTAACCATCAGTGACAGCTAATAATCTCAACACTCCAACAGAAAACACATCAACACAGAAACCAAAGGTTCTCTCTGCAGTCATGGATGACATCATTACATTGACAGTCTGATCCATGAGGAAATAACTTCAGGGCCACATCACACAAAAAAATCAAGGAAAACATGACTGAATGGCCATAGCTCAGAAACTACAAGCAAGCTATCCAAAATACATGCAATGTGCTGGTTATTCAAGATGAAAAGCAATCAAAAGGCATTCCTTCAGGACTCCACTAAAATTGCACATCAAGAAACACCATGTATCATAATATCATTATTCTCTCAGATGTTAGCTACATGTGGTTGATTCACCTTCAGTAACCACGGTGACACAGCTCAATTCAGGTATGGAATAAAAATTGCAAATGCATAGAGATACCAGGAGCTAAGGCTGCAGGCACTGAATCACCAAGCCTTTTAACACCTTCTCAATTTTCCTGATGCTGCTTTAAAAGGAGAGTAGCAAAACAAAGAGAAAGGTTCCAATGACCTGAAGCAAGGGCTTTTCAGCTCCACTTCACAGAATATAGCCAGAAATTGAGTCTTCAAGTAGGGAAAAAAGAAAAAGAGGGAGCGGGAGGGAGCAGCCAAACTTTAACTGCATGGTCTCAACAAAGAGTGAAAAACTATGTCATTTTAATTAAGGAAGCACTTTAAGGCAAAAGTATGTCCAATCTTACATGCTCCATCAGTACAGAATGCTGCCTTGCTGTTACCTCTGACCCAGCCTTTCTCCCAGTCTTACGACATGATTTGGTGCTGCAACTGACATAGACTGAAGTAAAAAGTGTACTTCCTGCCATAGGGAAACACATTTTTTACAGACTTTTTTTAAACAATTTTGCCAACAGTGCTGTTCATGAAGAAGTGAAGTCTGTACTCTTAAACATAAGGCATACATATAAAGGAGAAGAAAAAGGAAAAAAGAATAAACCTTTAGTCTATTCCTGACTACTTTCTTCAAGAACCATACTTAAACATCTACACATCATACCTATATTTTCCAATATAAAAAACTGACAGCATATTAAAAAAAGTCACATTCCAAGCAGAGACATGGAAAAAAAATTAGGAGTTCTGAAACTTAGGGATCCACTATTTACTTTCTATTTCCCTTTCTGATTGCAACAGCGACAAATTCAAATCAATCCTTAATGCATAACACAATAGCATACAGTTTGGGTATAAGAAATTTGGAGCAAATGAAAAATGCAAGATAGCAAATTTGTCATTACTTTGGTCACTCCTGGGAAGTCTAGTCTGTAAGGTTTCCAGGCTCAATGAGCCCAGAAAATTCAAGAGCAAACTGTAATTCTCATTTTTCGCATCATTCCTAACAAGCAGCACAGAGACTTACAGAGAATTTAAAACCAGCATGCAAAAAACAACCAGCTATACAAACAACCTATTAATTATATCTCTACAGATTTTTAAAAATCAATAAAAGTGAAAAGACTTGGAAACCATAGAACCAAAGAATGGTTTTGGTTGGAAAGGACCTGAAAAGATCATCTAGTTCCAATTCCCCTGCCATGGGCAAGGACACCTTTCACTAGAACAGGTTTCTCAAAGCCTCATCCAAACTGGCCTTGAATGCTGCCAGGGATAGGGCAGCCACAGCTTCTCTGGGCAACCTGTTCTAGTGTCTCACTACCCTCTCAGTAAAGAATTTCTCCACAATATCTAATCTAAATCTACCCTCTTTCCATTTAAAACCATTCCCCCATTGTCCTATCACTACATGCCCTTGTAAAAAGTTCCAAGTTTAAAAACTGCATATTACACAGTGGGCAAAGCCTTATGTGAATACCCATGACTTTCAGAAGAAAGCAATCAGAGATGAATTAGGGATAGAAAAAATTAGTCCTCATACAGACAGTGGAACAAAGTAGACATTACAGAAGAATAGGGTTTATTGTACTATCTGTAAAGAGTCCTGCTACAACTCCTGTGTTACTCACCAATTCTGAAACAGTACACATTTAGAAAGATAAGCAGACAAAAGCTATCCATCAAGTAACACTGGTATGAATCAACCTGATGGGTTGAGAATTAGCAAGACCTTTGACATCAGCAGTCTCAAGTTAGTGCTGAATTGCTTTTGTTAAGAGCCAAATGGTTTGAAAATATGTGACATGCAGTTAATATGTCCTAGCAGCCTTAATGGCATTTCCTTAAAAAACAACCTTAAATTTCAGTGTGAAATAGTAAACACTGTGATATACACAGTGAGATAGCGATATATACTGGAGTAAGATTTTCAGATAAATCCAAGGTAGCAGTAGCAAATCTGAGTTTTTGAGTACATACACTCCAGTACAGTCAGGAGACAGAAGAGTTTTTCTGACGTTTAAACTTTAATTTGCTCTTACTTTCTAAGGTTCCAAGTTTAACTGCTAGGATTATATATTCACATGCGAGGTCCTAAAACTTAACTCAGGTTGATGTTTCCTTTCAGTGGTCAAACACTAAGCAAACAAACACACTAGCAAAGTAAGCAACTACTCAGCAATAAAACAATCAACAGAATAATTGATGTCAGAATCCATATTTAACACTAACAAGTGCAAATGCAACTATGACAGAAATGATGACTACATTCAACAAGATGAGCTAACAAACAGAAGAAAACAAGTTCAAACACAAGATAGGATGAGCTTAAATCTAAACAAGAATGGGATCATGTAGAGGAGAGGAAAGGGCACAGACACAAATAGCACAAAATCTACTCAAACATTGAAGCACTGTGATGTTAAGATTATAAATAATGGCTTTGCATTTATATAGCACCATCCATCCAAACAAGACAAAGCGCTTTACAAATATTAATGAATTGAGCCACAGTGTCTTCAAAGGTATCCGTATTCAATTTGAAGTGTGGCGTAACAGTGAACTAAAGAACACCAGTGACATCTTTATTGCTTCTTTCCTAGGCAGGCATTTCCCTATGAAACATCACAAGTACCACTCTTCTAAAGCATTTCTATATTCCATGAAACATGCTACACTTTCACACTCTGGGAGAAAAACGACTCAGTGTCTATAAATACTTATACAGTAACAATGCAATGACAGAAAATTATTCCTATTCTCAGCTGGCAGAATGAAGGAATGGTCTACATTTCAAAGAAAAAACATGTTTAACCAGATATTGCAGCAAAAGCTTTCCATGGTTAAGTAACAGCAGCACTACAAAAATACATTATCAAGCAATAATTCTAAAACATTAGCACGGCACACATTCAGAAAACTTTACATAAAATAATTGCATCCTAATAATTCTAACAGAAATTAGTGGACTTGACTGCACCTTCTGGCTCATCTAGCATTCTGCAGTATTAGAATCACTTTGAAGAGAGAAAAAGCAGGAGACAAGACAAAAAGCCTTACCCTCTGAGCTTTTGCAAGTTCTTCTTTCAACCGTTCATAGCCCTTTTCTCTTACTTCCAGTACAGATGGGCTCCGTAAGTGAGATAAACTGTCTGTACTCAACCCAAAAATATCTTCATTTCCTTCAGCAACATCTGCTACTGTAGCACCCTGCAAAAACTCTCTCTCTACGTTATTGCTCTCCTTTCTGGAATTATTGTGATTGAATGACCCACTCTGGGGTCCAGAGGTAGAACAAAGTACTGTGTCAGTAACACTGATGCTGTAAAGAGAGAGATAAATTCTTTTTATTTATAGAATACATTAAGAAGAAATATTTTAGAAATAGCAGTAGCAGTGTTGAATATACCATTATGGACACAATTTAATATTACAACATTTTAAGTAGACTTACAATTATATCTTTAGTAAAGCAAATAATTTACATGCAGCAAACATCAGCAATTTAAATAAAAAACCCACACAGAACTTACCTGACACCTGATACTTCCCCACAATTCAGTTGTCTGGGAGATGAATAAACAGGCTGTGTGGGAAGATCAGAAACATTTAATGCATTGGGTTGGATTGGTGTGGAGGACACAACAGAAGGATGTGGTCGGTAGATAACACTGGGTGAGGTAGTTTGTTCCTGAGTCCCTGGCTCATTTACTCCAAGAAGATCTGGTGTAGTAGGCGAAGCGAGGTTCACTTCATGAAAGCCTTCCAAGGGATCACTGGCCATAATAAAAGCCTCATCATACGAAACCTTGAATTAAATAATCATATTATCAGAATGCAAAAAAGAAATACTACATTATATCTGAAAACTATATGAATTAAATTAAAAACCACTTAGACAAATATGTTTAAAATACTTCATGATTTAATAGAAACTCTGGACTAATCTTGCAAAACTATTAACTTCAACCACCAAGAATGTTTTTTTTTCACACATTACACTGTTGAGCCCAGAAGATCTAATACTGGACCCCACATCTAAGTGGGATGATGACATCAAGAACACGCTCTATCATAAGACAAAGCCATCTTCCATATAGCCTAAAGCTCTTTTGAATCAAAACACAATACTACATTAATGAAAGAGAGGCAGACCTGGGAAACAGTAAGAAAAAAACAAAAATAGTAATCTTAAAACCTAAAGCTTCCACTTTTAATCTCAACAAAGCAAATAATCTGGAGACAGAAATCAGTGAAACTTCAAGTAAATTGCAGTCCATAGTGATTTTGGTAAAATTACACTTCTGATATGGTAACAGTTCATAGAAATGACTGAACTAGCCAAAATATTTATTGAAAGAGGGATCTCATCTATTTCCTGGCTTCAGTGGATACATTCATAAACTTAAGAACTATGTCTCTTTTCAAAAACATGAGATACAACTTGACAATTACTTTACAAGTAGAAGGAGGGAAGACCCTGCAACTTTCAGAAATACATAAATTATTGTAAAATATTAATTTGTTGAAAACCTATTTGTGTATTTTCTAGAATATTAACAAAGCAAGTGTATACCTATTTAGTAAGCAGCAGAACCTGAAAAATTCTGTTTTGAAGTTCTGTGGTGTAAAAACCTGTTACTCCCTTTGAATAGAAGACTTAATGGGTCTTTCTAACGAAGAAACAGCTAAACTCACTTGGAGTATTGCTTACAGTTCTGGTGTCCACAATATAAAAAGGACATGGAACCCTGGGAACAAGTCCAGAGGAGGGCCACAAGGGGATGATCAGGGACTGCAGCACCTCCCGTATGAAGATAGGCTGAGAAAGCTGGGGCTGTTCAGCCTGGAAAAGAGAAGGCTGCGTGGAGACCTCATAGCAGCCTTCCAGTATCTGAATGCTTATAAGGATGCTGGGGAGGGACTATCCATTAGGGACTGTAGTGGTAGGACAAGGGGTAAGGGGTTCAAACTTAAACAGGGGAAGTTTAGATTGGATATAAGGAAGAAATTCTTTACTGTGATGGTGGTAAGGCACTGGAATGGGTTGCCCAAGGAAGTTGTGAATGCTCCATCCCTGGTGGTGTTCAAGGCTGGGCTGGACAGAGCCTTGGGTGACATGGTTTAGTGTGAGGTGTCCCTGCCCATGGCAGGGGGGTTGGAACTAGATGATCTTTTCAGGTCCTTTCCAACCCTAACTATTCTATAATTCTATGAGGATGTGTATTTAATAGATCACATGATTAACTGCCATCATGGTATCATACCAAAAATATATTACAGGTAAAAAGAATACTAAGAATTGGCAATTTAACTGACAGTATCTTTTAAAAAAAAAAAAATCTGTATCTTTTTTATAAGATCAACAGAAAACAAGTACAACACACAAATTTTACTGTTTTACAACCATTTATCAGAGATCACAAAAATCTTTGCATGATTCAAAACTATGAATTGGAAGTAGTATGGAGAAATTTCCAAAGGAATTACTTAGCAGAGATTATTTACTGCAAAAAACAAAAACCACACATTTTCCATGTTATATAAATAAATGAGAAAATTAAGGCTTTACAAAAAAAAGAATTGTAGCATCCAACTGAAATAAGAAATTGCATTTTACAGAGAAATCTGCTTGGATCTTAAAACTGAAATCACAAGGCAGAGAGAAGACAGAGAAACATGATGGTCAGAACCATGAAGACATAATGCTGTCAACTTACATGTACATACAGTTAATCAGCCACTTCATAAAACACATAGACAACACCAAGAATGGAATCCCCAAATTAGCATATGCAATCATGTTTTAGTTACAGCAATACTTTTTGATCATCTTAAACTCAAAGAACACTTCAAAACTGATTTGCACTATATCTATATATACCTATGTCTATATACCTATGCTAAACAAGTTGCTTTACCACATTATCAGGTACACATGGAAGATACTCATTTGCTCAGACAGCAAGAATGCCATTAATTTTTCTCTGGCCCTGCTAATTGCTCCCACACAAAGAAGAAAACCACACATGATTTACAGAGAAAAACGCTGTCAGTTTGTGCTTTGAAGCTTTTCTACGTAACACAGAAATGAACAGCTCATGTTTAAGTCTAAAAAACATTATTGTTTTCCCTATACTTCTTAACTATTATAAGCATTATAACTAAAGCTGTATGTAATGATAAAGCCTTGTTAGTTTGTCGAGTCAATAAATTAAAATGGTAGCACTGCTGGAGCTATAGGACACTTCTTCAAAGTCAAATTTCAATAATGTTTTCAGCCCTACAGTGCAACTATTACATGTGGTATACATTTAGAAAGCTAAAATACTGACATCTTCAAAACACAAAGCTGCAGAAACAGTTCTTTAAAGTTCATTAGCCCGGTTGAAAAATACCCACCTTGACAGTCTCAAAGTAAGGCTCACATCTACACAAATACATTTGCTTTCATTGTTCCCACCAGCAAGTAAGCCATACCTAATACTATTCTACTGGCAACATCACCAAGATGTTCCAGTTCTTTGGATTCCAGTCTTCACAATTAACAGAAGATGCAGGCTTCTGAATAGGGATGTCGAAAGGCTACCTGGATGCTTTGGCCTTTTCTATGCCTACAGCACCTAGGAAAGTGCACCAAAACCCACCCAACAGAAGCAGAGATTGAGAATACAGCTGAAAGCAAAACACGAACAACTCTTCTGACACATCTTCCCCTCTGTTGACCAGTTTTCATGTCAAGTTTGAAATACACATTCCTAATACCACTGAAAACTCACAATCTGACTTGATGCTCAATTATGGTACCTTAGTATTTTGCACCACCAGTATCACTGGTTGTTTTCAGTTGCATACCCCCTTGCGCTGAAATTTTCTAGGAAGTCTTTTTGAAAAAAAATGGATTTGGGGAAAAAAAACACTATTTAGCAATTTCCAAGAAAAAAAAGGCTCAGGAAAATTTATTTGTCAATTTTTAATGTACCTTACACAACAGCCCTACTCAAACCTTAGGGCTGTTTGTAGGAAATGCTTTCAGTACATCAAATAAATTATAAGATCAAAGATCTACCATTCTGTATCTTTACGATAATTTACACAAATTCAGTTATGTTATGAAATGCACAAAGTCATGCTGGCTCACACAGAGATATACGATTAGAAGCCTGCTTATCTTCCAAATGCTCAAGTGCATTTCTAGCTCCCCCTCCAGACCACCATATCAATCTGATAAGTGATGTAGTTACGTCTGTAAAAATAACTAAACAAATCTATCTCATCTACATGCTCCTACTCCTATGAAAAATGTTCCACTTAACTCCTTTCCTACAGCTTTTCCACCTAACCTGCCTATATCCTGCAGTGTTTTCAATAGTTAAAAAAAAAGATTATGGCATTTTATTTACAAGACTATCACCCTGCTAATACATTACATATCAATCTCAGCCTAAACAGACAACTGAGATTTATGAGTAGGTAAATCTATGCATAACTTCACGGTTATCAAAAAACAAGCTCTTTCTGCTACACTAAGTAAAGAAAGTTATACAAGTTATTCCTGGCAGAGCTGAAAATAAAGTCCCTCAGCTAAACTTTTCCCATAGCCTGTCAAATGGGCACTCAATAAGCATACCATCTGTGTAAAACACTTTCCATTCACAACTTTCTTCCTTCCTAGCGTTACTTCTCACTTAGCAGGGAGCGGGCAGAAGCTGGGTACACCATCCATACAAGACAAAGAAGCCCATATTGAACATCTCAGTTTCAAGACCCACCATCACCATTACCTTGTTACCCAGACATCACCTGAACACACATTATGCACTAATGAAACCAAACATTAATGCAAAAAGCTAGGCAGTCTGAAAAATACAAGCTCTCTTTTGGGAAAGAACTCTTCAAAGTAATGGTAAATAAAAGGAGGGAGGGGGAAGTACATTAAATTTCAGTGTTATTGAAGGTTATGGGCTTGGTTAAGGCTTAGAGTGGGGGGTTCATATTATTGACTAAGGCAGCAGTGAACAAGCCTTGCTGTGAAGGAACATGAAGCACATGGTATGGAGAGAGCTTTTACTATTAGGCAAGCCGACAGTGTATAAAAAAAAACCACAGTGTTGGCACAGCACTCTACAGTAGTACTTCTGCTACTGTGAACAAAAGCTGATATTCTGACATTTCAGGGCATCACACTTATTAAACAAAATTGTGAATTTTCTTAATACTTTTTCCAACACATTAATACATGGTGAAAGTTTCAAACAGCATTCGTGCCTGCTAAATACATGATTATGTTTCTCTTAGTTGAGAGCATGCAATTTGGATGACGTACAAAATTCAAGTAGTGTAATAAATCAGGATGAACCACCAAAATAATTTCCTTATACTTTCATCTGGAAATAATGCAAATTTGGTGGAAGCTGTCAAAATGTTGCAACTTTTTACTCTCCATTGCCACATTTGCACTTGCCGACTACCCACATAACTGCATGAGGAAACTATGCCCAAATTGTTATTTTTATCTAAACAAAAACGTAATACAAAGAAAACAGTTTAACAACAGCCAGTTTAACACATTTCTACAGCTTCTAATAGGAATCAAGAACAGCAAACATTTTCAACAGCAGTCAAATCAAACTGTTTAATCTAATTTTCCTGTTATTACTCTAAGAGGGGTCAGAGGGGTCCAGCTACTTGCCTGAATCAAAGCAGTCAACAGTAAACATTTAAAAGCTCCCTGAAAAGCTGTAATTTGTGATGGCTTTTGGTAAGGATGGGGAAAAAAAAAAAAAGTATTGTTGAAAAATGCCTGCTACAAACTCTGGAGTTCATCTTTCACAGATTGCTTTTAAATACAAAACAGGCTGAAGATGACAAGTTTGAACAATCTCCTGTTATAGCCTGTTTAAAAGCAATGCCAATGCCAAACATTTAATGCATTAAAAAAAAAAAAAAAAAATCTCATTTTTCGCCTTAATAGTAAAGAGCACCATAACAGAATGGTTACCTGCTAAGGGGGGGGGGGGAGGGGGGAAGGAAATCACATAAGGAAAAAGAAGTTACTATTTCTAAGCATTGTGATGAAAAGTAAATTCTAGTTAGCATTTACTAAAAAAAGGTGATTATTGGCTATAGTGTTTTAATCTTCACACAGCAGGCCTTCCAAAATGTAATGAAGTCTCAAGGACTTCCCGTATTAGACTCCAATATTTGCTTTAGTTAATTTGGGAGGTGGGGGGAAAGTGTATTTTTCTGTAGCAGTTCCTCAAAAGGACCGGCATTAGCCCACCATTGGGCCTGCATTATCCTCAGTGGGTTAAAAAAAACAAATATAATTCAAAATATTTGGCATTTTACAGTCGGGAGTGTAATGTTTTAAGCACTAAAAGAACTCCATCAGGAATTAGAGGACTAATAAATACATTTTAAAGAATCAGTTCAATTAAGTACTGCTATGCCATACCTATAACTATGAGATGCAAGCAAACAGCCTAAGAAGTAAAACTGTTGTAAGGCATATATGCACATTAATTTAAAATTCAAAACCAATTCACTTACAGCTATCCAGTATGAGATATTCATCAGATGTTGGCACAGGACGAAGTTTGGTGGATTTTTTTTTTTTTATAAACTGTTTTATATTTAAGCTGGGCCACAGAATCCAAGTTTAAATAGAGAAGTTCAGAATGCTAGTTCATTGTACAAACACAAGTCAAGATTTGGCATAGGAATTCCCTTAAGGAGAGCAAAAAACAATTCCCGCCTTTACAATTTTGCAATTATGTAGCCCAAACTCGCAACTTTTTTTTTTTTTAACTGGTAAGATGCACGAGAAAAGAAAGCACTGACCTACTCCAGTCTTTGCATATTCTACTTGTAATCTGCAGGTGACCTTACACTACATTTTTACCAACAGATAGTAAATTGGGCAAGATGGTAAACAGGAGGTGAACTGTAAGCTAGGCAAGTCTACAGAATTTAAGAGCTAGTGAAACCACATTTGGTTCAACAGGAGAATATTTTTCTATTGCATTCCCACGAGTGTTGTCATATAATGCTATGATGCGGGTCTTTTTCTGTTCTTTAATCTCACATTAGACATCTAAAACACTATTTCACACCATTTTAAAAGCAGCATGTAGTCTATGTGATAACAAGACTTTATAGAAGATTTTTTGTTACGCTGAACTGATGATTAAAAAGAAAAAACTTTAAAACTTTATTACAAGCATATCTTCAACTAGGAAAAGTAAAGTGCGGGCAGCAAGTGTCTCACAGAAACAAGCAGCACACAAGATTCTACAACCTATATTTATGAAGTGCTTGTGAAATCTATAAATAAACATGGTTTAGAGTCTGGCACATAGTACACCTCTTACTACAGAAAAATCAGTGGTTTGCAAGGTAGGATACTTCAAACTTTTATTGTAAACAAGCATTCAAATAATGCTGTTCAGTTCACAACTACCTAAATCAAGCTAATTTAACTGCAAATATGATTCTCTTTGCAGACACTGTTCTTTTTTAAGATAGAGCACTGTTCTGCCTTATCTTGGAAACAACTTCAGAATCCCATCTCAAGTTTAAGCCTGTCCACAGTGACTGTGACTGCAGCGTCATTCTTGCCAAGACTTGAACCTAAAGACCCTCTCGTTTTCAGTCAGCACCAAACACAATTAATTAAGTAAAAATGGTCACAATTTTCATGATATGCAAAGCTTTCTAAATGCATCTCCAAGTGCATTTAAAGAAACATTTTCTTAATTTCTGAAAAACATGGTTAGCCTATTATTGAAGCGTCTAATGTAAGTTATAGTCAAGCTACAGTAAGACAATATTTTAAATGCCATATTAAAAAGGGTCTTAAAAATAAAAATCCAAAGTACACATTTCCTTTTTGGGAAAATCCATAAACATTAAGTGGAACAAACAGTGAGACCAGCTCATCTGGTATTTTACATGAATTTTACATCAAGTCAATAAAAGCTACAAAGATAGCTGCAATCTATAATCAAAAGGCTTATTGTGACTGTTTCCCTACAGAAAAGAAAAAAATCACCTTTTAAATATAGTGTAACAAGATGGATATTTCAGGCACAGCTGTGAGGTCCACTCCCATTTGTTATTTATTAAAAGCATAATGAGAACAGTAAATTATTTATCCTTCTTTGCTCACTAGGTAACATTAACCAAGCACAGCAGATGAATGACTGCCAAGACACAAATATAGAAGGCCCAACTTTAACCCTTCCCAGAACTCATTAAAAAGATTTGTAACAAAAACAACAATAAAAACATTAAAGCAGCAAGACCTTAGGTTTTGCCCTACATTTTACCAAGGCATACAAATATTTGAACAGATGGTAGGTGCCAATACATGCTTCTAGACTGAATAACCGAATAACCTTGCATCTGCTTCAAAAGAGAAGATGGTAATTTCACAGTTATGGCAAGTCTGTGGAAGATTAATTATTTTTGCTATCTAGATGACCGTTTTTGATATTTCTAATATTTTTGATATTAAGAACATGCTTACAAATGAACACAGCCGTCAAAACAACCAATATAAAGCTTGTTACACTATCTGCAAACAGAACAGACAACGCTCTCAAACCGATGATACCACTGTTGCTTTTTGTCAGCAAGACGAGCATCGAGGGTATCATTAAGGCTTTGGCCATTCGGTGTCCTCCTGCTTCCAGAGCCCTGCGACTCTCGGGGAACTAGTGGAGCATCAGCACTCAGGCAGCACAAATTTCTGCACCGCTCATCACTTGCAATCAACTCATAACCAGAATTTCCTTTCCGAGAGTCACTCTGTCACATTACGAAATTCAGGGTAACTGAAACCCCCGCTGCTTAACTACTATAGCTTACAAGACTACGTACCGGCGACCAGGTATTATCCTCAATATTGCTCCAAGATCTTAACGCAACCAGTAACGCTACCGGCGAGCACAGCTCCACAGTCCCACGAAACAAAACTCCCCTCCGACCCCCAACCCGCTGCCTTCGGCACCCGTCGACACCGCCGCCCCGGGCCTAGACGGAGTGGGGCGAAGTTCGTGGACCTACCGAGTGGCCCTGCCTTGCCCTGCCGCTCCCCCGCGCCTCCCTCCCCACCGGCCGAGAGATCTGTAGCACCGGCTTAGCTTCCTCTCCGCACTTCAGCCACTCCTGCCCGGCCGCCCCTCCCCACGGGCCCCAAACCGCCTCCCGCCCGCCACCGCCGCGCAGGCAGCTCTGAGGGAAGGACGGCTGCTCCGAGCCACCGGCCCCGGCGTGCAACTACAGCTCTTTGTCCAACGCTGCCGGGAGCTCTCCCGGGGCAGGTGCGCCTGACACCATCCAGGGTGACCCCGAGAACTACTGCGCAGCTCTGCCTTCGACGGCGGCTGGCTCTGGGTCCAAGCGCACCCGCGCCGCCGGCTGCCCCCGCCGCAGGCACGCAAGCCCCGACGGAGCCCGTGCCAGCGGCTCCTTCCCGCCGGGGACGGCCACAGCGGCACAGCCCGGGCCGCCCGCTGACCCCGCGCTCTTCCGAGGGGCACCCCCAGCCCCCACAGGAGACGTGCGACGGGGAAGCCCGGCCATCGCACCACGGCAAGCGGCAGCCCTCCCAGGCGTCGCTGACTCCTCCCGCCCGGGCACAGACTCCCGGCAGCGCGGCGCCAGGCAGGTGCAGCAGCGGCAGCGGGGACCCGCAGCCCGGCCGGCCGCCCCTGTCCCGCCCGGCGGGCTCTGCCGCTCAGCCCCGCCGCCACATACCTGCCGTGCCCCGGGAGAGCGGCCGCCGCCGCACCGCGTCCCCTCACACAACCTGGGGGGGCGGGGCTGGGCGCCAGCAGCCGCGCATGCGCACCATCCGCAGCGGGGTGCGGGGGCAGGTGTGTGCGACCCCGCAACCGCCACTGCCCCCTAGCGGGGTGGGGGGTAACTGACCCCGCGGTACGCCGTCCTAGCCCTGGAGCCGGGGCAAAGCTGGTCAGAGCAGCGTCCCTGCATGCCCTCCTCCACCCGTGACACAGAGCACTGGGGAGGGAGATGTTCGGGAAGGCTTTTCCTCCACGCTCCTCAGAGTCATCAGGCGGTCGGCGTTTCAGGAGCCAGGAGGTCTGGCCAGAGACTGAGGAAAAGCAAGAACGTTGCACGGCCAGGATGGATCGGGGCAGCCTCCATCCCTTCTCTGCCGGTGGTGCCAGAGCAGCCCACAGCAAACGCTGTCCATGAAATCCTGTCAGATCAACTAAACTAAATACTGATAATTCAATGCTGTTTCCTTAGGGCCTGGCTGGAAAGGTACCAGAGTCACAGGTGACACAGAAGAGGGCACAAGTGCAATCAGGCACTACGTTTCACAAGAAAGGAGGGAGCAAATGGACAGCCTGCAAACACGTTATGACATCAGGAGACATCGGCTAAAATTTCTGTGCCTCCACTGAAAGAGTGTTAGCTAAAACACCGCTTCTGTTCAAGGGCGGGCAAGGACAGAGCTGTTAAAATTGAACATTTTGTTGCTGTGATAAACACAAGGATGTTAATTCTGTATTTAATGGCACACGGTAACAAAGGCACAGGCTTACACGATTAAAAATGAGAAAATGCAATATATGACAGTTCATTATCCACTGATTTTCATTCACAGGGCACGCAGTGCTCCAAATCAGGTTCTAAGCCTGCCTAATGTATGTAATAATTAAAGACTGAACTGTAATTTATATACAGGAGACTTGTGAAATAAGGCCACATAAAGTGCAAAAATAGAGCTCACCTGCTAAAAAGATGTGGGCTTCCAGCTCTACTAGTTTGTCTGATAGACATTACTACTACCTCTCATCTTGGCTTGCCTATGCCCTTAAACTGTCATTATTGCCACCCTGACACAAGCCGGGTAGCTGGGACAATCTTCCTCCCTTTCAGAGGTTAACAGCGAGCCTTTATTTTTTTTTTCCTTTAGAAGTCTGGTCTTTACTGTTCAGTGTTTCCTGTGCTTTTAAAAACAGTAGGCAAAATGTTGGAAAGCTGCTATAAACAGGTCTACATTTTACCACTGCTGATTATTGTGGCAAAAAAATATGCTTCCAATGACAGCTGTATTGGTTGGACGATGTACTTGCCTTGCTAGTTTCAGCTGAAGTGAGCCACGAACTGCAGTGGTAAGGAGCTTTAGCAAAAAAAAAAAGAAAACTGATGTAAACAAGATCTCCTACCATTCAACAGTCAAGGAATCTAGGCCACATTCCAGTCAATAATGGAAACGTTAATTATCTTGACAGGTTTCCACTGAATGTGAACGAATCCCGTTTGGCCAGTAATACAGGACATAGCCATAGACAAATAAAGTTCACTGTGGCACATTCACACAGCATTCGCTAAGCAAGAAGTTCACTGGGGTAAAAATAATACGACAAAGAGATGTCAAAAGACAAATGTATCAATGCCATTCATCATTAAGTAAATATATTAACTGTAAATACTAAGACCTTCTAAATTCCTTTTGAGTATGTAAAACTACACTCGACTACAAGAGGGCTCAGTGATTCGGAGAAAACTCCGGGAACAAACTCGCCAACAGAGTTTCAAGTTGACAAGCAGGTATTCTTTATTGCGGCGCCGGGAGACACGGGGGATAGCTCCTCCTAACGTGTGTCCCCGAATTGCTATACAGGTCATCCTTATATGGTCACTGAGCATATTGTATCATTTTCCAAAAAGTTTCGGGCATGCATACAGAAATGTGGTGGTCTTTAAGGGTCGTTTACTTTTCCCAACAAGCTTAATTAACATTACAGACATAGCAATCATCCCGGCCTTCTACTTATCAGTTCGTTTAACCGCTCTCATCCTGGACATCTGCTAGTCCAGGATACTTCCCAGTAGATGCTTACACCAGCTTAATGGGTTTATTAACACCTCAAGCATAGCAATCATCCTGTCCTTTTACTTATGAGTTAGTTTATCTGTGCCCACCCTGGACATCTGCTAGTCCCAGATACTCCCCATCCCCAGGTCCTGTCCTTCTATTCTGCTTTTCTCACACCTTTTGTACTGAGGTCCTGAGGGCCTGAAACTATGTCAACTACCTTCAAGCACCGCAGTTATTTTCCATTAAAAAGCCATCAAACTTAACATTACTTAGAACTGATTACATTTTGTACTTTTGTGCCTCCTTGTCTCAAATCCCCCCTTTTTCTGTCCTTTTGGAAATTCTTTTGCAACATTTTATATACATATTACCGTGCCTCCTTGTCTCATCAGGCAGCAAAAAATGGCTACAGAAAATCACCATCTACAGCTTTTCTGAAAACAGTTTGAAAACCTTTGAAATTATTTAATTTGCTAATACTGATATGCACTAGAACCCAAGCAGTGCTCTCAGAACACAGGTTTGCCAAATTAAAAGGTTCATCAGAAAGGTCGTTAAAAACATGATTGCAAAAGAGACATGCCAAGTGGAGTCAGAAGTTGAAAACAATGCGTTAAAACATAGTAAACTGATAAAAGTCTATAATTAGGATCTGTAATCCTATAGGTCTTAATCCTGTACAATGACTGTATTTAGCATGAGTCTGCTGTCTTAACCAGATTAAACATCTTGCATTTCAAGAAATAAAAGCTACAGAGTTCAAATACATTTGATTATGCTAAAATTAATCACCAACAGATTTATTTTGTCAAAATACTCCTGTATTTTGTTGTACGTAATACTTTAAAAAGTCAGGCAGTAACAAACCACAAAAAATATAATTTACACGCTTAAAGTTAAAAATTGAAACAATCTGGATTAAATTTGGAGACAAATGAAAAGCATTTTTTTTTCATTAATCTGTTTTAAAGGAGTACTTTTACCCATCCTTTGGTTCCTTCCTGAGCTGCACACGAGTGTCAAAGCAGGGCTGTTCCTCCAGGCATCACCAGCTGGAAGCCTAGGATAATCCCATCAGTGAGGGCACAGTCAAGAGCAGGGCTAAGGTGGTGATAGTAACAGACTTAGTCATATACCTAGTGACCATCACACAAGGTGACATGTCAAATCAAGTCCAGGATCCACCCAGGAAGCCTTACCAGGAAGTCTTTTACCAGGAAGAGTAAGAGACAGAACTAGACAGCTATATGTAGAGCTACACCTATAATGTAGGCCTGAGGCTCCTCCAAGGAAGGAGCAAACAAGACAGACTTACCCAAGATAAAGCACAGCCAAAACCTGGTGGCCTGGGCCTGAGCTTAAATGGAGGCCTGGAGTCCCTGCCCACAATGGGAAGATGCTGGCTGAGTAGGGGCTCCAGATGAGGCTAATCAGGATGATTAAGGCCTTTTAGTGCCCTCAGGTCCGTGGCAACCAGGAAAACTGGAAGTCCTTTTAGAAATATAACCATGAATCACTGTTGTTCTAAGTGAAACACTGTTGCCAGTGGAAAATGCTATGCAATTTGCAGCTTTGGTGGAATAATATACGCCATGGGTGTTGTCTCTGGTTACATAGATGTAATGTGAAAGAAGCATTCAACGAAACAGCACAATGTACAAAATCTGGAGTATGGACTTTGCTGAAACCACATTTTTTTCTAATGGACATTAGTATTTGCTGCTCTCATCAAATCTATTCACTCAGTTGGTTCAATCAGTTTATCTGTTCCTTTTGAACTCCTTGGTGTGGTTAAATGCCCCAGATCAGAAATTCCCATTCTGTAGCTAGTTAGAAAGGCGGACGGGTACCTTGGCACAGACTTGGTTCCAGTAATCTGTGTACTAACAACTGGTAGTCTCACTCGTGTAGCTTCTCTCCAGTCATACTTGTGCAAAATGTGGTAAACACCATTGCGAATAGTTCCTGCACTGCACAGAGTCCCTCTGAACTGCATCTCTCTTGGCCCAGGTCTTCTGTTGCATTTGAGCCACCCAAGAGAAAGTCTTCTAGTGAGGCTGCTAATAGTTACAATCCACTGGACCTAGGAATACTGCTTCAGGGAGTATAAAGCACAACACACAAGTGTTTTGGAGAAGGTAGCCCCAGACTATTAGTAGGCTTCTCTGTTGAAGGCAAGAATGGCTGCAGGACTTGAAAGAAACTAAGTACATCATTTTTCTTTGATCTGAATTTAACTAAAGTTTCTTATCTATATACAAACACAAATGCCAACAGCTAATCAAATTTTTCCTCCTACAGGTTGAGAGAAATAAAAGAATGAGATAGTTGTTCTCTTTATAGTAGACACTCAAACGTGTGGTGGGGGAGGATATCTCAACAATTTCATGGGCAAATAAAGCAGGCAAATGTTGAATTCTTATTTTCTACTTCCCTATGATACTTCCTACAAGTTTCTTTCATTGTGGGTTTTTTTTTCCTTTTTAATACTGGGTAAGCTGTAATTATTAAATCTACCCTCTAAAATAAACACAAAATAATAACAAATAGGCAGGATCGATGTTAACTGATCTTGAAACTCTTTCTCAAAACTTCCAGTGATGGAAAACAGCACAGCCTCCCTTACTGGTGCATTCCAGTGCCAAACTAACCTTGGAGTCAGAAATGCTTTCCAAAGTCTAACCTTATCTCCTTTGTTGCAGTGGAGGACAAGAGGTAATGAGCTTATCTCAGTGGATGCAGGAAGCAGCAATTTTCAGGGTGTTTGATGGCATCATCTATGCCCTCAATTTTGCCAAAGAATAAACACAGTTATTTTAATCTTTCCTCACAGGTGATGGGTTTTAAACCCCCAGTTGTTTTTATTATTCTCTCTGAGCTTCCTCCTTCGGGTCCTCATCTCCTCATTGTAGGAGAACAATGCTCAAGTCCAGGCACAGCACTCCAGCTACGGTCTGAACAGCACTGCCTTTAACATATCACACACCTGCTTATACACCCCAGCAAAGATCCCTTGCTTTTTTTTCTTATGGCAGCAGAATGCTGCTTAAGCAGTCTTTCCCCAACTTGTGTATGACTTTACTTGTGAACTTTCTATTATGTCCATTGGTTTGTATTGAACTCTAATCTTGTAGAATCATAGAATAGTTAGGGTTGGAAAAGACCTTAAGATCATCTAGTTCCAAGCCCCCTACCACGGGCAGGGACACCTCACACTAAACCATGCTACCCAAGGCTCTGTCCAACCTGGCCTTGAACACTGTCAGGGATGGAGCATTCACAGCTTCCCTGGGCAACGCATTCCAGTGCCATATCACCCTAACAGGAAAGAATTTCTCCCTCATAACCAATTTAAACTTCCCCTGTTTAAGTTTTAACCCGTTACCCCTTGTCCTATCACTACAGTCCCTAATGAAGAGTCCCTCCTCAGCATCTTTATAGGCCCCCTTCAGATACTGGAAGGTGCTATGAGGTCTCCACGCAGGCTTCCCTTCTCCAGACTGAACAGCCCCAACTTTCTCAGCCTATCTTCACACAGGAGGTGCTCCAGTCCCCTGTCCCCACATCCTCGTGGCCCTCCTCTGGACTTGTTCCAACAGTTCCATGTCCTTTTTATGTTGAGGACACCAGAACTGCACACAATACTCCAGGTGAGGTCTCACGAGAGCAGAGTAGAGGGGCAGGATCACCTCCTGAGACCTGCTGGTCACGCTCCTTTTGATGCAGCCCAGGATATGGTTGGCTTTCTGGGCTGTGAGCACACACTGAAGCTGGCTCATGTTCATTTTCTCATCAATCAGCACCCCCAGGTCCTTCTCCACAGGGCTGCTCTGAATCTCTTCTCTGCCCAACCTGTAGCTGTGCCTGGGATTGCTCCGACCCAGGTGTAGGACCTTGCACTTGGCATGGTTAAACCTCATGAGGTTGGCATCAGCCCACCTCACAAGCGTGTCAAGGTCCCTCTGGATGCCATTCCTTCCCTCCAGCGTATCAACCAAACCACACAGCTTGGTGTCATCGGCAAACTTGCTGAGGGCGCACTCAATCCCACTGTCCATGTCAGCGGCAAAGATGGTGAACAAGACCGGTCCCAACACCGATCCCTGAGGGACACCACTCGTTACTGGTCTCCAGCTGGACATTGAGCCATTGACCACAACTCTTTGTGTGCAGCCATCCAGCCAGTTCTTTATCCACCGAGTGGTCCATCCATCAAATTGATGTCTCTCCAATTTAGAGACAACAAGGATGTTGTGTGGGACAGTGTCGAACGCTTTACACAAGTCCAGGTAGATGACATCAGCTGCTCTACCCCTGTCCATCAGTTCTGTAGCCCCATCATAGAAGGCCACCAAATTGGTCAGGCAGGATTTCCCCTTAGTGAAGCCATGCTGACTGTCACCAAGCACCTTGTTGTTTTTATGTGCCTTAGCGTGCCTTAGCATGCCTCCCAGGAGAATCTGCTCCAAGATTTTGCCAGGCACAGAGGTGAGACTGACTGGTCTGTAATTCCCTGGGTCATCCATTTTCCCCTTCTTGAAAATGGGGGTTATATTTCCCTCTTTCCAGTCATCGGGAACTTCACCTGACTGCCATGATTTTTCAAATATGATGGACACTGGCTTAGCACCTTCATTTGCAGCTATATCCTGCTCTTTTTTTTTAAAAAAAAAGGCCATTAATATTTTACATATTTGATAAATGCATTGTCAAATAGATCAGCCAAGTCATTAATTAAAGTATTTCACTTTATGAGAACTAGAATCATAGAATCATAGAATATCAGGTTCCAAGGGACCTTAATGATCATGTTTTCCAGCCTTTCTTGGAAAAGCACAATCTAGAAAAGATGGCCCAGCACCCTGTCCACCTGAGAATGGTTCTTTGAGATGAGATGATATACTTTAACAACTATCCATCCAAAACCATAGTATGAGCCTGGTTTTTATATCAGTCTTGTATCGTCTTTGCAGTAGTTTATGCTAGACAGTGTGTCCCTCTTTTTCTATGGGATGTCATAGGAAGGTATTTCAAAAGCCTTACCAACCTCTATCTATATCATATATATTGATTCTTTCACATTTGTCTTGGAATGACTCAGATGATGTCCTTAAATAATATGTTGCAGCATCAAAACCTCAAACCACTTTCATAATTCTCTCCTCTGTTAGACTTGTCAACATGCTATATCAGCATCAGAAAAAGAAGCTTAAAATTATGTCTAAAATGTAGATGCTCATTAAAACCCTGTATTCCTTAATCAGAAGTCAAGACTTGAATACAAAATAATTATAAATTTGGGGAATAAATTCCTTTTATACACAGCATATATCATCTATATACAACCTGCAGAATTCATTGGTGCAAGATAATAAGAATGGCAAATTTTTTCCTGTGTTAAAAAAAACCCAACCTTTGTAGGACTACACAGAACACAGACTAACCAGGGACGATCCAAATGAATAAAGAATATAAATTCTCTATTAGCTATTAAATGACAAGGATTAAAAAGAAATTTCCCCTTCAAGCATGTTAGTTTACAGTTTTCCACTTTGGCCGTAAGATTGATTCTACGAATAAGCTGCCCATGTGGGCAGATTCTGCTGTTGCATAAGAAATAAATAATGCTTCTAGGCTTTCTGAAGGTTCTTATAAATGTAACTTAGTACTAAGCAGAAGAAACAAACAAACAAAAAAGAGAATATGAAATAGCCTTACCAACTTATGTAAGGACTGACATGTGGTTTCGTTTATCTTTAGAAGCAAGCCAGGGACGGATCCAGAATGCGATTAAAAATAGTACAACATGTTCATCTCTAGTTGGAAGACAGCAGCAACGCCAAACCTGTACTTAGAAATCAGAAAATAAAAATACAAAATACATTTTCACCCAAAAGTTAACCCCCCAAAAGCCGAACAAACTTTGTAGATCTGAAAAAAACTATAGTTAAAGCTCAAGAATCGTTTTACCTGAAAATAACTCCACCAAGTACTCTGAATAATAACAACGAAAAGCATAGGTCGAGGATTCTGGAATCCTATGTTTTATTCACAAATCTACTTTGGACCTGGCTACCCTTCCTGTGCCTTAATTTATTCATCTCTAAACTGAAATTCATGATATTTCTTCCTCCTTCCCCAAAACATCTGTCACGTGATAAAGTTTAAATAATTATTTTTATAATGGCCTTCATTCTTTCAGACCAAAGTTGCTATAAAATTGAAGATGTGGCTTCAATGGGCTTCAGTTTTTCTTTATTTTTCACAATGACCCAGAGATTCAAGAGCAGACATCAACCAAGGCTGCCAGTTATTGCTACGGTCTGCTCTGTGAGGTGAGCTGGTCTTACAGGAAAATTTTTGCAGGTACCAGTCATTTCCCTGTGTGATAGAAATACTGTTTTATTAATCTTCTGTCCAGCATGACCTAGTTCGTATGGACATCACTCCAGTGGGCATAGGAATACCTCCCAGTTTAGGGTGGCCTTTTCTTCTACTTGAATCTTTCTGCCTTCTCCATCTCAGCACACTCATGATGGCAGTGCTCTGCAAGTTCAATGCAGCAGAGGCATTTCTGAAAAATTATTGGAATCCTTTACTCTGTTGAGTAGATGGTAAAAAATAACTAAATAGTATTGAAACCAGAACAGTTCAGTTCCACAAAAGAGAAGGATTACTCTGTTGCACCTTCCAAAGTGACCTTAAAAGCCAGGCCCCCCAGGAATCTTGTTTCCACTAGCATTTATATCTGTGTTATTTACCTTGACTGGAAATGTGTGCACACCCACCATGGCAGGAAAAGTTTTCCATCACCTCAGTAAAACAGTCAAAGCATGGATCTATTCAGAGGAGTCTGAAGACTAAATTCCTTGCATAGGACCGTTTGATGCCTGTCTGTGTTCTGGGCCATGTACCGGCTCAGCAGTGACATGACAAGTCTAGGGCTTGTTTCACCTGCTCTAGGCTCAGAGACTAAACCTCATGTCTGAGGAAGCAATGAGACTTTTGATTTTGAACTAAGGTGAACAAACACAGCTTAGTGCATATTTTGCAAAAGCTACCCAGGCTGCTTGGGCATTTTTTAAGTGAAAAGTTGCATAAAGCAGAGAATGAGAGGGTTTGTGGCAGGTGAGGTAGAAATGGTTTGCTGTCCATAGAAGAAAGAAAGGCTCGTTATTTATCTCTGTTGGTTCACTAAACTCACTGTTCTTTTTCTTGGATGCTACTTTCTCTTTTTTTACTCTTTTTTTTTTTCTTTTTTCCTTCTTATTCAATATTTGCAAGTGAACAAAGAAAGTTCTGAGGGAAAGGTTTAGCACTGAAGTATGCAAGGGAGGAAAGCCAAAGCTAGCTTTCATACAGGATTGGCAGGACCACCTGAATCACAGAGAAAAGCCCTCAGTTTTATCCTTTTCACGTGTATATCAGGCTCCAGTTTTAATAGCAATAAATATTATTAGGTTTTGTTGTTTTGTTTTGTTTTGTTTTTTAACTAGAACTAGCTAAATAAGATAAAGAACTTATGTGAATTGTTCACTTTACAAAAACAAATGGATGGTGGACAGCAATCCTGATGTAATCCTTTTTTATGCGCAATTACCAATAATCCTATTCTCACAAACACAGCAGTACTGTTCCCAGTCCATTCCAGACAATACCTAACTAAAAAGAACTTGCCTTTTCTAAACACTTTTCCTTGCAAATGCTTTTCTGCCTGTTCTTAGCTTCTATGTCATTCTTTGAATCTCTTCCGTGTCATCTTTGCATTTCATACAAGTAGATAATTTCACAAATCTCCCTGCCCAAGACATAGCTCATGAAAATCCTCCATCTTTACAGTTCTGGTTGCATTCATGGCTCTACATTTTGGTTTGAAGGTCCCTTTAATTTGATTACAGATAATGAAGGGTATAGTTTCTCCAGTCAGATGCATCATGGTTTAATGGTATATCTAACAGTGTTGTATATTGTAAATTGCACCAGTTTGCATCAGTCATTGCTGCAGTGTTTTTCTCAAAGTCATGCATTAATCTGGATTGCCATTCTTACAGGTGGTTTTTAATTTACACAAATCAAAATACATCTGCACAGAGAATTTCTTCGAAGAATAAGCAAAGCTGTCCTCATTAACTATTAAATGGGAGAAACAGAATGGTTCAGTTGTACTGTTATGTGTATTGTCCATTGTTATGTATTGCTGTTGTTGTTGTTATTATTTTTATTATTATTATTATTACTGTATTTCCATACAGGTAACAGGAGTTATCATTTGCTACTCTCAGAGATAATACTGCTCACTGAAAACCAAGCTCCTTAAGCCAAAAAGAACATGACCTTACGATGCTTCTAGTGATACCTCAAAAATAGTGACTGAGAGCACAAACATGCCTGTTGTACAAAGATGCATTATTAACTTTAATACAAATAAACACTTTTGGTATTCTTATGAAAGAAACATTCTGATGTGAGATCCTTGTTTCTCAAATCTAACTTCCTAAGAAATGCAGGAGACATTAATATACCTTATGAAGCACAGAATATTTATCAATCATAAGTATTCTTCCATGTCCACAACAGTACAAAATTCTGTTAACATAACTTCCTCATTAAAAAAGGAAATCACAGTTTTGCAGCAACCTGTGTGTACAAAAGAAGGGTGATGCAAATAGTTATGCAATCAGCTGCCTTTTTAGGCAAACAAGGGAATTATCTAACATTAAATGTTTGACATTGTACAGGTAGTTTTGAAACCCTGGTCATCCTGTGAAGCAGAATGACATTAACTTCAGAAAAAACAGACCATAGAACAACATCAGGCACCTTTGCTTCTGTGATTGCCCTTTTGGCCATTTAGCTTTCACTTAAGCTGAAGCTACATTAGTGTGTATTAGTTAACCCACGCAACTTGTTTCAGATGGACAAGGTAGGGAGCACTTCAGAGAGGCAGGTCTTAAAAGAAAGCTCCCACAGTCAATCCAGGCACTGACTTTTGAACCCAGTTCCTGGACACCTTATTCCTGGTTGCTGTGTTGACCCTGTCTTCCACCTGACAAGTCCCATACTGTGACATCAGTTTGCCTTTGTGTCTCTGTGCCTTCTGGCAATAAAAGAATTGCTGAGGCTGATAACTGTCACAGTAATAATAATATTTCTAATTTCTAACTCAGCACTACCACATAACAAATTATGTTGGTTTCATGGCAAGGAAGTTGCAAAACAAAATGTTTCTGAATGTGGTTTTACATTACTCAGAGAATTGATCTGTTGGGGCAGCAGGCTTTATCCTGAGGACAAATTCGTTTGTAATCCTCTGAAGTATTCTACCATGTGACTTCCAGAGATAAAAGAGCCTCCTTTAGAGTATATTTCCACAATCCACACTGAGTGATGCTAAGTACGGTGGTATCTCTACCAGTAGATTAACTTTTAATTATTGCAATTTCTCTCATGAAAGAGACTGCAAGGTATCACACATTCTCTACAGCTCTCTACATGCTCATTCTACAGGCAGAGGGCATTTTATGTTAATTTACTGATTTCTTTAAGACGGGAGTTCCAGTAGCGAGTGACAGTAAATAGAAAAATAAAGCAAAAATCAATATATTATCATCTGAGAAAATCTGACAGCAGCTTCTTTAATATAGCCCTCTTCCTAACACTGTAATAATTCACTTCTTTCAATAAGAAAATTCTTTCATGCTGTTCAAACCCCATTTTAGCCTAGTTATTATGATATTTCTTTGGATATTGACATTAACATTGTTGTTACACATACTGGACTGTTTGCTTGAAGCTTCACTAGCACACAGTATGAATTCCAGAAACCTTCCAGTGTAAATGAGCACAAAACTCAAGAGCAAAGTGGAGCAGAAAGATAACTTGTATCTGATGGATTTCTACCATCTGCTACACTGCGCTATCTTGCTAAACACCTGTGGATGATATTAGCAAAACCTGTCTAGTTACACAGCACTAAAATGTTTTTGTCTCTGTGCAATTTGCATGTGTCCAAAGCACATCAAGAGAACATAAATCCAAAATACACCATTAGCAGTGATCATTAGTAGAGCTGCATATACAGGAACTTCTGAAAACTATTTCTGTAGATGAGACCTCTCAAATTCTTGTCTACGATATACACTTGTAAAACAAAATAACTTCTTTTGCTGTTTTTCATAATGCAATAATATTTTGTAAGGATGTCCACCAGGAAAGGTCAGAAAAAGGACAAGAAGTGATAAAATTAAACTATTCATTGCAAATGTGAAATACTATTTTACACACTTTGCAAACCCATCCTTTTTTTGTTAACCTTTCAGGAACATAGTGGATATGAACATAATTTCTTTGTGCTATTTGCAATATGACGCCTATTAAAGATAATTGCATGTGATAGCAAAGGTGTGAATGTCTTAACAAAGTATTACGTATCATGGCTTGAAGATATTTTCATTTGGATTAGAAGTCCCTAATAAGACTTCATATAGATTTTTAATGGTCTCCAAGATCAGCAAAATCATTTCTTAAATATGAAGGTGAAAAAATTAGTGGTTTATAGTGTAAATTCTAGCAACGGTTTGCAAGTCTTTGCTCATTACTATCATATTATAAGAATTTGCTATAAAACTTAATGTTCTGCAGTGGACTTGGTTCTGTTTAAAAATCTAATAAGTGGTTGCAATTATCTATACATCTTATGGTAGAAACAGTCACATAGCAGAGGGAAAGCAATACAAAGACAAACCTTTATGGAACTTTGTCTTCTTTATTCCTTCAAAAATATGTATTTATTTATTTTCTCTATTATGTTGCACACATCAGCTGCCCATTAGCCAGTTAATCAGTTGGCATCCTTTTTGAATGTGCCTCTTCATTAAGTAGTGTATTAGAGTGTTTCACACTCAGATTGCCCAGGTGACTCTTTGTAGCACAGATTGGCTCATTCAACAAATTCAGCGGAAAGAGGGTTATGAGGAAGTGTGAGAGAGGAGTTCCAGTGCTTAGTACCATGTCACATACTGCAGGTCGCTCTGTTCTTCAGTCTGTTGCAAGTTCAGTGTTTGATGGAGAAATCTTCACTGTGACAGCTTGGAATAAATCATCAGAATTATTTTTAAAGATTGTTGAATCTCTGGGAATTAGTCCAGGCTTGTTCCTGGATAACTCTAGGCAGATAATGCTGCAGAGAACCCATGTCCCCTTTCCTGTCAAATTGCCCAAGGGTGCCTTGCCCAGCTAATGCCTGCTATCCCAACGCAATCTATCTATCCCAATTTTTGCAAGCTCATCAGTGGTGAGCAGCATGCAGCAACGGGGGTTCACTGTCAGGCGATTTGGAGGGAGGCTGCATGAAAGAGCCTGCGGGGGGGTGGGGGATGGTGATTTTTGCCATAAGGAAGCAACCCCACCCAAGCTTGACTGCTGCTACTTGAAGGAGGCCAGGAAATCAAGTGTCCATGAAACCACTGTATAACAGGTCAATCTTTTCTGCACAAAGCACCCACTGGGCACCCTGTTCCTCCTGACACTGCCGCCAGGCTGCCTCTTGACACAGGCATGTAGTGGACAACAGTGGGGGGGGAGGAAGAAGACATGGGACAGTTGTACCTGGTGTGTCTCCATCCCCAGTGCTGTAACACCCCTATGAGACCGCTGCCCAGCGGTAAAGGCAGAGGAACAGATGCCACAGGAATCTCTTTGCCCTGATGACTCCGTACAGCTCTTAGCTGTGTGCTTGCTGCAGCAATGTTCTGTACATGGCTTCCTTGCCAGCAGCCCTCTTAAAGCTCCAGCAGGCATTTCTTATACAGCAGGACTGTCACAGCCATGTCAGCATCAACCAGAAGCAAAGGAGTGTGACTGTCATTAACCAGTATTTTCTCAGGCCTTAGCCTTAGCTTACACTTTTGTCAGAGATTGGGAACACCATTTACTGCTATTTCCTTCCTTCCAAGTCCCCATCCTAATCCTCTGTCTCCAAAGAAGAAGGAAGCTTCTAATGTCTTGAAAAAAAAAGGATTTTTGCAGAGCTGTATAGGTAGTCTTTGCTGGACATTGAAATTAGTGTGGTGGCTTTCACAGCCCTTCTGTAATAATTAAGCTTTTGGAGCCAAGAACCAATCTGTTGTTAATGTTGTGGATTCAAAATATCAATATAAAGATAAACTGAAGAGCTGAATTCAAAGGCAAGACAGCCTTAAAATTTACAATAAATATCTCCGCTCACTCATGCTAACACAGATACAAGCATCAGCTAGAAACTGTAGTAAGTTCATTAACTGGGAACTCTGCAGTAGGAGTTACAAATTGTCACTCCCTCCTCCCTTCCTCCCAAATCCAGGTAGACGCAAGCAACCTATGGGGACTGCACCCTCAAATGTCCCTAAAATGAGAGCACCATTACCTGGGAAAGGATATGCCCAGCCAAGTCAGAGGATGCTGTAAAACCACACTACAGCCACTGTTAGCAAAGGTTCTACACAAATCAAGTATGCTTCTCTTGGGGAGGAAGGAAATGAAGGAGAGATAAAAACATTGCCTGTCTTTGGGTAACATTCAGCAAGGACTTAGGGGCACCTTAGCGATAAAAAGAGGAGCGTTTCCTACAGAACCACTCACAATGGAGCTACACAGCTGGAAACCTGTATTTCTTTCTGCCTCTGAACACACAGGAGCTCTAAATCTCATGTCTTCTGCAAAACAGCTCAGAGCCAGAGGAGCAATCTCAGCTGCTCCAATCTGCAGGAAGAATGAAAAGCTGCCAGGAAAACCACCTGATACCCACTGACACACAGAGGTGCTATTATTTACTGCTCAGTGAGACCAGCAAATGATTATACTCAGCAAAGAAAAATGTTTTAGGTCTAAGTAATTATTTTACCCATGACCTTAAAATATCCCTGTTGGTAGGAGTTTTCCTTGCAGAGGGCAGTCACTGTAATAGGATCAGGCAGTATGTTTCTTCATGCCAAGTCACTGAATGTTAAAATAATTTGTCTTTTGCCGCAGGCCACTGCTTGACACACACATGCCACAGTCTAATGTCTTGTCTGTTTTGACATCAAAGTGTCTTCCTTCTGCCATTGCCAACAAGAAGAAAGGCAAACAATGGCAGCAACTACTTTTCTTTCCGAGGGATTTCTAATTAAATAAGTGTCCTCAAATAGCTTTATGGGACTAATGTGGGGGTGGGGAAACCTTTAATAATAAAATGTATTAAATCCATAAACCTTGTTTTCTCTCCCCCCCCCCCCCAATTTTTTTATTTACTTCAGAGTTGCATTATTTTAGTCTCCATAGAGATTTATGGCAACATTATATGACATTTCCTGGGCTTTTACAGTCTAACACCTTTTACAGCTCCCTCTTAATGCCATGGGTCATAAAAGACAGAGTTCATTTCATTTTACAAAGGGGAAGGGAGAAGATGTTCTGTGCAGATCCACCAGTTGCAGAAAGACTTTTACATGCTGAGATGTACCATCATTAATAGGATTATTGAGTCTTTTAGTAGCAGCAACTCTGCCTGTTTTGAGGGATGGGTGATGTTTACAGCACACCCCAGAGTCCTGATTTCCCAGTTTTTCTTATATATATATAATTTTCTTCGGTTTTCCCATTTAGAAGTAGTCAGTGCTATTCACTGATGTGTCCTCACAGAGAGATCAGGCTTTTCAAAAGAAGTCTCAGATAAAAATGCTCCCTTCTTGTCCATCCCATTTTGGGGATGGGAAATCAGCGGTAGAAAACTGGAGGTGCCAGCCAAACCATCACAAGATTCTTCCTTCAAATGAAAGGGGTCCTTCCGATGGCAAGTGGCGTTATAATTATAGACTAGAAAAGAGCAAGATCAGCAGCTGCTGCTGCTGCTGCTGCTTGCGTTTGTTCCCTCTGTAACTGACAGGACAGGGTACTTGGCAAAAACAGACTTCCAGAAGTGGAAAGACATTTAACCCCTGTTCTTGTCAGTCCATTCCTCCTGGGGCTCGGCAGCAGCAACCCCTTGCTTCAGGTTAAAAGAAGAACAAGGTGACTACTGCAGACCCAAAGGGGACTTTGGGGTGCCTGAGGAAGAGGAAGGGTCCAGGATTTGCCTTCAGGCTTGGACTGCCAAATCAAAATAGCAGGTTAGTGGGATATGTTAGCTTAATATGCTTTTATAGTTAGCTTAACTTGAATCTCTCTCACTCACTTTCTCTACTACCTCATGAACTAAGAAAAAAAGTGACACAATAACAAGGGGTAGGTCTGAGCAGAGCCACTATTTAGACATTCTCTAATGTGTCTTTCATGGTCAGTTAGGACACTGATAGCTGTTATTTTTTCCTGTGGTTTCCCTCTGAATCCCAATGCATCCTGAAATTCTCAGCCAGGCAAAAATCCCATTTACAGGTGGGCTCAATATTAGTAGGGGCTGGGGGAAATGTTTTATTTTTAGGTGTTTATGCCTAATGGCTTCTGATGATCTTAGCAAAAGTGGTGTAATATATAACTCACATTTCAGCCTGTGCTTGAGAAAGTTTCGGACAGGGAACAAACACCAAACAAAAGGAAAAGCAGCATCATAGATATGAGCCAAAGTCCGCAAATCCAGCAGAAAGCCTTGCTCTGTACCTGCTAATGAAGTTAAGAGCAACACAATTAATATAAAAATCTTTCATGACACCAGTGCCTGTGGTATCTAATCTAACACTCTGTCCTTCTGTGGCCTGGCCAAAATAGTGCCCAGGCAGGAATGTGCTGGGGGGGCATTGTCATGCTTTGCTCTTCCTATCTGTCTCAGTTTTAGCTTTTTCATTTCCTGTGCCCATGACTAATGTTGGAAAGCCTCTCAGTCAACATGCTGCTCACGAAGCAAGGTCTTGGGACCACTGTGCAAGAACCAGACTCGGGGCAAGGCTTTATGCCAAAAGTTCCCGGGAAGCAGGGGGAGAGCTGCACTCAAGTTGTTCCCAGAGGAAAAAAGCACAAGTGCAGATTTAAGTCTGTTTGCTATGTTGTGAAATCTAGTCAGACAGACACATGGCTGTCTCTCATAGCTTCATATAGTCATATAGTCTAAATCACCTAATCTGACCTAATGTATATTTTAGGACATTGAATTATATTACCCTGAAGTCCCTATATGAACCCAATCATGTATATTCAATTAAGCATTTGCTGAGCAGGAAGCAAAACCACGGTGCATCACAGGCAAAGCAGGGCAAGGAAACCAAGGTACTGAATGCTGAAACTGCTGTAGCAGTCCCACTTTTCTTTGCCCCATTTCAGAGGTGGAAAGAAAAAGCTGCAGATGACCAGTGCTTCTCAAGCTAATGTGAAGAGTTTCTATTCAGAGCCAAGGACATCGAGTAAACTGCTAAGAGAGATGGCTGGAATCTGATTAAGTGAAATATAGTTGTTTGAATCAAGCAGGCAAATAGTACTTCATGAAGAAAACTCTCCCAGTCTAATGGGATGGGGAAATATTCTTAATTCTGAATCCTATTGTCATTACAGATCTGCAGTTGTGGCCAAAACCCATCCACTAGGCCTTGCAAGACAGGATTTGCTGCAGGTCTGTAGAGGAGGTGGACCCATTTTGTTCAGTTCAGCTCCTGACCAGTTTCTGGCACCATCCAGTCATGGATGCCTGGGAGGATGACTCCTTTCTGAACCCCATGTCCAGAAACTGATCCATGACCTGATCTAGTGCTAGGTGCATCTGTCCATGGCAAGGGGCTGGAACCCCTTTATCTTTAAGATCCCTTCCTACCCAGAGTGTTCTATGATTCTATGGTTTTGACACCAATCACTGCCTTCCTGCAGAGCTGCAGAGGCTATGAAGGTGCTGCAAAGCAATTTTTTTCCCTCCATGGCCCACAACAAAAGGGACTGGACAGAAAGTTTCACAGGTGCCCAGATACCAGGGGAGACCAGCAGAGCCACTCAACCTCAACCCTGTATGTCCCAGCTATGTGAATTCTTCCTGAAGGTCATCTTTTGTCCAACTACCTGCTCTCATCTTAAAGATCCTAAACCACAGCATGTCTATCCAGTCCCATGTTTCAACAGTTTGTTGCCCGCACAGTTAGCAATTTGTATTTTACTTCAGACTGCATTTGTCTAACTTTATCTTCTAATCATTGCACTGTGTTACCCTGGGGGTCTGGATTCCTGCCAGGCTATAAGCCCTCACATTATCAGATATCATTTTTAGATCTAAGCCCCTACACGTGGGTAGTCCCACCGGAGGTTTCCATTACAGATTAGGTATTAGTGGGGAGGTAGAGACACATTTCTTGATGTTTTGGGTTGAATACGTGTACTCCCCAGCATTAATGGGCAAAGGGCAAGGACTAAAGCCTCCTATACTTTTAAGAGAGCTCAGTGTATCATTAAGAGTATTTTTTTACCCCATTCCTCCACTATAGCCCAGTCACAGATTTCTCTCATTGTTTATAAAGCCCCATTTCTGCTGGGAAATGGAAATCTCTGCTTCCATTTTCTTAAGTGTTTCATCCTGACCACTGCTTTTTAGCAGACAGAACTGCATTTCTGCATGCCAGTCAGCTTGGCTCCTGAATTGAACTTTATGGAGTTCAACAACAAGAACAAAAATTTCAAAGGCCTCTTCCGAGTCTCAGAAAAAAGGAAAACTATCATTTGGATGCTAAAGAATAAAACCCATGCATCTTAAAAAAACCCAGTAACACCAAAAAAATCTCCAAGCCCATGCTGGCAAACCTTGAGCAGCCATCCTGCAGAGGAGAAGAGGCAGTCTGTCAGCAGTAGAAGGCTTATGTGTCTTTTTCCTGCTAATTCCCTTGGTGACTAAAAGAAAAAGTGGCACTTTTACAGCTGAATTTTAATGGCTTACTTCATGCTCTGCATCAAAGACACAGCCATGTTGCATGGAATTCCACCAAGCCACCTGTTAACTAGGTGTTCAGATTATTTTTTCTGAGAGTAAATGACCTACAGTGGAATCAAGAGAATATAGACAAGAGTCTTATTTATGATACACAACTAACTTGAGGTTTTGTCTTGTCTTAGTTACTCCCTACCTTGAGGCTTTGTCTTGTCTTAGTTACTCCCTTTCTTCCATGCTGTACAAAATTGGTTTCATCCACATTTGGACTTTGTTGGGGGCATTTTTGTAAGCGCATGAAAGTTCCTGTAGTACCTCCCTGCACCGGGTAAGTAAGTAACAAACCCAGCATAAAATATTTACTTGTATACTTTTAGTGCTTTAATTACACTGTGTCACATGCTTCCTACCAGGACAAACCTACGGCTTTTTTTGCATGATATTTTGAGTATGTGAGTACTCAGGAGTACATCTAGCTGTCAGGCTGAGAAATAACAGGGTTCCCCACCTGATCTCAGCTGCTGTCGCAACCACTAATGAAGGAGGCAGTCTCCAAATCTCATTTAGTTTTAGATGAGCATAATTACCAAAGCTAGCTAAAAATACTGGCTGGGGAGGAAGGGGTATTTGTGGAATTCAGCTTTCCTTCTCTGTTGAGAAGCCAAGAAGTTTGGAAAAGAATTTCAAGCAAATTTATTTCCTTTTCTTTCCTCACACCAGACTGGAGAAAACTGAGAGCAAGCAGATACTTCAGAGGTGTAACATGTCCCTGCCACTGCTCCCCAGGCAGATGGCCACATTCAGTGCTAGCTGTTGCTTTTGAGTGGTCTTTGAGGTAAAACCCAAAACCAGCCTTGCATCAGTCAATCTGCAGGTCTCAAAGGGGCTTGTAACTGCACGACTATAATTTTTCTCTGTCTATCTATATATATAAATACATACAGCATGTATTTATGTATACCTATGCCATTATATGCATATATGTGTGTATATCTATGTGTCTACCTATACAAGGGTGCATTCAGGTTAGAATATGATGTCTAAAATATTGTTGGTTTCCTGCTTCTCTTCTACTGTTTCTAGGCTCAGCCTGCCAAGACGATGACAGTCACTTATTCCAGCAAAGTAGCAAATGCCACTTTCTTTGGATTTCACAGATTACTCCTAAAGTGGAAAGGCAGCATCTACAAATTGCTGTACAGAGAATTTATTGTTTTTGCTACTCTTTACACAGCGATAAGTGTATTATACAGGTACACTCTTTCCAATTCACATCTCATTAAATGTTATACTGAAGTTTCATACTTCATAGTGTTAGGCTGATGAATGATGGGGGGAGGTTATAACATAGTTATTGTCTTTTCCTTGGACCTTTTCTAATGCGCTCTCCTTTCCATGTTTACTTTAATGTTCCAGAGAAAGCATGTAGGATATAAATAAAATACTTTCTATCATATTCAGCTGATTCTACTTTCAGCCCACTGTTGAGCAAGCATCCTACTGAAGTTAGGCTAAATAAACATCCATGGCTAGCCTATGTTATACAGCTTTTATCATTCTGACTTGGAGCTGGCAGCAGTGAGCGTGCCTCTCTGCTTTGGATGATAAGTATAGACTTTTTACTCTAATTGCAGAACTGTGTCTTCAGTTGCTCAGTGGTAATTTCTTTAACAAACCTGAAAGGTAATAATCTGAGAGCCAGGTTATGTAGTCAGGAGAAGAGAAGTTTTGCTTAACGCTAGGGTGACATGCAAACTTTATTTCTAAGCTTGCAGAAGGCCAAGCAAGACTTCATGGAAACCAGAGGTGGCTGTTAGCTCTGTGTCACCCAGCACCTGGAAGAGTCACATTAGGAGAGCTGCTTCTTCCACCAAGGTGTGAATTAAACACCTGTATGACAGATGCAGTTGCATCAGTTAGTGAAGTGAAACTTCAATTGATGAAGTACACCACACAGAAGTATAAAAATAATGATTCAGCTCTTACCTTGATCTCTAATTAGACCTCAGTGTTTGCTCAAGCGAAGTGAAGCAAGGAGAAAATGAGCTTCAGTTTCTCTGTGATTAATCACTAATTTTGCAAAATGTTCTATACCCGTAAACTCAGCATTAATACGTAAAGAAACACAGGAGTCTCAAATGTATTAAAATTAAAATTGGCAATTAAAGACCATGGTAAATACACCATCAAAAGCTTCTATATGTGCTCCAGGTTCTATTGCACAATTATAAGCAAAACCTAACAAATATTTGTCATGTGTTCCTTTTATATAAAATCGAAGAATAAGTGTAATACTAATCTATACAAATTAAAACAAATGCTCTATTTAGGCTTGTTGTATTTCATTAGATATCCTTTTTCCCATGGGCAGAAGCGACCATACTCCACTCATTATCTATCATTTGGTGAATATTGTCCTCACTGAAAAATAAATACAGTAGTTGTGTTTTTAATCTTGTGGAAGAGAAATATTTAGTAGGAGTAAGAATAAAAAAAATACTGCAAAAACATAACATTTCCAAATAAGAGCAGTTGGGGATTAGTAACCTTTTGCAATTCAACCAGACCTGACCATTTTTAGTAAGTAGCCCTCTGGAAAAGGAGGGTAAGCTCTACTTACAGACTTACAGATTTGCTATCATCGTTGGTCCCTTTGAGACAGCAAACTAATTCTCCAGGTGTAGTGATCCTAATTAGTACTGCCAGTCAAATTAGCCATGAGAAAGCTGCAAAAAAAAACAGGGAATAATACTGTCTTCTTCTTCAGCTTCTGTATTACATGCCAAAAGTGTTAAGGACTTTACCTTTAAGAATTCACTTGAAGACATTAGCCAAGGTTGCTCCTGATTGCACATACCTGATTATTTATACCTATTTGCACTTTGTAGCTAGTGCCAGAATATTATGAAAGGACAGATACATTTTATTCTTGCTGCAGATTTTTTCTTACAGGTAGCCAAAAACGGTTCTTTGAAAAGTTATCAATTTACTGTGACAAATATGCTGAACAAATCCCGGTAACTTTTGTGCTTGGTAAGTACCGGTTACATGTGAAATCAATCTCCAGCACTGTCCCTGTTCAGGCATTTTGTGAATGTCTGTGCATGGAAGCACTTCAGAGCTGAGGGGCCTATGGGAGGTTAGAGGTTCACAATGAAATCATCAGCTTCAAGCAGATCTCCTTAAATTCAAGTCGCTTGTGTCAAATCAACATTTATACTCATGTTCAAATTATACCAACAAAAGAGTAAAGTTATTTATTTATTATATATATTATTATATATTTTTATATATATATTTATTTATTATACCAAAAAAAGAGTAAAGTTACTATATTTAGTGCCCACTAACACTGATACATTGTGCTCGATCTTTCAAATCACTAAATCCACTTAAGGTTTACTCAGAAGAGGAAATTTGGAAGTTAATGAGTATGAGAATCTCAGCTGGAATGGGCCATTAAGTTGCAGTGTCTATTAAATAATGAGAGTTGATTGCATCATGGGTTTTGACGTGATATACTGCATTTATTCTGGGAAATGTAGCAGCTTAGTGATATGAATAACACTCTGTAAACCAAATCAAAGTGACCTAAACAGAAATCCTGACAGGCACTGCACTTTTTTTCCCCTTCTAACTCCCAGGTTTCTACGTTACTTTGGTGGTGAATCGCTGGTGGAACCAGTTTGTGAACTTGCCATGGCCAGATCGTCTGATGTTCCTCATCTCTAGCTGTGTCCAGGGCAGAGATGAATATGGGCGCTTGTTAAGGAGGACTCTCATGCGCTATGTGAATTTAACATCTCTGCTGATATTTCGCTCTGTGAGCACAGCTGTGTACAAAAGGTTCCCTACCGTGGACCACGTGGTTGGAGCAGGTATTGGTGTCCTTCTCCCCTGGATTTCTTTCCTTTAGTTCAGAGGTGGGGGCACAAGGAGGGAAGGAGGCAGACTCATTTTTTCTTTCCTCTTTGGCCCCATGTGTGCCTCATACTAACTCATGTCTTTCATAGTTGGACTAATGGATCCATAGAATCACAGAATGGTTTGAGCTGGTTCCAACCCCCTGCCATGGGCAGGGACACCTTCCACTAGACCAGCTTGCTCAAAGCCCCATCCAACTTTGCCTTGAATACTTCAAGGTCTTAAAGGTCTTTAAGATCTAGTGTTCTTAAAGGTCTTTTCCAACCTACGGTTCTATGTCAAAGCGACTACATTTTTGTCAGTGGATTAAATGATGTGCCCTTAAGTGTGTGGCTTTAATGCTCTTGAAGTCTTCATCTAGTGACACTATAGAAATCAAATGAGTTGGAGACTTTCGTGTGGATCTGTTTTCTGACATCATGGAGGCAATAGGCCTGCCCCAAACACACAGGTATATGGAACATGTACAACCTTCTCCAAAACATGCAAAATAATGTAGCTGCAATGCATTATGGTGCAGTAGGAAAGGTGACTTGACACATGGCATTGCCTCGATGCACAGGATACAACTTGTCTCGTGTATCAGAGACTGATCTCTATAGGAGCTTCACAAGTACAGCTTTATCTCTATTTATTTTAAGTAGATTGCACTTTGAGTAGATTTCCCATTTTAAGTATTACTTAGAAGAAAAAAAAAAAACAACAAAAAATCCAAAATAACCCTGAGGGCTTTTTCTTTACATTTAAAATCTCACTTTAAATACAATTTTTCAGGGGTAAATATAATAGGTATTAATAAGTATGTCTTTATTTTTGATTTGTTTTGATAACATGGAGGTGTGATGCTGGGAAAGAGAGCTCAGTCGTGTAAGACTGCTTGCCTGTGAAGGTCTGACTGCTGAGTATTTAAAGGCAAGGTGTGATGCCATGCCTTCTGATTCACATGGTCAGGGATAGAATGCCACTGCAGAGATATTGGGATATATTCTAAATAGGAGAAGTCATACCTTTTTTGCTGTCTTGCATTTCTCACTTAAAATTATTCATTTGGCAGAGATTAGTAAGCAAAGTTGTAGCAAGTTAAAATATGCAGTGTGTACATACATATCCACATTTGACATATGTGCGAGAAGCTTTGGATATTAACAAAAATGCAGGCAGAATGCGCTGATCTTACTGGAAAAAAAAATAAGAGTCTTTTACTATCCAAAATTTATGTTGGATTCAGTTGGATTTTGAAGTTCTCTTCCTTGTGCTCTTCAACAAAACTGTTTACCTGGGCCTGTGAAAGGTCAGGGAAGCTTCTGTCACTCTCCCCAGCAATCTGCTTCTAGTACACACTGGAAAATTACAACATTTCCAGCAGGCTAATCCAGCTCTGCCTCCCTATTGCTAAAGACAATCTGTTCCACAAGAGACAAAATGTCGCAGTGTTGTACAAGAACTGTAGACTGGAAAGCAAGTTTTTGTTGTTGGGGTTTCTTATGAACAATGAAGAATATTCTATAAATGGTATAAATAAGTACTGACAGTGTAGTCAGCTCCTTGGATTTCAGTGCTTGTTCTATAGTTTTTAATACATATTGTGCCACATAATTTTTGCAGTACTGAGCACTTAAGGGTATATTTTGCTTCGTTAACATCCAGTGATTAAGACAGTACTCTGCAATTATCCACTCCCTAGCTCCCTGTGGCATTACATGTGAGACTGCATGGGAGTGCAGCATTTAGTATGAACATGACCAGCAGAATCTGTCATCATTGCAACAACCTGCGCAGGTTTTGCATTTCGCTATGAAACAGAACTGCCACAGTGTAACTATTGCTACACATTCCTCTCTTCAGTAAGTGAACTGCTTAAATGCATAGATTTTAAATCTGAGAACAATACCATGATAATGGAGTCTGACTCATCCATAACACAAGGCATAAACGCTTACTAGCAACATCCTTTGTCATGTTGCAGTTTCTGATTGAGCTATAATACCTTCTAGGAATATGACCAGCCCTGATCTAAAATTCAGCCGGGTATACTGGAGACTACACTGCATCCTGGGTGAACTGACACTCACAGTGGTGAACTCCCTGCTGAAAAGTGGGATTTTATTCCAGTCTGAACTTGCACAGGGTCATCTTCTAATCACCAGATTCTGGAACGGGTTTGAGTTGTTATTTTTTTAACTAGGTTAAAACATCATTTTTCTCTCAATTGCTACCTGTTAACAGAGTGCATAAAGGATTGAATAAACTTAGGAACTTCACCATCTATAGTCTCTCCTTACAAGACACTGAAGACAGTGTCTTGTAGGGAGAATCTTCTAAGTCTTTTCTGAACTTTTTTTCATTTGTTAGCATTCTTCATGGAGCTGTAAGCAGTAGATGCCTGTGGATTCATGACATTATGATGCTGAGTGCACGTATGCCATAAGCGTCAAATGCCTAGCAGCAGTTCTAAGCATACCAATACTGTTGGCTGCAAAGTACGAGAGGGAAGTTGGATGCCCAAGAACACAAGTCTTAAAAAACATGAGTAATGAGTCAGGAGATGAGCAGAGCAGCCTAAAACAGCTGCTAGGAAATGCCTAAGAGAAACATGAGGTGTGAGCTCAGTGACATGAATACCTACAAAAGGCTGAAGTATGGAGTTCCAAACCCTCTGGTGGAAGGAAGTACCTAAATTAACTCTTTCTCACGTAACACAGAAGCAGGTAGTTAAACTTCTATCTACCTGTTGCAGTAACAGCACATGGTTCTGAACTGCATATTGTTTGTATTGCCATAACTTACTCTGCTTTCATGAGGCCCCACCTGGAAGTACTGTGCAGTTCTGGTGTTTTCAACATGAGAAGCTGTGGAACCAAGTCCAGAGGAGGGCCACAAGGATGATCAGGGACTGGAGCACCTCCCGTATGAAGATAGGCTGAGAAAGTTGGGGCTGTTCTGCCTGGAGAAGAGAAGGCTGCATGGAGACCTCATAGCACCTTCCAGTATCTGAAGGGGGCCTATAAGGATGCTGAGGAGGGACTCTTCATTAGGGACTGTAGTGATAGGACAAGGGGTAACGGGTTAAAACTTAAACAGGGGAAGTTTAGCTTGGATATAAGGAAGAAATTCTTTACTGTTAGGGTGGTGAGGCACTGGAATGGGTTGCCCAGGAAGGTTGTGAATGCTCCATCCCTGGCAACATTCAAGGCCAGGTTGCACAGAGCCTTGGGTAGCATGGTTTAGTGTGAGGTGTCCCTGCCCATGGCTGGGGGGCCGGAACTTGATGATCTTAAGGTCCTTTCCAACCCTAACTATTCTATGATTCTAAGAACAAGGCTTTGTTGAACTTTTCTGACCAAAAAGATGCCCAGGTAACAGTGGAGAGCTGAACTGATCCTTGTACCTTCGCTGTTCTTCAGGCTGTGTTCTTCCAAATGATGATTTCCCAGAGCCTCTGAAGTGACTTGCATCCAGTGTTTACTCCAGACTGTCAATTTTCCGATATTTTGTCTGTCTCTTTCAGTCTGATAGAAATATCTTTTCCTGTCCCATAATGAGCAGGCTGACCAGCCAAAAATCAAAGGCAGTCTGAAAAACTGTCTTTAGGAGTCATGACTAGCAGGTCTGTTTGTCTGGTTGCCTGATTATTTCTGTGCACTTGATTATGAGAGCTGGCTGTAAACTTACCAAATTCTGTGATACTGCAGGAGTACTGTGTCTTGTTGCTGAACTTTTATTCTTCCATGGAATTTTCTGTCCCGTCCTTGTGTTCCTTCTCAGTAGCAATATTTCACACCTCCTGTGCTGACTTGTCGCAAATGTACAACAGTGGCATTTTTCTCAACAGCAGAATATCTATGAAGATTGCTGTGTTTCATAAATCTCCTTTTACCTTGTTCACATTTTTATACAAAACAACTGGGTTTCTGTATTTTTTCTCTGCTTCATGCATCTTTAGCAATGTCAGCAACAATGAGCCAGTTTAGCAATTGTTAGCAACAATTCTTAGTTACGAGTTGGAGACAAGAAAAAAATCCTGTCTACTCTCAACTCCCCTATTGAATTTTCAGCACTCGGGCTTCTAATTGATTGGCTGAGCCACTTTTTTTGAGGCTGTTATGTACTAACTTTGTCTGCTTTTGGAGCTGATGTCAACAAAACAGAAGAAGCCTTATACGCACCCAGGGAGGTGTCACACACCTGAGCAAAAAGCTAAGATTCTCCAAACCTGAAGATTACTCCAATCACAGAAAATACAGGATTTGGACATAAGAAAATGTGAATGCACCCTTACGTATTTTCTGAGGTGGTTTTTCTCACAGGCTGGCTGGAAGGAGAGCAGCAGTGCAGTGCTTTCTTATCCAAGAGGGTAGAGGTAGAGCTGCTCCCCTGCCAGTCCCAGGCAGCGACCTGCTCTGATGCAGGTGCTGTCCCTCACAGCCCTGGCTCCCCTGCGCTCTGACCTTGGGCTTGCTTGCAGCAGGGGGAAGCAGGACTTCACAAGGCCAAGGGAACTCTTCAGGAAACATAATACCTTTCCAGCACCCCAGCGAGGCAAACTGCCAGGCAGAGAGCAGCTTCAGCCAGCAGCCTCACAGCATGTCATCTGGCCCGGTGTCCCACTAGCAGCAGGATTTCTGTGCATGGTTCCCTTTCCCTCTCTTTGCACGCCTTCATAACCCCAAAGAAAACATGAAACACAATCTGGCAGGGAAGTGTTTTGCCGGCAGAAGGCGCAGTCTCTGTGGAGCTCTGTTTCATGCATGTGCTTGTATCCTTTGTTGCTTGCTCGCTGCTTTGCAGATTTACCAAAAAATCATCAGTATCAGAAGGTCACCTAAGTGCCCTTACAGCATATGTGGAGGTGTGTCTAATGCCCTCATTGCTGAAAAGTAACAGGTAATTATTGCAAAAGCAGTTGTTTCAGGCAAGATCTATCCTAGCAAAAACCTCAAATAAAGAAAAAAGGAAGAGACCACTTAGTCAGAATTATAAATAGCATTTAGGATAGTTCTGTGCAAATATCACATAAACAGACTCAAACACATTAAAAATTTAGACAATCAGTAGGACTGAAAGCACAGAATAAATGAAGTCTTTGGATTTGTTTTTTGTTGGCTAAACAGGTTTTATGACAAGATATGAACGAAAAATCTTTGATGACCTGAAGTCTCCCCACCTGAAATACTGGGTTCCATTTGTCTGGTTTGGGAATTTGGCTTCAAAGGCACGAAAAGAGGGGAGAATTCGAGACAGTGTAGATCTGCAGACACTGTTGAACGTAAGTAGAAAAAGTAAATCTACAGAAAACTGATCTGAAATTGCTATGCGGTAGCTTTTCACTTCCATAATTTGATTTACTGTGCACAGCTCTCCAGTGTCGTCTAAGCAATCTTACTCAGGATTTATACTGCTTGTCTCTGTGTACCTCTGTACTCTCAAGTACACACAGCAGCAGTTTGCTGGGATTGTATTTATATGACTAAGAAGGTATTAACTAAAGCACCAAATTGATGAGTAAAAATTGATTGTAACATCACTGTGAATTCATACTTGTTCCATTGCTGCAGGGTAAAAAAAAAAAAAAAAAAAGAAAAAGAGAGTAATGTGACATTTGGAAGATTTTAATATCAATTGCAGGAAGACAATCTCCCTGAATATTTCATTAAGTGGTCAGACATCCTTTTTATGATATAATATATTCTCTTTCATGTATCACTTGACTGTAGATAAGATAAAAATGAAAGATAATTTGTGAAGAAATCCGTAATATACTAAGCATTCCAACTCCATAAGCCAAATGAATATTCAAATGTGACAGTGGGGTGCTGGATGTAATTATGATAACAATTTCTGTATACCAAACTTTTGTATCTCCTTGTCCTTTCATATGTGCAAAAATGACTTGTAACAAGGTATCTATAATTTAGAATTGAACCCCATGCTATTTTAGTTTTTTGGGGGCTACTTTTTCTTTTATTCTTTGTTTCTTTTTTTTCTTTTTAGGAGATGAATAAGTACCGGTCTTGGTGTAGTCTTTTGTTTGGTTATGACTGGGTTGGAATTCCACTGGTCTATACCCAGGTACTGAGCTCTAACCCTTTACAAAATTCCAAACACCATCTCTATAAAAGGGGAGTTTGGTGAAAAATATCCATAGACTCAACCAGATTCTCCGAGCTGTTGAACACTCCTTGACTCCCACAGGATCACAAAGGCCTGGCTGACTTTTAAGTCATATTTAACAGTCACATTTAATGCAGAGATGTTTTGAAGACCTTTCAGAACCTGGGGGAGAGGAGGGAAGCACTGAAAGGTTTTTATGTTTCCTGGGTCTTCTCCCTGGCCATAATTGTGACCCCTCTATTCATAATACCTTCCTACAGATTTGTAAATTATATGCAAAAGGCAGTCAGAAGCCTTTGCATATGTGTTGCTTTATGCATCATTACATGATTTCAATGAAGTTTTCTTCTTTGCAGGTTGTTACTCTCGCAGTCTATACTTTTTTCTTTGCCTGCCTGATAGGGCGCCAATTTTTGGATACTGACCAAGGGTATCAGGGACATGACTTAGATCTTTACATTCCGATCTTCACACTGTTACAGTTCTTCTTCTACGCAGGATGGCTCAAGGTAAACTAGCTTTATGGAAAAGTCATGGGCTGAAAGGGACTGAATCATGCTTTCTTTTGATCAAAGCCAGCCTTTAGTATCTGCTGTTAACCTAATCAGATGCAAGCAATTAAAGGTCTCCAGTTCCAGAGGGCTATCAAACAGTAGCAGCTGATATTGGCTACAACCCTACCTCATAAAAATGTTCACTATAAAGAAGAGTTATATATAGAATTGGATGCTACCCATTGACGTCTGCTCAGTTAACATATCACCATCAATCTCATAGTTGAGTAATTAAGGCATACCTCATGGCAGTTCTTGCTTCTGCAGTGGCTATCAAGGTAGAAAGGAGAAAAGTTTCAAATAAAAAGCAAATTGGTACATTAGGGTCTATGTGCATTAAGATTTCCTTTTGGGATTATTAATCATGGCTGGAAACTTAGAGCTAACTTTTCTGTTAGAATATAAATTGAGCAAAATTGGCTAATTTTATAGCCCCCTTTCCAACTCCAAAATGCAGAGTAGAGAAAGCAGCACACCAAGCTGTTAATTGCAGGGAAAAGTAAAGTGTCTGCAGAGCAAGCTCCTCTAGCCCTGTGTCTTAGGAACTCATGGGGAAAGGGGTGTGCCACACAGGGACCAGCCTTGAGGGGAGCATGAGAGAGAGCAAGGGAAGCTGCTGTGGTGGGGAAAGCACATTGCTCTAGGCAGTGTTGTCCAGAGATTTGCTGATTACAAAACTCTTAAGCTGTTCCTCTTGACCATCCTGCTGGTGCTTTTGAAGGATGAATGGTTTCCCCTTCATCAGCACCCAAGGCTGTTAGTAGCATCTCTTCCAGGTTGGCTCAGGGCTACCAGCCAAATCCTGGCTATAGCAGGTATGAGATGCCATTGTAACTGAAGAACCTTCTGCCTAAGGAAATGAAAGGGAGGAGAAGCAGTTTTTAAAAGCAGATTTAATACTGGCAGTGCTCCCTTGGTCCAGAGGTTTGCTGAAACCTGCAGAGGCCCTGAGTCAGGATATTTCTGTCTTGAAGGTTACAGCCAGTTTCCTGCTGAGTGTGTTGAGCTTTGGCTGCCAGGCTGCAGAAAGAGCCTCAAGCTATTGACTTCCAGTAACTTTGCTATTTCTCAGAAGTTATGGCTAAAATGAGCTCTTGCCTTGGCCTCAGGCCTGGTTTGTTATACCTACAATACAGGGGTAAAGTTTCCCAGACACTCCATTATCATTACAGGTGTAGACAGACTGTCCAAATACAGGGCTTAGTTGTCCAGCACCGCACTCCTTTCCAGCAAGTAAAGTCGTGTCTCACATACCGGGACCAGCTCAGCCAAACAAAAGGCCATCAATGCTGTTCCCTCTGTCCCAGCCCTGCTTAATTCTTTTAGCTCATGTGACAGGTTTTGCAGTGGATTTTTGGTTGGTGATTCCCTGCAAAAGCAGCATGTGTTCTAGGTCATTCTTATTGCATTACTTCCATAGCTATACCCAAAATTTAATGCCATGGGGCAGGCCAATAGTGTGACCAGAGGTGTCCCCTGTCTTGTTTTCATTCCTCCTGATTTTGGGGTGTTTCTGTTGTGTTAGTCTGCTTGGCACTTCATTTGATGTCTTCCACTGCTGGCCTGGGAAGTCGTGACCTAGGAGAGTCAGCAGGTGCTTACCCACTGGTACAACATAGAAGCACATGGGAATAAATAGGCAGGGAGTGACTCCCTTACTATTATCAGTTATTTAGATCATAGTCATCCATTGTGAGGCTCATGAGCAGGGCTGTTTAATCATACAGTTTATTTACCTGTACCCAAGTTAAACTGAGGACTTGGCCTGGCCCTGGTGGCCATCAAGAAGGCTTGAGAGGGTCAGCAAGAATGTGATTGGCTTCAAAACTGAGGCTTAAAAAGACAAACAGAAGGAGAAGAGCATGAAGGGGAGACGATATTTAACCTCAGTGTACCAAGGAACTGAGAAATAGAGAAGCAGTCTGAATTTCCTAAATCTTTTTCAGTTTTTCTTACATCATCTTTTTTTTTCTCCCCCAGCAGCTAGAAGTTTTCTCCCCACAATCTACTTTGATGAGCATAGAGTGGGGGCAGTGTCTGTTGTTTTTCCATATATTTAATCCTTGTGGAGTGAGGGGAACAGGACAGGATAAGGCTATGGGCAGCCAGAGAGGTTTCCTTTCCCATCCTAGTTCCCAGACTAGGGCACCTCACTACAAAGGTGCTGGAGCTCACTGTTTGGTAGTGCCTTCCACAGGATGGGCTTCTCCCTTGCAGTTTTAAACACTTCAAGTGCAGAAACACAAAACAGCAAGTTGAATGACAGAACAAGCTCAGATTCTCTCTTGCCTTTAGCTAGCATGATGCACAGCATTCACTTGAGTCAAGTCTTCCGGTGGGCTGCTTTTCCTGGAATGCTTCAGAGGTATGCCATCAGCATCACCCACGATAAAGAAGCAGGGGCTGCGGACTGAGCTCAAGAGACAAGCTGTGGTCCTTCCAGCAGGCTGCAGCTGCAGGGCTCAGGAATACTGACCGAATGGGCTGGTGGAGCATTGTATAGCATAATGCAGTAACAGAGCCTCTAGCTGCCAAGACATTCATTTAAATCAGCCAAAGTCAACAGTAAGGAGAGGTAATGACTATCTTATGTGACAATTGCGTGGCCCAGACATGTCTCAATTCCCAGCAGGCCGGCACTGACAGTTATGATTGACAGCACCAACGAGACACAGAGGTATGAATCTATAGGGAAAGCAAGCTGTTCCTTCGCTAGGCTAGCAAAACCATCATACGGGAGCTCAAGATATGATTGGAAGTGACAGGCAGGGAGAGAGAAAAATCCAATCTTATTTTCTCTGTGGCAGCAGTCCTGACATGGCATGCCAACCTCTATTCACTGTCTCATTTTCCTTTCAGGTTGCTGAACAACTTATTAATCCATTTGGAGAAGACGATGATGATTTTGAAACTAACTGGTGCATCGATAGGAATTTACAGGTTGCTGTTGTTATTTCTACTTCCAGCTTTACTGTACTATAGGTTATCGTTACATTTAATCCTATTCCTTATACTGAGGCACAAACTAAGGACAACAAGTGTCAGCATAACAAATTCTTTCCCTGAAGGAGTACCTATGGCTGTGATCCACAGATTTTGTTTTGACAAGTTAATGCATCTTGATTTTAGTATTTGGCATTTATGATGCCTGACTAGACAAGTAAACAGCTGACCTCAAACTATAAGCTCACTTTATGCCTGGAAAAACATGTAATGTAGGTCAATCCTGCAAATCCAAAAGCCATCTCCTCCCACATAGATAAGGACACGTTTTGCTAATCTGAATGTCTAGAGATTACAGTATTGTATATGAACCTGCCTTTAAAAAAATGGCAGTGAAGATCCCAAAAAGACCAAGCAGGGCCATGAACTAATAAGCAGGGCTTATACCATGATTTATGTTGTGACAGCAGCATCTGTGGTGGGCACAGAAGCCAGCATCTTCAGTGGCAGGAGGTGTGAGATTGCCAGGGTACAGACTTACTGCAGCTACCCCTGATTTCCAAATGGCTCCTGTCGTCAGCCTCTGTATGTCTGAATGAGCCCAAAGACATGAAGAGTGTCACATGCTGCTCCCCTTGCAGGTAGAGTCAAGCATAGGTTTGAGCTGCTGTTGGACCCCACATCTGCTGGGGACCATTAAGACTGCAGAGCAGAGCCCAGATGTTAGGGGAAGCAAGGGCAGGGCAACTAAATCAGCATATTAAGCAAAACAAGCAATGCAGGTACGGAGAGGAGTGGGAAAAGCCTTCACGCTGCCAGAGATGATCTCCAGCTTAACACTGCTTCAGGCTACTTATTCTATGGTGCCTCAGAGCCCTTTGTATAAAATGTATTGGAATGTCCTAGAACAGGATGGCCACGTGCTTGGTTCTGAACATCTTAAATGTGGGCAAAGCCTATCAGAAAGCCTCTCTACTTCTGGGCATTTTAGGGAGCACAGATTTCCTATAGCATGCGGAGGATCACATGTCCATTTATCTACATCATGCATGAGGACTTCAATCTGACACAAATAACTTTGCAGCACAGAAGACTCAAGTTACAACAACACTTATGCTTTCAGGAGTATAGGAGGATATAGGGGGCATATTTTTTACTACCGAGTCTCTTCCTAGTATGCAGGCCAGTACACAGAAATTACTTTCAGGTGTTTCTGAAAGAAATGTTGACCTGGGGAGTCCAGAGCAGATTATGTCTTATACTGTACTGTGCTGAAACTGACATGATTTATACCAAAAAAATCTAAGGTCTCACTTCTAGCAGTGGATGAGATGCACATGAACTTACCAAGGATGGAGAAAGATATTTACTGGAACGACTCCTCTGCCCGGCCACCTTACACAAAAGCAGCTGCTGATTACTGTATTCCTTCATTTCTTGGATCGACTATTGAAATGGGGTGAGTGGCAATAAGGGTTCTTAATGGCATCAGAAATATCACCACCCCTACAGCCCATGTTGATTGATGGACAGCAGGGCTGCGGGCTGTGACAATACCTTGAGCGAGGAAGGTGGAAATGATGTTAGGAGGGAGTGGACAGGCTGGTGTTCAGGTGGTGATGTCTCCATGTGCTCGTAGGTCCATATGCTCATAGGAATTTGGCACCCATAGCTTAAATTGTGTAATTACTAAATAGAATATGTTTGCAGGGAAAGTGTTGATAGTTGCTGAGCACAGGATGGCACCTGAAGACAGTAACTGACTTTTCTTAATAATTATTTACTACAGCTTCTCCATACATCCCCCAGTTAACAAAATAGCTATTCCTGTGCTTGTTAAGGTAGCTGATGATGGCTGAAATCAGTTCAGATTTTTGTGAAGATAAACAAGAAATTATTGTGAATGCACAACTTTTCATTGACTAATAATCTAGGCATGGAAGTTGGAGCAGCCAGATTTTGTGAAGGAATGGAGTTATTTGTAGAAACTGACACAAGAACCATTGTTATAAAGAAACATACAGACAAGAGAGGACTGCCTGGTGCTGTCAGAATCTGTATGAGAAATCAGTGATAGGCTAGTTAGCTTAGAAGCTGTTGAGTTTAAACATTGTGACATACTTTAATATAGAACAGGTCAGTAGGTGTAAATACCACCATGCCTGAACAAATACAAGGGCAAGTAGATGTTTTAATCTGAAAATTTTTTAAAAACTTTATAGTAGCCATTTGTTAACTTTAAAACTTATTTCAAGAAGTTTTCCATTTCTTCAAAATTTTCCAGCCTTTCTCAAAATTAAATCTGCTTGATTTTTGCTTTGAAAAGGTAAAGAAGAAAAACTCATAGAATATATTTTACTGCAATTGCAAGGGGAGAAAAGGTGGCAGAGCAGAAACATTATTAAGTCTGCAAGCACTTTTTTAATAAGAAGCACTTTGGACAAAAAATGAAACGGGGTGAATGAAAAATGGCTCCATGTTAGCCCCTGTGAAATGCAAACAGCTCTGATGTGTTGAATTTCTTACCAATTATTTTCGCCTCTAAACTGTTTCTCTGTTCATCTCTCTAAAAAAGTTGGTAGTTCTTGTGCACAGTTCAAAGAACAGGTCTAAAGATTCATCCAAGTTCAAAGGACATAAATAAAACTTGAGCCAAAGTCTTTCCCAGCCCCCTCAAGCCAACATCTGGCACAGGTTGCCCAGAGAAGCTGTGGCTGCCCCATCCCTGGCAGTGTTCAAGGCCAGGTTGGATGGGGCTTTAAGCAACCTGCTCTAGTGTAAAGTGTCCCTGCCTTTGGCAGAGGGGTTGGAACTGGATGACCTTTATAGGTCCCTTCCAACCCAAACACTTCCATGACTCTAAGAGCTTCATAAATGCTGGATGAAGTTCCTCTGTCCCTCTGGGTTGGTGTTGCCTCCCTGTTCTCCTTGCCTCAGGTCTGGCCTGAGCCCCTTTGCCATCTGCACACAGAACAGGTAACTGTGAGAGTTTGACTTGTCCTCTGGGGCACACTGGGTCAGTAATGTGTACTGAATTGCCTGGCAGATGCAGCAATAGTTGTTCTCAAGAACCACGAAGGCTGGGCAGGAGAAGAGTACCAGGTACAGGCGGGACTTTCAGACACACTGTCGTGCCCCAGAAGTAAGTGGGATTTGGCCGTCTGAGTAATTCCAGCATCTTTTGAAACCATCACATTGTTGCTTCCAGGAGCAGCCTTTTCACTCTTGTTATTTTTGCCTGAAGAATTCTCCTGAAAATTATCTACAGCACCAAGCAGGGTTTCTTTTTCCCCTCTCCCTCATGTTATTCATAAGCCTAACCACGCGGAGCTGCCACAGAGGGCTGCAGCTCAAATATGAAGTAGTGCCAGATGCCCAGCTGGATGCCCTCCCAGCCTCATCCTCAGGAGAACAGACACTTGGATGTGGAGAGCTTTCCATGTGATCTGGCTCGTCTAAAGGCAGGGCACTATTTCCTGACACCCTCACCCCTTTCATGCCCTTCCTTGGGACACACTAGGGCCTTGGTTCCTACGTCTTCCTGCTGAGACAGAGGGATATGTGTGCATGCAGACCACATACACTTTCTATATATAAGCGACACCTACTAACAGGATTTATTTGGCAGGCTGGCTGACACTGAATTCCTCTACGGGGAAGAGTGGCCCTGGGAAGAGGAGAAACACCGAAGGCAACGTTCAGTGCTGAGAAGAGTCAAGAGATTCCTCAGTGTCCACGAGGGCCCTTCACCTCCAGCTCAGAGGCGCTACAGTCGGCAGACAAGCGAGAACTCGGTGTTCTTCCCAGCAGATGAAAAGGGGCACATCAGGCGCCTGCAGGAAATGCACACAAGGGGGAGATACTCCACCTCGAGCTTCAAGAAGAAACACGAAGGACTTGACAGAAATAACAGACTTCACAGTAGCCGAGACCTAGGACCCATAACTGAAACCTCAAGGAACGAGACACCATTTGGCGACAGCGACACTTCATCTGAGACAAACAAACCAGTTCCTGAGGTCATCATCTCTGAAGCTGAGGAGGAAGCGCTTGATGTGCTGGGCAAACCAGATCCGCAAACACAGGGCAACGCAAGCATGCCAGAAGAGAAGCTCCAAAGGAGCCTAACTGAGACAAATGTGAGTCTTCTGGACGACCCTTTTTTCCCCCCAGAAGTCACTACATACCTTCCAGGCTCTGAGGTGCATCAGTCACTTCCTACTGTGATAGGGAAGCCCAAACATGAACCCTACGTTAGTAATTTAGCCGGTTTCATAACAGATCAGGAGAGAAACATTCAGCGATGGAGTTTACCGAGCTTCCATAGTCAAAATACAACGTCAAATGCTGACACTTTAACAGATTCTGAGACATCTTCACAACAAAGGACCCCCAGTGATGGAAAAAAGCTTACTTCTGCTGCTGCTCCAGAGACATTTGAGATGCAGCACTTGTGGGAAAACCTGGATAGTAAAGAAACAGCTATAGTGGAATTTTCTAATGAGAAAAGTGAAAGAAAACTTTGACCGTGCTTGCTCTGGGTTTGACTGAACTTCTTGTCCTCTCGCGCAAGTGGTTCTCACATGGGTTTGCTGAAAGTGTGAAGGGCAGAACACAACACTCAGACAAATCCTGAACACGAGGAATTGGGCACCTAAAGAGAATGCACTATGGTGACATGCTTTAAGCCACTTGGTTGAAATCTGTGATCCTGTAGGTAAAACTGTAGGGAGCCTCAGGAGTGAACGCAAGCTAGCTAGCGCACATGGCAGCGAGCTGTGCAGGCTCACCCACTGAGTTTATCAGGAAAGCAGAGGTGGCTCTTCTGTCCACTTTGGATCCACACTGAACGATGCGACCTTTGGCCGCTCCTTCAGATTAAGGTCCGTGACATCTCTGTAAGACCTACCAATAGTTTCGGTTTCCACTCAAATGGCTAGGAGGGGAGGTGTGGGCTCAATTCCTTACCCAGCCTGGAGAGATTCAGCTCACCATCTCTGTCTGCAGGAATGCTTGAAAAATCAGTCTCACCACATGTGTAGGGCAAAAGCCCCCCTCTCCTACTGAAGCTGTGCCACTGCAGAGTGGGAAATAAAAGGATTAAATGTTTAACTTCATTAAGAAAAATGGAAGAGGCAAAGCTGCTGATGAACTGGGCATGGGGGTCTGAGCCTTGACCTCTGCTCCTTGGAGCATGTATATGTTGTACCTGGTGGCTGTTTATTGTAAAATGCTGCTCCCAGGTGGCCTCCCTGGTGATGCCAGGACTGTGGCTCTCTCTCAAGAGGTGATGGAGCTGCAGGAGCAACTGAGCTTAGGGCTCCACTCTTGCAGAGATCCTCAGCTGGAAGGCTTCAGATATCCCAGGTAGACAAGTAAATGGCCCAGGACCACTAGCAAAAATTGGTCTCTGCTTCCTTCCCCTCCTTGTCTGCTCCCACACTTGTCCAGATGTGTCACACACATCCTCCATTAACTCAGACCGGAGCCAGCATTAGGTGGCTCCTGCTGCTCCAGGGGCGGCTAAGCCGCCTCCCTGAACCTCCTGGTAGCAACCTGGCCTTTCAGCTGCCACTTCTACAAGAAGTCTCAAAGCAGGCCCTGAAAGCAGCGGCAGCTCTTTGGTTTCAGCTCTCATTCACATCTACACAGACTCAGTCTGGAGCGTGAGTCCAGCATTCCCCCATGAGCGAGCATCCAAGTAGATGGTCTCATTAGACAAGGGAGAGTCCAGGTAGCTCAGTGACTGGGAGGAACAGAGGGAGGGGAGACAAGGGAATGATGGGGCTGCAGCAGCCAACAAGTGGCATGGGCTGTGTGGATAGCCTGTCCACCCAGCAGTCTTGCTCAGAAAGTTGCACTTCAGCCAACAAACCATGCTTTCTATCAGGGTAACTGGTAGCACCAGTGGCTCCTGAGAGTCTTCAGGACCCCCTGAAGCTGGGAAAGGAATGAACAGATTTGCTTGCTCCTGCTCCTATGTCCAGCTGCTTAAGTGAGGAGCCCTTCCAGTAAGGCTGTCACATAGCACACGACTCTGCTATTCCATCTGGGTAGGTTTGGGAGGGGAAAAAATCAACCACTCTCCTCACTTCTACTTCTTCCAGCTTTGTTTCAGTCTGGGAACTGTTGGTGTGCATTAGACATGCTCTGAGCAGTGTCTCCCTTTCAAATCCTTCAAAGACACTAGACAAAAGCACATGTATCAGTTTAGGAAGCAGAGGACACTACTTAGCCCCAGGAAGATGTGTTTAAACTCAGATTATGGGAATTTCAGGTGTGCAGAAAAGCCAAGCACAGATTTCACAGGCACTTACGGAGGCACTTCTCCATGCTATGGGATGAGGTGGTGCCAGTGTCTGACAGCAGCTGAGTACTGAGAATCAGTCACAGTTTTGCAGTAAGGCATTCTGGTGCAACCTCACCCTTGCCACCCGCAACAAGTCCTCAGGCAAATCAAATTGTTATGGTCAGTTTTGACCAACAGAATGAGAGCCTTGACAAAGTGAAATGATACTGAAATAAACAGCACCTTAACCTAGCAGTCTGATTCTTTGGGTGGCTGTTACTAGGTAATAGCAGCTTCTGGCAGCATCCTTTAGCTTTTCAGCCATCAGAGCCCCGGTCTGCTGACTCTCCCGAGGGAAGAGGACTCTATCAGCCTGTGGCAGTGGTGGAAACACATAGCTTTCCCTTCCCTACATTAGCAGAGAAAAAAAAGGCATCGTTCCCACATTCACTCTTTCTTCCCTATTCTCTATTTTTTTCTTTGAACCAAAGCAACACTTTTCAATTCAACATTTTCTTAGTTTAATTGCATCTGCAACTGTCATGGAACTTCACTTACCAATCAGCTTAACTTTAAGAAACAGTAAAGTTTAGGTATAAATGATACATTTTACACGTGTCACACAGCTAGACACAAAGTTAAAGCAAATGCTGCTCTCCTTGAAACACTCCTCTATAGAGCTTTGTTAAATTCAGGAGAGCAATACAGGTTTCGGAGGAGTTTGGCCATTCTCCTCCCAGCTGTGCAGGTACAGGAAGGGTTTTCAGTCATTATGGAGGAAGTCTGCCCTGTTGTCTAGCTGTGTCCTCACAGTACGTAAGCTTGAGGAGCTGTGCTTCTCTCTGCAAGGGGATTTCAGCCAGAAAACAGATAACTGTAAACTGCCCAGTACAAACCTGCACTGAGGGTCCACTCCCACTACATCTCCTTACTCTCTTCTCACCTCAGCTTCCACCAGGGCTTAAGATGTTGGAGCAAAGTGCTTATCCTCCCCAGCCCAGACATCAGCGTATTTCATGAGGCAGTGCTAAACCTGAAGATGCCGTCTCAGCTTCACATCATCCAGCTCTGCTTATCTTCCATCACCTTCTTCTCAGCCTAGCCGCTACCTAGGACACACACTGCTGCTTTCCACCAAGGACATTATGCATCTTATAAGGAACGATTTTGCTACCTCTGCCGGCACTCCCTGGCCCATCAACTATGTTTGTTCTTCAGTGGAGGGTAAGGGTAGCCACACCGTAGCTATTAGGAAGATAAAAGCTTCAGTTAAGTCCCATAGAGATGCCTGTTAGACATGTAGACACATTAAATTAGGAATGACTGCTCTGTGAAGTCCCACAAATGTAATCTGCACTACACAAATAGCACTGTGCACGTAATGGGCCAGCTCCAGATTAGCTGCAATATTCTGTTTGTTGCTTGCAAAGAAGCTAGTGTTGGGATGACTTCCCAGAAGAAATTTTGTCTCCTCATTTAGTCTGCTATCCCACTTTTGCAAACATCCGCAGGCTCTGATTTTGGGGTTCTGTGCTCTGTTACTCACATCTCCCAGTACGCTATTCTCCTCAGCATGGTAAATGGACTATTTTAGCAATTTACAGTTCATGTTTGCTTATATAAAATATGTCAAATTATTGCATGAATAAAAGCATTTTGAGAAACACAATTGTCTTGGCTGTATTGAACTGTCAAGAAGCACTTCTTGCAAAGGTGTGACTTATCATGCAAGTCAGCTTGATGCCTACCAGGAATAGTGAGGCAAACCTACAGAATCTGGCAAGGCTGGAGAAGACTGAGGATAGAACAGGGCCAGGATAGACAAGTCAGAGCAGCAGCTTGCTCCCATCAGATAGTGTTAATCTTGAGCAGGATAAGATATATCAGGGCAAAGAGAGGGCTGGTCCCTGCACGCACTGCCGAATTTTGCACCTATGGCTTGGATGTGTGAATGCTCTGTTCTGGGATCTGTAGAGCTGAGTTGTTGGTGTAGGGGCCGACTGGCTGCAGGGGCATGTCCCATCATCTTTAAATTCCGCCATCATAAATAACAGATCTCTAACTCTGACTGCAAGCTCATGTTTGAGGAATATATACCTATTTTAGAGAAACTGAAAGGTACCAATGTGTTAAGTCTGCTGCATAGTAGGGGAAACAAAAATAACCCCCTGCTGTTAATTGACTGAGAAGGCTTTATGGATGTTTGTTGCGGTTTACAACTATACAAACAACATTTTCTAGACCAGTAAGTTATCTCATGGTCGCTCTACTCTTTAAGAGTGACATGGACAAAGGCGAAACAAGGCAAGGCTGGCCTGAAATACATGGTAACTTCATACAGCTCCATCTTGCCTGCAGAGAGACAAGTGGCAGCAGGTCCCCACTGCTACAGGTTGACAGCCTGGATGCCAAATGCGTAACACAATGTGGCTGCAAAAAGGGTCGTGAAAACATGCACCAGAGAGAGGGAGTATTTCATCCTGGAAGGCAGGATCAGTATTTCAGAGATACCTACAAGCAAGCCATCTTGCTTTAATAATACTTACTGAGTCTTACAGCTAAAGCCTTCAAATCTAAGGGGCTGTGACCCCAAAGCTGCCAAGGCCAGTAATGGATGTTGTGTTGGGTCTGCGCTAAGCACATCCAGACAGGCAGCAGCAACAAGTCCCCTGGGGCCACCAGCCCCTGCCCCAGCCATGCCACAGTGCGGCCAGTCTCCAGCTCCCCACAGCCCTACCTGGGAGGTGCCTGCTGCATAGGGCTGGAGCTGCAGGCATTTATCAGCTTTAGTGAGACACAAGCAGCCCCAATGACCCAACACATCAAATCTCTCCCCTCCAGGCTGCAGAGCAACCTGTATTTTCAATTTCTGTTGCATGCCTTCTTCCCCCTTGCCCTGTAAGACAACACAAAATGAAACTGAAACAGCACTAAGACCAAAGCAGATTTTGTTTGGTTAAGTTTTATTCACATGTACAGGGGCAGTATCTCTTCTAACAATCCACATACTCCTACGGGTGTAATTTTGGTAAATCTTCTTTTGCCAAATGAGCACAGCTACCTATGGCTGTTTCACACCTCTGCCAGTGCTGAAGCAGCTGCCACTGGTGACAAGAAGTGGCTGAGCAAGAGACAGTAAATGTCAAGTGCTGGTGCATTGATCCTGTAACTCATCTGAGGTGGGGAGGATGCATCGGTACCCCTTTGTACCTCCCATTGCAAGGGTTGTGGTCTGGGTTTAGTAACGCATATAGATGCTGCTCCCAGCTGCCCACACCGCCAAGGGACAGAGGTGTCAGCTACTAAAAGCAGCATCTGACCTAAGAAATAGGCATTGAATGCTGAGACCCAAAAGAGGAATAGGAAAGTGACAAGTGAGAATGAACCCAAGGGAAAAAGCAAATTTGAGAGATGGCGTAAGGAGGAGGAAATGGTGTGCAAGTAACAGTAGTGGACATTAGTGGTCATACAGACATCAGTCAAATTCCCCTTTATATAAACTGGTTGGAACAAGCCAGTATAAAAAGAATTTCCATGGTACTAAGGAAACAAGGATGGACAAAGGACTAGCCATGGAAAATAATGAGGAAAAGGAAAGCAGTGAGAAACTAGCACACAAGAATAAAAAAGAACACCCAGAGCAGCCCAGACTGGGGTTAGTTTCCCCTGCTCATAACTGCTATCTTGTCAGCCTGGCACTGTTCAGCCTATTTTATCCTTCCTGCTCTTTTGCAGACCTGAGTGCTGAGCTGTTTGCACTTCACCCTGAGAGCTGTGATGTCCGTCAGTTGTTTAGGAAAAATAGTTTCTGAGATGTAAACACACGGAGATTGAACCAAGCTGTGTAATTTGGGACAAGTATCACATCAAAGCCCTTAAAACCTGGTGGGGGACAGCACAACCGCATTTAGGTCCAGAGTTTCAGTTAAAGCCCTTCTTCACGCTTGTGTTGAAGATCATTACATTAACATTTAGGTTAAGGCAGAATAAACGCTATAAGGACTCAGTCGTAATCCTTCCTATGAGCAGCTTTTGCAAATCCCACTCTGTCATTCCCACGGTCAAAAATGCAGTAAAACGCAGACATAAAGACGTCTCCTAAAATCCAGAGCAGACCATTGCGAGTCGGGATGTCAAGAGACTGAAAGCCGCTCATGCAGAAGGTTTGGTCTTCAATAGACTCCTGGAAGAGAAAGCACAAAGTGTCCTTGGGGTAGCCTGCTCCAGGCCCATCTAAAGAAGCAGGAAATACGGAACAGGGAGGCTGCAGATGCGCACCTTTATGATGTACTGCTCTGCTGTCAGCTTGTACTCATGGTGTCCAATCGTGAAGCTTATGTGAGGCAAACTGGACAGTCTTCTGCAGTCTACAAGAAACTGTGTGATGCACGGATTGAGGCGGGATAGGTTTGCCTTTTTTTTTAAGTATTGCCCTTTGAATACAAGACTTTAGCAGCAGGTAATAGCGAATTTGCTACAAGCAGCATCAGGATGACTTATGGCCCAACACTGCCCTCCAGCTTTCTAGCTCCTGCACTGGGTCAAACCAGCCTAGCAGCTCAGACTGCTGCACCAAAGCCCCAAGGAACCCAGTACTGATGAAAATCCTCGTGAGCCTCAGAAGAAATTAGGTGAAGGGAGACTGATGTGCCCCAGGTAGAACTCAGAAGCAAAATTGAGTGTGTGAGCCCCAGTGAATCCATTTCAGCAAGCAAAAGACTTGGACTGGATGGAGGGAACTGCCTCCAGCCTACGTAGGGAGCATTCACCCCACTCCCTCCCCTCACATCGTCATTTTAGGGGAAAAAAGCCAGTGAGGAATACAGTGCTTTGTGCTTACACACTGCTCTGAAGTGGGATTTAAAGATCAGAACTAAACTCTGGCATGGTCATTAATTCCCATAAGTAATACATCCACTTACAGTAATACAGAAGATAATTTCCTGGCCTTTCTTGTTATTTCATGAAACAACGGGTATGTTAAATGGCACTGCAGAATGCTCCAAGCCCCAGAGGGATCTTTGTGGAAACTGTAGTGTTTAAAGTCATTGTTTTAGAGACTTCCTAGAAGGAAGAATCTATTTTTGTTGCTGTTAAATCTGCTTTATGAAAACATACCTCTAAATCTTGTGTATATTTATCAGGTGTCATACCATTAGAACAAATAAATGATGGGATACAGAGGATAAGACTGAAAAAGCCAGTGTGATAGTTTGTAGGAGACAAGAAGCAAGACATTTTCATTTACATTTATTCATTCACATAGCTAGTATGTCCAGAATAAATTAATCCTTGCTGGTAAGAGATATAAGTTCTGGTAAAATCATTGATGGATGCACCCACTTATAGTGGGATAAATTTGAGCCTATATATTTAGCCTATCTGTGCTTGCTGCAAAAAGAGTCATAGAAAGTCTTGCTTTCAGGATGCTTTTTTGCAGAATCTGAGATGCTGGCTGAGTGTTCTTGTGTCAGCACTGGAGTATATAGACTTATACTGCCATGACCTGTTCCTGGTTTATATTATGCTAATATAAGTACATTGGAAATACACAAGTGCCACTCCAGGTCTTCCATTTACAAAAGGAGACAGATTAAAAGTCCACTTATGTCTTTGATCTTTGCAGAGCAACCATAACACTCAATGCTCTTCCAAGAGCAGTCGTGGGTCAGGATCAAGACAGCTAGCTGCAAAGTTGACAGAAGTCATACAGGGCAGCTTTACTTGGTGCACTGGAGCTGTGGTGATGTGGCGATTACCCATGGGAATCAGCCAAGGGCCAGCAATAAGGCATTTGAGTAAAAATAAGCTGCTCTTTCCCTGGCAGCAGGTGGATTTAGCCATCTCAGGCTTGCTAACTGAGTGCTTAGATGTTACAAGGGTTCAGTTACACCATGTGAAAACTGCCAGCAGGGAGATGCAAAGGGCAGCAGAGCGACATCCCAGCCTGGGATGGCAAGGCCATGGGAAAGCCTAAGCTACCTCAAGCAACTTCGGCTCATGCAAGCCCCCCCAAGACTGGTGCAGGGAGTCAGGGTTTGTAGGAGCAGGGTCACAGAGGCCATCAAATGGTAACAAAGATGTTCTGTCCCACTGGAGGAGGAGGAGGTTCTCCTCAGAGGGCAGGCATGGTTGGGAGAGGGCAGGACTTGTGGCAGAGATGCAAGGGGGATGCAGGAGAGAGCAGAAGGGAAGAGAGGAAAACCAGTGAGGAGACAGAGGAAGAAGAGACAGAGAGGTCTGTCCAAGCACGTGGCCCATCTGCCAGGAGCCAGCGTGGTGAGTGACTCCCAAGAGCCCTGGCACGACACTGCTTGCTCCACTGCAAGCTGACAGTGAGAGGTCTTGTCAGTGAAGCCATTGTATGATGCAATTAAAATATCTTTCCCTTTTCATTTGATGCTGATGGGGCTGGCCATGGCAGCATCACTGGGGAGCCAATGTCTACAGCTGAGGACAGTGAAAATCCTCTGATTTTATGAAAGAGAATGATCTCTGATGTAGACTACAGATGGAGTCCTCAAACAGATTCCCCCATTACTTTCTTACGCGCTGGTACAGATGAGTATGGGAAAGGAAGTGGACATTTGTGAGGAGGGCTGGGGCAGCAAGGCAGATGGGTCAAAACCAGCTTGGTTGTGAGTTCAGTGCTGCCCTGGAAGCAAAGCTTTTGCTGGGACATTTCTGAGCTATTATTTTGGTTATTTTCCCACCCTATAATCTTTTTGCACCAAATACCAGTTTCTCTTCCTGTTTTCTGACTGGTTTCTGGCTCTATAGTTTTTACCTCTCCAGTACGTGATGGACTTGCCCCAATATACTCCTGTAATCGCCTGATTTGTGAAGAGGGGCCCGTGATAAGAGAAGTGCCTGAGTCAACGATGGCTTCACAGCCGTGGGAGCAAAATGCCACCCGGCCCTGGATCTTTATACTGCAAGCGAAAAACAAAGCATCTTTAAGCAAATGGCATGTACACTCTGACTGAAGCAGCACATTATTGCTAGCTAAAGTGCCAGAGTACGGACTAAGGTTAAAACTAGCTGCCAAGCTTTGCCAGTCTTTAAAGACAAGAATGTCTTTAGAAGCCAAGAAGGTAATAAAAGGAAACTGCATGAGGAAGATGTCCTGTCTGTGGACTCACTCTCTCAAGATTCCTACTGCCCTAATCATTTGCTGCCTGCAGATGAATTTGTTCTCACCCACAGGTATGTGTTGTCCTTGATTTACACAGCATGATGGAGGAGGAGCAAAGAGACACTGACTTCTTTGACCAAGGTTAACAGGAAAGATGAGAGCAAGACCCAGAGCTGGATTCTGTTCCTGTGTGCCTTGACCTCTTAACTGAATAGTCTACCAAGAGTCAACTTGACCACTGGTGTATCATACTAAAACATTTTAACATGCTCTGCCAGAAAACAGCCACCCGTATCTCAGCCGATTCAAAGAGCTAATATACCCCTGCCTCATTCTGGTGAAACCCCTCTTCTAAAGGCACAAGGGTAAAACACTGCAGCTGAGTCCTCCTGTATAACCAGGTGTTTCTGCCTGCAGGTTTTACCTGGGGAGGTGAATTCCACCAGATATTTCATACATACTTGTTCACGTGTATTTGCCAATAGCTTTTCTCGGTGACTGGAACCCAGTGGATTGAACCTTTGTAGAGAGAATGGTCTATCCCCCCCAGAATCAACTCACCACCATTCTCAGTGTCGTCTCCTCTGAAAGCAGAAGACAGGTTAACACAGACATGGGAGCGTGCCAGCAGACACTTAAAAAAGCAAAAGACAAACCACAGCCGTTCCTAAATTCAGGTATGGGAACTGAAAGGGATTATTTCTAACCTATAACTGCATATGTCCCATCTCAGAGCCTCCAAACAACCTCTGAGAAGATGTTCTGTAGGCTGCCAAGGACTGAGATAGGCAGCAGGAGCAGGCTGAGCCAGTTGCTGCTTTTGCCTCAGAATAAACAAAACAACAAAAAAAAACCCAATCAAAACCCAAGAAATGGGGAAAATTCCTTTCTTCAGTTGAAGCTTTATAAAGATGCATGGCTGTCAACAGTTAAAACAGATGTATTTCTCTTTTGGCAGTGTCGCTTTAAAGACTGACCTTTTCAGATAGAAAGAGAAGACCGGCTCCTCTACCAGCTGCTGGTTCATGATGCTGTCAAACACGGGCAGAGCATTGCCTACTATCAAGGAGGGGTATCCCAAGCCCAGCACACCATCAAAATGGGCAAGGGCGAAGGTTGTTCCTGGCTCAAACACCGACTCGCCAAAGTCCTGGCCCTTGATGGAGATGTTACTGATCTGTTTGGTACCAAAAAAAGAAAAACAACAATCCCAAAACAGTTGAAAGCAAAGACACCATCAATTAGAATACATTATCCACATTTCAGATCCATATGAATGGATTCATTCCTTTTATAAAGCCTGCACAATATCCTTAGGTGACTTGCATCAATAGAACAGGTGCTCATTTGGCAGGTAGGCTACATCAACTCCTTGTAATGCCTGGATTCTATGGCTGTTTGTTTATAAATCCATGACAGGACCCAAGGAGACAAGCAGAAATGAAAAACAGAATCTTATGGGTTTGTCTTGGTAGCACAAAGCTGGAACAGCACCTTCACCTCTCAGCACCCAGCTTGCTGGGGCCTCCACCCTGCCCTTGCCTAAACCAGGTAAGGCTTTCCAGGGCAAAGCCAGAATGTGAACTGCCTTAAAACAGCTGACCTGGAGGCTGACACCCATTTGAGGTGGACACTTACCTGCAGCGTGTCTTTGCCAGCAATGCCCAGAAGCTGTCCCGTGCCATACTGCAAGGAGAAGGCTTCCCCACCGTGCTCGTACGAATCTGACAGAAAGGACTTAAATTTCTGGTGCACCCCTACACAAAACAAATGACATTTGTGCACCGAGGGGAGGTAATGGTGATGCACCTGCTCCCCAGTGCAGAACCAGATGAGATGCAAGAGGAAGGTGTTGATGGAGGTGGATGTGCCCTCCAGACAGCCCTATTTTTCTGTACCTTGGAGGTTACTTGGGGTTGTAAAGACAAATTAAAACAAAAATGGGCATTTTCACCAGTATTGGTAGCTCTCAGGTTTATTTTCATGCCCTTTACATTAGGTACCTCATGGTGCAGAAGGACCCATGGCAGTGCAGCCAGTGCCTGCCCTGGCTGTGGGGTGATGCGGAGGGACAGAGGAGCAAGCCAGGGAGGGGACAGTGACCCTCAGGGGTGCTCCAAATCTTCTCTTCCCAAATCCCTGCTGCAGGCAAGCTCCTTGGGAAAGGAGAAGTGTCCAAGGAACCCAAGACACAAAGCAAAAGGGAGAGTAACATTTCTTACTGCATGCTTCGCTGATACAATAAGCAGAAGGGACCCAAAAGTTGGAGGAGCCGGTGTCAAACACGACGGTGAACTTCTGGGGCGGTGTGCCGACACTCACAACTCCATAGTACTGTGCCTGGGGGGCAAACAACACAACCTGCTCTGGGCTGCACTGCTATTCCCGAGAAACAGGCAGACGTGGGAGCATGACACAATGCTTTCTCAGGGGGTTGGGTGCAATTTGAACATGAAGGCATGCACAGGGCACTGCGTGTGGCTCCAGGAGTGGCTGTGTGCAGCAGGTTTCACTCCAGCTGCATGCATAACAGTGCAGGATTTTTAAAGCCTGTTAAGCAAACACTCAGTTGGGTTCCCCCATGAAGTCAGCAAGCCCCCTTGCACCAACTTCAGCAGTCAACTCCAAGACAAAACTCTCGCACAACCACACAGGCAGCTCCTTACTGATGTCAGTAAGAAACCAGTGGTGCAGAGACAGCATGACCGGCCTCTGTCAGCGTCAGAGGGCTCCAACCAATGGCACACTGTCACATGTGGCTGAGCTTTTTCCTTTGTAATTATCAGCTATTAGAAAGTCAAAAAATTGCTCTGTTGCACTGACTGTGTCTGATGAACTGAACAAATTCATCCAGTGGAAATGAGTGACCATTCCTGCATACCAGCTGAGGATAATCTGTGAATACGTGAGTGCTGAAGCGAAGAGCTTATCCACATCCCGAATACAAGTGTCTAAGTGCCCCTATCTGGCCCTGGAAGAGCATTTCAGCATTAAGAGGCCTATTTTTAGGAAGAGGCATTTCTGGAATTCAAACGCAGATAGAAAAGCAATAGCCAGTGCCAAGCCTTTTGTAGCAATGCAAATATTTGAATGTGTATCTTCAAGAGCATACTTGTTAATACACTGAATATAGTTTCTGACCCCAGAGTTTAGGGTCTGGATGAGATAGTCATGAAAAGGCAAGCAAGTGCACCATTTAAGAGAACATACAGTAGGATTTTATTCCTTCCTGTATTAAACAAACCTTTATCAATTAATCTGCAAAGTGAGGCAGTTCTAAGACATGTACATCAAAAAGAAAAAACACAAACACCTTGCACTGAAACCTCCACTAAAGTGTTCCTGGTGTTAGTTGGATATGCTGGGGAAGGGGGTGTGTTTTGTCCTTCTGAGATTTATCCCCTCTTTGATAAGCTTTAAAGCAGGCTGATATGTTTCAGTCTCCTTTATTCTTCTTTTACAGAAGAATACATCTTACACACATCTCTAGCTCACCTTGACATATTTCATTACAGCTCTCAAGTGTCAGGAAGTTCTTGCTGAATTAATTCAGCCTTCCCTTCCCTGCTCACATGCAGCCTCCACAATGTCTCTGCAACTTAGCTTTTCTTTACATAAGCATAACAGAAGGATCAAATAAAACAGAGAACAGAGACCATCCAAGAGGACAACACGCTAAACCCAGGAAAGACAATCTACAGAATGGCTGACCTGCTGACTTGCCTGTCTGAGATCCAATGGAACTCCTTTTTTACCTTTTTCAATTTAGGTAGTCAGTTCAGTCAGGTTAGTGTGAGAGCCAGGTCAGTCTCCAATATTTAATACACATTAAGCTCAGGAGATAAAAACAGACAAATAAAAACCCTACTTGGGTCTTTGCTATCACTGATTTATGACACCACATGGTCAAATAAATGAGATTTGGGGGATTTTTTTTATACCATGCAAACATCCAAGTTTCTGATAAATAGAATACAGCTAAATGAAGCAATCAAGTTCTGCCACAAAAAAAAAAAAAAAAAGCAGTCCTGAACACAGATTGATACAGGCAAACCTACATTAGTCCGGATTCCCAATCAAGTCCAATCCAGATCTACACAAAAATGAAACTTGTCAGAGAACTACCACTGCTAGACTACATCAGCTTTCTACACAGGTCCCATGCTAACCTGGATCTAGACATGTGATATTTTGCAGACTAGCAGACTATTTTGTATGATCGAATACCTAGTGATATTATGATCTAATAGTGTAGAGCAGCAAGCCACCTCAAGCCCTATATATTCATTGAGAGACTAGATTTGAAATGTGCTGGAAAAAAATAAAGCATCTTCGAGAGAACAACAAATCCTTACGATTGTATTACCAAAACTGTACTTACATTCATGTAATCATACAGCCTTTCTGAAGCAGTTCCAACTGATAAAGCAATATCTGCAGGGAAGCAATGCAGGTACCTCCGGGCAAAAATGTCAGGGTGGTGATTCCTCCAAAACTCCTCTAATTCTCCCTTTTCTTTCAGCTGTTTCTTGATAGATTTGAATCGAATGAGGGGGATTCTACAGAAACAACATAAATGCACAAAAATTCACTGGGTCTCCTTTCTAGAGCTCTCATACACTCTTTTATTGTTAAATTTGCTTATTTTTTGAGACCTCAAGTAGCAACCCTGGAAAGCATCTCAAACGTGCCAGTGATGCTAGATGCATTTTCTTACCGTTCCAGGGCCAGGGTTAACGGGACATAAAGCACAGCCAACAGCATCACCCGCATGGCTCCAAGCAGGTCAGAGTCTAACAACACTCATTTACTCAGAAGTCCCTTTTTTATAGCCCGTTGTCAGCAGAGGGCTGTTCGCCAGGTCAATCAATCACAGGAGGTCAGTGCTTTGGCAGAAAAGTGATTCATTTGCTCTCAGAGTAACCGCTGGATTGTGCAAATAGCAGTGTCCAGGGGAGCTACTAAGACAGATGACCAGGGCACAGTGTAGACCAAATAGACATTTTATTTGTAGACCAAATAAACATTTTATTAACAATCCTTAGTGTCATTTACATAAATACATGGTATGAGCTTGGCTACTGTTAGGATGGGAAAGAGGAGGTGGTCCAGGAACTTGCCTGGTTCCCTCCAAGTAAGCTTCTTTTCAAGGTTATTTTAGTGACAAGCAGCCCAGATGTGTCCAATGCAGAGAAAGAGGACATAACATGTAACCATTTCCCTTTTACATGGAGGTATTTCAGCAGGGCATGTGATAGGGTTATGACAAGTCATCCCTTAACAACTGAAGCTTAATTCCCTGTTTATGGGAGAGCTCCAGGCTAAACATAAATATGACTGCCACATGAAAAAATGGGGATCGAAAGTAAAAACCATGACAGGCTGCAACACACAGTAATAAACAGCCAGTGGCTTTGTGCGGGTTTCAGCAAGACACTTGGAAGCGCTTGCTCGGGTTTATTTTCCTGCGAGTTTCCTGAGGTTAGCGGTTCCCACCCCTGCCTGACACTTGTATCCAACTCCAACTGGCGGAAAAGTCACGGTGTCGAAGAGGCTGATCTGACAGAGAGCAACCCCAAACCCATTAACTGCCTGCGAGGAAGCTCAGCGTTGAGACTGTGAGTTACTTGTGAGACATTCTCTATCTTTCCTCTGCATGAGGAAGCGCAGTGAGCAATCACATGCTGCAGCCTGGCATGCAACAAAGCTAAATGTGAATAATCAGCCTGTTTTGTTCAAAGGCCTATGCTAGGATGCCGGGAAAAGAGCAATGACAACTTTTTCCCTGGAATACATCACTTATTTCAGATGAACTGCTCACCACATGAGGGTGAACTGGAATTCAGTACCTTCCCAAAAAAGACAGCAGATGTTTCGCACAGCGAAGAGTGAATGTCAAGAACATGGAGGAGGCAGGAGTCATCATCTGCTCTAGCAGCAATGCTCCAGTCAAGAAAAAACAGGAAAAAAAAACAAACACACAGTGTTTTGCCTTAAAATAAACTAATTCAGAGCTCTAGTCTTTAGTCCCCTGGATTTTGAGACACACATTCTACTTTTTCAAACTTACCTGCAAAAGCATGAGGGCTACAGAAACTCAGCAAAGGCTGTTGTCCAGAGCTGTGTGCAGAGCTTTGGATCTGAAAAAGCACCAGCAGCTCTAGTCTTAATTTACATAAAAAATACTAAAATCTAAAAATCACAGCTTTTACATTGGTTTCCATTTTACTGCGATTGGTCTTTAATTCCTTAGCCCTGAGCAGCATTCCCTGTTTCTTGCAAACTCAGAGGTTTTACACAAGTTCTCAGCAAGCAATTATATTTTCTGCCCCACAGCTGCCCCAGCCACCGAGCTGCAGGAGTTGGGTGCTGGCAGTGAGGACAGTGAGCAATAGCTGTGGTCATCTGTGAACTTCCAGGGAGCAAAGGCATTTCTCAAGGAGCCTACATGCGCCACCTGATGCGCAGCAGAGCAGATGTCATGCCCCCTGGTAGAGCAGTGTCATTTTGACAAGAGCAAGACAACGTCTGTGCTGAGTACCTTTATCACTTGAACTTTTCCTCAAATGCCACAAATGCTTCTGGGAAGTCATTAATGTTCATATTGGAGGGCATCAGGATAACTGAAGACACGAAGTGGCTTTCAAAACACCGCCCTGGGTCTGGTGAGGGGACTGCCTTTGCCTTAGAGCCTCCATTGAGTCGCTGGTTCTCAGAAAGCTCAAGATTATTCATTTATTGCAAATGTAGCCCTTTGTTGTCTCACCACACAAAGGTTATAGTTTCCCCAAATACTCTGATCTCACCGTGTGTTCCAAGCAGACATTCATTTCGCCAACAGAGGTACAAAATGCGGCAACAGAAGGTCATCGTGACTTATTTTGATAAGCTGGAATAATGATTAAACTACAATGCAAAGGATCCCCAAGTTGTTTGCAGCTTAAAAGTTCCAGTAGAAATAATTCAAGTAGAAAAAAAAATGTAAGTACGTGTGCCTATAAACATAAGGTGTACTGCAAAGTTGTTTCTCTCCATATGGATTATTAAGGAAAATATGACTAAACAAAGAAGCTGATATACTTTTACCTAGGCTTTTTTGTTGTCCTGATCAGCAGGATATCTGATGAGATTTGTCTAAGGGACATGTCTTTGCTATGAATGTTAATTCATTATTATTTATGCCAAATTCATTTGATTTTCAACCCCTCTAGCCTACAGTACCTTACAGGGCAGGGAGCTTTGCATTTAGAAGGTGCCACAGCTCCTCGGAAATGGAAACATATACAAAAACCATGAGGGCCATGGGTCTATTTTCTTATCAGTCAGATGACATTCCAGGGTACCTGCTTGGGAAAGGATGCCCTGTGAACTCTGGGAATGAATGACAGGACCCCCACAGCAGTCCTCTGCCAGGGTGTGTAGTGCTCAAGCAGTAAGGTGGCTTCTCTGAGGTGCTCATTCAGTGAGAAGCAGCTGGTGCTGTTGGGACGCTATGCCTAGCATGTCCCGCCTTCTGTCATGACAGCAAGTATTTTCAGCGCCTCTCTTCCACAGCACAGCCACAGATGACTGCGGCATATCTTTGTTCTCCAGGCTTGATACTCTGCCCAGCTTCTCCATCCAAAACCTACTTCATGGCGTTCACGTTACAGCACTCACTGTTCTCTGCCTTGCAGCAACACTAGTTCCCAGATGTTCTCTCTGTTGTCCTCCCCCAGGAAACCCTCCTTACATTTCATAGCATCATTGCTGCATGGCACAGACACATCTTGCACAGAAAAGACTAGTAAACATCCTACAGCATACATTTGATTGATAGCTAAGAGTTGCTTTACTCTGGAAAACAAGTGCCAGTAGAGAGCTCTCTATTCCCAGATGTGACCAGAGATCAGAGGCCACCTCAACTGTGTGATATTGCCTTTTTCTCAATCTTTTGTTTACTCTGCCTTTTGTTTTTCCAAGAATATGTGACTCTCAGCAATCATGTATTTTGGTTGTGTAGAATGTAACACCCAGAAACCTACTGCAGGTTCTTGGAAGAAAGTATCTTCCCTAAATTACGGTAAGCGTGGAAAATGACAGCAACAAGCTGTAGGTATATCAAAGTAGAGAGCCAGCTGCTGGAAAGGCCATTTCACTTTAAAACAGGAGAAGGCTCACTTGGTGGAGACCTTAGAGCAGCCTTCCAGTACCTGAGGGGGTCCTACAACAAATCTGGAGAGGAACTTTTTACAAGGGCATGTAGTGATAGGACAAGGAGGAATGGCTTTAAACTGAAAGAGCGTGGTTTTAGATTAGACATGAGGAAGAAATTCTTTACTGTGAGGGTGGTGAGATGGTGGAAGAGGTTGCCCACAGAAGCTGTGGTTCTGAGCAACCTGGTCTAGAGGAAGGTGCCCCTGCCCATGGCAGGGGGATTGGAACTGGATGATCTTTAAGGTCCCTTCCAACCCAAACCAGTCTATGATTCTATGAAAACATTCTGTCAGTTTTCATACCCAAAGGTCATAGTAAAGCTATGTCCAACACACAGGTAGGATAATCCCCAGGAAAACTTAAAACAGAAGCAGTTCAAAAAGTCAAAGTATACAGAGGTGCCTGCACATGGGAATTCAAGATTTCCTCCTAGAAATCAGAGGTGCTCCTGACCTGAACAGCAATGAGTCTTGCTGAGAGAAGGAGGGGAACAGTTTACACTGTCACATCTAAATAGTCATAATTCTTAACATTGTATGTATCTCACTCATACCAAGTGAGAATCTGGATGGAATTAAATTCATGGGAGTTTCTTTTCAGGTTTTGGTAGGAACACAGGGACTGCAGTAGCACAGTTGGAAGGTGGCCGGAGGACAGCGTTGGCAGGTTGTGATAGTGAGCATATTAAACAGGGGTTCAGATAAGATGTAAAACATAATGTAATGAGAAAGGCCCTACAAAGTCAAGAGTGCCAGGAGCTATAGTAAACACCATTAAATTAGGAACATAAATAGTAGAACAGCTCAAGATAGCAGTTTGCCAAGTATTTGTGTTAAAGCTTTAAGATAAGCACTGGGTGGCAAGTTACACTCTGAAATTATGCATTTGGCACCTTGCAAAGTAAATCCCTAGAAGTGCCACCCGTCTGGAAAGTCAGTCGAGCCCTGACAGGTATTTTAAACACCAATTCGATTACGTCCGATGTTTCCGCTGAAGGTCTCATGAAAGCTAAACATCTGAGTTTAGAAATCTGGTCTTCTGCGCTGTTTACTCTCCCAAGCTAATCCCTGCAGAGAGCACTGGCTGCACAGACAGCACAGCCAGAGCAAGAAGTTAGGGGCTGGGGCACTGGGGAGATGGGCTGGGGCAAAATCAGTGAGCATTTACAGTGTGCATTGCAGGAAGAGGCAAGAAGGAATGTTGTTGGGGAGGGGCGAGCAGGAGTGTGTGTGAGAGAGGGAGACCCGCACTCTGCATCGTCCTGTCTGTAATCCCCATCACCAAACACTCATTTGGTTATCAGAAATGTTTCAGAGCCCTTGAGATTAACGGCTGGTGCCATGTAAACAGAGCCTTATATTGGGAAGACAGAGTTACTGGCAGGCCAGTGCACAGGCGGGCTCCTGTCCCGTACATACACTCCCAGCCATCCCCAAAGAAAAGTCACAGGATGGGCAACAGTCTGAAAGCCGTAGTTGCTTTTGTGCCCTCCAACGAGTGCCAGAAGTACCTCGTGGAAGACCTAGAAGAGATGCCAGTGGATAAAATGGTGGATCTGAGCGGCAGCCAGCTGAGGCGGCTGCCTCTGCACATTTGCTCTTTTAGGGAACTGGTTAAGCTGTACCTGAGTGACAACAACCTGAACCATCTGCCTCCGGAACTGGAGCAGCTGCAAAACCTGCAGATCCTGGCCCTGGACTTCAACAACTTCAAAGCACTGCCCCTGGTCGTGTGCACGCTGAAGCAGCTGTGCATCCTCTACCTGGGCAACAACAAGCTCTGCAGCCTGCCCCTTGAGCTCCGTCTACTGCAGAATCTCAAGACCCTCTGGATCGAGTCCAACTGCCTGCAGTACCTGCCCGAGGTGGTGTGCGAGTTGACTCTGCTCAAGACCCTGCATGCTGGCTCTAATGCGCTGCGCACGCTCCCCACGCAGCTGCAGTACCTGCAGGAGCTGCGCACCATCTGGCTGTCGGGCAATCTGCTGTCTGAGTTCCCCGCTGTGCTCCTGGACATGCCTTTCCTGGAGGTGATCGACGTGGATCGCAACTCTATCCGGTTCTTCCCCAGCCTGGCTCACCTCCCCGGTCTGAAGTTAGTGATCTATGACCATAACCCCTGCAGGAACGCACCCAAAGTGGCCAAAGGAGTTCGCAGGGTGGGGAGGTGGTCAGAGGAGACTCCTGAACCCCGAAAGCGGTCCGGGGCAGTGGTAGAAATTCCACTCGATGAGAGACCATCGCCACCTCCTGCCATCAAGCCTGAGCTGGAAGTCGAGCCCTGTTGATGCTTCACTCTGGCAAAGGTGGCAGTGCACTCACACCACCACCCAGCCTCTACTTCTTTCTCCCTTGCTTGCTGGCATCCAGGGAGCCCCACACTGCCTTGCTAGTCTTCGGGAGTAGGTGCACCAGCTTGAAGCTAGATGAGAGCAAAACCCTCTTGTACAGTCACCTGTTTTGCACAGCACCCAGCACTCTCTAGAGCAAAGGCTTCATCATCTTCCCCCTCCACCCATGTGGGGACCACTCAGAGGTGGCAGCAAAGATGAGACAGTTCAGATGTCTTCCATGGGTGGACTGTGCAGAGCACGAATGGACTTGCTACTCTTCATCCATGGGCTCACCCTTCTCCCCTCCACCTTGCTGAGGTGTCTGAGCTCAGCTGGATGCCACTGTTCAAGGTGATTGCTTCTGAGTCACTGCAGTAAAGTAAGCACAGCATTTGTCTCAAATGCCTTATCTGAAACACAGGAACAGCTTGAAGGTTTCCCTCCCTGCCGTGTGGGAAGCTGTAGCAGAGCCCTGGCTGTGCTATCAAGGAAACAGTGCGTATGTACCAGCAAGCTCTCCTCTTACCAGTGCAGCCTTCTTCCTGGAAAATTTGCAACCACCCTTGTTTTGTTATTGCCAAGCAGCATTCTAAATGATGGTGAGGAAAGCAACAGGCTTTGCTGCTAGTTTCTGTTACCAACAACATTGCCATTAAGGGTAGCTTTACACACCAAGTTCTCATGCAGTAGCAAAGAAGAAAATCAAAGCCTGACTAAAACAGAAACACCACAAGAGCTGTAAAGGTAAACTTGCATGAATAAAGCCCTGGGCTGGGAGCCTGCTGTTACACACTTGCACCTAACTTGAAGCTGGGGCAAACTTCACTCCGTTGATTTCAGCTGGGTATTTCTGCAGCTGTAACTCAGACAAGTTCAGATCCCCTTCAAAACGCACTGAACTCTTTTTTCATTGTATGTTTTGCTTTCATTGTTTAACACAGAACTCTGGCTCAAAATGACATGTTTAGCTTTTGATTCCACAGCACAGATCACTGAGTTTGGTAGAAGACAGCTTCTAAAGATGGTGGGGAGCCTGTGGCGGCACGTAACAGCCACTTCCCTCTCTGCCTCACTCGAGTGGAACTGTCTCACCAGCGCAGCCTGCAGCAGCGGCAGTTGACTTCCCAGAACAGAATTGAGCCAGTGCCAGTTCGTGACTGCTTAATGTCATTTACATGCTTGAAAAATGATCTGGAAACACATAGCCTCTGCTAGCACTTGCTGTCTTGTTAAATGAAGTCTGAATTTAGATCTGGCTGGCACCCATGTAGCATGTAGTCAAATTAAACAAAGTACACTAACAAACACCTCGGTGAGTTAAAACAGCCTTCTTTGGAATTAATCAAATTCTCTTTCCAAATTCTTTATCTAACCTGTTTCTTCCCAGAGGATTACTCAGCAGGACAAATGTTTTGGGCTTTTTTAACATCCAAGTTCAATGGCTTACTCCCTATGGAACTAATCTGGTATTTTACTTGTCTGAGCAGGTGGGCAAGAAGGTGCTTTCACTTGCTGGTCAGCGGTTGTATTTCAATGTAGCATTCCTAACACATATTGTCGCTTTTGGAGATCTGAAGATGTAAGTTTAAGTTTGGAGGAGTGTTCTGTAAACAGACTCGCTTTTGTTTCAGGAAACCTAATGAGAAAAATGTTTGCATAGATAATTTGAAATCAAGAAAGTACTCTTGCTGCTTTGGCAGCCTTGCCCTGGTGTCTGCCAAGGTACTGCATTATCCTTGCAGGGCCAGAAGGGTCACAGCTGGCTCAGCTCTTGGGGCTCCCACATAGACAGTGAGAGCCTCTACTTTTCCCTGCTTCCAGCTGTTGAGAATGTGCTGCAGGCATGATGGACTTCTTTATGAGTTGAGCATGAAGAAACTAGTCCAATTAAAAAACTTTGCCTTTGCAGCAACCACTGGAATAGGAAAGGGAATATAAAGACAGGCTACAGCAGACATGACAAGGGAAGGGGGGGCAAGGAGCACAATGCAGCCTGCCACACTCGCCACCAACCACCCTCTAATGCAAGGTTTTGTAAAGTTGGCTCGAGTTCAGTATTTCACGGCATGTTTGGTCATCTCTTCCAGACTGCACCTTCCCCTCTGCAGAACTCCCACCTACATAAAATTTCTAGGGTAAAAAGCTGTAAAATCCCTTCAGTTGTAGTTCTGGGCACTAAATTCCTCTTCAGCTTTTTCTCTTCCTTTTATCAGCAAAAAATGAGTAATCCCCCAGTATCACCAGAAAAACACAGCATTTAACTTCAGAACCTATTTCTAGGATCCCAACTCAAGGCCCCTACAGACAGGACTGGTTACCCTTTGTGCTGATGCCTGAAGCATCTGAGGACTGAGGGTGTGGGCTGCAGCTGCCTGAATGGAACTGGCCTTCTTGCTTCTACACAAAGACAACTTTGATGAATATGAATTTTTATTTATTTCCATGTATTTTAAGTGGAACGTGGAGAGGAACAGAAGAAAAGAGGGTTGTATAAAGCCCCTGATTTACTTGAAAGTGAATTCTTCCCCACAACATACAGAAACCGAAATAAGTTAAAGCCAACTGAAGTCAGTTATTTCATGTTATTGATGGAGATTTGCTCTTTTCAAGCTTCTGTTCCACAACCTCACAAGAAACAGATCATTAAAAAAAAGCTACTAGGTGAGATCTGGTCCACACATCCTCACTGTGCTCATCCGGTACTGAAGAAAATTTAACATGGGCGATTGTCCGGTACGCGTTTTCTGGGGAGAAAAAAAAAAAAAAAAAAATCAGAAAATTCCTCACACACAACGATGTCCACCAGTCTCCCAACCTACCCTTATTTTTAAGTTGATGTTTTGTGTTTAGTGCTTATCTCACAGCACAAAAGGCAGCATCATCTCAAAGCTAATACACCACCTCTGACCACAGTAAAAAACCCTGCAATTCACAAAGCAGTGCAGACCACCTGGAAGCAGGCATGCTCAGGATAATCTGCCTAGAAGAGGCATTTCTTCCTGAACTTTTTAACAAATGTGGTTTTGTTTTAGCCACAGATTCCACTTTAGAAGCAGCTAGGCATTTCACCGCAATTCTTGCCAAAAGAAAAAAGCAAAGCAGCATGATCCCTCACATTTTAGTCAGCCACTTCTGCAAATGTTTTACTGCTATCTATGGCATATGAGTAGCTGGTGACCCAAGATAAATTAGCATGCCTGAGCAGTGCCTAGTTAAAGTGCACTGATCGCTCAAAAGGCCTGTTTATACTGCTAACACAAAAAAATCCCCCTCATGTAACATGGACGTTAGCATGTCAGATGTCATTCTTCACTACAAATGGAAGTATTTCTAGAACTGCAGTTTACTCTTCCACAGAAGGTTGCTCTATACCACAACTGACCATGCAGACACTCAGCTCATACCTTGGTGCTGCTTTAATAATGTCATCTACACGAAGAATCATTTCTGCTGCTTCCGCTGCGCTCAGCAAAACTTGTCTCTTAACTTGGAAACTTTCTGTTACTCCCAAGGCTGCCATGTCTCCAATGGTACCCTCTCTCATATCTGGAAGGAGAGACAAATTAAGAGCTTGTTTGTTTGAACTTGTGTTTTTTTTTTTAAGGAAATTACAAGGAAGCTGGCAGTATGGTAACTCACCTGGCTCAAATGAATGACATTAATAGTAAGGAAAGTATTAAAGTCTTTTACTTCAAGGGTCCCAATTTAAGCCTAACATGCTGCAATTATATATATAAAAAAAATGGTTTTAAATCAATACCTTTCTTTTTAAGCTTCATGTAACTAGACTCAATGTGAGTGAGCAAAGTCGTCTCTGCAGGTGGAACCCATCCCCTTGAAAAACAAAGCATTTCACTCTATTGTGGAAAGTTTGGTAGAATGATAAACGACTAAGTGCAGCCCATGCTCTGTGCAAAGCAAACAAAAATCAGCATACTTCCAACTGAATGTATCAAAGACAAGTGAGCGAGTTTAATAAGCCTCACTGCCCTACCAAACAGGAGTCCAGTAATAGAAGTAACATGAAGCCCCTTACCAAGTCCGTAAGTAGTCTTCCCTTCACTGTGAGCAGCTCTGAGCTGAGCAACCAAATCTGCACTGTCATAGCCAGCATTGTCAGCTATTATTGTTGGGATCTATGGGGAGAAACACAGGCTGGTTTTAATTCATGCAGGGCCTGATCCCTAGTAAACAGGAAACATACTTTGATATTACTATTTACTGTTCAGTTTCAACAACAGGAAGTTTCAAAAGTATGGCAGATGTGTTACAGTGATCAGAAGATAGAGAAAACAAAAAAAAAAAAAAAATCAAAATACTTCTCTAAGGACTTTGCTTAAAACCTTGTTATAAGAGAGTATCTGAGAGGGCAGGATCATGTTAGCAGTTTTTTCAGTTCTTTTTACATGGGCAGAATGAAATCTATCTATTTCAGACTACAACTGGAGAAACATGAAATAAAGTTTCATTTTAAGAATATGAGCCTGCTGGTAAGCATTAACCACCTGATCATTCTGTTCACTGTGGAAGTGAAAGGAGTGCGAATTGCAGGCGCTGGCTCAAGAAGTAACACCAAGTCTTACGATGCTTTTTTATTTTCTTGCAGAAATGTTTTCCTATGGTCTTTGGTTTTCCCTAGATTAAATAACAGGAAGGCATTTTTCCTCCCCTCAAATGGATAGCCTGTTAGCACAATAATATTCTATAAACGTTACTTGCAATGCATCTTCTAGGAAGTAAGAGTAGACTCCAATGCAAGTTAGAAACTTCTAGACAGTACTAGAGCATGAATACAATCAATAGTATCAATAGAATGCTCTTTCATAAATCAGCACAAAAAAATCTCAGCTTATTCAGCTGACATTTCTGCTGCACTTTTAACCTTGCAGGTTAAGAGGAGGAAGAACCACTTAAAAGAGGGCTAGCATTAAACATTCAGAATTCTGTAACATGCTGCATTATTAACACACCAATACTTATTTCCTAAGAGAGAAAACAGCAAGTTTTCCCATTTGTTCATCCAAGTTGTGTTGCTAAATTTCACTGTTTTACTTTTAGACAACCAAAACTTTGAAAGAGAAACAACTATCTGATGCCAGAAGTTAGCAAATTTGGTGAAATTTTATGTCTATTAATCCAAGCAATCTGACTGAACAAACTTACCATCCTTAAGGCTTTAGCGAAGGACTCCATTGCAACAGACTCTTTGCCAGGTGTTCTGATGGCAAGTTCTGCAACAGCATTAGCCATCAGCATCTCTGAACAACCTAGTCATTAAAGACACAGATGTTGATGTCTGACTTGAACAGTTATTACAAAATTAATATCATAGATGAAGAATCTAACATTCACCTCCACCATACACAGTTCTAGTGTCTTTCACGGTCTGGGCAAGAACACAGAGAGCATCATGCAAAGACCTCTCGGCTTCATCTAGAATCTGCTGTGTTGCTCCACGCAAAACTATGGTGCAAGCTTCACCTAAAAAGCACAAATGTAAAAAGATTAAAAAAAAAACAAAACAAAACCAACACACAAAAAAAGAAGCTACTGCAAAGCATTTTTAACAGTTTTGCTATCACTGCAGTCAAGTTCCACCCAGATCAGTTTCGGGGGAAAAAGGAAGCATGATGACATTTCACAGATAGAATGAAATTATGTACACTATGCTATCACATCAGTGGTAAAACACTTACCCATTGCCACTCCAGAGAAATGAATGAGCTTATCTTCTCCAATCATGACTTCCTCAATAAGCTTGCAGCTTCCTAGTTTTACTAGCTCAGGGTGATCAAAGGTTGATGCAATTTCACCACCTACAAATGTAAGATCATGCTAAAGTTAGAACTCATGTTGAAGACGTCTGTTCAGGCAAGATTTAACCCAGGGGGGATGAGGGGTCTGAAAACAAACAACAAACAAAACAGTATTCATAATTGCCCAGGTTTAAATTAATAATACTGATAAGCCAAATTTTTCCAGTGTCAGCATATGGTACCAGAAATCTTCTACTTCCTTAACAAATCAGTATTTTGTTTCACATCTGAAAAATTACAATAGCTGCAATGCTTTTGAGTTCTGTCTGGGTAAGAGACTAAGCATTAATCTTTGCCAGTATTAAAATGTCAATCTGTTTAAAGTTTTAACAGCATTTATTGATACAGTATTTATAAAATACTAGGTCAAGTTTTTTTATGTTTTTAAACTTGAGCTTGTGCCACTACTCATCTTGCCTGCCTGATGATGGCTGAGAACCACTAGCCACCACTCTCGTGAATTACAAGTGTCATGCAGCGTTGTAGCAGCAATACTGTGCACTATTTGTAAACTTCCATATTGTAAACAAAACTGATATTACAAAGACCAAAATGCCTCTGAATATTGTTCTAGTACTTTTCTCTTCCTATTAAAAAAAACATTTACATGTATTTACTCCCAATCTATGCTCAATTGTTCCACATTGGCTTGCAGCACTGCTGTAGCTGTAGTGTTACAAGGGAAGACAAGATTTGTAGTAGAGAGCTTATGCTTACTAAAAGCCTGTCTATTGTTTTCAGCTATATTATCTGATCCAGTGTGGTCTAGATATGGTCCGTTTGCTCTGCCTACAAAATTTGCTTTGTACTTGCTCTGGAACATAAGCAACATTCCTCTCAATCAAGCATTTGCCTGTGTCAATGAGTCCTCAAACAGTTACACACAACCGCAACTTCAGCTGTGCTAAACTAAAAAAGCCAGCGTATTTTCCTTTCTCCCTGCAAAGCCAGTTCTTTGTTCTCATGAAGATTTTCACAATAAGCTTTTTAATAACATTCCAGCTAACTATCTCTAACTTCAGCAACAAGAATCAACTGTAGCATTCCAGATGTTTTGTTTTCATTGGTTATTAGAATCACATTTACACTGACCACTACTAAAAATATCCACATTGTTAGTGTTATTTGAGGTCCACCTCAAGATGATAACTCAGGCCCACATTTTTAACAAGGGATGACCATTATTACAATCAAACAATAGATATTTATAACCAGATGGCATTCATTAACTAGTGGATTCATCTTCTTATTCTTTCTATCGCTAAGTTTCACCTTTTCTCTAGAAAACAAGTATTTCAGAAGCTTATCAAGCAGAGACTTAACTGAAAGTATTTTTAAAATATGAAAGAAAATAACTAACTGGCACTACTATCTGGATAAATGAAATTCCACAGTTCACATTATGATCCTTTACTCACAGTTACTATGGAAAAAAAAAGTATGTTTAAATTATTATGCAGGAAGGATTCAGAATCAAAAGACAGTTTATGGGTAAAGTATAACATACTAAATATAGAAACTGAGTTACCTGCTTCTAAAAAAAATACTGACAGTTACATAGGAGTTGATAAATCAACAGAGTAATTTCAAAGTTACTTATGGCCAATTTTGTATTGTATTTAAAGATCTATAAAATAAAGCTTATTTGGAGTACTTTTCATATTCACAAATCTGCTTAATAATAAAAACTACAATTAAGTGATCACAAGTTAACATTTACTAAACAAATAATGCGCCCTTTCAAGTTTCATGCAAGATACTCCACAAACCTGTAACAAGAGCCAGACGTTCAACACCAGCAAAGTCCGCATGTTCAATAGCCATGACGCCAGCAGCTCCAAAGAGCTGTTCAGGGTAGTTGTAGATCAACTGCCTACAATTAGAACACAGACACATCCTCCAGTTACCCATGCGACAAAACCAGTGTAACAAAAGGACACCTGATACTCAGTAGCATGGTCATGCAACAGGTTTCTGAAAACTACAAAAGCAGTCAACATTTGAGACACCTACCACACATGGAATGTTACACCACACAAAAGCAAATGCACTGACGGAAAAACACACAAAGCTAAGAAAAAAAAAAAAGGGAAAAAATCAAACCTCAAAGCTTTTTGAAATACCCTTCCCTGAAGACACTGTCACACTAAGCACAAGGACCCATACACTTTAAATACTAAGTCCTTTGATCCAAAGTGCCTGCTGAGCACTTGACTCCCTATTCTAGCAGGGTGCACTAGAACATGTGAAGTAATGTCTTTAATTCCTTCACCAATACAAAAACCAAACAGTTTACAAATCTGGGAACAACAAATGGCCAATCTTGTAACGTACACAAACAGCAGACCACAGAGAAGAGTACATGTTCCCTTATTAATACATATCCGCATCTTAACAAAGCAGCCACCTAAAGTTCAATGGCCAATGCCCACTGAGGAGAGCTACGCCAGATTATTTTTCCATTCCTAATTAAAGGCTGAGTGTTGCAGAAATTCAGCAGGAGCTGTGAGATGTCATCTCCAGCAAGAAAGGTGTTTCTGATCTACCTTCAAAGTGACAAATGACACTGCTGATTACACGCGGAGAAAACACCTTCTACCCCAGAACCATATGGCCTTGGCCTTTATCACACATATCCTCAGGGGTAATTAACTGGCTAACATTTACAGTATCTGATGTGATGCTGATCTATAGTATAAGAAGTCAATTTTATCAGGGAATAAATCTGAAAGTCAAGTCAATCTAACTGCAGCACCACTAGCCTGGTTATAGTGACTGATGCTACCTGAGCTTCCTTAGAGCAACCACCCATGTTCCAAGCATACTGGATAGCACCAGTGGAGCTAAGGATTTTCTGAATACTTCAAAGGATTCTTCCATCAATTTACCAACAGGACTCCTGACTCTAGGACTCTGTATCTCTACCATGTTCAATGGAAAGAGTATTCATTTTGCCTGAAGAAAAATGCAGTGTGTGAAACATGACATAGATGGAGGGGCTGTAAGATTCATCAGTCTGTCAATGGCTCTTACAGATGTTTGACACAGATTTATAAAGTGAGTTATAAGAGGCACCATGTCTTGAAAGAGTAAGTTTTTGCTTCTGTGGAAAACAGTGCCACTTGTACAACTTTGTGACTCTCCCCTTTTTCCAAGAAGGGGCATACCTGTTAATAAAGCAGTTTATGCCATGCTTCAGAATACTCTCAACCTTCTCCTTCATTTTTTCTTTTTCTGCTTGTTCTATTTCTGCCACTTTTGCTGCAGAGTCCACTCTAACACGAGAGCCAAAAATCTAAATAAAAGAAACCAAAGAATTCAGTCTAAAAATAAAGTCAATTTACAAAAACATTGTTTCACAACAGTAGCTGAGTCCCATACCTTAATTTTGTCTGTATCCATACCAGTATTTGCAATTAGAATCTTTGCATTTTCTATTCTTTTTGGCTGATTTACACCAATCTTCTTGTCGAGTAAAAAGCCTGTAGTAACAGAGAGGCCTTGTAAGACTTAAAAAGGAGAGCAATTAATCTAAATTATTATAAATCCCCCTCATATTTAGTATTCAATTTAACAATAACATAGCAATGTTTCCTAGAACAAATTTGACAGCTTAATTTCTCAAGCATGCTTTCAGCCAACACACAGACTTACCCTCATCCAAGTAGGAATCAGCCAAACTTCCACCAAGTTTCTTAATGACGTGGATAGCCTCCAAATTACCAGAACCTTTCAACCTAAGGACAGCTTCTACAGCTAACTTGACAAAGTGATCTTTATGATGAGTAAGTAATTTGGATGAAAGGGTTGTTCCTGCAATGTTCATCAAATCTTCACGGAACTTCACTTCATCATCACTAAAATAAAGGCAGTACAGTTAAAGTGGAAAGTCTGAAAGCTTTAACTATCATTAACCTATCACCATAAGTCTCTCCCCGCTTCCTGTTGCCTGTGTCTACGTGCACCATGTTCCATTTTGAGAAATGATACTCAGAATCCTGCCAGCGTCCCAGAATACAACCTTGCACTTGAAATTTCAATTAGGAAAAACTTTGCATTCAGCTTTAGCAAATCTGTGCTCTCAAAGTGCTGGGTAAAGAAAACAGTCACATTTAAAATCACAGCAGGAAATCTTAAGTAACAGCTCACATTTTTGTTCTAAGGAGCAACTTACTCCTTGTATTTAGTTTCTGCACATCATAACTAATTTTAAATCATTTCATAAAGCAGCTTATAAAAAAAAAAGCAAAAAGCCTTTCTTAACTGTTACAACTTACAAATTCAGCCTTCACACTACTTAAAAGAAAGCAAAGAACTTCGCAGTGGTATATAATTCTTAGTGATGTTTTAGTCTTGACTGGTTTATAAAGACCTACAGCAAATGTACATTACTAACCCATGATCCACAGCTGCTTTCAAAAGTGCCTCTCTTGAAGCTTTTGTGGCTGCTCTCCAGCCTGCAATAATGGTCTGAGGATGAATCTTCTTTGAAATCAGTAATTCTGCCTCCTATTTAAATGAAATAAATAATCATTTTTTTTCCCCCCAAGGTACACTTAGTGTCACTAACTATGAAAGACACTTCCAAGTAATAAGAAAATTCTGAATGGCAGTGAAAACCAGAGAGCTGTAACAATGAAATGAAAGTGACCCTATTGGCAGCTTTATTTCCAATCTAGGCAAATACAATCTGCCCTTGGAATACTGAAGTTTGATTAATGAAAAAAAACCAACCAGACACAGACTTCAGAATAGCTATCTTTGGCTTCATGTTTTAGATCAGTTTCCTGTTCACTTAAAGCTGCAATTTAAAGTGTAGTTGGAAAAACAAACATCTTCTAACTCCCTTTTTGAGAGGAACTTGGCAAGCTGACGGATCATTTCTCTGATGTTTTTGATCACAGCTTCTGGATCTGAGATGATTAGATTTACTGGCACATCTCTGCTAACAATAATTCCTCACTTCTGAAGTCTCTTTCATAGTAATTTCGAATTTAGAGTTTAGCAGTATAAGATTTTATGTAAATATGAAAACCATACAGAATTTAAAGGAACATTATTTAATAATAATTTAAGGAAATGTAATAATTATTTAAATAATAATTTGAAGAAATTAAAAGATAAATTCAAGTCCTGTGCACACAAGAACAGAATTTAACATGCCTTTTTTTTTTTTCCTCTCTCAATGATGCTATGGAAAAGGATTTCAGAGGAGTGAATGTCACAACTAAGCAGTGCTGCACGCTGCTCAGTGCGACATCCAAGAAGTGACCTGTGAGAGATACTTCACTGTTTCACTTATATACTAAAGGAAGAGAAAATAATTTTCTAAAATGTACCAAATTAAAATACTAGTGAATTTGTCAACAGTAATATAAGGAATATAGTTTAAAATATTTTTTATATATATTTGATGACACAATACCTAAATTGGTTTTTTCCCCCTATCAATTTCAATGGCAATGGAGCAAGGTATTCCTATACTTAGGGAGCCCTCTTCATAAACATCAAACACCACACCTCGCACTGACACCACAGGAGCACATTGCCAAATAGAAACACGTATGAAAAACTGTAATACATCACCCTCAGTAATTCAGCTGCCAACACCGTGACAGACGTAGTCCCATCGCCAACTTCATCATCTTGAACCTTTGACATGTCTGAAGGAAGAAATCTCTGCGGTAATTTTTTGATTCAAAATACCACGCTCACCAGTACCAGATTCAGATACAATTACTCTCACTTCACATTTGTTTGAAGAAAAAAGAATCTTATTTTTTGATAGTTTAAAAAGGTCACTCTGTAAGTCACAGAAAAACCTGTGCATATCAAATTCAGCATCCTCCAAATTCCTGCTCTTTATTTGCAACCTAGACACCAGTTCCAGCATGGTGATGGTCAAGAGCTATCCCACTCTCTCCCTATTCCTAAACATAGTCATTAAAAGGAAGCAAGGCCGGACAGAAGTTCTAAGGTATCCATACTGGATCAGAGAATATAATAGCCATGTAGGCTGCATGAACAACTGATACAGAAGGACCCAGCAAACATGAAACCATTAAGAAACTCGACACTGAATTAGTTGTTCAGTGTCCTGCTTGAAACTAAAAGTGGACCACTGGCATGCCAAGACAGTCCTTTACGAAGGTAAACTGTCCAGAGTACAACGTCGATTAAGTGATAAAAAGAGATTTACATCAGGGAGAACCTGAGAGATCCTCTGTACTCCAGTAGATTTCTGTTTCAAACTTTCCCAGTGAAAAAGAAGGACAGTTTTCTTTTGTCTCTCTGACTCCTGGAACAAACCAGGGCTGAGGGAAAATGAGACACCAGAACAGTTTTGCAAGAGCAGCATATACCTCAATTTTACTTCTGCGGAGTTCCACAATTCTTGCCACACCCTGGCCTCCTTACTTCAGGAATTCTGCCTCCCTCCCCTGCCCCTGCTTCAATTTTTCATATTATTTAAGAAAAGTTAATTCTAAGCACAAAAAAACCCTGCAATAACAAAGTTACAAATGAAAAAAATGCCAAGTATTGCAATTACAAGCTGTTAAAAACTCACCAACCAAGACCTTGGCAGCTGGGTTGTCAACTCCAATAGCTTTCAGGATGGTTGCACCATCATTGGTAACTGTTACTGTGCTAGCTCTCCCAGTACTTAGAAGAATCTTGTCCTACAAGACGCAAGATTTAGAATACCACTTCAAAATGTACTGCAACTATTAAAACTAAATTAATAGGTACGACTACTGAGAATTTGCAGCTGACTTACCATGCCTTTAGGCCCCAGAGTGCTCTTGATCAGGTCACCAATAGCAATGGCACCAACAAAGGACGACTGAAATGAAAGCAAATATATCTTAGAGAATGACTTACTTCTACTTTAACGCAAGAATTATATGCTAGCCCATAATTTGCAAGGTGACATCTTAACCCAACCCTTCCACAGCACACTTTCTTTCAGCAGAGCCTGGGGTGAAGTTTCTTGAACTGATACATTTTTGTAACCAGATCAAATATACTGAATTCCCACAGAAACCATAAAAGCCTGTCTCATAGGCAAGAGAAATGCCTCTCAATGAACACCAACCTCCCGAGCTAAAGTTATTTAGTTTCTGAACTATGAGGAGTTTCATGTTAGCATGAACAACACTCCTCTTTCCTTCTGTTCACAGAAATACAACAAGAAAGAAACAGTAAGAGAAAGATTAAGTTCCACATCACCAAAAACCGAAAGCACATTTAACAGTAGAAAAGACATGGTTTAACTACCCCAGTTTCTTAGAGGCTTAAACTTACAAGCCGAGCCGTTTCTGCCTTTTCTTCATCTGCACCTGCCTTGAAAATGTTCACAGGAGCAAGGGAAAGGGATGCCTAAAGCAGAGTTAACATAAGAATATTCCTTTAGCTTTAATAACACTATGCATTTTAGAAACAAATTCCTGGCACTAACAACCTAAACAATTACTGCAATTATTTATTTCCATACCCCATTTGGTTTTGATAAAGGTATATTCAGGACAAATTCACTTTGACTCTTTCTTTAAATCTACCTTGCAATCTCAATCACATGAAGATTACAAGATCGACTGCAATCTGCTCTTAGAGACTGTACCCCATATTCCTTTGGAAGGCTGTTACCAGAACCTTACTTCATGGTCCTGTTCTGCATGGCTGTCAGACTCAAACCATCCAAAGACAGGCACCACGAGCAGAACTTAAAAGAATCTCGTTAACTAACCATGTCGGGTCTTCAATATTTGTGTTGAGCCCTATCACTTTATTGCATTCCCACGCAAACTAATTACAGCAATAATGAACAGACTCCTTTATAGACCAATGCTTTCAAAGAACTCAGGGCATTAACTGGAGTAGGACCAAATCCGAAAACAAGGGAGTTCGGCGACATTTTACTTTGCTGTGTAGCAAGCTCACCCCTTTTGCTACGCAAAGTGCCCGTTACATCACTGCTTTTGACAACAAAAATGAAAACGCTGCTGCGGTAGGAGGCCCCACACAACGGGAGGGCAGCCCTCGGCCGGCGATCGACAGCGGCCGCTCACGCTCGGGGCCTCTGTGCTGCCTCTCCGGGCTTTCTGAGAGATGCGAGGAAGAAGCAGAGGCTTCCATGGCGGCAGCCGCGTCGCGGGCGCAGGGCACGAGCAGACCCGGAGCCCCTCTCCTGCGGGGTGATGGGAACGGCCGACAGCAGACCGGGACTCGACCCGTATCCCGCCCCCTCCGGCCCGGCCCGGCCGCGCCCTCACGGACCCTCCTCGCCCGCGCTCTAGAACCTTCCATGCCCAACACGCCGCCGCCTCCTCCTCCTCTCACCTCCCTCCCCGCCAGCCGCGCGCGGGGCAGGGCGCGAGGCCGCCCCCACGCGAGCGCCTCAGCCTCCGGGCCGGACAAAGCGCGGGAGAGGGGCGCGGCCGCCGGGCCCTTGCACGCGGGTCTGCGGGGAGTGTGCGCCCGCCGCTCCGCCCCGCTCAGCCCCGCCGCGCAACACCGGGCGGGCCGAACCGCCGCCCCGCCGCGAGCTCACCATGGTGCCGGTGCTGCCGCCGACCGGGACCCCGCCAACAGCCGCTGCCAACAGAGAACCAGCGCGCGGACCCACAACCCCCACGATCTCCTGCCGGAACTGGCGTCAGAGAAGCCACCGCTTCCGGCGGCGCGCGGCAGGCTGGGAGCCGCAGTCGTTCCCCCCCTCAGGAGGAGGAGGCTGGGGCTCGGCCCCCAGTGGCTGTGCAAGGCAAAGCACGGCGCGGGTGTGGCGGGGGGTGGTTCCGGGTGTTTTAAGGACTTACGCGACTTAAAGCCATGCTGCTGCCCTCCCGCGCTAAGGCCGCGTCTTGCGCGGCAGCACCTGTTACGGGCTCGCCTGGCAGTGCCCCGCAGCACCCTTTCTCCGAAGAGCTGCCATCTGGGCACTGTATTTCTGCGCAGAGTTATTTCTGCCCTTCCGAAGGAGGTAGAAGCTTCCCTATTTTAATTTCATCATACTCCCAGTTCTCAAACTGGTCAGAAGTATTTCAAATTAGCAGCTCCTGTCTTCCAGTGAACTTGCCAGACTGTCCGGGATACCTGCTGTTGTATCATGCAGATCACCGATTAAAAGTAGTGAATGGGAGACAACCCCAGCACAGTCCCACTCAATACATTATTTTTATAAGGGTATGTAGTGACAGGACAAGGGGCTTTAAACTGAAAGGCGCAGATTCAGATTCAATATTACAAAGAAGTTCTTCCCTGTGAGGGTGCTGAGGCTCTGGCACAGGCTGCCCAGATAAGCTGTGGATGCCCCATCCCTGGCAGTGTCCAAGGTGAGGCTGGACGCGACTTTGAGCAACCCGGTTGCTGGAACAGCAACCGCTCTCTGGTTTCTCTGGGACCAGTAACTGAGGCGTTGATCACAGCATCTAGTTTCAGGTTTAACTTCACGTCAGGCCAGTCAGTTAAGCCTCTGAGCAGATAGGATTTTGAGGGTGGGAGGAAGGAAGACAGAGACTCTCCACAAAATCCAACTCTTCAGGTGCTCCCAACAGAGAATAAACAGATATATTACTGTTGATTTATGTATAGGAATTTTAACAAGGCCATTTTATAGCATTACTGGAAATCCTAGCCCTAGGCATCTACAGCTGGAAGGTCAGCTCTTTGATGTTTGGCTGCTCAATGCCACCTTATCTTGAGCTGGCTTCAAAATTTTATTTCAGAACAAAGCATCATTAGTTCAAGGACGTGAGACATATGCATATTTTAATTGGAATCACATCAGCTGCATTATGGTTTAGTCATAATATTGCTAGAAATTAAGTTGTCTAACTGCATATATTTTACCTGCTATCACATCAGGAAAGGTGCACAAACATCTCTGGGAAGCTTTTTTCCTCTTCAAAATGAAGATAAAAACAACCAGAGTTTCTGCTGAACTCTGTATCACCTTATTATGAAATGTTAAGTGTCATGAACTGCTAAGCAGCCATTCCCATTAGGAAAGCTGCAAAACTATGAAGATCTTCTTGAGAACTGAGTTTTCAGCTAAGTTTCCTAACCAACATGTTGTTGCTTAAGAGGTTCTGAAAACAAAACATCACTTGATGTTTCTAGGGTTTTGGTCATTTGTTGACTAGAAACCATTAACAATATGCCTTGAAACAGTGACTGGGGAGAAAAGAGGAAATACTGAACTTTGAAAAAAAGTGACAAGGCCTTCTGGACAGGACTTCAACTTTGTATGTTCTCATTACTTTGTTTCTGAATTTATCAGTACTATCCCAGCGAAGCCCATAGGGGTTTTGTGGTCTCTCAGGCACTTCGTAGCTGAGACAGGAGCACATCTGAATTGCTAGCACATGATTCACCAGCCAGTAGTCAACAGCAACAGTACTACCATAACAACAACAACAACAAAGATATCTAAGTCTACATACATGAGAAAGATGTGACAGAACAGCAGTAGAAGTGAAACAAATGTCGGAGAAAAATTCACAGACTCCACGTTAGCATATTCTAGTTTCTTTTTCAACCACTGAGCAATGAGTGGTATGCAAGTGGAACAAGTTAAACTGAAGTGGAACTGAAGCAATGAGTTAAGGAAAAGCAACAAAAGTGATCCTAACGAAATACAATAAGCAACACTGACACTGGGAAATCCTAAAGTAATCCACAGGCCATTTTCCATAAAAATCAATAGTTTATTGCCATGCTACCTTTTTTCTTTTTTTTCCAAATGAAGTTGGCACTGGTAAAGGGGAAAATGTTGTCATAATACAGATACATGTAAAAATGTGCATTTGGTAAGCTTCCTCAGTAATGACAGCTTCAGACAAGTGAAATTAATTTCTTTTTAAGATAAATGTGGAATGGCATAAAAATACACTCTTTTCTGCATAGTATAATATTACTTTTTTCATAAAAGAAATACGGAATGTTTGTAAAAGCAAATTCACTGAACAGGGCAAGTTAATTGAAATTTTATAAACAATTTGGCAATGGTACTCCCACTGTTTAGACTTTTTTATATAAAAGAAATAAAAATCTAGAAAGCTACCTTTATACAAAGTTGCTATATTTATGCCTTTAAGTAGGAAAAAACATTTTATAATGCAAATTAGGACATACAATAATCTTACAATATCATACAATGTAATGACAAGAAAAGAACATACAACATAAGATTTTGGCCTTTGTAGAAGTGTCTATTTCTGCATTTAATAAATGCATTTGTGGCACGCTGGTGACTATTGTATTCTCACTACTACCAGTCAGCTTTTGTGCGAGCGCAGTATCCAACTGTAATGGCAGGTCTGCAGTTGAGTTTAAAACACAGCCTGTTTGTCAGGAGGTGAAAGGTGATGACATTGCAGCAAAGCGAGATGCGAAAAAGGCAACAGGCCTGCTGGTTCAGACATCTGTATTGCGGGACACCAGACAACACTCTTTCCTTTCATACCAGAGCATTTCTTATACATTCAGTTATTAAGTACCAAAGTGTTACAAGTGAGAACACCTGTGTTTGAGATTTGGCAAAATTTCAGGAAAAATACAAAGTTAGTACCAAACATATAACATATTATATATAAAATGTGGGTGTATGACATACACATTCTAATGCAAAAAAACTGCATTAATATGGAGTTAGATGTGCTGACATCCATTCCTAACTAATACAACCATTACAAAACAGGTGTAATCCTGATCTTTCACGCACTTCAGAATCACTTCCTCTTTCATACATAATAGTTAAAGCAATATATATGCAAGTATGACTAAGAAATCAAAATTCACATAATAATCTGAACTCTGACCACAACAAATAGGATTTTTTTTTCAGTACTTGTTATTAAATATATTTATATTTTTACAGTATTTTTAGACCTTTCCTGAAGAACTTGACCAACCAGGTCTTCAGGTGTAACAGAGCTGTTACGTCAGCAGAACTTGATCTTGCAGGAGCACGTCCAGTGGCCCTTGAAGTCAATGCAAATCACGTGTTTGGCTTCAAAGGACACTGCATGAGGCCTGACCAAGCTCCAGAAGGATTACCCTGCAAACAAGGAAGATTCCCTGATGACATCAAAGCTCCTACCTCAGACTTCCTTTCCTACTGCCAAAGGGAAGGACTGAAGCAGAGACATGGACTCTGGGCATTCTGGTTGGCAGGTGGTGTTGGGCATGACCACGTACAGCACAGCCCCAGTGTGCGGCAAGGTGAGTTTCACGGCACCTTTTGTACCAAGGCTTCTCGTGGAAAGCAGAAGAGCCGCTCCTCCACACTCACTGCTTGGCAATTAGGTCACCAGGGGTCTCAGATGTGAGCTGTGGCTGTGACACCAAGGCATGAAGTACTTTGCAGACACAGAGGAAGACAGTCCCTGTTCTGAAGGGCTTGAGCCTATTTCTTAATCATCTTTTTTACATAAACTCCTTTGTATATACACATATTCGCTACATAAAGTAGAATTACACCAAAGTAATGGATATAGCAGAAAACATTGTCACAATATATGTATGTAACCACACTAAATAATTATTAAAACTGCAAGAAAATTTTCAAAATGCCCGTTGTAGTATCTAAAAATATAGAAATGTCCAACACTTGTTTCATCAACTTTGAAGGTAACTTCATCTCTCATATTCTATCTGTACACCTACATATTTCAAAACAAAACACCGCGTTAATCTGGAGTAAACACCATGTTTTAATGGCTAATATCCTAATAAGACATCTGAAAGACTTAGTCACATACCTTACAGCATGGTATCACAAGACATAATGTATACATGGTCAGAGTTACAGCTGCTAAGCTGAGGGGTTTTTTCCTCCTTATTCACTTATCTTGTCCTGAAGAGGAAGTAATTCCTAAAGATTGCGAAAAGAACCTTAACTGGTGACTTAACTGGTGACTTTCCCATCTTTTTTGTATATGCTCTACAAGAAGGACATCAGGAACCTTGACTCCATCTTAACGCAGTTTTTTGTGGTGGAATTTCTTCTGACTTTTTTTGGAGTGTATATGAATTTAAAATAAAGACATCATAAATGAACTTACATTTATATTAAGTAAATACTGTCAAATATAAATGCCTGAATTGCTACCTCAGGGAAAAGATGGGAAAGATCGTACTAAATTCCAAAAATACCTAATTCTATCTATCACTGAAGAACCGAACTTCTTCAGGGGAAATGGGAGAAATTCAGATTTAAGTCCACAATTAGTTCCTACTAAATCAGCTTCATCTTATTTGTAGCCATTAAATAAATTAGTACAGTGTAGAAATGGAATTTCACCACTGATCCCACCTTACATGTAAAATACTGTTTAGAAATAGAGGTCCAAATCAGATACATCATTACACGCTTAAAGAAGTAACTGACATTAATCAGAACTCGCATTTTTGCATCACCAACAGTGAGTAAAGACAATCTGCTCTCTCCTGATCCTGTCTCAATGAGAAGTGGTTAAGTATAAAACAAAAGCAAGGACAGCCAGATTTTGAGTCAATACACACAGTTATAAAACCAGCAAAATCAACTGCTGGTCTGTCACCTACAGAAGAGCAGCCCTTTTTTGACACTGGCTCAGACTCCATACAGTTTGCACCTTTTTGTGGCCCTTTTTACACCCAAATCCTGGTCAGAGGGGTAAAACACACAAATATCCAAACATCTCAGGGAGAAGGGAAATTAAGCAGTTTATGATATGAAAGGTATTTTTGAACACTTAACATTTCTATAAGATTTCTGTAGACTTTTAGTAGGAACGGGATTAGTGCTTTCCCTTGGAAACTTACTTATCCAAGGAAACAAAACCTGTTCTAATGAGAATTAAGGTTTTCAGAATGGTCTGGTTTATATTTTTTTATGGAATCACCAAGAAACACCACAAAATTTTTAAAAACTGGTCCTTCTCTTGACATCAATTTGGGAAAAAAATACTTTCCTGACATAATCAATGGATTAAATTCTCACTAACTGTATTTCTAATACAATCTTTATTATGTACTTTTGGTCACTGTTTCATCTTTGTCAACTCAGTTTTTTCTTTGTTTAAGAGATACTCTAATGTATGTCTTTCCCAAATCACTGCATTAAAGGAATACCTACAGTTAAAGGCTTTCCCTTGTCCAATGTGCTTAAAGGGTAGCGGCCAACTGCATGTTATGGATGGAAATTATAACTGATGGAGATGTTGCCGTTTTTGCAGGATCTAGTTTATGTAAACTTAACATGGCTTGGTTACTACAGAAAATGGTTACATATTTGTAGTTTCTCAGTCTACACACCTGTGGGCCCAAAATAAATATGACCTAAATACTGTGGAGAGATTTCAGCTGAAAACTGAATCCTAGATTACAGACACTAAACCTAACATCACAGCCTTGAAGAGACTGAATTGAAAAACTATTTACTAAGTCTCAAAGGGTAAAGTGCATTGCAACTATATCTACTTCAAGGGGAAGAAAATAAGGACTGCTACAAATGAGCAGCATGGGTAATGGGGACTACCCAGTATGTCTGCAGTGCACACAAAACAAGAAAGCATTATCCCACCTGAAAAATTTAAGAGGGTAAAAAAAATAGTCCTGGCAAATATGTCAGACTTGTTAATATAGTTAAGGTTACAGAAAGTTGAAATTTCTCAATTCTGGGGACCAGAGCTAAGAAAACAACCCCTATAAAGTACTGTGAAACTTGCAACATTAAAAAAAAATATTCTGAGCATCCCTTGTATCTGAGACCAGAATAGACATAGGCCAGCACACGAGAACTAAGGAGGGACGTGGTTGGTGGCTGTAATTGCAACAGGTCACTCAGGATCTACCTGAAGTCTCTGTTCCCCTATTTGTCAACTAAGAATACTGTCTCCCTGCCTCAAGGGTGTGTTTATTCACAGGTCCAATTAATTAGTATTTCTGAAACACCCACACCATACAGATGAGAACCAAGTATTTCTAGGCAGCTGGTTAGATCAAACACACTTGCCTCTAAACACATGCTGAAGCATTAGTTCAGTTCACAAATTAAAGTGAGCTCCAAGCTAAGAGCCAGAATTACACCAGTATCATTAACCTACTACTTATTTTGCAATATCTGGTAATTTCTCTTCCGTATAGACCAAGACTGGTCCATAGCATAGGGTGAGGCAATGGCAAAGATGAGAAGGAGCACTAGCACTGCAGACCTGTAAAATGTTTCACTCCAGACCTTCTTGAGTACCAAGGTCTCCCCACAAGTCAACACGTCTATCACAAGAGCATGCATGGGTTGACCATGAAATTATTAACAAAGTGGTTTTTTTTAAATCTTATTTAAGTTCCTCACAATGATCTCAATGACTCCCATATTTTACTTCTGCAAATTATTTTCTTTGTGCATCTGGTATTTCAGTACCATACAGTCTGTAAAAAACAATGACAGTCAGAGTGTAAAGGTTGCCTGGTATCCGTTAATGGTGTGACAAGACACGTGTTTCAGGTGCTATTAGTGCTGCCACTAGTAAAGTGAGAGAAGACCAAAGAAAAAGTTAACAAAGGAACAGGGAACACACTCCAATTTAAAAGACAGAAAATAATCGTAGTTTGTTTGTTACAAAACTTGAATTCAAATATTGCATGAAGAACCTTAATTATTTTACATATCTCCAAATGGCTTTTCTTGCATGTTTTTCTCACTCACAGTTTAAGGGTTATTTTATATCACACCAGTTCACAGAAGTGTCATTTCCTTTGCAATCACAGGCTCAAGATTAATCTCCTCTGCTGCTAGTACCAAGGTGCACCTGCAATACTGCCAGAATTCTAACATTATTCAGAGTATTAGAAAAACAACAAAACAAAGAACTTCTGCTAAGGGTGCATCTGGCATATTCAACAAACAACATTCTACCTGGATGTACCTGTTACACTAAGCAGCCATCACTGAAACCAAGTTCACCAACTGCAAAAGGAAAAGAAGTATGCTCGTAGATAATACTACCCTCAGATAATTCACTACATATCTTTCTAAATTATACTATCAACTATGGATGCACACTGCTAGGATGTACAATTTTCTATAAAGAACTATCAAGTCCAGTACCCTGCCTCCCGTGTAACCTGTGACTGATGCGTTAGAGGAAGACAATAACTGCATAATAAACCTTTCCAGTTGTGCAATCATGCATGTTGCTGGAGAACTGGGATATCTCTGTCAGGCATAAAAACGTAGAACACTGGACAAAGACAACCATCTGACCTTCAAGAGTCTTTCTTTGTCAAATGCAGAGAGTAAGACAAACACATAATGACCCTGAACAATAATTAAAGCTATGTACAAAATGTTGACCTTCAAAAACAAGACATTATGGAACAGGTAAAAAAGAAACACACAAATGCAAAGGAAGGAAGGCACACTGAACTAAGAAATGACAAGAGAGCCTTAATTCATATAGCAAATATGTTCACAAAGAACCCCAAACAAACTCTAATGAGATTAAAGTTGTCAGATTTCACAGGGAACTTGATATACCACTGTGAATTCTCTTCTAGCAGAAGGAGCTTAAGGCTGGGTTTAGATGTGTTCATAGCTCTGATCAACTAACTTTGATGTAACCTCTCAAATATCACACAAGTTAAGAAAACTTCAGAATTAGAGGCCTTCTTGTCTATGTGGTCTAATAAAAAAAAAAAAAACTAACAAAAAAAAAACAAACACAAAACAAACAAACAAAAAAAAAAGACAAAAAAGGTGTGGTGTTTATACCCTTTGAGATGAACCAATATATCTTGTGAACGTCAAACCGAGTGAGTTAATGCATTAACATACATTTCATTCTGGAGGAGCCACTTCAATGAGGAATGAACACAAGATATGTATTTTGAAAGATTAGGTTTACCTGCTAGTAATGCACATATCAAAGAGGCTTTAAAAAGTGTTATAAATGTCATTAACGAGTATAGGCACCAGACCAGAATATTTATAAATTCAAAACTGGCATGTCACTCGGAGTCTAATCAATTTAAAGAGGCACTGTGAAAGGTGGTGATGCTGCTATGCAGTAATTACTACTACTGTAGAATGAAATAGTGTTACCTAAATGAATACTTGCTCTACATTAATTCCCTTTAGTTAAACAAGTACATGAAGTAGGCAGAAAAAGTTCTATTAGTCTATAAAAGGCGTTAGTGTTAAGAAATGCAAAATACTTGCATCTTCAATTCTATAAACTTCACAAAAGGTGCAAATGATTTAATGCTTCCCAGGCTCACATAGGCAGGTCAGTACTGTTATGTCTAGTTTTCCTAGAAGTACCATCATCTCGGGGCAGTGCTTTTTGCAAGCTTGACATAGCAGCAGTTCTTTCAATGTCTATCACAGCATACAGCTCTGTGCGCCTGGTTGGAGTTTGCGGAAGTGGAGTGGTGGGGGTTTTTGGAGTCTGAGGGTTGTCGGAGTCACTACCACCTTCCAAGTCAACCTGTATGTAGTTGAGCTGCCTGTGTTCTAAACTTGGACGCCTAATGTCAAAGTTAAAGACTGTTGGGGTACAGTCCCGACGTCGTGTAAATTCTACTTTATGAGCACTTGCTGGTACTGTTACATTCTCTGTATTGACATAATTATGCATTGGATCTAGGTTATTGTGGTAGCCATTTAGAGATGCGGTCTTTGGTCCTAAACTGTCATCTTCATCTCTACTCAGCTTGCGGGCTTCCCAAACAGGAGGCAAGGATGGCAAGTTCTCATAGTTCAACAGCGCAGTTCTCCTCTGAGCAGAGTTGTTAACATTCTGGGTGTCTGAGGTACTGGTTGATGTCAAACGACCTCTCCTGACCCCTGAGGCACTAGGGATTGATAACCTATTTATGTTTTCATACACCAATTTACTACCAGATGGCGTTTCTCTGCGTTCATCACTGTCATACCCAGTGTCCCATTCAGTATTGTTTGTGCTGCTGCCACTAACTTGGTCTCTCCCAAGTTGCTCCAGTTTCTCTCTTTCCATTAATTGTCTTTGAACAGGTGTTGGTCCTAAAACAAACTTGACTCCTTCAGGCTCCAGGAGAACCTGAGCATCTCTGTCATCAGTACACATCTGATCCTCTTTTGCTTTTGCTGTTTCAGTGTTTGAAAGCTTTGATTCCAATGGCGCATGCACACTTGATCGACTTTTTCTTTCCTCTTGTACCCCAGTAGTGTTGACGTAAGTGTGCACCTACAAGGGGAAGAAAAAACAAGTAACTTCAAATGCTATTCATGCCTTTTCTCCCCCTCCAAATTTCTTTCTAAGTCCCTGCTTTTCTAATCAAAATACCAGAAAAGCAAATCTCATGATAGCAGCTGTTTAACAGCAGATGTCATATCTTTCACATGTTGCTGAACTGTGCTGTTTTAGGGTTTTTTTTCCTTGTTGGTTTTGTTGATGTTACTCTAACAAAAGAATAGAACTTACACCTAACACTAATGATTATTTTGATTTCGTATTTTACCTCAATTTTGCTCTAGTTAAAGCTTTTAATGTTCTATTCCAGCTCTGCTCTGGTCAGGGCAAGCTTGAGCTGCTCCAACTTAGCTCATTAGTTCAAACGAACAAATCAGTGAGCTCTGCTGTCCCTCACTATGGCAGTGACCAACAGTTCAACAGTTGCTTTAGATAAATTTATCTTTGTAATTTCAACACTGCAAAGGAAATGTAACTAACACACCCACCCACCCCATCACCCCTAGGATCAAGCCATCCGTACTACTCAAGCAATGAGAAAAGAGGTTGGCTCTACTGGAAAAACAGTCCATTCTTTCTTCAAGAGCCAACAGTCTCCTAAAACCAGAAACTAATGGAGAAAAATACACAATTCCATATGAACCGTGGCACTCAATTAGAAACAAGAAGGAGTTGGCACTGAATGCCACTAAGAAAGGCAGGAATATACCAAGTTCCCACAGTGGATCAACACAAGGCTGAACGGGAATGACTGAAGTAATGGATTCCTTCTCTAAATTTTAATTCTGTGTCTGGATACCCAAACAGCAAAAGCAGTATTTGACAGCAGCAGTCATCTAGCCGTCCCTACTTCTCTGTTAAGCTCTACAAGCTGAAGTGTTATTTACAGCTCACTTGACTCCTACACTCACTGCTTTCTCTTAAACTCATTTCTCTTCAACAGCTCCAACAGCAACACTTGGACTCTTCTGTGGGGGCTCTTAACAAATCCTTCCCACAAGATGTTTCATTGCACTTGGTTCCAGTTACCTTCTCTGATTTCCAGCATTGGTTCTTGTGATACATATATTCCTAAATCCCACCACAAATTTTATTAAACTTGACTAACATTTTCAGCAACAATCTGAATGAGGAGACAGAACACACCCTTCTGGAAGTTTTCAGTCTATCCCAGAATGGTAGAGAGGGATCTCAGCAGAACTGACCTCATAGAAACCTCATGAAGTTCAGCAACAGCAAATGGGAAGTCCAGTGCCTGGCAGGGAACAACAACTATACCACAAGCTTGGCACCAACTTGAAAACAGCCTTGCAGGAGAGCACTGGCAGTCCAGGTGAATGGTAAGTTGAATGTGAGTCAGCAGTGTGCCCTTGCAGCAATGAAAACCAAATGTGCATTGCTTTGTGTTAGCAAAAGGACAGCCCAGTAGGTTAAGGAAAGTGATTTTTACTGTCAATCCAGCACTCGTGAGACTGAATCTGGGCTCCCCGGTACAAGACAGACATCACCACACTGGAAAAAGTCCAGTAGAAAGCCATGTTTAGAAAGGCACATGACATACAAGGAGAATTTCAGAGCACCATCCTTGTTCAGTCTTAAGGCCAGAAAACCACCTAACAGCTGTTTTCAACTTCCTAAGAGGTAAAGAAAAAGACAGAGCCAGACCCTTTTTGAAGCTGTTCAGCAAAAGGCTAAGGGGCAATGAGTTACCAGGTGTAACAAGAAAAAATCCATTGACATATTAGTGAGAAATGCTTTCATAACAAAGGTGGTGAAACACTGGCTCAGAGTGTTGTAGAATCCCCTTGGAGTATTCAAAGCATGACAGGACAAGGCTCTGTGCAGCTGCCTCTAACTTTAAGATTTGATCTAGAGGACTCTAGCGGTCCCTTCTAACCTAAATTATTCCACAATTTCTATTCAGCAAATAGAAAACTTAAATGTAAAGCAGCTTCTTGACCAAGATCTCTCATTAGAAAGTACAACTCAGGTGGTGTAAAAAATATTTACTGAAATTTTTGAGTATATGCCAATACATACTTTCTGTATCTTTATTAATATATAAGATGAGCAACTTAAAGCAGTTACTTTCCTCCACAAGCTATCCTACAAAGTGTCATTTTAAAAAGGCAAAGCAAACACTTTTTTGAGGCAGTTAATATATGGTAGGAATACATTACACCCTATACTGAAAAACACAAATGAAAGCCTAAAGAGCAAGCATTAGAAAAATCTGAACTAATGCAGAACCTAACTTACATAAAAGGAAAAAATACCCACTTGCTCCTCTGCTACAAGTAAAGGATGTGTTGATTCTTCACCAACAGAGGGGAGGCGTGCACTTCCGACAGAAGGATGTCTGCTGGAAGGATGTGATGAAGCATCTCCAAAAGATGGATATCTGGGATAGCCATTAGGTAAACTTTGTGCATTGAACCCAGGAGCTGATTCAATTAGAAAACAAGTAAAGCCATATTAAAATAGAACATTTTACTGTATATGAGTAAGATGCTTTGTATCTTCATTTTCGATTTTCAAAGGAGAAATTAAAATATGTAAACCAATGTTAAGGGTTGGGGGGAATTGCTGGGGGAGAGGAAAGGAAAAGCAAATTGGAAGAGTACAGCATCCCAGTATTTACTGAGAAAAATCTCTGAAGCAACCACTGAAATCCAGGTGTATTACACATCACAGTTCCCCCAGTAAACTCCCTATCCAACTTCTCATTTTACATTAACATGTCTCCTTAACAAACAGTACACATAATAATAAGCTTCTATTTCCCTGAAATCATCAATAACCTGGAATTCCTAGTTTCAAATATCAAGCCATCTGTCTGAGATTACTTAAAATCCTCTGGTATTTTTGAAAGGACTCCACCCATCTATCTACTCACAGCAAAATAAGTATTACAAACCCACTGTAGATGTGATATTACCATTACTTTTTCCCCCCTAATAAAAAGGTTGGAACATTACCCAACATTAACATTTCTCAGAAATGCTGCAAGTAAAATATGGTGACATATTATAAAGCAACACTGCTTCAGTGTTCATACCCATACACCTATTGAATTGCTGTGTAATGCAACACTGCTTCAGTGAAGCAGTGTTCTTATGAAACAACCAAGTTCCCAAAACTTGTTTCTTAAAGCTGAAGAACTTGAGCATGGCAGTTTTGTTACCAAGACTTAGGATTCCCTAAAAAAATCCTCAGCAAGTACCTCAAGAGAATGCATTACTGGTACTTAGCCTCTTAGCTTTAAATTGGTTTTCTTTTTAATTACTTAAAGATTTAATGAAAATTAAATGCTATTTTCAGCTAAGCACCACATTACATTCAGGTACGTCATCTGATAGTATAACCATACTTACTGGTAGGTGTTCGAGGGGTTCTTGGAGCTTCCAACTCAGTTTGATGATTATTCCTTTCTACTACTGGTTCTTCTACCACATTTATGCTATTATTCTGCATTATCTCTTGCAACATATTAAATAGCTCTTCTGCACGGGCACATTTAAAGGCAAAGATTCCTATAAATACACAAGGAAAAAATCAAAATCCTTTAACTTAAAGAAACATGTCTTACAATGTATGTAACTTTCAAAAAAAACAGAACTGGAATCCATGGAATGAATACCTGCCAAAGAAACAAAATGTTAAGAAACTTTTATTGCACCAAAATAAACACTTTTAAGGTTTTTACAGTAATTTGTGTATCTAATAGAAGAGTAAGATTCCCATGCACCAAAAGTTCAGTTAGAACAGAAAACTGGTTCAGATAAGAGCAAACTAAGTTTTGAGTGCTAAATGAGGGGTTTAAACAAAACAAAACACACAAAGCAGGGCAAGGTTTTTTCTTTTTTTTTTTTTTTAAGCTGAGAAAAAGGATACCTGTTTGATAAATTAATTAAAAAACCCAAAACACAACTACTAAATGAAACTACTGTGGTGTTACACAGTCATATTTTTTAAATCAGGTTTCTATTAAATTACCATAAAAATAAGATCCCTGTACAACAGCAAAGAAGAATTTAAACATTGGATAAAAGTTTGGTTTCTTTGAAAGGATTAAAATGAAAAGCTAGTAAGACAAACTGTGTGAAACGGACAGTAACAAACCAATTGCTTTAGGCTAAAGGATAGACACAGAAAACAAAGTTAGCAGCAATACCATGTCTTTTGCGTGTGTATTGTGCCACTTTGCCTTTAAACAGCAGGGAGCGCCCCAACTTACCATCACCAGCAAAGTCGCAGCTTTGGATTATTCTTCCATTGAAAGCATGAAGTTAAAGTTGACATGCTTGTTAAACGTGGGTGGGTTGCTCATTTTTTAAAGTGAGTATTACAATCTTAAAACACTCTACTAAAACTACCTACCTAAATAGCTAGTTCTGTAAGTACAGTTATGGTAATACACTGGCAATTACTATCAAAATATATTTATTTAAGGACAGAGAACTGTGACATCAGAACTACCAGAAAGGCTCCACATGGCAGAAGTTCACAAAACCCCAGCTGGGAATATATCAAATGGACTTAGAGGAATGACACTCCACAATTAATATTCAGCTGCTGTGGTGAATAAGCTTCATGCTTGCAACACAGCAGCTGCAGAGCTGCTTCTCTACGCCATTTCTCCAACCCACGATCCAGTTCAAGTATAAACCATGTTTAATTTTTTGCATATTTATGAAAATTCACACAAGATACTTAAATCTTAAGGGACAAAAAGTAAAATAAAATTGAAAAAAAAGAAAAAAATCCAGGTTCACAAACTTTAAAAAGCTCCCAGTATGTTTCTGAGAAATTCAGCTGTCTTTACCTATTTGTTTTAAAAAGTGCTTCCAAACTGCTGATTCCTTAAAGTAGGAGGTGAACCAAATTGGCACTGAAACTGCAAGCAAAACCAACCTGATGAAACCTTGATTTTTATTAAATATGTCCACATTAATACAATGTGATCTGTCATTTACGGAACACGGTGACACACAATCTCCCCCAAGTTTTCTACCCTTAATTATCTATTTAGGTGCACTCCCAAAACTTATCAATTAATATAATTTGAGATTAAATGGAAAACACAAACGAGAATATCAAGTAATGCAATCAGTAAAAGTTGCTGGGCAATATTCAGGGTATACTCAAATGAAATTCTTGGTCATCTCACCAAGTGAAGTTTTGCAACTGTGCCCAGTGTAGGTCTCAGGAACAATGCTCCACTGCAAAAAAGGCAGCAGAGAGAACATTTTCTGGCAGATTTCTTTTTTCTCAATACTCACAGACTTTTAATATTACATAAGGAAGGCAAGAAACAAAAGAGGGAGGAAAGGGCTGCTGCTTACACAGGCTGCTTAATCTTCTCTATTAAAAATTAATATAGGAAGCTAGCAGAAAAGTCATTTAGACTTTGGTGGAAAATTGTGCACATTTGCTAACAGGCCATGGGAAAGAACCTTTAAAATAATATTTTCAGTTTAATTTTATCTATTTTACGTATTTAGAAGCAGCAGTAAATTAAATCTGAAAAACTAATTAAAGTGATTTCCTTCAAGACAAAGTTTATCACTCGCTTCAAGGAGCCTGAGAATTTAGGTCAGTATGGAGTGTGCTGTAACATTTGAAAACATCTCCGTTTCTCATTAGGAAATAAGCTGAGAATACCCCAACTGTCTGCTCTTACCTCTGCTTGGACAAGGAAGACTGAATGGTAAACTTTGTTTATGATCAAGTTCTTTCATCTTACTGATTTTTTACAGTCAAATTTTAAGAAGGTGCAATTGCTAAATATCATTATTGATAAAAGCACGACTAAATGCTAAAAATCTGTAAGAAAATGAAAACGCAACTTAATTTCACAAGATACGAATACGTAAGAATTCCAACTACACACAGCTACATTCCAGTGGAAAGATGCAAAACGAGGCCAAAACCACTATACCCTTGGGGACTGCTGCAGTGAAGAGAGAAAAGCCTAAATCTTCTCACTGGGAGCCAACCTTGGCAAAGGCAGGCATGATCTGGGAACTGCAAAGGTAACCATCTTTTCCAATTAAAGCCACATAGAAAATAACTAACTGAGCATAACTGGAGATTACACTTCATACAAATAATATGAATTTGAAAATGGCATCACTGATATAAATGGAAGTGGCATTTGTTTTAGGAAGAGGATGAAAGAAACACAAGTGTGTTACTGAAGACAATAACAGAGTCAGGATATCCAGTTCATATCAGTGCTCCAATCTTTTAAAAATCTAAAAATTGAGAATTCTTTGAATTCCAAGGAGATTCCTCCACAGTTCCAGGTTTCACTGCCCTTCTCTGAAGGTCAAGTCAGCCTCTGAGGTAGAAGGATTTCCTTGCCAAAAACACCTCCTAAGTTGATGAGAGCTATCCAGACCTACAATGCCAAAAACTGTGTAACTGAAATCCTCGTTTTACCGTAAGACCATTCCTCATAAGGTAACACACTTTCTTACCCCAGAAACCACCTTCCCATATAAAACTATAGCCTTTAGAACTCTTGCCAAAGGACAGGGAGATATACTTTTTGTTTGGGGGATGGGGGGAGAAGGAAGGGAAGTGTCATCCAACATCAAATAATTTCCAAAAAGCTTTTAATACCAAAAGATCACATACCTTGTCCAGTTTGACACCTTCGGCCACTTTCAAAAGAGAAAAGATTTGAGTCATAGCCATAGCGACGGAGACAGAGGTAGTGCCATTTTACAGAGTCCCTTTTACGGGTGTACAAAATTAGTTCTGTATCTGTAAGTTCCATTATGCCAGAACCCAGTTCATTACCATCATCATCGACATTAATAACCTATAAAAAAAGAAGTTAAATAGCATTAGGTCAGTACTGTCTGAACACCAATACTACTACTACTAATGTTTCCCTGATAATGCTCCACCTGCTCTGTCATACTGGTTATGATCCTTGAGGTAAAAGTTAAAAACACAAAACACCTCATCAAACCAGTTCCTTTGCTTCCCCCACCCAGAATTAAAAGTAATACATATTTAAAAGCAGTTTGAGTAAGACTACATGACATTACTGTAAAATCCAAGGAGAAATTTAAAACACAAGAGATTTGTAAGTTTAATTTTTTTAAACTGGCTTTATGTACATGTTCTAGTGTTTTCATCCAGATAAGGCATACCTCAGATAATGAAATATTTTTAGAGACCCATTTCTGAAAAAACATTTGATTTGTCATATAACCCCACTTAAAGTTGGGTAAAGGAATGAAAAAGATAAGCAGCTCCAAGATAAAGCTTCCTTCACATACGTGTGTAGCCTTGCACTGTGCTGAATCACCAGACTGGTTTAGACTTTTTTATGCCTTTTCAAAAAAAAACCCCAAATAATTCAAATATCCTATGATTACCTTGTGTGAAAATGTGTACAAAGATTAAAACCCTTTTTTTCTGCTTTTAAACCAGTTTGAGGTCATCTGCATCCTTTAGGCAATCTGGACAATGTCTATTTTCACAGACTCATAGAAATGGTTTGGGTTGGAAGGGAGCTTCAAAGGTCATCTAGTCCAACACCCCTGTATGGACATCTTCAATTAGAAGATTCCTCTGCATTTATTTTATCTCACAATACTGCTTCTAATGGGATTGCGTCTTACTCAATAAAAAGGCTACCAAAAAAATCTTCCCTATGATATTGATGAATGTTACTCCTTAAAGAGAGATTTTCAAGTTGGAATCTAGTCAACTGAAAAGAATTAGGAATAGTTAAATCTGCCACTGAGGCTTATGCCAACTTTCTTCATTTTACAAATTACATGCTTGCATCTCCTCCCCCTGCTGCTAAATCAGTGACCCACACAAACAATAGACAAATTCTATGAGGAGAAAAATAGGAACTAGTAACACAAAGTGATTGATGTCAAATGCATAAAAAGCAAGAAAACAGAAAAATATTTTATCCTTCAGCTTTTTCTACTGATAATATGAAACATTTCCAGAAATCCCATGGCTTTAAAGCTCATTTTGGTGTTGCCCTAAGGCAACTCATGAATAGTTTTTCCACTATGGAAGCATTACATTCCTTTGCCAACTCACAGAGACAGTCTGGAGCACAGAAGCAAATCTGACTTGTGTGACTATGCAAAGGTATGTTTACTTAAAGTCACTGACTTCAGCAGCTTCATATTAAGCATGTTAAACATATGAACAAGTGTGACATAAGCTTATAAATTCCAGGGATACGAGGGACAGAAGCACATTTATAAATAAAATTTCTTAAACGACAAAATAAAAACTTTTTATTATCCTGACAAAAATACTGCCATTAGTAGTGGGCTTCAAAAATTTTCCATTGCTGACTCCACATACAGGTTCACAATCACACTTCTCCAACAGATCTTCCCTTACGCTCACAACTCCCCTCCTAACTTCCATAACCTCACAGAGGCAAAAAACATTTACTAGGGCCCTACCAACAAAAGCACAGGACTGCTGCTCTTTCCTGAAGATCAAAACTGTCACAAAAAAGCCTACCCATCTAGAGAATTCCTGTCACTGCTGGTAAGAGAGGATTTCTCAAAGGGGCAGTAGAAACCTGTAGCTATGGACACTTTCAACTCTGCAATGTTTTAACTGTTCAGTAATTCTCACCCTTTTTTTACTTAATTTTTTTAAGAAAAAAATAATTACCTGCTCTGCAAGAAAGCAACAAAATAATTAAGAACGTATCACATCATTTGCTTACCTTAAACTTATTTCGATGGTTATCTGGGACAGTTTCTTTATCTGGACAGCTACAACAGCTACCCATGACTTCTTTAGAAGACCATGTGATCTCTAAAGGCGAAAAAAGACCCAACCAAACACGAGAAGTATCATTTAGTTGAAGAATAATTAGAGTATTATCAATAAAAACCCCAAACAAATTGCTCTTTGAAATGACAATTCTTCATGATGAGTTTTACAGTCATAAGCAATAAAAAAAAACAAAAACAACATAAATATTAGACATATTTTTAAATAGTTAAATTAGATTTGGCATTTAGGAGTGGCAACACCGAGCGGTTAAAGTCCTACCAATAATTCAACTCTAGGTTACTACAAAACAGACCCATTTGATTTGTCACCTTAATTCCCATGGCAGCAGCTTGGGGAAAACAAAACCCAACAACTTACTGTGTGCAATTCTCATCTCCTGAACCAGGGCCTTTACACAGGGCAACTCTCTGGATTCCAGTTCTAAATGAGCACTCCCCAGCCGAGACTGCTGAGCACAGCCCTAGTGATGCCCATACAAGCCCTGGGCTGTGGGAAGTTACCAGGCAGAGGCAACACAAAGAGCCTGCATGGCAGTCCTGAAAGGCTGCCCTGGCTTCAGCAGCTCCAGGGCTGGCTTGCAAGAGAGAATGGAGGCATTCTAAGCCTGGAGGCAGCCCTGTGCTGGCAGCAGTGCAGCGAGCCTCTGTGCTTCACATTTAAATACTTCCCATATAGCAATGTACATAAAACTATGCAACCAAAGTCAAGGGAAGGAAAAAAAACCCACATTCAACACAAATATTTCAAAACTTGAAGGTTTTTTTATTTCAGTTCTATTTGGATTGTGTTACAGAGTCTACTTCATTTGCTATAAAACTCTAAAATATTCAACTAACCTAAAATAAGGAAATAAAAATATTTGGCATTTAAATGTTTTCATTTAAATATTTTTCTATGTGTGGTAGAACTTTCATAAAACAATGATAAAATGTTCATAGAACCAAGTCTCACAACAACCTTCTCCTCCCTCTACCACCTTGCAGAATGGGTGGTAGAGGGTATTAAATGGGTATTTAAGAATGAGAGTCAGACAAAAGAAACCTTGACTATTTACCTCATCTTTATACTGGGTAAGAACTAGAATTTCCACTACAAAAATGAAAAGTGGGGCAAAATCCTGGAAGAGTAAGTCAACACAAGATATGCCATTAGGAATCAAGAAAGAGGAACTGGTTGGTAACTTTGCCTGACTAAAGGGGAAAAAAATCTGATGTCACCTTAATAAGACTGAGACATGCTTTCTAGACAGGCATTTGTATTAGCATGCAGAAGTAGTACCCCAAGTAGCACTTTAGTCTGCTGAGAAGTAAGGTGCAAGAAACACAATGAAGAGCGGATAACTCTTCCACTCTTCTTGACCAGAAAACCCACTCAAAAGAGATACGGCTATCCTAGAGACTGTATAAATCTGCCACTAAAGCCCTGAAGAGGTGAAATGGAGAATTTAACATAAAAGGTAACAATATGGCTTGGATTAATCCCAATAAGAGGCAAAGTGCCAGACACACAGTCAAAATCATGGATTCTCTACTGTCATTTCTGGCTGTAACACCAAAACATGCATTAATTTGATGGAGCTTTTTTCCCTCCGCTCAATATGAAACTGGGGAGTTGATTGCTTGCTTGTACTGTTAGAGAATGAAGCTATGCTACACACAACTGATTTTTGCATAGCGAAGTCCTAAATCTTTTTCATCAGTCAAATCACTCAATTACAGACTATTTTTAACAGTCTTCACACATACATGCCATAGTTAGTTCAGCAAAATTTTTACTTCTGAATTCTGCCTGATTTGTTTAGAGAGGGAGATACAGGTAATAAAACCTACTACTAATTTCCTACCCTGCACTCCACAATGCCTCACTACAGTAATGTTCACGTTGTTGGTCTTGCTAGCCTATTGATGGTACCCTACTCATGCTGAGAATTCACTGCTAAAAAGAGCAACAAGTGACAACAGCTGCAATGCAGATTCACAATGAATATATAAATTTGCAGCAAAAGTTTTCAAGCTCTGGTCCATACAGCAGTCATAGCTGTAGATGCTTCTAGCAGCTTTCAGGCACAGATAACTTGCACTTAATAAAGCTCAGTGTTAGACCTCCCCAAACATTTTGACAAAGTGGAAACAGAACTAGACAGTAGCATGCTGTTTTAGTATCATGACTTTCTCGGCATTCAGCATAAAACAGCTGATAAAATCTGTTGTAGGCAGGTGCTTGCAAACTTAAAACAATTTAAAAAATCCTTAACTGCAAAATAGTTTGGAATAAATCACTAGAGTTGCAAGCAGAAAGCTTGCAATAAACTATATGAAATTGTATGAAGTATGGCCACTGTATCTCAAGAAAGACAAAAAGAAAGGGTAGGGTCTTGATAATTATGTAAGCTTGTTACTTTGTCTCCAATATATTCTGATATTAATACTTCAGAAAATCAAGAACTGCAATGTTGGTTCAAAGAAGAGATGTAAACTAAGGCTACGAGGAATAAATGAAACAGTTAGGGAACCAGCAGAATTAAAAATCACTCACCTAGATTTGGCCATTAATATTCCCAGCCTCTCCTGCAGCATCAGGGCTTCTGTCATACTCAAAGTGTCATGCTGCCTTGTCACAGAACTAATCATTTGACCTAGAACTAGAAGAGTACAGAGAAATGTAATTTTTCTGGGTTTTAAGATACAAGTTAGTAAATAGCAAAAATACGTACTTTAAAATTATTTTGGCAGTATTATGTCAAGTGAGGTATTGCTGGCCAGGATGCATCTTAAGTGGAATTTTAAACAAGAGACTGATCTCTCAGAGCTTCCCCAGCATTTCAGTGCCTAGCTGGGTCTTGGAAGAAAATCACCTGGTGTCCCTTTCTGCATTGTCACCTTATAACACTGGGGACTCCACTCATTCCCACTCACTGCTTACCCAATTCAGTGTGTGGAAGTGACAGATATGAAGCTCCCATTATCCTTAGCACATACTGACCCAAACCACAGGACACAAACAGAAGGAACACATACAGCTTCCTCTGCCTAACTCCCTCTTGCTTATCCTACTGAACACACACAAATGCTGACTTGTATGGCTAACACTGCAGCACTGGTAAATGCAAAATAACGCAACTAGCATAGGAGCTCTATCTGGTAGGAAAAACAGTCATGTAGTCACACAGTTCAACAAAACACTAGCTCAGTAGCTATCATAAAGCAAATGAAACAATTGTTTGAAAAGAACTCGAAGAGCCAAACCAAAAATACAATTCTACTGTATGCATCCCCAGTGCACCCACAGATGCAGTAAGGTATGCAATCATGCCTTCCCCTGTCAAGAAAAGCAGAGTAAAACCAGAAACATAGTGCTTGGACTGCTCAGCCTGGAAAAAGGAGCCACAGAGGTTAGAAAAGATGAGTACAGAATCATAGGTGACATGGAGGAGATAAATAAAGCACAAGTACTTTCCAAGTGCAAGCATTAGGAAGCAGCAGTGGACACTATTAAGAGGCAGGGTCAAAAAAAACACAGTAGTTTTGCACATGGTATGTAATTAAACTTTGTGATCCACAACATATTGTGGGAATGAGTTCCAGAAATTTAAAGACTCAGAAAGTAACTGGGGAAACACAAGCTCCATGAAGAGCTTGTAAACTCAAGGATGTCACATCTGGCTCAAAAAGCCTATAAGCTGCAGATATTTAGAAGGGTCTTAGAACACAGACATGCTCCTTCTTACTGTTCCCTTATATTTAATATTGGCTGTCAGAATTCACTATTTACTGTCAGAAACAGGATACCGGAGACACTTGTATTTCACGTTTGATCCAATAAAGCTATCCTAGTTAACACTAAAGGATGACATGGACTCAAGGTAAGTTTGATTGTACTGCAGTAAGACATTAAAAAAAAAAGAAATAACCAACTTGTATTTAACTTGAAACTAAACCCTAGATTTCACAACGGTAGAGGGCTAAACTTACTGAACTGCTTGACAGATATGTTATTTTGCATACACATACTACACATACAGATTCTCTGCTGTGCATAAGTAGTATTTAGTACCAGGAACTTGGAGCAAGTCACATATGCTTCCTATAATTTATTTGCCCTTTAGCCATAAGCCTTCTTGATCTTGGACAAAATCATACACAGTTGTATTGAAGATCTGTCCCTCTGCAACATGCAGAGGGCTCTGGTTCTATGATGGCCTGACCCATCTAGCTGGTATTATTTAACTGTTTTTTGGTCAGGTTACATTTTTGTTGGCTCAACATACCAGACCAGCTCAGCAGAGAGCCTAGCAAGTGCCAGAGCCAGCTGGGGACAGAATCACAGCATTAGCCATCTCTGCCCAGTTTTCAGAAAACTTAGCTGCTGCACTAATGACTGGGATTTACTTAGTTTACCGAATTCCCTGCTAAAAATCTTTAGGATGGGAGAAAGGAAAGAGGGAGCAGAAAGCTTTGCACACACATGCACCCCACTCCAGTGGAATCTTACAGGTAGTCATTAGAAAAATAGTAAAATTAAAACTTTTCACAGGCAAGCTACACTCATGCAGGTGTGTTTGCACAGGTATTTACCCTGATATTTTTCTAGCAGAGTTATAAAGCCTTCACATGGTTTGGCTACCCAAAGCAGAGGAGCCTATTTTCAGTTACCCAAGAATGATACTTCAAGTGATCTAAACAGAGATTTTAATGGATAAAAGAAAGCACACAAATTTACAGCACCTAACTTCTTTTAAACGTAAAGGAATAGCAAAATTCTCCAACCAGTTGTTTCCAATTACAAGTTGGCCATTTACTGTTTGTGATTTTCTTAAATCTTCCCAGATTGCAAAATATTTACCCAAACTTAAACATACAAGGAGTAGACATTTTCACAGCCACAACCCTAAAAGTTAATCTTTTCAGTTATGTCTAAAATGTCAAATTTAGGAGCTGTAATTTCCCGTTCACAAAATATCAGTGGTGGTTGGGTGCAGTCATGCAAGGAGGGGGAAGGGGTGAGTATTTTCTGATTCTCCCCAACACATTCATTACTGCTCTACAAGGTAAAATCCCAGGCAAGACAAACGAGGACCAGCGCTTATCTACACCTTGTTAACAGAGTTAAAGTTAGGAACTGCCATAACTTCAGGAAGATTTATTACTTGGCTCTGTAAAGTGAACCATGTCCTTTTCCCTCAAAGAACTACGCATCGGCAACAAGTTATGCTAATCTGAAAAGTCAAAGAAGACAAAGTATCAATGTAAATACAGTAGATATTTTTTTAAAGTTGTATGCCAAAGCTTGGGGAAATTCGGACACTTGCAATTGTGCAATGTCCCCAGCTTGGGAATCGTCAGAACATACGTGTTTCCTTCATGTAAGAAAAGCCACATGGGCAAGCTGCAGTCATATTCCTCCTTTTGCTCATGATAACTGGCTGACCCATTAAACTCTGCTCACTGTTGCAATGCCAAGGTAAAACCTGGCGTTAAATTAGCTCTGCATGCTCTGGTTGCAGAATCAAAGATTAACTTTGGGGGATATTTCAATTCCCAGCACACAGCTTTTAGAACTCAGGGAAGGAAAACTCCCAAACCATAGCATGGCCCAGAAGAAGTATGGAGAAGCAAAGATGCCTTGTCTGTAAATCCATTTTTTTGCATGAATTCTTTTCAAATGAAAATGTGATCTTTCAAATCACTAACTACCACAGTGCTAGATCCTCTGTATGTCTTGCTCTTACACATACAGGGAGAGTGCAGAAAACATAACCATAGCACATTAACATAAAGTGTTTTGTACCACAAAAGTGTAGTTTAAAAAAATTTGGGCTTTTTAAATTGGGGCTTCAGAAATTTTAGTATCTAGAAAGGCCAATGAGTACAATGGAGTAACTGGAGAAAGATGCCTGTGTACAGGTTGTTAGCACTCAGGCTGACAAGCACTTGAGTGTATTCATTCACATATTATCAAGCATCAAAATATCATTTTGATCACAGCTAAGCAATAGAAATACACATTTAGAACATCGTTTTTGTCTATAATATTCCAACTTTCCAATTTAGAAGACTACATACACTTTTAAATTTAAAGTGTCATCATCGACCATTTTCGAAGACTGTTTCTCATTTGGCCTAAGCTATGTAGAAAAAAAAAAATAAATCAAATGTACATACATGTATGTAAAAGGACATAATCCCAACTACTAGAACACCAAACTCCTCTGCACTTTTATTTCCTACTCATTTAAAGTATTTACTGAAAAGGTAGAGTAAAAGGAAGTATTACCAAACACTCTACATTTAACATCAATTTCTGTGGAAATAAGTCATTTGGAAACACGAGATACACGTATGAAAAGGCAACTATTATTATTTTAAAAAATAATTATTCTGCTAAACCAGTATTTGAGGGAGTAAGGCAGTTGAAAAATGGCTAGCATCTTTTCTTCCTAATTTCTTAAAACTTAAGACCTTAAAACATCTCATTCCTGCTGAGAATTTCTGACTGGTCACATAGAATCATAGAATAGTTAGGGTTGGAAAGGACCTTAAGATCATCAAGTTCCAGCCCCCCTACCAAGGGCAGGGACACCTCACACTAAACCATATCACCCAAGGCCTCATCCAGCCTGGCCTTGAACACTGCCAGGGATGAAGCATTCACAACCTCCCTGGGCAACCTATTCCAGTGCCTCACCACCCTTACAGGAAAGAATTTCCTCCTTATATCCAATCTAAACTTCCCCTGTTTAAGTTTTAACCCATTACCCCTTGTCCTGTCACTACAGTCCCTAATGAAGAGTCCCTCCCCAGCATCCCTATAGGCCCCCTTCAGATACTGGAAGGCTGCTATGAGGTCTCCACGCAGCCTTCTCTTCTCCAGGCTGAACAGCCCCAACTTTCTCAGCCTATCTTCACACAGGAGGTGCTCCAGTCCCCTGTCCCCACATCCTCGTGGCCCTCCTCTGGACTTGTTCCAACAGTTCCATGTCCTTTTTATGTTGAGGACACCAGAACTGCACACAATACTCCAGGTGAGGTCTCACAAGAGCAGAATAGAGGATCACCTCCTTTGACCTGCTGGTCACACTCCTTTTGATGCAGCCCAGGATACAGTTGGCTTTCTGGGCTGCAAGCGCACACTGCCAACTCATTCATTTTCTCATCGACCAGCACCCCCAAGTCCTTCTCCGCAGGGCTGCTCTGAATCTCTTCTCTGCCCAACCTGTAGCTGTGCCTGGGATTGCTCCGACCCAGGTGTAGGACCTTGCACTTGGCATGGTTAAACTTCATGAGGTTGGCATCAGCCCACCTCACAACCGTGTCAAGGTCCCTCTGGATGCCATTCCTTCCCTCCAGCGTATCAACCGAACCACACAGCTTGGTGTCATCGGAAAACTTGCTGAGGGCGCACTCAATCCCACTGTCCATGTCAGCAACAAAGATGTTAAATAAGACCGGTCCCAACACTGATCCCTGAAGGACACCACTCGTTACTGGTCTCCAGCCGGGCACTGACCCATTGACCACAACTCTTTGTGTGCGGCCATCCAGCCAGTTCTTTATCCACCAAGTGGTCCATCCATCAAATTGATGTCTCTCCAATTTAGAGACAAGGATGTCGTGTGGGACAGTGTCGAACGCTTTGCACAAGTCCAGGTAGATGACATCAACTGCTCTACCCCTGTCCATCAGTTCTGTAGCCCCATCATAGAAGGCCACCAAATTGGTCAGGCAGGATTTCCCCTTAGTGAAGCCATGCTGGCTGTCACCAAGCACCTTGTTGTTTTTCATGTGCCTTAGCATGCCTTCCAGGAGAATCTGCTCCAAGATTTTGCCAGTCACAGAGATGAGACTGACTGGTCTGTAATTCCCAGGGTGATCCATTTTCCCCTTCTTGAAAATGGGGGTTATATTTCCCTTTTTCCAGTCATCGGGAACTTCACCTGACTGCCGTGATTTCTCAGATATGATGGCCCAGCAGCTTAGCAACTTCATTCACCAGCTCCTTCAGGAACCGTGGATGGATTTCATCAGGACCCATGGACTTCTGCACATTCAGATTTTTAAGATGGTCTCGAACCAGTTCCTCTCCTACAGTGGGCCCAAGGTCTTCATTCTCACAGTAGACACCAGATTCATCCTGCATTTTAGGTTACTTCAATGCCTTCACTCCACAGACACTGACCTCCTTCCATTTTGCATATGAGAAACCAAGTCCAAATTTTGGCTGTCTACATTGCATCTGACTTAGACACTAGCAGTAGACATCACAGACAAACTGCTAGACAACTGAACACATTGAAATAGGAAAAATTATCTTTGATACTTTTCTCTCAAAGTTCAACATTCGTGGCCTCCAAGTGTTTGGATGTTTACATTTATATAGGTATTCAGACATGAAGCATCCGCAACAGTATTACTGCAACCATCAGCTGCCAGCACATGCTGCAAGACTAATCAATCACAGACAAAAGACTTGGTGACAGAGGTGACCTATGCAAAACAAGAAATCTAATTTCATTAGAGTTGGATGAATGGCTTCTTATAGGAATGTTACTGATGTCTCAAAACTGATTTCTTTTAAAGCAGAAGTTGTATTTAATCTTTTTTATGGCTTTGATTATATGGAAACAAAACTGCTGTCAAACAGATAAAAACCACTCCACAACTTACTTTTGATCTCTCTTCCTGTCCCTTGTTTTTCCCTTAAGGACCTATTTTTCCTTATAAACTCTTTACAGAATAATACTAAACATAAAATTATTTCAGATGTTATACTTTTCAAGTTTCATCATTCCCACCCTTACATAGCATGGTAAGTATTGCTCGATATTTTATTACAACTGGTGTATTTAAGTTTGTTTAACAGCCAACCTTCACCCTGCAAAAGAACAAGCAGCAACGATGGGATGCAATTTATGAAGCAGCCTCTTCTTCTAGATCCTTCATGAAGAATATTGAGGAAATAATAAGTCAAAGGAAAAACATACTTTAAGCAATACTGCATGAACTGTGGATTAAGTCCTTATTTAAAAATTTACCCCAAACAATGGCAAAGTTTACATTACTTTTACCGGTCTGAAATCTTCTCATGACAGAACCTGAAGCTTACATACTCAGTTCCTTCAAAGACTAGCAACTCCACTCAACTTCTGTTTTGTTTTTCTGTTTGCCCTATGATGAGCCACACAGCATAGAACTGTCCCTCCCTGAAGCTCATTCCAGTACATCTTTCTCCTCTTTTAAACCCTCACAATCGAAAATACTTGAAGAAAGCACAGCCAAATCCCTACAGATGCATTATGGTAAGTCATTTTCTCACCTGAAGGGTTTTTGAGCACTATTGGTGCTAATGGTTATTCTACAGCATGGAATTTCACCTGGATACTGTCACCTTAGATATTAAGTACAAACTGAGAGTGTAAATCTGAGCATTTCAGGTTACACATAGTCAATTTCTAAGTAACACATTACACATCCTCTGCTCCTTAACCACAGCTGTCAGTAAAGCAAAGCAGTTTGATTTTTTCGCACATAACAAATTTAGGATGCAAGTGGAAATCCTACAGGCATTTGAGACAGCAAACAGACTAATAAACAGAGAAACCAACTTACCACATAAGAAAAAATGTTACTGAGTAAAATAATGATTGGTTTATTGCCATGTTATTCCTTCCAGAAAATAGGTGAAGAAAGCTGAAATGGTACTGCAGTCAGCCCTTTGAGCTTTTCTGGTAGCCAAATACTGCCTGCTTCATAACTGGCTAATACGACGGATAAAATGGATAACCTATCTATCTGATGTGGCAAATCCTGTGTCTTCAGAGTCATGATGTAATCCATGGTGGCAAATTCTACATGATTTAAGAATCCTGGTATCCTACTTAGGACTTAAAATAGCCCATACTTCGACCTTCTATTTATTTTGGCTAGCTATCTTCACTACCACAAAGCCAAGTTCTTTCAATTGGAAAACAAAACTTAGGTTTTTGGAACACGGGACTCCCACGTACCAGAGCTCACATGCACATAAGAGATGTAGCACCGAAATAAGACATTGCCCTGAACTAGCAATTACTGAGCGTGGTCAGCTCCAAGAACCTCATTCCCCCAACGGTCACAAAAAGGACCTCTTCACTTTATAATTACTTGGGAAAAAAGTAAGAGATTTCTGTACATCAGCAAAGGCTGACTAATTTACTAATGTTTGGAGACTGAACACATGTAAGAAGTGCCAGAGCTGGAATGTTCTCCTGTGGAAACACAGGGCATTAAAGGGATACAAGTGTTCAGCAGAACAGGAAGAAACCCTGAGAAATAGAGCAAAAGGGGCACAAAATGTTCTCCTTGCCTGCCCAAACATGCCACCATCCTTCAAATCAACTCCTCTTCTTCCAGGTATCCTGGAAGGCCCTTGTCTTGCACAGTCTGAGAAATGGTGATGTAACAATTCCAATTCACCCCCAAACAGCAAATGTATGTTGGGGTGATGGTGTTTTAACAGTAAAACAAGCTGAACTAAGGTCAGACATAATGCTTACCCTTCATCCACTTGGCAATGATTACTAAGAAAATTAATATTGAAGGTACCTAAGTACTACAAGGATGAAAAAGCAGCAGTACTAACAAACCATAACAGAGTTAAAAACAGTGAAGGAGATCCAAGGAGAAACTAAACATGCTGAGAAAGAGTTTGGTGCCGCTGGCTGCAATTATGGAAAACAAACTATGAATGGTAGAGGTGAAGTTGCAGAATCCAGTTTATAACTTTGCTTATGCTAACAGGTGGAGTTTTACCTCAAGATTTTTATTAAATGAGCATGTTGTCAGACTTATGTTTAAAATAAAGTAATAAATGTATGCTCCTTTTCTCTCTTCAGCCCTTTCCAAAGGGGAAAAAACACCCCAAACAACAACAAAAAACAAACCTGGCAAGACTCAAGCTAAACTGAAAAGCCTTCTGGCTCCTGCGAAAACAAAATTACAGCAACCACACACAAGCTCCAGCACACAAGCTTGCCACTTCGGCACACCGCCCTCAGAGCCCGCTTTGAACGCTCGGCGAGGAGGCTGATGCAGGATCACACCAGGAACTCGCCCTCTCAGCAACATTCCTCTGCCGGCACCTCGTGCCGCTGCCAACTGCCTGCTTCTCAGACTCACAGGAGGTTTTCTTTTCTCACTCGTCCCTTTGAACACCCAGATCCTCACAACTCGATCTGTTTTGCTGTATATGTAACAGTACATTTCGATTCAAAGTGAACACCAACTTCCCCCTCCACACCTCACTCTGCCTTAGTGCAATATAATACCCAATACCATTTTAAAAAGCAGAGGAAAAAAAAACCCAAAACATAAAGAAAAGCAAATGAGGAGCCTTGTTGATTTGTTTAAATTGAGGATTGGCAACTGATCTTCAAGAGTCATTATGTAAAATTTCAAAATGGCATGTTAGCATTAATTTAATTCTCTACAGTCTTCCTTAAAAGTGATCATTTTAGCAAAATGCTCAAATTTAGGTAAGCTAGTTAAACATTTGTTGGAACACTTCATCCGTAATTCCTTAAAAACACATGCTCATTCTAACTGAAAGGCTTTTATTTGCCACAATTACAGTAGAACTGAAGATTAAAGACCAACTCAAACAGCTGAGTTAGACAAGCAGAGAAAACTGCAGCAGGCAGTGATGTTGTGCCAACTCTTAAATACTTCATGACATATAAGACTGATTTGTGTGAATCTGATCCTAGACCTCTCCACTTCCCATTAGCATTTAATTCTAAGACTCACAATCCCTTATCCTGAAGTGAAGCAGCCCCATATTTTGGCCTATCTTAATGTGATACAGAAGGTAATCACACATTTCATCCAGGTACTAGGTTGAATAGAACAGTTTATCAATATGTGTGCACATATACATATATATATATATACACACACAGCATTAAATGGAAGTTTGAAATCATCACCTCAGCACACTTCAAAACCTCTAGGTCTTTAATGAATATGCATCTTGAACAGAAGCACACACTCTGCTCCACTATCCCCATTAATCCTTCTGAGGATGTGGGACAATGTTCCTTGTTTCTACTCTTTAATCACTCTCCAAAACCCAAGCCTCTTGCTCTAAACTTCCAGAGAAACAAGACTTATATTTTACTTGGTATTATTTTTAAAACAACTTACACATATGCAAATATTTTTCAATTTCTTACTAAAACAATTTCTCCAGATCCACACCACCATATTGTTTTCTGTGAATGACTGCCAGATTAACTACATCCTTTTAAAAGAAACAGCCAGAACATCAAACTCCAAACCATGACATTAGGTTAAACACGCAAGCACTTCTAAATTATTTTATTCTTGGAAATTCCAGATCTCTTTTAAAATGTCCTCTCAAGAACAACATACACGAAAAGCATTATTTTTACACATTAAACAGCAAAAACAGGATTGAAGTTTTAAACATGGGTGTTATGGAAAGGCTTTTTGAATACAGGATCAAGGAGAAAGGCAAGGAGATGGGAAAATAAAGCAGAAGGCTACAAGAAGTAAGTCAAGTAATGGGGCCTAAGAGGAAGAGAGAATGTAGTTTAATTCTCAAAAAGGATGCCTGGCTTGAGTCAGTTTAACTAGTGAGTCAGCTCCCCAATATTTAACCACAAATGCCTTCTAAACCTTGAAGCCCACAGCTTTTGCCAAGTCTTCAAAGCCAGCAAAGTGCCAAAATTTGTAATTGAGTAAAAGGCATTGAGTTTATATTCTGTAGTATTTTATTCTCTGAAAGACTGTTTATTCAAACATTTCAGGAAAAGTTTTGCGTTATGTTTTTGATATGTCTCATACCCAGTCTTCTAACAGATGAACAGAAACAACACTGAAAAAATCCTGCAAGGTCCTTCTTACCAAAATGTTAAACAGATTCAGGAAGATGTTATCAAAACCAAGACCACGCCAGCATGTTTTACAAAAATAAATAAGAAGATAAATACAGTTTCAGTATCTATTTTCAAGAAGTGCCTTTCTTCCATCTGTCATTTGGTTCCTCTTTCACTATCAGCAAGTTCTTAGCACTTGGATACAAGGAACCTGGCCTTACCTGAACACCTAGCTTTTATTCATGGTTTTTGCTTCTTAGAAAACTGACAATCCCATCCTCCCAAGATATCATTAAATCTGTGTTCTTTTAAAAATTGCTTCCTGTGTTTACCATTTCTCCCTGTTCTGCAAAGAACTCTCTAAGGCACATTTGAAAGACTCCTGAATTTCCTAGTTCTGTTGCCTCCGCAAATGCTTCTTGTCCATTTTTAGTTCCTACTTTAAGGAGAAATTCTAACAATTATTTAACTCTACGTCCCCTGTGACTCCAATTCATTGTATGAAAGGTAAAGATTAACAATGTCTAGTTACTCCTCTAAATCAAGACTATGTAGACTCTTCACCAGCAGCTAATGAGACATCAGATCCACAACCCTAGGGTACCTTTTGTCACCACTGAACTGCATCTGCCAAAAAGCAGATTTAGGTTTGCTTTTTTTTCTCCTTTGCATTTGCAATACAAAAGAGCATAAGCACATTCAGTTAACATGTCTGATTTGTTAAACCATGGTAACCTGACTGTGTAGACACCTGTCTATGCTTTGGGCTACACCAACAGATTAAAATTCTGATTATTAAGATCTGCCCAGCAGATTTAAGTAAAACCCAAGTATAATCATGTTTGTACATCCACTTTCTTTTCACTGCTGAATCTCTTACAGTCAACTTCTATATAATTAAATAACTAAAACATTCTCTTTAGTTTTGAGTACTCTTTTGTTAGTGATTTAACATGCTCCCTGTTAGTCTAGCTGATCCATGACCTGAAAAGTATTTTCCTGTTTGAAATGGAAGTTCCCAAAAACTGTAGTTTGATCTACCTGTACACTGGAGAGCAAAGCTCCATTAAACAACAAATCTTTATTCTTAGTGCTTTACAACTAACACAGCTAAAAGCTTCATTTCCTTCTACTGTATTTCAGTCTTTTTTAAAAGCTCCTTTTTGCGGCTTATAAAATGCTTCTTTCTTGAATACTGCTGAAACACTACAGAAATTTCTGTAGCAACCTGGAGCTCTCAATATAGAGTCCTACAGAGCTTTATTCTGCTGGATGACTATTATACTTCATTAGACAACTGCTGCCCAATGTTATCACCACAGAGCCTTTTCATTTAGCAAAGAATAAACATACCTTTCTGCAGGATCCATAATTAATTGTCCGATTTGTATAGATCTCTTCCTAAATAAAGACCTGTAAAAGTAGCATTAGAAGGCTAGAATAGAATCATAGAATAGTTAGGGTTGGAAAGGACCTTAAGATCATCTAGTTCCAACCCCCCTGCCATGGGCAGGGACACCTCACACTAAAACATGTCACCCAAGGCTCTGTCCAACCCAGCCTTGAACACCACCAGTGATGGAGCATTCACAACTTCCCTGGGCAACCCATTCCAGTGCCTCACCACCTTCACAGTAAAATACTTCCTCCTTATATCCAATCTAAACTTCCCCTGTTTAAGTTTTACCCCTTATTCAACATGAATGGAAACACTGTATTTGTCCATGTATGTGTCAGTGTCTACACACCAGAATAAGCAGTAGAACAAAGATTAAAGCTCAGCTTGTCCTATTAAGGAAGAGCATCTTTGCCACAGCAGTGCTTCCAGTGGCAAGGCTCCTCCTCTGATCAGACCACAGCATGGACCACTTGCCAGTGGAACAGCCTCCAGCCTAACAAAAGGAGAATAGTACTGAGGCTGCATCACACTGCATATACAGTTCTTCTCCCTGTTAGTGCATCCTCAAAAGAGGGTATTGACACATATAAAGAAAAATAAAAATGTAAGAAAAGGAAAAACAATGAATGAACAGCTGTCCCTCCTGAGATTTATGGAAGCTGAAGATTGAGAAAACCACACCACAACACCTGATGACAGTTAAAAGATATTAAAATAGTTTGGCATCACCAGTCAGTAAGGACCCCAGAGGTTTTTTTTCTTGTCCTGTGCCACTCACAAAAGATCCTGGCTAAACCACTTGGCCACAAGTCTTGCTGCTTGTCAAACAATTAGACACAAGTGCACAACCAAATAAAATGTCACAGAATGTGTCAAGCATTGCAAGAGATCAGAGAAACATATACCACCTTGCCCTTCTATAGGATCTTGCACTGAACTTTGAACCACCCTTCCTAAAAAGATAAACTAATTCTATTTGTAAGTAGTATTGTAAAATAATTGTCCCAGAACCATGGGTTTCATTATAAAATTAGCTTGAGTAACCATTTGCTCTTACTTTTCAAAATAATGGACTGTAACATAAGAATGCAAATATGGCTTGCAAGCCCAGCCACATTTAAAAATTCCTCAATACCGTGAGTTGTGGACCACATGATTTGCTACTACTTACATAATTTCTTTTTTTTCCTTTTTTTCCCTTGGGACACCTTTCTAAATCACTATTACCAACTGTATCTTTACTAACTGTAAGAGTATGGCCGGGGTGAAACGGAGAGAAAAGAATCCAAAAGCCTGATTTTTTTTTTTGTAAGACTGAACTCTTCCAAGACATTAGTGAAGCTTCTTCTTCAAGCATTTTACTGTCCCAAATTTGTAGTTTGAAAGACTGTACGTACAGTGAAGGTGCCCTTTTGAAGAACAGAAGTTTACAATAAAATGAAGCTTCTCTCACCAAAAAAGTCACATTTACTTTTATTTAAACAAGTCCTTCCATAAGATTCCTTCTATTACATATTCCTTCTATTACATATATATTCCTTCTATTAATAAAGTTTGACCAGGTGTCATTTAGAAAATAGTTTCTGTCAAAAGGTTTTCAGGATTAAACTGTTGACTTTGTGTGTCACATGATATTTGTAAGCACTGGTACCTTCAACTACACAGAAAAATCGTATTAACCTTATTGTACTGAAATTATCACTTGTTATTTTAAGTAGCAGATAATCTTTATGGATAAAAAACTGTTCTGAATTCTTGTGTTGATAATACACACATATTCTCTAATCAATAAATATGATGCCTGAGTATGTGCAGCACATGATCTCACACAGCAGTCACATCCAAGACTGGGATTTGTAAGGAAGTATGAAGACTCGGCTCTAATTCCCCATGAATGAGCAAAACAGTGATACAATTCAGTTTAAAAGAAAAAAATTAAATCCTAAATCAAAAGCCTAAGAAGCATGTTGAACTTTCCTGGTGCTGGGATGGTAACATTTCAGCCTCAGACAAACCCCACACACCTCCACCTCTGCTTGGCTATGGGGAATTCTGAGCACTGTACAGTGTCAAATATCACCTGAAATACTGAGCCCTCAAAGACTTCATACAGATTTTTTGTTTCTCTACCAACTGCATTCAGCAGTAATCTCTACATGCGGGTTCACACTGGCTTAATGTTTCTGTTTTATTGTATGAGCCAATCTTTTGTGCTTCAAATTTCTGCAGCTTCTAGATATTATGAATGAGACTGATGTAGTTTAAAATACCATACTAGAACTTCAAACACTCCTGTATACAGAAAACAAGCTGATTTGGTTTATAGCTAGCACGGACAAGCTTGTCCATGCCCATCGATTTTGCTAGCATCTGATGGCTATATTGAAAGCCCATTTTCTCTCATAAAGGATTAATTCTAGAGACTGCTGAAGATGCCAAGACTTTATTACCATTACTAGCCATGACTATGTCAAAGCAGAAACCATAGCACCCTTTGAAAATGGTATCAATTCCACAACAGGGTCTTATCTTTACCTGGGACTAAAGCTTCCAAATTTACCCTTCAGAGCTACACAATTATTTTTTTTGTGATGAACCTCCACAGTGAAAACACATACATTGCGGGGGAAGGCACACACACCAGCCAACATGTATGCTCCTGGGGTATGCTACATTAATTCTCAATATTACATTATATTCTTTCATCAACAACAGATCACACTCTCATTCTGTGCCAGCTATGCTATTTAATGGATATTGAAGTAGTACCACTTGGTAGAATACATTAGCTTAAAAGGTATACAGAGTAGCTCTTCTGTGACATTTTTCATTATTAAACTTGCCTTGCAAATGAGAAGCCAAAATAAATGTACTACTGATGCTCTGAAAGTCCTGCAGAACTTCATGAGATGAATTGTAGATTCTGAAGTATTCTTGACATTAAATGCTTTACTGGCTAGAGAAGACAAATTGTCTCTTATGAAAAGTCCCTATCCATATGCCAGCCACCACATCTAAACCAGCATTCCTCAAATCAAAGTCCTCAAGCTCAAGGCATGTTTCCCCACCCCTGCTACTTTTCCCTCCAGTCTGGCAGCACTTTGCAGAAGGCGATGGAGAACTGCAAAGGTGCCAGGGGAGCAGAGGGTAGAGGCGATTGCTGAAACCAGGCAGGGGTAATGCAGTGACAATGTGGAGGGTCTGGCAGGAAGCACAGAGAGCAGGAAGACAACACAGCTGCTTAGAAATGGATGCAGCCACCTTTCAGCATGCCACACTCCTGGTGTATGGAGGCTACACAAGTCAGAGGTACAGCAATGGGCCCTCCTGCTGCTCCTGGCCACAGGTGAAATCTGGCCCTAACCAGTCTCCATGGAGAGCTGCCTCATGGGGCAAGAGCAGCAGAAAATATATTTTTGAAAAGCTACATTTCAGCCAGTTTAGCTTCCTGAGCTGCTTTCCTGCTGGCTTAGTGATGGAGCTGGCACAACTGAGAGAAAGCCTGAATGTGCAGGGGGAGCAAGGCTATAAACAGCTATGTGCTTTGCTCAGCTGGGACTTCAAGCCGCATCCAGATCACACACCTCCATTAGCACAGCTTGACCAGAGATCATTTTACTTATGCTCCTGCTCCAGCTAGAATATATATCTCTACTTAAATGTATGCAAAATATCCTTTACTGCTATGGAGAAATAAAATACAAACAAAAATACTAGTAAGAAAACCCTATAATTGAAATGCAGGTATCTCAGCTTCCTACAAACATTTTTTTCAGTTACCCATCACTTCCAAACATCAGGATGTCACCCATAACTTATGTGGACTAAAAATAATCATTATTTCCCTTGCTCAGCTATTTTTCAATCTGGACCAGCTTCCTGATCAGGTTCACCGCATGAACATCCAAGCACATATAAGGGGGGTGGCACTGTCTATACGAACAGCACCACAGAGAAAAATGCTTTTTGAAACTACACCCCCAAATACACCTTTGTAGTTACTCTATTCTGTGCTGCAGTTAAATAATCAATCACACCTTACTGTCAGTGAAAAGTCACAGAAAGCCTCAAAGAAAGGACAGAACACAGAAGAACTCAGATTCAGGCATTTTAACAGAAACATTAAAAAAGTTATGATTCAGGCCCACCTATGGGTCTTGCAGGTTAATTTTAAAGTAGGTGCAATAAGAGAAATTAATACCACCCCAATCCAACAATTTGCTAGGAGAGGACAGACAACTTACATTACAGAGTTTCAACAGCCAGTTTGCTGCTTCAGGGTATTATAAAACTGGCCAAAGATGATACAAAAAAACAATCATTCACAGATTCTACAGCTAGAGCATTTTATGGGTGAAAACTCTGTGGTCTCTAGCAAAACAGCACAATTTCTTTAAAAACATGGCACATAAAATGTTTTGGCATAAAACCCATTTAAATAACAAGCCCATAAAGCTTGCTGGCACCTACTTAGACAAGAATGGAAAGAAAACAATCCATTCTAATTCACTCAATTCTAAGAACTAGATTTGTGTTTTAAATTTAGTGTTAATTTACATGATTCCACGTTTTAAACTAGACTTCAGGTACACATGACTGCAAGTTAAAAATTAAGTTCAACAATTACTTAAGTTGACTTACTACGACCTTTCTCAATGCTCTATATGAAAATATCTATAGAATTTGTGCTGGAAACAGTGCTGGTAACACAGGGATGTTTTCCCTATTGCTGAGCAGTGCTCACACAAAGTCAAGGCCTTTTCTGCTTCTCATCCTACCCCACCAGAGAGCAAGCTGGGAGTGCACAAGAAGCTGGGAGGGGACACAGCCAGTACAGCTGACCCCAACTGACCCAAGGGACATTCCACACCATATGGCATCATGCTCAGCATATAAAGTTGAGGGAAGAAGCAAGTGACATTTGGAGTGACAGTGATCATCTTCCCAAGTAACCACTAGGTGCGATGGAGCCTGACTCTCCTGAAGATGGCCAAACATGTGCCTGCCCATGGGAAGTGGTGAATGAATTCCTTGGTTTGCTTTGCTTGCACAAAAAGCTTTTGCTTCATCTACTGAACTGCCTTATCTCAACCCAGGAGTTTTCTCACTTTTACTCTCCCGATTCTCTCCCCCACCCTGACATGGGAGCAGTAAGCAAGTGGCTGTGTGGTGTTTGATTTCCCGTGGTTTGATAAACCATGACAGCTAAATATTTTAACAAATATTTTTAAGTAAGGGAAACTGCTTGTTACCATTGTTAATAATCAAATGCCTGTAAAGTAGATAACAGATCTTCTCACTCCCTACAAAACATTTCAGCTGCTCAGGAAAGGCCAGGGAATGATACACAAAAAGTGTAAACCAGCTAAACTGAACCACCACTGTCCACAGAGGATTTGTTTTTACTAGTTATCATAACAAAATATAGTAATTTAAAAGAAGTTTCTGAGAGCTATGTCATATATATTTTATTAGCTGAACACTCTGGCACCCAAGACCCCAGCATAATGTTTTATTCTGTGAAGAAATGCAGTACTGACTTTTGAGGTGCTCTTTAGTATTTGAGAGATGTGGGATACTGCCAGCGTGGGTAAAGCCCTTCCCAAATCTTCATTCACAAAGTCAAGCCATCATCATCATCATAGTTTGATAAGTACTTATATAAAAAAAAAAATTCTCAAACGGACACAAACAAAAAGGTTTACACTTCAACATGAGATAACTCAATAGAACCTTTGAGAATTAAAAAAGTGGGTTTTTTTTTTAAATCATTAAGTACAAACCCCCCCAAATAATTAAGCATATAATAAATACATAGCAATTAATGTCTGTAATAAACTGACAAGAAAACTGGTGGAGCTTTGATGTCTTGAGTAGCTCCAAAAATCAAGGCCAGTAAACATTGTGGAATAAATTATTTAGGTAGAAGTTAACTGCTTTCAGTTTAAGAGTAAATGGGTGAGCTGTAGTTTCTTATCAGAACACAAAGGACTAAGACTAGGTTCCTCCACTCTAGCCTTAAGCAACCTATGACTAAGAATAAATGTTGGCATTAAAAAACCCAAACAAACAAAACCCAGCCATTTTCTCCAACATGTAAAGCTTTTCAAAAGCAGTATTAGAATAAAAACTACATTTGAACTTGGTGTTAAAATATATTCCTGCCGTGGACTACGTTTTAGCGTATCACTGCATTACATACAAGACTGACATAACAGGATTACTGAGTACCTTAAAGCACGGAACAGTGCAAATTAACATGCAATAACCTGTGAACACACAGGTTTGAAAGTAGGTGCATCTTTGGATAGAAAAATCAAAATGTTTGCTATGTAACAACGCTATGAAGTCTTAAGTGTAAACTTTCAGGTTTCATTAATGTTACTTTTGATCTAGAATCTTTGAAAACGAGTTTCACCTATTCCATAAAGGAAAAAAACAACCCTCGCTGTACTGTATAAGAGGAGGTTTTCCAGAAGCAGTCAGTTCAGGTAACAGTTTTATCTGACGATTTATAAAGCATGAGTGCTGGACATGGTGTTCCTCCCTTTTCTGTCTACCTCAAATTTTTTCCCCCATCTTTCCTATAGCATTCCACCTCCTGCCACAGGAACTTCAGCTGGGAAATACCATGAAAATACCAACTGGCCCTTTTGTACCAACTCTGGAGTTTAGTGAATCAGTAGGGTGATGAGTTCCAACCACCATACTACAAATTATCCTTGCCAGGGGACAAGGCCAGTCAGATGAAGCCCAAAAAGCAACCCACGTGACAGGACCAGAAGCAGCTAAGGCGAGGACCTTTGGTTTCCAGAATGTTTGAAAGATTCTCTGAACATCTCCCCGACTGTCTTTCCTATGCTGGCTTGACCTTTTCTGTCCGTTACAATCTTCATCTCACTTCCTTGCTCCTCCTCCTCTCACCACATCTCATCTATCTCCCTCATTCCATTTTCCTTGTTCAGCTCATCCCTAGTTCATATAAAGGAGCCTGCTACCATGATTGCTGCCAATATACAATCAAATAATCCATTTTTTTTGTTATTTTGTATGCCTGTTTCATCCATTTAGACTATAAATCCTAAACAACAGTTGGTAATTCCCACCCTAATATTTATACTGCAGCTACCACAAGAGAGATGTAATTTCAGCTGACCATTACACACACTGTAACAGACATGAAAACTGTAAGTCCAGCCACAGTTCCTTGGAAGGAACACCTCTACCAGTCTAAACTGGCATCCCCATTTTATTGCACAGTTATCTTGTTGCTTTTGTCTGTTCCCATGCAATGAAAATATTCTCTGTCCAAGAACCAGCAATGAGCAGACTCATTTCAACTACATTAAAAGAGTCTTATGCTTATCATACATTTTAAGTGCCTTGCACTTTCTCCCTTAATCTGAGAATATGTTACGAGTTTTTACATGCCATTTATACTTACAGAGGTATTGTTTGATATTGTACTGCTTAATAACCCTTCAAACCCATAGCTGTAGAGACATCAAACACACAGCTGATGAGCACAGGCTTGGAAGGGGGAAAGTGTACAACTGGTCAGTAAATTCCACTTGGAAAAACCTTCTTATGGGCCTTCAGCTATATCTTACTTAGTCATCACACAATGCTAATAGATCCATTTTTATTTTTATGTTTAAAATCTTTGTCTGCAATAGTACAAGGGACAAGGGAAGAAAAAGCAAGGTGAAAGACCTTGAAGTTAAGACATTTTTCAAGACAGGCTGTGCCAAAAGTAGTTTACTTTTACTACAGGAACTGTATTCTTGGAGATAATACAACTAGTGAGCCCAAAGGTACATGCATAGGAGGCTCAATCATGTGAAATTACAATCTTTTCTACAACCATGTTCAGAGCTTTGCTCATATAAATTCAAAGGCAAAAAGGGCACCTGGTCAAAAAGTCTCCCACCATTCCCTTACAATCTAACGGCTATACAAGGGTGCCTATGTGGCAAGGGGAAAAGATGGCTCAGAAGACCATGTACCCATCAAACATTTCAAAAAACTGTTACTACATGTTAAATGCAGTTGAGCATCTATCTGTATGGACTGCACCATAAACAACCAGTGAGAACTTGAATAAACAGTTAAGATGGTGCAACTTATTTCTACCAAATGCACAAATATCTCATGAATCTGCTCAACAAGCTTATAATTTTGGATACTGACATGCTTTGGAAACAGATCTGCAAGTGTGCTTGACTGGTTCAAAGAGCTTTGGCTATTAGTTGGATTAAAACATCCATTAATTACCTAGTTTCAAATACACAGCATTATCCAAGTTAAGTCTCTTAACGCAATAAGTTCCATCTTTACCAAAGCTACACAATAAACAGGCAGAAGGACATGATCATGCGTTACCTACTGGCATGGTAATATAGACACAGACAGGTCCTGAGCATGCTGTTTCTCCTTTCTGAAGCTTTACTACACACAAGAACACACACCCCACACCCCCCCCCCCCCAGTTACCCAATGTGACTGGTTTTAAGCAGGATGGATTTTACTTGTGGTCTCATAAATAGCAGTTTTTGCACCACCAACTCTGAAAGAGGTGGCAGGTCTTAATTTTATAAAAAGGACTAGTCTCTTTGAGCCTATGCCTCCATCTCCATTGCTATTGCTGCCTGTGCTAGCTAGGTAATGCATGCTACTTGTAAAAATAAAGATGGATCCTCAAAAAGTTGCAATTTATCTATGATGACTAACACAAAGATTATCATTTCACCTTGAGTTAACAGACAAACACTGGCCTCAAAGCACCACCGAAACCAGTCACACAAGTTGACAGAGCAGCATGTGTGCACGTTTTTGCATAGAAATGTACCTATATAACCAATATAATAATATTTTAAATAACATTTTAAACAATATCAAGATAAATAGAAGCTATTAAAGGATGCCATTAATATTTATATGTATTTTCCAAGTCATTCCTTTAAAATCACATCTTCAATTACCAAAAGCTGATTCTTTCAAATTCAAAAATATTTTGGTGTTCTTGCTTATTTAGTTTATCCAGAAAAAGACAGCAGTACGAATAGCAAAACCAGATGTTATTAATAATATCTAATTAACTTCACAACTTTCCTACTGATTCAGTGCAACCCGAGAAACATAGAGTGTTGTCTTCAAACAACCAGGACAGATAGGAAGTCTCTGGGAAGAACAGATTTAAAAATTCCTGTTAACAACGGTGTCTTAAAACTACCCCTCACAGTCAGTAAAGCTACAAGTTAACCTTAAGAACTTAAGTTTCATGTAATAATCTTTCCATCATGCTGAATTTAATAGTGAGGACAAATTGCAAGTCATTTCGCACCTTAAATTTGTTCCACACAGAGAACAGCACTAATCTAGGCAGAATATAACAAAAAGCACAATGATTTTATAAGCAGTAACAAGTATTTATACTGAAAAGAAAATATTAAGGTAAAGGTTAAATAGAATGGATGCTTTTTCTACTTGTATAAGCAGATGCTTATATTAATAAGAGTCACGTTTTATGTCAAAGATTTTAACATTACAGGCAGACCGTTTTCTAAACAGCTAAGGATTGTGAATGCTGTTTTAACCACATACTCAAGATTAAAGCTAAACATCTAAAAGTTTTGACTTTCTCTTAAATATTCTCTTTCACAATTTAAAAAACCACACTACATTAATTGTGTCCCAGCAGCCATATTTATATGTGGTACAGGAATGACTGGGATGTAGGGAGAAAGATATAAAAAGTCCCATTTACAGAAGAAACTCAGTTGTATTCTATTCATATATCATTCCCATTATACATAATATCGATGTACTTTAATTAGAGCATTTGATATTAGTTATGTAAAGGGAATAACTATGATGCCCACACACCTTTTAAAAAGTAAAAAAAAAAAAGCGCCAAACCAGTTAATATTGATACACAATACAGCTGTGTAACACTCACTAAAGGCCCCTCTATATATTGCAGATTAAATACTGGGCTACTCCATAAACTCTTATCCTGCCAAGCCCTGCTTGCTTCCTTGAAAAGTAAATAAATAAATAATTTCTTACTGCTGTTGTGAAATCACGGAGAAATCCAAATGACTCAATACTAATATTTACATATCTGTGTTCCACTCAATTTTTTCTTTTTTTTTTTATGTGTTGTCACAGAAAAATGCCCAATATAAGTAGTTCTTTTATAAAAATTGTAATTCTCTACTAGAATTATGTCCACTAGCACTGACAGGAGGTAACAAAAACACCTCTTTCAAAACCAAGCCTATGTTTCTGAGATAATACAAATTCAATCTATAACAAGGACATATTTTTTCCTCCTGTGTATAGGAAACATGCCTGGCTATCAGGTAGTGTGACGTTTTATTTTTGTGAATTAAGCAGTCATATTAGATATTTTTAATTAACTGCAGTGCTCTTCTTTCTCAGAATGCTATTATCTGTTACCTTCAGGTGATCTAAAGGTGACTGCATCTGAAAGACATGGTCTTTTCCTGCTCTGGCTATCTTATAATTAGCCAGACAAGCTTCAGTTCAAATCACTGCACTCATCTTCTTGTGCCAAGAACAGGAAGGCTGGACCATGAAGCCTAAGGAGAAATCATACTCTTCTATTTTGGAAGCAGGTCATACTTGGACCATTTTAAAGTGGTCACGAAAATACAGCTTCATTGTGATGTAAAGAGATATTACAGTATTCTGCTAAAATAGATCAACTTGTGTATCAGTTGTACAAAAACCTACAGAACACCTAGTCTCTGAAACTGCTTTCTCTGAATGTATTTTATGCAAAGGTAAGTTCATATAAAGCTACATTTAGTTACGTGTGCAAAGTATAATTTCAAGCAAATACTGACATCTGTTTAAAAGCTGGGAAAAAATTTTTATCAAAAGCATAGTACTCCAGTTGCAACATCAAGAATGAGATTAATAAGGCTCATTAAATCTAGATTTACAGAAGCAGCATGTTGGCATTCTACAATTTCTAACTGTGCTATTTCTAACTGCCATTTTTAATGCAGTAAAAGTGTCAACAATTCTGCATAGATACAGCTTCAAAATTTCCTAAACGTTTAGGAGCAGGATTACTGATAATTTAGCCAGTACAGATTTTGTTAAAAAAGTCCACTTACTTTTGAGTTTTCTTTAAAAACAAAAACGTAAAACTTCACCGAAGTGTACAAACAAATACTAAACTCCTGACACTTAAGCTGTTTCACTTGACTGATGGAAATCATTCCCATCGTTTTTCAAAAAGTCAACTATGGATGTCAAGCATCCTTACAAACTCCAGCTCAAGCATTATCCAACTCAGTATTAAATTACAGTTTACATAAACACACAGCATGAAACCTTTGGAAGCTTGTGATTTGCTAAACCTCATTGTTAAAGTGTTCAGCAACAACAGCTACGAACAGCAAGACTTCTGCGCATATGTCCCCCCAGCATAAGAAAATCAACAGCATAAATATTGATTTAGAGCAAGAACATAAACTTTAAGACTTCATATGAAGTAGCACATTCACATCTGATTTCTAATGCGAGATAAATGGCTTGCTTTTACCTTAAAAATAGCATTTAGTAAACTAGAAGGACAGCAGTATGTTTTAAAAACTTATTGCACTATTTAGTATTTCAAGTTAAAAGGATATCTTTGAAATGATAACTATGTATTGTTTGAAAATATTTTGGCACTGGCACATTCTGGAAAGAATAGCCCAAGCTTTAAGTTAATTATCCTTTTACAAGAATTGTGGTTTGAGAAAATACAACAACTTCATAAACATAATAATCTCTCAGCATAATAGCCTTTGGCAACAATGTTCCACAGCAAGTTTGGATAATCCAAGATAAACCACGACTCCCATTCTTTCTCTCTGTACTTTTGCAGTTCATATAAAAAATTCAAAAGCAAACATAAATGGTGTGTCTCAGACTGTACAAGCAAACAAAACACATTCTTCTATGAAAGCAACCCATTACATCCACCAATAATTTAATCAGTCAACAAGAGTATGTTACAGAAACTGCGATTCAATAACAAAATCTGCAAAAAACTACTTTATGTTCTAAAATACAGAAAGGGACCAAAGAAAACTTAGTCACAGGTTCAGAAGCTGTGTGAAATAATCATGATGCTACTTACGGTGCACTCTAATCCCAGATGCTCTGTCCTTTTATCTCAACCCCTTTGTCTACACTGGATGACACCCAAGAAAAAAAAAGAAAAGAAACTTCAAAGCCACTTATCCCTGCCTAATAATACTGTAGATATTTTGAAAGTAATTTAGAATTAAGAAACATGACAATTAGCTACTGCTAAGACAAACACTGTAATTCAAATTCTGTATTTAATGATACTAGAATAAACCAAGTCAAGCACCCAAAATTCAAAATATTCCAAAAACCAAGCTTCTTCCTAACCAATTCCTAGTCCCCTTTCTTTATCAGCTCCCATTAAATTCCCTATGCTCACCCACTGCATTATCTTGCCCAGGTCCCACAACTTCTGTTTGACTCCCTCAGCCTTTAAGGCTGCTCCTCCATATGAAGCACAGGTCCAGTTCTACATCTCAACTGGATGCATCACCTAGAATAGCCTATCATTACACTAGTAATTTGCTTATTCTAAACATGGTATCTAGTCTGATACTGTTGTATGACTTCAAGTAAATTATTTCACACTGAATATTTGAAAGATTATCAACCTAACATCCCTACGCTCCTTCATAAATTCCAACCCATATATGCTGAGAATCTGAATATGCAGATCAATCTCTATGTTATCCCCTAAATTACAGAAGGGGAAAACTGTTGGATTTCATTTAGAAGCCAATACAGCATGCTTAATAAGTGGCCTGGAAAACAATAAGAGAAGCAAGAGATTATGCAAAGCATATGTATTGATGTTACTTTCCTTGGGAAGGAGAGAAGACCTTTAATTCGCATTATTTCAGTCAGCCTATTTTTTAACATTACAATTGAGAGGACAGCAAACTGTAGTGCAGAAGGGAAAACAAACAGTTGAAAAACTTTTAAATAATACATGATGCAACCACAGCCAGATTATACTCACGTCTCACTGCTGTGGGATCACTCCCCTATTCTGCTGTGCCAGCAACCAAAAAGCCTGTACTATGCTGCAAGGAGGGCTGCTGAAAAATTCTGAAACCTGCCTAACATTATAGACTGATGCAAATTCTTCTACTGCAGCAGTCAGTGACTTTTGCAAGCAGTCCTATTGACCTAGCCTACTTCAGACAGGATCCGGAGCATGTCAACATTCCCTACCCTAACAGCCCTATACAGCAGCAACATGGATCAGTTAGCCCCAGTAGTGTAATTTGTACATTATTCTATCTAAAATGCATTAATTCTTGGCTGATGAGGTGATACCTTTTGTCTGTTATATTCACTGAACTAGGGCCAAACTGGATAGAACAAATTTGTAGAGGTATATTAACCGTAGCCACTTTTGTAACTCTCTGTATGCTGAAGCAATAGCCAAGTTCTTTAATCACATCTAGACTTCCTTGCTAGCCATCAGATAAGCCTAGGGAATAAGGTCCTCAGAACTCAGTCTTCTACTTATGTGATACTGTACATGACTCACTTGAGAATTTCCCTAGAAAACCATCTATAGTTGACACTTTTGAGAAGTTTAATTACATTTGCAAGTGTTTAAAATCTCTGCCAAGTCACTACTATAGTATAGCCTTAGATGCAGCACATACAGTAGCTTATTTAAGAAAAAAGGCACTAAAATGGATGGGTAAATAATGGATAAAATCTGTATGAAAAATTGCAGGGCACCACATAACCCACTGGTACAATTCATTACATTACGCATAGGCATAAGGTGTGCCTGTGAATGCACATAAGGGAACATCTGCAGTTTTCTTAGAAATAAAATGAAGTTCTGGGAAGTAGCAACCACCATCACCAAGGAGCCAGCAGCTAAATTCACTACCCTCACAAGGTGCCAGCCCCCCAACAAAATCCCTACCTTATTCAGAAGACAAACACTGTACCACTCGGGAATCAGCTGCTATATTGCTGCAGTTCACATCATGGCCTCTTAAAGCAAACAAACAAAAAAATACTGTAAGGCATACTGTAAACTGATTTACAAGTAGATTATCATGCATGCATAGATGATTTTGCAAAGCAAACTGTAGAAAAGGTGCCCTGCCTACCCCAAGCTATGCTGTCACTATCTTTGAGTTCAAATAAAAACCTCAAAACCTACTGACATCCATTTTAACTGTTCACCCAAGTGTAAAACAGCTGGGCAAAACTGTGCCATTCAAACAACTTAATAATATGTTTCAAGGAAGTGGGAATGATCTACTCACTGTGCATATGCATCAGCATAAAAAATTCAGGTCTCAGTAATAAGAAGCTTCTATAAAAATATTTATGAACAACCAAAACACAGTGGAATTTGCTTCTTCTCTGTATCTCAGTTTGGAAAGAAAGTGGTGACGGTATTTTAGCACAAAGCAAGTGAAACTCAAATTCTAGGTTTCTGAGATTTTCACCAAATTTCTGTTGGAACAATAGGTTTACTCCCACCAGTAGCATAAAAGATATATTCACAAATACAGATCTGAAACCCAAAGAAAGTTTAATGGGTTTTATTAGGGTTAGCCTATGACTAACTGGGCAAGTAGCTTTTAACATTAAAAAAAAAAAATTAACATCAAACGTTCTGGTGACAGTTTTAATTACATTTCATTCATGAGGGTTGCATTCTGAAGACAAGATCCCCTTATTCTGTCTAGTTTTTATGTTCATTTTACACAGCCATATGTAACTACAAAATTTTCTACAACTACCCACCTCAAAATAGTCCATTCATAATGAAAGGTAATCAACAATGTGACTTCACTGAGTAGTGTTTGGTATTGGAATTAATTCCTGGAAAGCCTTTACAATGAATGTAAAACAAGATCTCTCTCAGATTCCTAACAGCCCACAACATTTACTATTTGATGTAATATGTAGAATACTTTTACTGTTCACCATACACTGCTAGCCTGTATTATTCTATCATCTCAAGCATTCTCTGTGACATTTCCTTGCTTGTTCTGAAGTAAAAAATATAGAAGGCATTCTGAAGCTACATTTCCTTTATACAGCACACTTGAGAAATAGCATTTCATACAGAACAAATCTAAAATCTAACTACTTAAAAACCGCACTAATACACTATTTCACTTATTCCTCCTTGGCTGACAAGAAAGTTTTATATATTTCATTATACAAGAGTTTACATTCTTTTCAGCTCCTCGGTTATGTCCAATTCTTGACAAGCTGAATGCCAGCATTTCTATAAACTAATGACAGAGCAGAACATAAAGCTGAAAGCACCCAAGTGATGGAAGAGAGCTTAAGATTTTCTTTCTCTAAAAGAATGCACACTAGTAGTCCCTTCCCCATCCTACCCCCACCCAATAATTTTAGCTATTAATCAACAATAAAAGCTATGTTAACTTGCATAACTCCGTTAAAAGAAAAAACAAAACCCACACACATTCAGGCCACACACTTTTTTGTGAGGCACTGCATTGGAAAGCAAGATGAAGAAATACAATCTGCTTATTCTAGGCATTTTTACATCTGACAGCAGGATTAGAAAACAGGTCTTATTTCAAATATGTTTTCTTTAAAAAAAATCTAGACCTGTGTGTAATGAGCACTTTAAAATATGCTGAGCACAGCAGCTCATAAAAAACTGTTAGAATTTCAAAATAATTAGCTACTTAATGTGTAACATTGAAACAAATACTTAACTTTCTTTGTTCAACAGCCTAAAACTACATATTTCACGTACAACTTGAAAACTTACACTTATGATAGAACACTTCGTAATAATCCAGTGCACCTTAATGCAGTGCTCACTTTTTAAGTCAGCAATACAGCCAATCAATCTAATAGTACCACTGCAATCAGTCATCTCATCATGAATGCCAGAGCAGTTTGGCATATCACATAACAACTGGTTAACATCACTCTACTTATTAGCATAAAATATCTCATGGTAGTCAACATTTAATCATGCTACTAAGAGCTTTCCCTAGAGTAAATTACTCATCATTAAGTATTTCAGCCTGTCCCCAACACCTCAGCTGAACAGGTTTCCTCCTCTTCAGACATCTTCCTGATGACTACAGAGAAGTCACCCACCTTAAGGAGAGCTTAAACTCCAAACTGAACAGCATATGCTTAAATTAATCCCTACTTTTCCTACATATCTCACTAAGTTCAATGAGAAGTTAAAACACCATGCAAACTCTTACATGAATCAGGACATCAATAAAGAGCCGCTCAAAACTGTACTCCAACTTACTTAGCCATAGGTAAGAGTATAGGAAGCTATCAGAGGTGAGGCGTGAACATAAAATTTCATTTAACTGCTTACTAATTAATTTTTTTTATACACTTGTACCTGTGAGCCTTAACACTTCACAAGTATTTAAACCTGGACACAAATCTTCACAGCTTGCCTTAGGCTGAGCCCCAGAGTAAAATGGAGGTGTTTATGTCCTTGGAGGAAGGAGACAGGGTAGGGGACAGGCTTAAGTATTAGTAAGTGTAATTGATTTCTTTTGACATGAGCAGTGAAAAATTCACAGAAACTAATAACTGATATGGTATTGGCACAAGCAAACCTTCAGAGAGGTAGTTTACTTTTTAATTTCACACTACTGACAATGTTAAACAGCTTTTTACTTTGATATAAAACTATTTAAAAAAACATACAATTTAAAATTATTGACATCCATTTAACAAATACAATCCTGTATTACAGCTGACATAAGAAATACAAACTCTTTAAGAGACATAATTTTAGCAGACATACATGATGTCCCCCACAACTGTGGGACCAGTTTAGAGGGCCTTAACAGAACAAGGAACCCCGAAGCAGAAAGAAATAAATATTTATTAAGCAAACTTAGTGAGACATACAAACTAAAGTCATAGTAAAAGAAAACAGATTTGTGAAGGTCAGATGATCCACATTCACTGTAAGCACAGAAAATCGAAGACAAATAACTTGAACTTTAGATTTTGAAGGGCACTTTGCTGCCCTTTACGAGTAGAAATATTTCAAGATCCAAAGTGGCTATAAGTATCTTAAAATAATAGTCATAATATACACTTAAATCCAAAGAGTCTTACAGAAACTAGAAGCTTATCTAAGTTTCTGTGTATGTTGTACCTCCGAGACAAAACACTCGCTGCTCTAGATCTAAAGAGCCAGAGGACAAGCTGGAGATGCTCTTCCCACCTCTGTTACAATAAAAACTTCTGGACCTTGAGGAGACAGGATGTAAGCACTGGGTAAGGAAGGTTCACCCATCTACCTGTCTACAAAAATAAGGAGGAGGAGGAAGAAAAAAATAAAAAAAAAAACAAAAACAACAACAAAAAAACCAACAGTTTGTCTGAAGCCTACATAGTACATTCCCTTTTTCCCTTCCTGTATACTTTCTTTTCTAGTCCAACAATTTTTAGGAATGAAGCACTCTCTGGGGTTGCAGGACTGATCGACTGGCATGTATTACTCAGAATTTCTCTAAATATAGCCACAACAATGTTATAATATTACTAAAAGAATACCACAAAGTTCAAGTTTGGAGAACAATTTATTGGTTAATACTGTATTTAATATTAGCTTGTTCATTACTTTTTAAGATCCAAAATGTCTTAAACAAATGCCTTCTAATAGCAAAGATTAACATAATATTCTTCCTAGCAAAACTGCAAGTGCAGAGGAAGCTCTCAGGAACTGAATACCACCATTCAGAACGTAAACAGTAAATTAAGAAAGAGACACCTATTAGAAAGTAAGTAGGCATTCACATTCACACAGAGCATCCAAGCATTGCTAATTTAATGCTTTTAGGAACCTTAAAGTAAGGGCCAATTATTTAAGAATTTAAGACTACTTCCAGTCTAGCTGCACAAACATGGTACAGACCTATATGAAACATCCAGCTTACGTTAGTATTAACATCTGTACACCTAAGAGAATCAACACCAAAACTACTTTTGCTCTTGTCCTTTAACATTTATGGCAATACAAATTCCTGAGTTACACACACAGTGCACTCTCAAATTCAAGGCATGAAAGTAGATTTTGAGAGACTGAAACACAAGGGCAAGCTGCCAGGACCCAGAAGAGGTTCAGGATGATTTAACTGTGCTATCCTAAAACATTTCTAATGACAGGCACAGCAAGCTATATGTTAATTATTTTAGCTATTATAATTGTTTTACTTTTTCATTGTACTACCAGCCAAAAGCATTCAAAACACAAGCCACAAAAACCTTGTGACCTAAAGTTTCATGAGACATGAAAAAAATATTTAAGAGCCACTTGGCTTTCCTTATTTAAAGGGAAAAAAAAAAAAGTATTACCTCTGTTAATATTAGCTTTCATTCTGCAATAAGTCAAGTACAGGACATGGCACTTAGTACTACTTTTAGTGCCAGTTTACTCAAATTTGTATAGCGTTTAAATAAAAGCTGCAGATTACATCTGATTTGCCTCAGTAAAGAAACCTGCCAAGTGCAGAAAAAAATATTTACTAACTGAAATCACATACGATAATAAAAGTCCACAAAATCTGACACTGTACTCTCACAACAGAGTTTAAAGCATACCACCAGTGCTCTTTGCTTACTCCAGAGTAAGAAGTATAGTCATCGGACAAGTGAACCAGTTTGGAAGATTTACAGCAACATACATTTCACAGGTCTCTGTAAGGAAAGATCCAAAGGTAACAGCATCCCTGTAGTTTTGGTACATCAAAAAGTACTTCATCTGTATAAGCAGAGACAGAACAGGACACTGTAATACCCATGAAGAAAAGCCAGAGGTGCAGTCATTTTCTCTTGTAGTAGCATTAACATATATAACATACAATTATACTCAAGTTTCCTAAATCAAAGTGAAGAATATGACATGAAATGTAAGTAAAGATATGGGGGGAGGAGAAAGGGATCAAATACAGATCTGAATGCCTAAAGTAGCAGGGGGAAAGAATATGATGCAGAAATGAAAGATGATGAGATGCAGGCCTTTGAATTCAAAGACAATGAGCTTTAGATAGCAGTCAGACTACTGAAACATGGTACCAGCTGTATTTTAAACAGATTGCAGAGACAAGAATATCAGCAGAAGAGGGAGGAGGCACTTGAAGTACTCCAGATACGGGCCTCAGCTTCACTTGTAAAGACAGAAAAAGAAAACGTGGTCTTGAAAATGTTGTTTGGACAAGGAAGAAGAAGGATATGAATAAAACATGACTGTGGATTCAAGGGAAAAAAGAGGGCTACTCCCAAACAACTGCCCTGGGCAAGAGAGGATTATATCACTGTCAGCAGCATTGCAAATGGCAAGCAAATGATTTAAGTTTGAGAGAGATGATAATGAGCTCCCAGACATGCTTATGATAATAAAAAACATTGCAAGGACTGAATGAAGGCACATAGAGCCACGAAACTCAATAAAGAAATGCACTAACCTAAATAAAGGAGATAGCATGCCAGATTTCTATGAAAGCTGAACAGCTCAAGATTAGTGGGAAGAAGTTACAAAAGAAGAAAGATTCTTGCAGAAAGCAGTACCACAGATGCCAAAGAGGGACAGGCTGTGACAGACAGGCAAGCTTCCCTATGTCCTACCTCTTACTCTCACAAAGCTAAAGCAACTTAGTGATATGCTTTATAAAAAGCACAACTAGACTTTAAAAATGTAAATAAATTTTTTACTGCATTATGACATCACCTGACAAATGCATAACAACCACTTTCAATTACAATTATTTTGGTGATTAAGTAGCAAGAGCGTATTTCATTTAAACTACAATGACATATTTTAATCAGTGCCTGAGTTACTGAAAAATACAGAGAGCTACAAAGAAAGGAGTATTGCACCCTCTACTTCTAATGGCTGGCTGAAAAGGCTAAACTTGCTGAGTGACATCAAGAGGAAAAAAACAAAACAGTCACCTTGTGTTCCAGGAAGATTTTTTTAAAAGAAAAATAACAACGATTTTGCTTTAAAGGAGTAATTCAAAGAGATTAAAAAAAAAAAAAAAAAATCAGTACAACAAACTAAGATGTCAGAAGAATCTTAACACACTTCTCTGAAGAAGTAGCCCTCCCTGTATTTGCTTGGTATCTTAATTTGCCTTTGGCTTCAAAACTCTAGGCTTGCCAAGAGCTATTCCTTTCAAAACCTCAGGAATTCCATTACTAGTTTTAAGCTAAATTAAAGGAAAATAGAAGCATTCAACGCATGGCAAAAGTATGCACAAAGTGTTTGTTGATACTCATAAATAGACTGAAAAATTTAGACATGTCTGAAGGATAACTGCTGCACAGCCAGCTCTGTTTTGCTCTACTGTGCAGCTAAGCAAAAAGCTACTGCTGTCATTTCAGTAAAGCTCAGCAAGAGATAGATACATTGCTATCCAGATTGAACATAGCACTAGATCCTTCGTTTTTTACTTTAAGTTTATATATACCAATGTTTGCATTTCTGCAGGGGAAAAAATAAATAGCTTCAGTTTCCCTGTTAAAGCTACTGTTTCAACATCTCCATTTGGGAAAAAGACATCACTGTCCTAAGGCATGGCAAAACCTGTCAAGTCTCCAACCTGTCAAGCATCTTGCAAGTCATGAAATAAAGACATTCCATCTCAGAAATGCATCTAATATTGTGCTGATATCTTTCCAGTGTTCTCTTAATGGGTCCCTTCCAACTCGCTATGTTCTATGATTCTAAACAAGCAGTATTACTATTATTTTTACTAAGTTATGGTAAGAATGAAGTGCCCCCACCCGCATATTGTGCCACTGTCACACTAACACACGAGAAGATAATACCCCCCTGCAAAGCATTTCAGAAAGTTTGTTTGAAAGACAAATATTTATTTGTGTCAAGGTGAGTAATCCCAGCAGGCAAGAGCTACTATGCAGTTTAACTTCTTTGGCAGCAGTCACAGGAAAACAGTGGAAATATCAGCACATCAGTTTAAACTGCAGTTCCGGTGAGACAGAGAGATCAAGGTTCTGTATCTTCCATTAGAAACACAGGAATCCAGGTACCAGCATATGCCAATGTCTATTTTACCCTTTAAAAGGGAGGCAATTAAAGCAACTTTTCACCATTGAGTCAGTAACGGATCAGTGGTTTACAGTAACCATTACCACTATATGAATGGCAGCAGGAGCATCTCAACCCTGCCAGGACCAAAATCACTATGACAAAAAGCCAAAGGAACAAGGGTGCTCTTCAGACTAATAAAACAGTGCCCCAGTCTCTCCTGAGTTTGGAGTACAGTTCAGGAAAGCTACCACTATCTCAGATATACCCTACAGTTCTCAGCTTTTACTGCAAGCTGAGATAATTCATACAGTATTTCTGAATCGGATTTTCCTCAACAGAAAACGTAACACACAAAATCACAGAATGGTTTGGGTTGGAAGGGACCTTAAAGATCATCTAGTTCCAACCTCCTGCCATGGGCAGGGACACCTTCCACTAGAGCAGGCTGCTCAAAGCCCAGTCCAACCTGGCCTTGAACACTGCCAGGGATGGGGCATTCACAGCTTCTCTGGGCAACCTGTGCCAGTGTCTCACCACCCTCACGGTGAATAACTTCTTCACAATGTCTAACCTAAATCTCTCCTCTGTCAGTTTAAAGCTATTCCCCATTGTCCTGTCACTACAAGCCCTTGTAAAAAGTCCCTCTCCAGATTTCTTATAGGCCCTTTTAAGTACTGGGAGGCTGCTCTTAGGTCTCCCTGGAGCCTTCTCTTCTCCAGGCTGAACAACCCCAGCTCTCTCAGTCTGTCTTCACAGCAGAGGTGCTCCAGCCCTCTGAGGATCTCTGTGGACTCCTCTGGACATCCTCCAACAGCTCCATATCCCTCTTGTTTGGGGACCCCAGACCCGAACGCCATACTCTAGATGGAGTCTCATGCACAAGAAAAGCTGAATAGCAAGATATACTTGAGTACATTTGCTAAAACCTACATTTGGGAGCTTTTTTTTAATCCTGATTCAAAAATGTACCAATACAGAGGTGTTTCTACCAACAGCCCATTCTGAATCTTTACATAATAAAAAAATCCATGTGAAGTGGCAGGTCTAGCAACTGTGGCTGGTTCCAAAGCTGAAGTAAATAAAGGTGGCCATCCAGCACAGGCAGCTACAATAGCAATGACACACAACACAACGATTTTACACTTAAAGTAATTCAGAGCAACACACTGCTTAACACTGATATTAGTATTACACTGTCAACTGAGAATCAAGCAAAAAGTTTAGGGATTATCCTGGACCACCTGAGAAGTCAGTGACAGATTAAGTGTGGCTCATTGTGACAAGAAGCTTCTTATCTCACTATCCCACATATGGATGTGGAAGCATGTAAAAAGAAGAACAAATAACATATAAAATTAAAGTACTGTAAGACAAGACAAGGAAATAGTCAGTAATCACAACACCATTTCCACTAATTAGAAAAGAATGCATACAGTCAGTCCCAAACATGCAATAAGCATGACATTTTATTGTATAAACATCAGAAATAATTTATTAGTTCTTTTTGTTACAGCCAAGGGATAATTATTTCTGTTGTCATTTCAAGCTTGAGGGAAAGACTGAAATTCTGGAGAATCACACGGCTGCAGGAAGATGGGCCTCAATAAAGAGTGAATTAAATTGGTTGTCATGACTATTGCCACCCTGTCAGAAGCAGTGAAGAGGAAATTCTGAAGACTACACTATACTTGAAGAATACATGACATATATACACACATATATGCATACATACTTACATTAGAAAACACCACACATCAGTTTTATCACCAGTTCAAAAAGAATGTTCACATCTACCACTGATTACACAGAAAGGCCACCAGAAAAGATGATGCTTAAGAGCCAAAAATTCTAAGTCTGCTACATTAGGGCTGTTGTTCTACAGCTTGCATCAACTAAAATATCATCTGCATATGCTGTGTGAAATTGCACATCTCTGGACAGTTTTCAGCCAACTGCTCCTCATCTTTGATGAAAACCGATGTTATTCAGTAGCAGACAAAAATAAAACCCATTATGTTTGCTTCAGAAAGCGTCACTGAAAAGCTGCAGATAGGTCATCTCTTCCAAGAGCGGCTACTGCCCAGTTACTCATCACCACCCAGCAAAGAGGTTACCACCCATACAGACTTGCAGCAGAGTGAATCGTGTAAGAGCACAGTAATACTCTGCAGGAAAATTAATCAAGGTAATTGACCGGTGAAGGCAGACTGAGCTAATACGATGCATTTAACTGCTGATTATGCCTAAAGCATGTAACACTGCATACAAATTCTTTTGTGGAAAGGATCATTAAGCATGGTAATAATCTATGGCAGAGGAATAGAGACAAAAGGCAGGGGGCAGAGTGTCTACAATTTTCACAGCTGTTTGGGAACAGGAGGAATAAAAATCAATGCCTGTCCATATCCTGAAACATTTACAACTTCTGTGATAGCCTGAAAGCCTTAAGATAGATTTTGAAAACCACTAGCCATTAAATAGTTACTTAAGAAGTCACGCACTGCCTCCTAGGAAACTGTCTAAAGTGATAAGTCTTAAGTCAGCCTCATAATTTTCATAGGTTTATTCATCTGGGGTTTTTAATCTACTTATTACTGCAAAATACCTTGAAGGTTTCTTATTTTAGTCTTTAAAAACAGAATACATATGCTGAATAAATTCCCCATTTCAAGAACTGGATGAACAGCAGTTACAAACAGGCATGTTTGTCCATTAAGTGCCACTAAATTAAGCAACAGGTACCAAATAAAAATGTTAAAAAAAATTAGTTACTATACAAAAGGCCATATTCTTCACCCAAAATCCCTTCAAAGTACCTAATGAAATCAGAGACACCCTGCCATGGATTAAGGGGTCTTAGATGTAAAATATGCCCATGAACCATAGCTGAACAATGTCTTCAAATCCTCCACGCTGCACAAGCTTAACCTCAGTGAAGGAGGACAGCACTGAATATACTTTAAACTGGCATAATGTGTCACTGTCACCAAAAGAAACGGACACACCCTGCTCCCCTTACTGCTTGCTTCCACCCCCATCTTTGCGCCAGCACAAATGTTTGTGCAGCAAACTGATCCAGCTTAAACCTAACCCTCCCCTCCCTACCCCTCCCCCAAGTTCGTTCAAACCTCAACCCAGTTCACCACATAACCATACAAGTATTTGCCTGCACAAAGAAGGAAGCAGCAGAGCGAGGTGGAAACAAACAGGACCATGTTTTTCAATGGTGGAGCTGGTCTATACCAGCGGATCGCCTATGCAAAGTGGTAGGTTGCAGGCTGGAGCCCCCTAGTATCAGTCTCACACTTTCAGGCCTATGCAGTATCACTCTTCCCTCCATCTCTGGGATGCCACCTCTGCTCACACAGCCCCTGACAGGTATGCAACTGCACGGTCATTCAGGTCAGGGTGCCGAGTCAATCAAAAACTGGCTACCAAATTGAAAAGCGTTGCTAGCTTTCAGCTAGTTCAGGTTCCTCAACCAGCTTCCAGTGCAACCCTTACCGGCACAAGGAAGGAAGAGGGGGAAGAAGGCTAGGAAAGCATAAGATCCAATTTTAACCAGCTTGTGATGCTGTGGTAACGCACTTGTACACAGCCACATTTTACATTGAAACTTGTCAAAGGAGCTGACATTGTTATTTTAATTAATTTGTTCCTAAGATTAAACCTTGTCCCATTCTTTTTTCCAGAAACCTAAGCAGCCATAGTGTACTTGGGCACAAGCAGCAGAAAGTGACATCAATTCACTACATTAAACCAGTTTTGCTCTTCATGTTTAATAAAATGAAGATAGAGCATTAGCTACTCTAACTTGATATACTTCCACCAGATATTCTTTTAAATATCACTGATTAAATCACCCCAAATATTTGCATTGAAGAACACAGACATAATTAAACCAATGAAGTCATGTTAAGTCATCTTAACTGTAGTTTAGTATTTACAAGGAATTTAAACAATGGTTCCGGTGATTAAAGTGGTCTTACAAACCTCTTTGCTCAGGAGTGAATTTCATCCACTATTCAAAAAGTTGTTTTGCTTAAACTACAAGACACAATGGTTGCAGAAGTGAACAAAATTAATTTCTATGTGTTCAGAATCAGACCCCTAATAAACATGGATACAGCTACTTTCAAGCTAATTTTTGAACAGTAAAGTGTCATAAGTAAGAGTACAGACAGTTAGCAATCATCTTGCTAACATCCAGACAATAGAAATTCATTACTAGAGCATTAGATTTGGCAGGGAATTATTTCCTATGCAAATAAATACATTTATGTTGAGCCAGTTAACAAGTAAAAGAAACAATCTTATCAATTCAAAAGACAAAACATACCAACATCACAGTTCAAGAACTGGAGAACTGACATGCAGAATCAGATTCATGTATCCAGTCTTCCCAAGTGCCTTGTATATTTTTCCAGTTCATGAAACTCTCCCTTTCTTACAAATATAGATTCTTCCACAAACTACCATCTGCCCATTGCAACAGTAAGACAACCTTTCCTCTCTTTAACAGATTTCTTGTATCATGAGAAAGCGTTCCAAACTACTGTGCCTGTAAGAATTATGCAGAAATGAGAACAGTTTATTTTGACTACAACTCAGCACCAACACTTAAGACAAAGACACTTGAACTGGAAAGTGAGCAAAACCCGGGAAAGCCATTTAACCAGATTAACATGTGACTGCTAGCACACTGTTTCAACAAATGTTTTCAAAGTATTCTTGACACAGAAGCAAATAAACTCAGGGAATCTCGGTCAACAAATAACGTTCTTAATCCCTTTCCATTTGGAACGGAGTTAACAGGGTTTGGACTTGAACTGTTGATTTATACTGATACAGGTTTCTTCTTACGCAGGCACAGACAGGTGTGCTTTTCAAATGCACTTACTAACTGTGGAAGACACACAATGAACTTCACTGGCAGTTCTGCTGACTTTAACTAGAAAACAGGATGCTTATTGGATCTGGAGCCATGTATCTTAATACCAAATTACTTTTAACACAGCAATAAGTCTTAAAAATATTAGTTTTTCAGTCCCCTAATATTGTAGGACTAGCAGAGCAGATTTAATGGTAAATTCATAATACAGAATTACTACTAACATTAATGCCATTAAAGAGATACTTATTCAGAAAACATTTTTGCTCATTAACACTAAATGTAACTTTGTCACTAGCACTTTAAATAGGAAAAAAAAAATAAATCAAAGGCTATTCAAAAAAGTCACAAATAAAATACTGTTAAAAACATTATTAATATGAAATGACAGTTCAATGCTGACTAAAATCAACTCTGATTTCTACAGTATGTATTCACTGCAGTAACAGGATTATTTTCAACTCACAGTCCAACAACATTCCAAGCGATTTCTGGTCATGATTATTACCTCTAGCACCTAGCACATTAACAGCGAACAAGATGCAGTGACCAGGGAGATGAGGAAACATGCTTTCATTTCCCACATGAAAATGGAAAAAAAAAAAAAAAGGCACAAAAAGACCCAAAACCTAAACTGCAAGATCAAGGTGAAGAACCGAGGCAAATGAATACGGAGACACCTTTTGACCTTTGCAACTTCATATCTGCCCTCACTACATTCACACATAGGGTTATGTCAGAGGAAGAAGAGTTTAAAACAGGAACAAGTAAGCTAGGTATCACTTTCAGTGATACAGACAGCATCACTTTGAAAGGCCCGGAAGACGCCCTTCCCCTCGAAAGAGGCTCTGTCTGTTGATCCTAACTAACCCACTGACCCGACAGAGCTCTCAATTAAGTCTCAGGGCTCACACCTCGAAAGCCCCAGGACTTGATCGACGACGTGGAACAGAACATGCGCTTGTCTTGAGAAGCATGTGATGGAAGCAGCTGAGCCAGAGGAAGGTGCAGGCGCTTGACAGGTCACCCAAGATGAGGCTGAACTCGCAGACCCGCCAAGCGCGCGGGCGGTCAGGCAGCCGGGCTCCGCACCCCGCGCCAGCCCTGCCCCAGCGAGCCAACCGCCAGCACGACTCGAACGTCTTTTGTTTTTAAACTCACACTCCGCTCACCCACCCCCGCTCGCTCGCTCCCTCCCGCCCCAGAACACGGCTCTGATCCCCCGCCGCCTTCCCCGCCAACAAACGTCCCCCGACCGCAGCCCCCCACAAGCCCGTGCCCCTGACGGTCCCCACCCCGAGGGTCCCAGCCCCGCCACCCCCACAGCGAGCCCCCACACTCCGGACCTACATCTCGACCGGGGAAGGAGCAGGTCCCCCCGCATGGCACGTCCCCGCGCGGCTCTCACGGGAGGAGGAGAGACACGGGGCTGCTCCCGCCCACGGAGAGCCGGGCTCGGGCTCGGCCCCAGAAGACTCCACTGCCGCCCCCTCCCAGCGGAGCCGGCTGGGCATCCCCACGAGAGGTATCCAGGCAGAGAAAGGAAAGGAGCAGCACCCACCTCCGCCATAAGCCCCAGGCTGGCCGCCGTGCCGTGCCGTGCCGAGCCGGCCGGGCCGCTTATGACGGGCAAGACGGCGGCCCCGCAGGTAACGGCTGCGCGTCCCGACAGCAGCGGCAACAGGGCCTCGCTCTGGGCCGAACTGTGCCCGCCACAACTTCCGGGGCACGGCGCGAGCGCCTTCCGGGGGCAGCGGGCCGGGGGCGGGGGCAGCCGGCAAGCGAGCGAGGCGCGGCGCGGCGGGGCGGCCGTTAAGGGCGGGGGTAGCGGCCATGTCACCCGGCCCGGCCCCGACCCCAACAGGCGGGAGGGGCGGGAGGGCTGCTCCTGGGTAAGCGGCACTCGGTGGAGAGCGCGCCTCAGAGCGGTGCAGGGGTCAGCCGCGAGAGAGGTGGCCGCGGAGCGGGTCTTACTGGCTTCTCAGGTAAAAATAAATAAATAGAGAATTAAAGGTGTAACTGCGCACACAGCTCTGGACAGGATTGGGTCAGCTGGTTTGGTTTGAATTTCTGGCGAGGCAGTGCTTTCAGTTGCACTGTACAAGGTGCCACAGTGTTTTAGGCACTTGACACGGTAACTCATCAACAGCTGTTGAAGTTGTGCTGTTTTCATTAAGTGCACTACATGCAACTGAAAGCAGAGTGGACAGTGTATCAGTTAAAACCAAAGATACAACAGGAATAAATAGGGTAAGAAGAATAATGAGAGGAAAGTGCAACACCTGTGTGTTGTGCAGCTTTGTGGAAACACCGAATGTTCCTGTTAGCTGGCGCAAAAAAAACACCACATATTTGTTCTTACTGTGACTACCCACGTGTCATCTCGTGTGTTGCCTGTTGACAGACCAATACATGTAACAGGTCCTGGGCCAGAAGACCTTGTAATCTACAATTAATCTTGAATGTGTAATTACTGTCCCAGTACACACACGCAAACCAAAAACATTGCTTGTGGTTAGAGCAGCCAGCAGCCTGCACAAAACTCTCATCAGCTTTGTTTCAGACCATGCTGCATATGTTTCCCTTTTGCTGTCTGGCTTCTTTGGCCTTGCTCTAACTTCTGACCTCTCCTCCAAACAATACCAATTGCCCAGTTACTTCACAGAACTGGTCTATGTATCTTACTTTCACAGAGGTTGTGCAACTCATGTTTTGACTGTGTTTCAGTTATTTAAAGTCTTTGACAGAGAGCAGGAAGAATCTTACTCTGACAGTTGCTCACCCTTCCCTTCTGTTGACAGTCACTGCTTCATAGCAGAAGTGGCAGAAGCACATGGATGACAGTACTCCACTACCCCAACATTAACTTAATCTGTAGGTTGCATGAGAGCTGGAGAAGCTGAAGTCCATGCAGAGATTTTCTTCAGATGTACATGCTAGAAAGGTGATAGTATCTAGAAGGAAAAGGGGAGAAAGCACACAACTGTGATTTGTACCATTGCAGCTGTTGGCTTCTCTGTGTGTGAGTCAGTGCTCAGAGAGCTAGATGGGTAAAACAGAGGAAATGGGATTTTCCTATAACTGAGTCACGTAATAAGTGAAGACACGTAGCAAACTTTGTCATCTAACATACTGTATATGTTCATGTCCCATAAATGTAATATATCAGTGGGTTGCAAAGCAATGACCTGCTCTTAAGACATCTGCAGTATTCTTTGTGACCTTCATATTGTCTGTTATGCGCACTTGCCTTGAAGTTTGCTTGGCTTCAGTTGTTGATCTTGATCTGTGAGTCCACATCCAGATAAGTAGTTGTACCTTGCAATTTTTCCACAGCTGCCTCAGCAGCATCTGGATGAGCAAGGAACAAAGTCTACAAATGTCTATTCTGCTGGGTCATTTATTTCTTTTTATACTCCCTCTAGCTCTCACTATGGCTTCACCAGCTCATGTGAATGGCAGAGTTTATATGTCAGGATTTGTATTAAATTTGGATAGCATAGTGCCTCTTCGACAGTCAAGTTCACTGTCTTCATCAAAGGTAAAGTGCTGGTTTTGTTCACCTGCCAAATTGGTTGTCTTTACCATTTACCTGTTTTCTTACCCAGGTCACTCGGATTTACTGACAGACCAATTTTGGATTTAGATACTTCAGGAACTTTGCTGTTCTCTGTGGCTCTTTCTCCAGGTGGTTTCCTGTCTTCTTAAGACCTTACCACATCTCATTCCTGCTGAGAATTTCTGACTGGTCACATAGAATCATAGAATAGTTAGGGTTGGAAAGCACCTTAAGATCATCAAGTTCCCACCCCCCTGCCATGGGCAGGGACACCTCACACTAAACCATGTCAACCCAAGGCTCTGTCCAACCCAGCCTTGAACACTGCCGGGGATGGAGCATTCACAACTTCCCTCCACAACGCATTCCAGTGCCTCACCATCCTTACAATAAAGAACGACCTCCTTATATCCGATCTAAACTTCCCCTGTTTAAGTTTTAACCCGTTACCCCTTGTCCTATCACTACAGTCCCTAATGAAGAGTCCCTCCCCAGCATCCTTATAGGACCCCTTCAGATACTGGAAGGCTGCTATGAGGTCTCCACACAGTTCCTTCTCTTTCTGACTTCATAGATGTTTTGGATCCAAGACATACTGGTTCTTGGTCATATCTACTGTCGTTTTTGTCATCCCAAACTGGGATTACTGCAGCTAGTCCAGATGCTGCATCAATTACTAGTCTTTCAGAGATCGCATATCTGTTTGCAAACTTCTGCACATTATGAACTTAGATTGCTTTAAGTCCTTTGATGGCATCTTCAGTTCTGTTAGATTTTCCTAAACGTTCTTCAAATCAACTTTGAAGTCAGAGACCTCCTCTGTTGTTTCACTATAACTCATATTCTTTCTTTTTAAAAATTAAAATTGCTGCTGACACCTTTAAAGCTTTTCTATAGTGGTTAGCCCGTAGCTAACATTTGTACAATCATTATTTTAGTAGCTAAATGTTTCAGTTTGTTTGCCTGGGCATTTCTTACGTGGTCTTATGCAGTGGCTACTGGGTATGCTAAATGCATGGTTTTTCTGAGGCATCAAAAGTAACCATACATTTCATTGTTCTCTGATTCATAACTGGTGAGTAAACCATTTCATGGTTAAATGTTCATCTTAAAGGTATTAAATTTTAGCACTATTTAGAATTAACTCCTTTATTAATACTGAAACTTTTACCCCAAATGAAAATTTTTAGTTTAACCCATCCTTTTCATTTAAAAATTAGCAGGTCATATAAATATTTTGTAAGGAGTCATTGAAAAGGAAATAGAATTGAGCTGCGTCAGATATACTGTGGCTTGTATTTCCAGAAGTTCTCGTTTCATTGTAAAACGTATTTCAGTGTCAGTTCACAGACCCCTTGTGTTCCAGCTCCAGAATTCTTCCAGGTGGCACCAACATTTTGTGGTGAGCTTTATCATGAAGTTTGGACTCAGCAGGTCAAGTGCTTTTGCCTGTGGCTTACACTGATTTAGGCAGCATTCAATTCTGGAAACGAGAGAGTCCAGTACCATACAACATTTTAACAGCAGATTCATCTGGTTAAGAAAGTGCTCCCTTATTTATCTTGTATTCTTTCTTTTAATGCCTGAGCCTGACAAAAAGGGGACTCTTTGGGAACAGACTGCCAAATTTTGCATTGTGTTTCTGCAGTTCCCTGTCATGCATTGTTCAGAGATTTGTGGCAACAAACTTCTCAAAGGTATGAAGTGAAGGAGTTACATTTCTTCTTCCCAAGAGCTTTGGAATTTATCCCATTTCATGTGTAGTTTGCCTTCTTATCAGGGAAGTATTTTCTGATCAGTATGAGGTGCGTATTCCCCAGCATGAAGCCTGGATGTATTTTCAGAGATGGATACTGATTAAGATCCTTAATGTTTCAACTATAAATTCTATTCTTGAAGTAAACATAGGAGAGTAAACAGTTTCTGTTAAAAATAAAACCATAGCAATAGCCTCATGACAAATCACAGAACTTTGCAGTCACTTTGTTTTGTAATAAAGAAGGCCTTTGATATGCTATAGGCACCACCTAACCCAGCTATAGGTGTCAGTAACACTGTCTCACAGCATGTATGACTCAGCATCAAAAGCACGTTTCTGGTTGAAATGCGGTACAGAAGCTCGCCCTCTTTCTCTGCTGTAAGAGGCTACCTAGAGCTCTTTTATTCTGACCCCAGAAGTGTCCTTTGGACACTGTAACAAAACCCTTATAAAAAAAAAACAAAACAAAAAAACCACCAACACAACAAGATTAAGCCAATAATTCAAACCAGTAGTTCAATACTTCGAGTATTGTCATCATTAGTTAGGTTGTCATCATTTCAGTTAAAAGTAGGGAAAAAATATGTACAATAGCAAATAAAGGTGTTTTGCTGCTGGACATTGTAATTCACATTGCGAAACTTTTCCTGAAATGATTGCTGGAATATGACAGACCTTGTCCTCTTGTTCGTGTGGTATTCAGGGAAAAATGGAGCAGACCTGGTCATCCAGGAATTCCTCAGGTGGCTGTTCATATTGTAATTTGGTTTCCCTCAGTTGAACAGATTGTTTTGTTCTTGTCCAAATTGGTATATTGATGTGGTTAAAGCATCCATGAGCTCTGAGAACCAACCTGTGAAGGGCAGATACTTGTCTCTGTGGCAGTTGGTCAGCAGACTTTTAAAGGTAATACAATATGCTACCAAAACCAGAATTTTAAACTTTAGGTGTTTTCTTAGGCTTGCTGTCTGAGATACTATGTATTCTTGAGATACTAGATGCTTGGTCCTTACCGTGTGAATATTGAAAGCCTGGAAAACATCACTGCAAGTGAAGCTGCCTTTTGAGTCTCCCAAGTATATATTCTAATTCACTTCCCTTCACAAATGGATGTTCTCCTTAACCAAATTGATCTGTTTTCATTCCTCTAACAAAGGCTGCCACTTGCAGTTCCTGTAACTTCTTGATGGCTGTTTCCCAAGAGGAGCGTCAGTGTGCTGACTGTAGAATGTACACGTCTGCTTCCAACTAGCCTGTGATAACCAAGTGGGATGTAAATCTAATTAAATGCAAAAAAAAAAGCTACAGTGTGTTGCAATAACATTCAAGATCTGACATCAGCTGACAAAAGCAAGGAAATTCCAAGTGAAGATTGCTGCTATGTCCTTACTTCACCCATTTGTATTTCAGAATTTTAGGGCCTCAGAACTGCACACACTTGACTGTACAAAACTGTTCAAAGAGCATTGTCACAATGTCAGACTTTTAAAAATCAGCAACTTGTGCAACTGTAATTTTGACTCGCTTGTGGGCACAAAGTATGACAGAATTAAGTAGCCTATCATTCATACACTATTTTTCTGTTTTCCCCCTTCCTCATTCAGGACACAGAATAGATGCCTCTTACAGGAGAAAGCAGCTGGTTATTTCAAATCTCTGTGTGCAGCAAGTGCCCTTGGCCTCCTTATTTATTCATTCAATGAATAAATACTTAGGTATTCTGAGGGCATTTGTCATTGTGTTAGGTGATACTTCATTAGCATTAATGGAATTATTTCTGTGTTTATTTTTCAAGAGAAGAAATACGGTTTCATTATAGTTGCAAGGGAGTGTGGATTAGGTCTGCAGGGGGTGTCAGTACTGCACTGCTCAGATTTGTGGCAGTTAACACTGAAAAACCTTGCTGGTAGGTGAAGTCAGTCACGTCGCAGCTAGTTCTCTGCTCAGGTTTCCTATATGGTCCTTGGTGGAAGCAAGTGGAGAAACAAGCTGGCTATACTGTACACTGTGAAAAGCCCATGACGTTTATGTGACTGAAGTTACAGTGACCAGGGATTAGTGGTAAAGAATCTTGTAAGATGCTGGGATGGTGTCAGTTGTGTCCCATGAGCAGGTATTACTGCTCATGCTATTGGAAAATTGGCAGATGGACTGTGTGCCTTTGTATCAACCACTACGATGCTAATTCAGGAGTATTATGTTAGGTCCATGTCACAAACTTATAACCAGGACACAAGCAAATAATTCATTTTGCCAACACAACTACATGGGATGTGTTTCAGTGCAGATGCAAATCAGGTGATGAAGTACAGCTGCAAAACTTAGAAGTGTGTTTCTCAACATCATCAAAACTGAGTTGGAAGGAGCTGCTTGCTCTGCTTGGAGTTCAGTAAACTTTTTCATGTTTAGAAAGAGGTCATGTTTAGACCTAAGGAGGCCCCTTTATACATAATGCAAATATTTAAGGGATAGGAGATACCATCCTGTCCTTCTTCTATAGTCCAGTGATTAGAAACCCTGAAACTCAGCTTGAGGAGGGCCTGCGTTTTGTTTTATGCTCTCTCTGTGAACACAGAAATTAACATTTTTTTCCCCCTTCTTAACTATGTTATCCCAAAAGCACTACCATCTTCACTGAATTGCTCGGACTTGGCCAGTGATGGGCCCATCTTGTAGCTGGCTGGCACTGGCTTTGTTGGACATGGGGAAGCTTCTAGCAGCTTCTCACAGAAGCCACCCTTGTAGACCCCCACTACCAAAACCTTGCTTTGCAAACTCAGTACAAGCAGTCAGAGATGCTTTGGGAACCTCACTGAAATAGGAATTTATGGAATGTAGGCATCTCCATAGTTGGAAAACAACTGGATGAGAATTTTGGCTTTAATGATCAGAAGTATTCATTTTCAGCATCTGAGTCCTTTTGCTGGTGTAGTCACCAAGAGTTGTCTCAGGTCACACAGGGAAATTACTGACAGAGAGCTGGGGTGAGGCTTCAGCATACAGACAAATACGTCAGAGTATGGAAAAATCAACATGGGTTTTTGTAGATAGAGAAGCCTTGTCATAATTATGAAGTTGTTTGACAAAATCAACAAACTGATAAACCAGGGTGATGCATTCATTGCCATGATTTCAAAAGGGCTTCTGGCACAGTCCTTCACCAGTGCTGCTAAAGGACATGAGCAGTCAGAGGTTAGGAAGAAAGCTTGTCTTGTGTTTTCTGTCTTCCCTAGGTGGAAGGAGAAGGGTTAACGGGTAGCAATAGTCATTTTTTACACCACAGGAGAGTTACGATTGGACTCCCACAGGGATTCATGCTGGGACCTGCACTAGTTAGCATTTTAGAAGTGGTGTTGGAAAGAGACTGAGTAAGGAAGCAGCACAGTTTGCTGCTGATGCAAAATCCTTTACAGTAGTGGAGTACAAAGCTGAGAGCAAGGAGTTTCAAGAGGATCACATTCTGCTGAGCAGCAACTAGAAGTTGACAGTCTCAATAGCTGTAAAATAATGCCTACAGGCAAAATCAATCTTAATTGTATGAACCTAAGTTCTACATGTGCTGTTACACCAAAAGAAGTTCTTAGAGCCTCTATAGGTAATTGTTTAGAAACTTAATTTCCAGTTCCAAGTCAAAAATACCAGGAATTATTAGAAAAGGAAGACAGAATGGAGCAGAAATCGTTGTGACATCCTTGTGTACACCAGTGGTGTGGCCACATCTAGACAACAGTATGAAGTTGGTTTTCCAGGTCAGAAAGAAGGTAGCAAAGAATAATAAAACATAGAGCACAGTTTCTGTTCTACACTTGACTACACTTGGACTTTTCAGTTTGAAAAAAACAAAACAATGCCTAAATGATGGAGGCGAGATATTTGAATGATATAAAATGGTCGTTTGTGGAGAGAAGGTAGGGAACTCTCATGCACTTTTTGTAGTAAGTAATTGATAGCAGGTTAAAACCAACCAAAAAGTAGTCTTTTTTTCAGATGCTGCAGAACTAAAGTGTGGACCTCACTGCTTCCAGAAATGTGGAATCTAAAACTATAATTACTTTCAAAAAGGGACTAAATTCAAAAGAGAGGTGGAGCATTGGTAACTAGTAAATAGAACAGAATACACTGGCCTTTAGTTCAAGTTTTTGCTAACCAACGCTTTACTGAAAATTCTGCATATGAAAAAGGATTATGCTATACCTGAGTTGTTCTTTATACTGTCCTCCTGACTGTGTAGTCCTGGTCATTAAGTTGAGAAGCAAGTTAGGCATACCTGTGGAGTCTGATATAGTACGGCTGCTTTGCAACTAGTACAGGAGTGAAACACCAAGATGGTCAAGGGACTGGAAAAAATGGCAACGCAGACGTAAACCTATCTGGGCTGCTGCACTGTGCAAATATATTGCTGCCCGGGTGCAGAACCTGATGGTGAACGTTATTAATGAGTGTGAAACGTGCTGCAGTTAAACAAGCCAAACGGTTAAAGCCTCTTTGGTATGGAGGACGATGGCTGAAGTATAGATATGGGGAGGCCTGGCAGATTGACTATATCACACTGCCACCAACCCACCAAGGCAAGCACCATGTGCTTACCATGGTGGAAGCAACCACCGGATGACTGGAAACATACGCTGTGCCCCACTTTGGGCGCCAAAAAGAACTGTTGTGGTTTAAGCCCAGCCAGCCAGCTCGTTCGTTCACTCCCCCCGTTCTTGCCCTCCCCCTACTCGTGGAGGGACAGAGAGGAGACTCGAAAAGAATGCAACTCCCACGGGTTGAGATAAGAACAGTCTAGTAACTAAGGTATAACACAGATCACTACTGCTACCACCAATAATAATAATGATAAGAGAAAATAACAAGGGAAGAGAATACAACACCTCAGCACTAGACAACTGATAACTCGCCCCCCCAGCCCGACCAAATACCGACCGATACCTCCTCCAGCCCTGCAGTCGCAGCCCTTCCGGGTAACTCCGCATTACATCCTGGGTATGACGTGCTATGGTATGGAATACCTCTTTGGTCAGTTTGGGTCAGGTGTCCTGTCTCTGCTTCCTCCTAGCTTCCCCTCCTCCCTGGCAGAGCATGAGGCTCAGAAAAGTCCTTGGCCAAGCCAAACATCTGAGCGTTATCAGCTCTGTTCCAAGGCCGAAAGTCAAAAACAGTGCTGCACCAGCTACTAAGAAGGGGAAAAAATGACTGCTACTGCTGAACCCAGGACAGTATATTATAGAAGACTGAGAGAACTGATACTGTTCAGCCTTAAGGGGGCAGCTAAGGGAAGATCTTACTGCTGTGGTGTGCATGGAAGGCCAAGTCAGATTCTTGTCAGAGTTACACAGTGGTAGGCCAAAAGGGAATGGACACATGTTGAAACATGGGAAATCCTGCTTAGATGCAGAGATAGATGTATTTATTTATTTATGTATGTATTTATTTATTTATATAATGAAGGTGGTCAAATATTGGAACAAGTTGCCCAGGAAGGTTGTGTGACTCCTGGTAGATACTCAGAGCTTGACTAGATGTGGTCCTGAGCAATCTTCTCTAAGTGGCCCTGCTTTGAGCAGTAGGTGGTCCTTGGTGTCTTCCCAAGGCCCATTGCAACCTACTTAGTTCCGTCCTCTTAAGATAGGCTCTTACTATTTGTTTGTGCCCTAACTACACATTACTTCATATGGTATATTTTTTCTTAGAAGTGGAATATAGTGGGTTTGGATTAATAAATATATACTAAAGTTCAGTGCAAGAACATAGGGGGACAAGACATTTTGTATTTGCCATAAAGAAAATCCAAGAGTCAGCGAAGGTACTTTCTAAGTGGCTTGACAGTAGTCATTAAAATGCTTTGTAAAAACACGTCAAGAAGAGGACTTGTTTGTCAGGGTGCAGCTGTAGCACAAGTCAGTAAAGGCACTGTTACCCATGCTTACAGTGTTTGTGTTTTACTTCTAATGTCTCCTTTAAACAAATGATACATAATTAGTTTGTCAGACACTGGTGGGGAAGAGTATACCTAGCATAGCATGTGCTGCCATGTCGCCCAATCTGATTGTGAGTGCGTATTCTCTGCAGCTGGATCAAACCTGTTTCCAGCAAGAAAGCCAATAGAAAGATGCTCTTCACCCTGATTTCTCTAATCATGGTCAGCATTTCTTGGTATTTGGGTTAAGATTTTTTGAAAGATAAGATAGGGCTGTTCTGACTGACTGCTTCTGTTCAACAGCTGGCATGCATGGCATGAACAAACATTTCAGACTACCAGAATATCCCAAACTGCCCCTCACTGTTTTCTCCTGTAATAAGAACTTTTATTCGTAAGCTGCAAACCTTGCTACAGCTCAGCAACTTAACAACAGTGTACTTACCAGCAGCACTTACGGAATAAGCTGAGTCCTGTACTTTCAAAGAACAAATGCACTTCAACTTAATTACAGTCAGGCCTGAATAAAAATTAAAGGGTTTGCATGTCTGCTAGTCTATATGTGGGTAGAAAGGCAGTGAGGTTAAGATAATAGGTTCAAAATGTATTCTGAGAAAACATTTAAAACCACAGCAGGGTGTGATTGTATGCAAATAAGTATTTTTGCAATAGCAGATTAAACACCTTATGGAATTTGTATGAAAAACTGCATGCTTGTACACGATGCAAAGTGTGATTAAGCACCAGTGTGTGGAGGTTTTGCCTTTGGTAAAAAATTAAGGCAGATTTAAATCAATCAATGTTTTTCTCAGTCTTGTCACAGAATATGTTGTAGGTTACGAATGGTGACTACTAGAGAGAAAATGTTAAAAATAACACTACTTTTTCCTTGGGTGCACCCTTACAAGACTATGTCCTGCTACATGGCAACATACAGGAGCTGAGACAGTGAGAAAAGAAAACTGGCAAGTTGATCTAGGCTTTTACTGCAACAGCTGTTAGTGGTATGTATTTTGCCATCAGCTTACTAAATGACTTACTTAGAGAATGTTTTTTATAAAGCCTTCCAAGTATCTTTTTGATGGTTCTCATGAATGGGTGGATTAGTCATCCCAGGTTCCAGGGCTACATTTAAGTAAACATTTTTCATGTTTGCAGATTATTAAAGTGACTTTGAGGGGACCTGGTGCCTATAGGGACAGCAGGTACCTTCACAAAAATGTGCAGTGAGCAGTGGTGGAAAAACCTGCACTGGCATAGGCAGATAATCACTGCTCTACTTGGTTGTTTGCATAACTAAGATTGGCAGAATGACTGAATTGTCTTTAGGAAATGGTCTTTAATGTCAGTTTCTAATTGACATTACATGCCAGAGTTATGTATCTGCCTTTCTAAAACTCCTTTCTCTAACACATAAGTTACTGTGTCCTGGGCAATAAGAGACCCTGTCTTTTTCAAGAAAAAAACAGCTTTTAGGTGCTCAGGAAGAATGTTTCAAGAACATTCAAAATTGCAGCCTGGATTTTTTTTCTCCTAGCAGGGATAGATCTGACTTAGCAAAATCAGATATAATGGTGTTTGTTTTCATCTAGTGTTTTTCCTATCTGGAGTAGAAAAGATAAAATACATTACTTCAAATTAACCTTGATGTAAATAATGAAGTAAATTGGACTGACAATGATCTTCTGCAGCTCCTCTGGGTGAGTATGCAAGAAATAAAAGCTTCTCTGAAGAAGTCAAAGTGTCACATTGAAAAACAGTGAAACACACACTGTTTCTGTCTTCCAAAACAACTCTGCCTGCTCAGCAGTAAATCTGCAGAGGGAACTTAAGCTCACACTGCCAGGATTACTCTTCTTTCCTGCCTCTTAAACATAATTTGTTAGTGAAAGCAGTGGACAAAGAAAGTGCAAGATCAACAGTTCTGAACAGTGGTACAGCAGGCTTTGCTCTCCTTCATTCATGTGCCTTTGTCCCACATACTCCAAAATCACATCTAGCCATGAATGGATAACTGAGTGGCGTGATTTATACAGACAGATGAAAATCAGAGGGCTGTGAAAAGTATCACCTACCCATCTCTTGAAGGGTCCCATGACTGCTTGGGGGGGAGCTCAGTTTATGAAGTTGCTGCTGAACTATGTATTATAGCCTGACATTTTAAGAGAAGAAAAACATAAATACCAGGGATTTTTTATTTCTAACCAGTGTATAAGGAGTGGGTTTCTTCAGGAAAGCAAGAACCTTCTTACCATGTAGGCAGGAACTATTAAGTGAGGGTAAAGGGCCATCCAAGGTGAGAAACTAACTCCAGTCCTTGAAAAAATGACTTTTAAAATCAGAGCTGAGACATCCCACATAAAAGTCTGTGAGATAATTTTGGGTATGTTCCCTCAGAAAAGGCATAGAAGAAGGGAAGATGGAGTATGGCAAAGCAGACTTATTGGTAATAGAATATAAAGCTGCTTTTACAGTGCCTCATTTTGCAGCCAGTATATTATTTCTCACTTTTAGGACTCCCTAAATTCACACATAAAGCTAGTAGAAGCAAACTACATAATTGCTTGAAATAAGGGAAATAAAAGCAGACTTGTTAATTTAATGATATTTTAAGCAATAATTATTTTAAGCAGAAATAATTAGATTTCCCTTCAATTATGTGTAAGAGCATATATTTTAAGCCAAATAAGGTACAGAATTAGAATATATACCAACATTATTCTCTCATGCAGAAACAAGTATGGGGAAGAGTCTGAAGGAAGTCCTGCTTACGGAATATTTTCCAAAGCTATTTGATTCAGGTGGGACTAGCCAACTCTACTATAGAGAAGTATTTGTCCCAGTTGTCTTTGTTTCTCCATACTGCCTCTTAGCAGGAGGAGAGAGACAACGGAACATTTTTGCTTGGCTTGTATTTATGTTAAAGAAACCCCAAAGAATGAGATTGTCAAGATGAAGGGAGAAAAGTTGATGTTTCTGAGGTTTTGACTCCTGGGGATGTTTATTCCACTGCTAAGAAAGCTTTAGCCCCCTTGTGAAGAGAGCTTCATTATGGCAGAAGAACCAAACTGGTAACTGTGGACCATGGATGATCTTTGATGTTTTTTCTTCTCTCTCTGTCCTACTTTTGGCCTTTCCAAAGATGTTCAAATAGTTGCTCTTTGTGTTAGTGGTCAGGGCAGGCTACATATCCTGCGTATCCACTTGTCAGTGCAAACCTCTATGAAGCAGCCTGAAGTATTTGGTTTTTTTGTTCTTCATTCACAGTTGTTGGGCACAAGCATATTTTGTCAAAGTAATGAAGCAAGATGCTTAGAGTACGGGGGTTTAGGTTTGCTTCCCAAGGCTACTTAGTTCCGTACCAAAGGACTGCATGCCCACTCCAACCCTCAAATCAGTCTTTCTGATACAAATGGGAGATTTTCAGAGTATTTTGGCTCAAGTTTCATTTGCATCTCTCCTTTTCTAAAACCATAAGAAAAATTTTCATCTAAATGACTTCCAGGAATATTAGTTTTTAAAAGAAACCTATTTTGTTAAAGATGGTGAAAGCCATAGACAGCAGTCGCTTTGCTTACCCAGTGTAGTCAGACTGAGTTGTGTTGCCACAGGATGAGAACTGTACTGAATGCTTCTTCAGTTCAAAGTGGATCAAGGGTATAATTTTAGAGCTAAAAGACTTTGCTTACAGTTCAAGTAAAGAACTGCAATTTATTTTACCACCCATCCTCTATTGCCCATTTAGATTGAAGGCCTTCAGGCCTGGAACTCTGCCTGTGCATTTCACATGTACAGTATTCTCAGGATACAATATAAATAATAATACATCAGCATTGAAGGGAATATCCCTGTGGAGCAATCCACAAGTGAGTGAACTTCTCGGATATTATGGAACAAGGCCAGCATTACTTCAAAAACATTTTTCTTAGACAAAGTCAGTCAAATGCCTAAATTAAAATTCCACTTTATTGCTTTGGTCTTATCAGATGAAGTATCTGTATGTTCATTTAATAACCCTCTCATGCATTTTATCTTTATGCTTAATTTAAATATGAGAAGCAAACACATTTTATATAGTTGTTATTCTCCAATTACTACAAAAGCTTCTGAGAATCTTTGATCATGAGAATGTTATTTCAAATCGAGTTGTGCTTCACAATTACAAAATGTCTTACTGAAGTTAGTTTGGATGCAGTTCTAGTCCAAGTGCAGTAAACCACAGTCAGTCCTCAAAAAACAGGTATGACTACAGAGCAGTAAAGAGATTGGAATGCACTCATGTAACTGACTTGATTTATTTGGTGGTGGGGTTTTTTTAGGCAGAAATTCCAACAAAACTGTAATAACAAGTGTCTGATGTAGTGATTTAGCATGAGATGCAGTTTTCAAAATGTTACTGTTATTAAAATACTGTAGATTATAAAATTTTATTAATTTATTGTTCAGGGACAGTACAGTACAGTAGAGTTTCAGCGACAGAGTTTTGGTTTTTAAGGGGTATTTTTACACAAGATCATGGAGAGGTGACACAGGCCAGTAACCAATATCAACAGCCTTGTGCATGGACATGGTCAGATTAGACTATGAACAAACTTTAATTAAATTTAACTTCTCAATGAAACCATGAAAAGTTTTACTGCTTTTCCATTTTCCACACACATACTGTGTCACCCTGTAACACTAAAACTCATACAAATGAATTTCATCATCTTTACAGTAATGACTTTGTTTCTACCTTTTATTCTTGAGGGGAAAAAAAAAGTACCAGAAAGAATTCACAGCCTTAAAAGAAGTGTCTTCTCTCTATTCTCAGCAAATGTACAAAACTCGGACTCACTTTTGGTTTATTAATAGAAAGCAAGCACAATTATAAGTTTATTTTAAATTCCAGGGAATTTTAAAACCCAGAGAACTACAGACCAGTCAGTCTCACCTCTGTGCCTGGCAAAATCTTGGAGCAGATTCTCCTGGAAGGCATGCTAAGGCATATGAAAAACAACAAGGTGCTTGGTGACAGCCAGCACGGCTTCACTAAGGGGAAATCCTGCCTGACCAATTTGGTGGCCTTCTATGATGGGGCTACAGAACTGATGGACAGGGGTAGAGCAGTTGATGTCATCTACCTGGACTTGTGTAAAGCGTTCGACACTGTCCCACACGACATCCTTGTCTCTAAATTGGAGAGACATCAATTTGATAGGTGGACCACTCGGTGGATAAAGAACTGGCTGCATGGCTGCACGCAAAGAGTTGTGGTCATTGGCTCAATGTCCGGCTGGAGACCAGTAACGAGTGGTGTCCCTCAGGGATCGGTGTTGGGACCGGTCTTGTTCAACATCTTTGCCGCTGACATGGACAGTGGGATTGAGTGCGCCCTCAGCAAGTTTGCCAATGACACCAAGCTGTGTGGTTCAGCTGATACGATGAAGGGAAGGAATGCCATCCAGAGGGACCTTGACACGCTTGTGAGGTGGGCTGATGCCAACCTCATGAAGTTTAACCATGCCAAATGCAAGGTCCTACACCTGGGTCGGAGCAATCCCAGGCACAGCTACAGGTTGGGCAGAGAAGAGATTCAGAGCAGCCCTGCGGAGAAGGACCTGGGGGTGCTGATTGATGAGAAAATGAACATGAGCCGGCTTCAGTGTGCGCTCACAGCCCAGAAAGCCAAATATATCCCAGGCTGCATCAAAAGGAGCGTGACCAGCAGATCTCAGGAGGTGATCCTGCCCCTCTACTCTGCTCTTGTGAGACCTCACCTGGAGTATTGTGTGCAGTTCTGGTGTCCTCAACATAAAAAGGACATGGAACTGTTGGAACAAGTCCAGAGCAGGGCCATGAGGATGATCAGGGGCCTGGAGCACCTCCCGTATGAAGATAGGCTGAGAAAGTTGGAGCTGTTCAGCCTGGAGAAGAGAAGGCTGCATGGAGACCTCATAGCAGCCTTCCAGTATCTGAAGGGGGCCTATAGGGATGCTGGGGAGGGACTCTTCATTAGGGACTGTAGTGACAGGACAAGGGGTAATGGGTTAAAACTTAGGGTGGTGAGGCACTGGGATGGGTTGCGCAGGGAAGCTGGAAATGCTCCACCCCTGGCAGTGTTCAAGGCCAGGTTGGACAGAGCCTTGGGTGACATGGTTTAGTGTGAGATGTCCCTGCCCATTGCATGGGGATTGGTACTGGATGATCTTAAGGCCCTTTCCCACCCAAACTAATCTATGATTCTATTCTAAATTCAGCTAAACTGCATGAACTGTTTGAAATTGCAGTCTCATGGCTGTTAAATCCTGTAGAATGAACCTAGCAGGGAACAGGAACCTAGGAGACTGGTCAATAAAGAGATGCTCAAAGAGTACAACTACTAGCCAAGAAGAGTCACCATATGCTGGCTTGCAGGCCTCACAGTTGGGTGGATACTAAATCTGTTTTACCCTTGCCCACGACATTCTGTCATGATCCAGGGCAGTGCCCATGTTCATGGAACACTGCAGTTTCTGGGTGTTGCTGCTAAGGGCTAAAAAAGGAAGACTCAGAGCAACCACAAAGCTGTGCAAAGCAGCAGATGCTTTAATCATTTCCAAACACACTGTTAGGAGAGCAGTGGAGTCCAGTCTAAGTGCCTATGCTGTTTCTTGCCTCACCATGCAAATGTGCTTAACCTGGAGCAGGAAGGAAAAAAATCAGTTCAAATTTGTCCAGTATATAGATTTGTTCTACTTAAAAGGTGCATGGCTTCTGAAGGTAATAGGAAATTAACTCCATCTAGTTTAGATATGTTCATTTACTAAGGATCTAACCCTTTTCTGAGATGGTGGCTTTATTCAGGTTGAAGAAAAGCACTGAATTTGTATTCTCCAATACCCTAATTAATAAGTCTTGCAGAGCTGACTGTCTGCAGCTCACTGTGAACAGCAGCAGTAGAGAGTACTTTTATGATCTCATGGTTAAGAACATCTAAAACCATGAGATACAGGTTCAGTCTTCCTCAGGATTATTTAGCTTATGGAGTGAATGCTTTAACTACTACATAGACTTACATACAGAAACAAGGAATAACTCCAGAAGTTAACACAAGCCCCTCAAACCTAAGTTTTCAAGATTCTCCATATTACCTACTCAGAGTTCAGGTGGCTTAGGACCCGAGTGGAGCTTTAAGTGGGACATAGTTATCACTTGAATCAGGACAGTGAAAAAAATGACTTGGATTAATTCTTGCTTTAATAAATATAGACAGGAAGAGGGAGCCACATGCTAGCCCTGCTACATTCATAAGACTCAGGCCATGGAACAGCTGCAGCACTATCCGTACTCCAAAAACTCACCCTGTAACAAGATTACATGCATAGAGGCATAAACCTTGTTGATTTTTCCACCTCTTAATACCTATATTTATCCATCATGCTAGTGCTTAAAGATGCAAGCTTAGAAAATATGATTTCACTGTGAAGTGATTTCAGATCTTTTGTTCAGAGTCATTAAACTGAAGTGCTGTTTTGTCTGATCAATTCAGCAGGTGAAGACCTTTTTAGCCATATGTCTTCGTTTACTGCTTCTATGAATAAAGATACAAGAATGTTTCACTGAAAAGCTTTAGAAGTGTGTTTATATGAAACCCATGCATTTGAATAACATCATAGATCAGAGGTTAAATAAAATACGTTATTTGAAATAAGACTGAATTTTAGAGTAGGAAAAATGTGAGATTTGCCAGACATTGCAGAATTAGGCATTGGGGAAAAAAAACTATCGATCCCTTCGGGGGGAAGTATTGGCAAAGCAGAAGCCAGTAGATCAGATGGAATTTGTTTCTCTCTGTGGGAATAAGTGCCAGCCACTCATTTAACACATGAACACCTTCAAAAGTGTAGTAATTACAAAGGAGGGAGTAGGACAAATACTGCATTTTCCAATGCTAATGAGTTCTTTTTATGGCCTAATCACTAGGCATTGGAGAGGTTTTTCCTAAGAAATTTGAAATGTAAATCTTAATTTCAGATGTGTGTTGGCTATTTGCACAGGCCAGCCTTTCACTAGAAACTGAAATGATTTCAGGTTCCAGCTTAAAACATTTTAAAATGGAAATAGTATAAATGTATTGTAAATGAATGTTAAAAATTAACCCAAACTCTCTTCTTTCCTTACTTAAGCTGAGATGTTCTTCCCTACTGTATTTGGGAAAATTAAACATTTCACCATGTTTGGAAGCCAAAGGTTCATTCATAGTGTTCATTAAGCAAAGAAGCTTATGAACTCTATCAACATGAAGCTTAAAAAAAGAATTACTTTTACTTACGGAAAATCCTGCCATTTTGCACCTGCAGTTGAGTGCAAGCAAAGTATACAGTCCAGTCCCTAACTTACGTTTTGTTTGTTCATATTGTCATGCAATCTCAGCCTGAAAGAGCAAAAAAAACCAACCTGAAACCAGCCCCATAGATTCATATTTTGAAAGCTGCTTCCCTTGCCCAAGTGAATAAAAATTGCAAACATTCACACTTCTTTTGCTTCCTGGCACAGCACATTTGATTTGCTCACAGGCTGCTGGACAAACTACAAATACACCTTGTCTAATCAGATGATCAAGTCTCAAAGCAAATGAGGGCACCAAAGATATCACCAATCTTCCAAAATCTCAGTAGCTAAAATGCTGTTGAGACTGGAGAATACTTTGGACATCCCTGCCACCTGGCGTTTGGAAAACCACCTCATGTCTGAAAACAACCTGAATTGCTCTTAAATCTGTATTCCCATTAAGAAGCAAACAAACATTGATGTATTTAATATGGATTAAAAGCATAAGCAGCAAAAGTGTCCTTAGGTTGGTGTTATTACCAGAATCTGTCTAGAAAGAAAAGGAACAGGATTACTTAATGTTCCTTCCAATCCCACCTATGATAACCACAAAAATTCTCAAGTAAATCTTTGAATTCAGTGTATTTACACATCTCCTGTCAGTAATGACACTTTTGATGAGAAACCTCCCTTACACAGCTTCACAGTCTGCAAGGTACAGCGTGCCAAGCCCAAAGGCAAAGGAAAAAAGTTGTATGAGGTAGAGCTACATAAAAAAAGGACTAGCAATAAATAACACTGAGCAGTAAATGAGTAAGCAGGCAGGGTCTGAAATTACTGTGATGACAATTAACATGTCTGAGCAAAATACTTAAAACCCCCAAGGCTGTTTAGTGGAAGTGGCAATGACACTACCACTTTTGTATGTTTGATGCTTGAAGGAAACATTCTTCATTGGCAGCATTGATCACATTAAGCACAGAAACTGAGATAAACCATGTTTTATCTTTACCTATGAAAGGGTTGTTTCAAGTGGGGTCTAAAGCTCCAGTGTGGGCAACTGGAAAAATTACTGTGCAATTCAGTGATGATCAAACTGTACCTATAGCACAGTGAGGGCTGGGGTTTTTTTTCCTTTCCTTTGCAAACCAGATTGAAATACATCTGTGTTTTACCGTTGTAACTCTGGATGAAACCACAGTCTAAAGTCAGTCTGAGCAGTATAAATAGCTAGCGTGTAAGTGAGCACCCCTGGCAAGCATGAACTGTAACTGCCTGGAATCGCTTCTTTGAATGGCTGCCAAAAGTAGAATGCAGCAGTTGGGTTTTTCTGCAGGGCAATGGAAGTCAAATACAACTGTGTGTTTGGTGCCCCACTATTTCAGTTCTAGGAACTTCGAAAATGATATGCACTAGAAGGTCAGCTCTATATTGTACATTTACTGTGTACATATACTATCTCAGGTGCTTGCATCAGCATCTCTTGTAATAGCAGAGCACATAGGTTACATTTGGACCTATCTATTAACTGAGAACCAGGCACTTGCATGGAGAGAAGGTAGCTAGCTATAGCTTTACTTGTGAAATGCAGGCAGGTGGTTTTTTTCCAGTTATTCTTAAGCTGATATTCTAAACCTCTTAATTCTCATTAATTTTTCCCAGGATTTAATTACTGCCTAGTGCAGGGCTCAGTGGCTTTCTCACCATCTGAAAAAGTGCTTTCTAATGAAAACACAGAAGAAGGAACTTTATAAAGCAGAAGATATTCTTCCTGCTTTCTATCAACAATAACTGCTCAGCACAAACAGATGTTAGTAATATTTTTTTGCCTTACTATTGATGGGGAGAACTAATGACTCTTGTATGATCTTTACAGAGAGCATAAAGGGGAGGAAAAAGAAATACAAGAAGTTGAAGGAGAAAACCCCCTGCTAACCACAGGTAAAAATTATGTCACTGGCCTAGCATGTCAACAGCTACTAACAGTGGGTCCAGGATCATTGCTTCTGTGACGTTGAATACTAGGCTATTTATGGGATATTTAAAATATGTAAACAAAAAGAATACTTTAAGCTCTTATGAAAATGTTGGATTCAAAAGGTATCACTGTTCTCTTCTGGTCCATTCAAGCCTGTTGCAGCAGACCTCTTTTTGTTAGTCACAGCTCTTGCAAACCTCTTTAATATTCCATCTGATTTACTCAACATTAGTATTATTCTAACTGTCAAATACAAAGATAATAGTGTTGCATATAACTTAGTACCATGAAACCTGTGCTTTCCATTCCTGTTTTGGTTTCACCACACACAAATGGACCTTAAAAATCTCAGAAAATGGAATAAATCTGCAAGAAGCTAAAAGAAGACACCCGAACTCACTTCACACTAACCCTACTATTTTGTTCCTTAAATATCTGCCACTGATGATTGTCAAAGATAATAAAGCAGCCAAATAAACCTCAGAAAATGGAATAAATCTTCAAGAAGCTAAAAGAAGACACCTGAACTCACTTCACACTAATCCTACTATTTTGTTCCTTAAATATCTGCCACTGATGATTGTCAAAGATAATAAAGCAGCCAAATAAACCCTTTGGATAATAAGGTATCATCAAAGAAAATGGTATGGATGATTTTACTTTTCACTAAAAAAATGTGAAATGCATGACATTACACATGGAGAATGTATAATACACCATGGCCCACACGAGTCTTATTTTCAGAGCCCAGCTCTGACAATGGCACATTCTACTGTACTGAAATTGCCTAACATTCTCCTTCAGCTGCTGCTTGAAAGGAAATTGGCTCCTGAATCAATAAACCAAACCAGTTAGGTAGCCGGAAAATCTGGGATTTCCAGAAGGCTCTGAGTAGACACACTGGCACAAGCTGCTCCCCAGTCTATGTGCATACATAATATCTAATAGCTAAATATGCCAAGTTTTAACAGCTGTTTTCTTAACGAAAAACTGAAGTCTACATATTGAGTGTTTAAACTGTTTCAGTTCTAAATTTTTACCAAGCCATGGTAAAAGCCAATCAACAATTGTTTCAAATATGAAGAAATGTGTACTTTGTTTTCAAAGCATTGACAATATTTGTTTTCTACGGGAAAGTGAATGTGGGATGTTTGACTCTAATGCACAGTTAACTGCAACACGGCATCTTGAAGCTGTACAAAAGGTGCCCAAGCCTTTTCCAACCCTGAGGTAGCACCATCCCTGTTCAGCTATTTTACCTGTACAAAAGGAAAAAAACCCCAAACATGGATATGTTACAGGCAAAATAAATACGTGAGAGCAACAGCTCTGCAGAAAGGCAGGTCAGTGCAGGAGGGCAGGAGGTGCTCCAGGTGCCACAGCAGAGATTCCCCTGCAGCCTGTGGTGCAGCCCACGGTGAGGCAGCTGTGCCCCCTGTAGCCCATGGAGGTCCTCCACTTGCAGCCCAGGGAGGACCCCACACCAGAGCAGGGGGGTACCCAAAGGAGGCTGTGACCCTGTGGGAAGCCTGCGCTGGAGCAGGGCCCTGGCAGGACGTGTGGCCGTGTGGGGAGAGGAGTCCACACTGGAGCAACCTGTTCCTGAAGGGCTGCACCCCATGGAAGGGACCCACGCTAGAGCAGCGTGTGAAGAACTGCAGCCTGTTCAAGGACTCACACTGGAGAAGTTTGTGGGAGGCCCAAGGGAAGGACTCCAGGCTGGAGCAGAAGAGTGTGAGGAGGAAGGAGTGGCAGAGACAATGTGTGATGCACTGGTGGCAGTACAGTGCAAATATTAACCAACGTTCTACAAAACAGGATCGGAACAATTTCCTGCTTCTGATCACAACTTGCGTAACTGCTGCATTTGTATGTGCTAACGCAGATGTCGGGCTAGAAACTCTTACTGCAGATATAAGTTGTTATTTAAAGTGCTGTCTTCAGTGTGCTGATACCAGACAAACATGCACAAATCACTGTAACCAGACTTAAGCAACTTGCATACCATTATTATTTCAACAGCTGCCTTAAATCAGAGCATGCTGTTTACAGCTGTTCTTGAAGCCCACAACTGCACAGAGACAAAAAAATACTAAAAAACCACATATTTTATTTTAGCATTAAAGATGCATCTCTAAACCATCAATACAAAACCAAGTAAAAAAGTAAACACCTGCATTTTGTGAAATCACATTGAACTAATACGAGACTAAGTTTTCATATACCACTCAAATGCAGTTTAAAAACAAACAAAACCAAACAAGTAGCCTGGTCTCCAAGACACCTTCTACCAGAAATAAGCTGTTGAGTATCCACAGATTTTACCTACAAACCAAGGATACCTTCCTCTTCTTCCATGTATGAAGTCAAGTCACACACTTCAATCACCTGCAAGTGACATCTGCATAGTCTCATTTACAGAACTGAAGAGAACGCATACAATGTCATGATTGAAGAAGTCCTTCCACTTTCAGTATAGGCTCTTGTATCAAGTCAATGCTTGTCACATATCCTTAGACTGATCATCTTCTTCAAGTTTTCTGATCTCACTCTTTAAACAGTTGATGGTTTCACGACTTGCTTTTAGTCTCTCTTTAAGGTCAGCAATTTCAAAACTAGTTTTCTTTTTGGCAGCTTCCAGCTTTTCCCTGGTTTTCACTTCAAGATCTGCAACTGTGGTGGCAACAAAGAAAAATGAACACTGTGAGTACCATGAAAAGTTGTGATCATGTTTTTTTAAATTTGCAACAGATACAATTTGGATGGGGTGTTCTGGAAAAAATGTATTTTAATGTATTTTATAAATAAATTATATTGCTGGGCCTCATTCAGCCAATCAGTTGTGTGGATGGAGTTATATAATTCACTAAATCATAAATCATTTTCTAGAGCTTTTTAAAGATTAAATGGGAAAAATACCAAAAACCCTGACATGGTAACAGCAAATAAATGGGAGATTACAGAGAGTTACAAATAATTTGTATGTGGTGCCCAGTGCCAGGACACGAGGCCATGGACACAAACTGAAACACAGGAGGCTCCATCTGAACACCAGGAAACTCTTTTTTGACCAAGCATTGATATAGGCTGCTTTAGGTAGGTTGTGGAGTCTCCATCCATGGAGATATTTAAGAGCCATGTGGACACAGTCCTGGGCAACCTGCTGTAGGTGGCCCTGCTTGGGCAGGGTGGAGGGAGCAGATGACCTCCAGAGGTCCCTTCTCCAGCCATCCTGTGACTCCTTTTCCATGTACTGTAACCACTTTCTCTCTCTGCCTTACTGGAGTAAAAGACTTAGTTGTGCTGCCACTGCTATTATGAATATCTGACATTAGAACGTCTCGATCTGCTTTGCTGAGATATTTTTAATTTGCTCATGCACAAGTTTTTGGACAAAGCTGGCAAAGCCAATATACCAGGGAGGCCATGGATATCCCTTCCTATTCCAGACATTACATAATCCTGGATCACGGCAAAAAAACCCAAACAACTTAATTTTTACCTGCTTCAGTAGCACATTTTAAGGGAATATATACCACAAAAAAAAAAAAACAGTAAAATTTCTATCTGCTCTCAGGAGAAACATCCAGAAATTTTAGTGAGAAAAGTTTAAATTTGGAGAATACTTTCTTATTAAAGATCTTCTACACATAAACCGTAACAACATGCAACATAAGGAAAATCCACCTCAAGCCAGGCTAAACAGATGTAGAAAATACAAGTAGCTCACAAGTCCACACACCCAAACAGACATAAGGCAGATGGGAACCCAAACTTTGTAGAGCTCCAAAATGATGGCTGTTCTTGGCTCCAGACACTGACTGCCCAAAACCACCCAGTAACATGTGCTGTCAGGGGAACATGCAGATGAGCCAAAGGCCTGGTGAGCTGGCCTATGTTGGCATTAGAATTTGTAATAACAAGGTAGGGTTTGGGCTCAATAAGTATTACATTTGCTTTCAGAGTACTAAAGAGATGAAATCCAAATATTCAGAACAGAAATCTTCACTAAGTACATCCTAGTTTATGAATTACTGTATTTTAATTTCCTTTCTTCAATTCCCTTAGTATTCTGATTTAGTTTTAAAGACAGATTAAAGGACTCAAAGAACATTAAGCTATACTTAAGAAGCATGTTATGAAATTACCTACACTTAAAGAATTAGAAGGGAAAAAGGTAGAGCTTTCAAGACACTACTGTATCCCCAAAGGGTTGCTGCTTTGACTCAAACAGTACCAAATGTTCTGTATTTCAGTGCTTAAAGTGTGATCTTTGCATGCAGTTAATATCTAGATGAGCTAAATACGACTGTACCATGCACAGTGACCTTGATTTATTATCTGGTTTTACTCATTTCAAAGATGTTAAACTGGATGTAGATCATGTCAACATCTTCATAGTGAGTAATCCCTAAGTTGTGTTCTTCCAGCAGGTACACAGACCAGGAAATCTTAGAAGTTTTTAAATAAGCATTAATATCTTTGCAAAAGTCAAAGATAATTTAATGCAAAACCACCATTTTTTAGCAGCATCCAAGACCACTGTACTGTTACAGCCCAGAAAAAAAAATACTAAAAGCAAAACCAACCATTGTTCATTTCTAAGATTAAAGTATTTTCATTTTCAACTTACACTCTGTTTCATGCTTATAAGCACCTAACGTTAGTTGACGAGACGTTGTTAACAGCTGCTGCATCATTGCAGTAGGATCTTGAAATATCTAATGAAGGAGAGAAATACATGGTATCACTAACACTCTTCAAAACAAAGTGAGGATTATGTTGAAAACTTCCATACCATTTCATCATAGAATTCAGAAACTACAGTTTTCTTTCCCAGAATGGCATTGGTATCGGACTGAAAAAGCTTCAGCAAGTGATACAAGGTTACCTGTACAAAGACAGCAGTTTATTAGATTGACAACTGTAGAGAAATAAAAGTCATCTTCTGGATATCAACAAACAGTATTTGTTCTTACTGAACAATTGTATAGGATTTAAAAATCTTTCAGGAACACAACAATAAATGTCATTTAACTTTAGAATAATTACTAAAGTTTAATATGAATCGTTAAAACACACCAACTACCCAGAGTTACTTTAAAGTACTTTAATATGATAATTTTAAAATATTTTAATGATACTTTAAAAATGCCTGGGCAAGTATTTTAGGATCAGTGTAGAAAAACTACCAAGAACACCTTCTCTTAAACATTTCCGAACAGATGGTTTCCTTCAAACCAACTCTCCCAATTAGAGAGTGCTTTCTGTGACTGTGTCAACCCTTCTTGTGAAAGAAAAACACCAGGAGGGGACTGTGAAGAGCTTCTCACTGAAGTTTCGCTTTGCAGCATTACTCTTCCATTACACCACTGCAAATGGCAGAAGCCAGTGAGGAATGGAAACCCTCTGCCCATCCCTGAGGAACCACTGACCACTTGAACCACGACCTGGGAATGGGACACAGAGTTCTCCCCTTCCATGAACACACTTGTGAATGGCTGGGGAAGAGAGTGACACCTGACTCCGACTGGTACCTCCTGGAAAGGAAGAACCTGACAGGCACTGAAACAGCCTTCCACCAACAGCAGCAAATTAAAAACACACCCAACCAACTTTAGGACAGCTTGGTGAAGCTGTGAAGGGAATTAATACCACAAGTCAGGATGCTGCCGAGCACAATGGCACAAGAAACCCTTTCTAGTCTACTACCAATTATGACGTATTTAAGAAAAACTTAACAGTTTGCCCCTCATCTGGCAAAAAATGGCTAAAGCAAAAGGATCACAGCAGAATGAACTTAGTCCTTCCAGAAATAAACAACCCCTTCCCCTAAAATATGGTAACTGAGTTTCCTACCTAAGCCTAAGACAAACAAACCTGCAAGATACATCGAAAACGCGGAATGGGAAGAATGGGAAGGAAGAAATTCATTCCAATGATTTATGCAACTAGAGATGTGCCTTATCCTGGTTTTGTTAGGAAAGAGACTACTGCTAGCATAGTAGCCTGGCTGTCTTCTGACTGGTCTTGACCCAGTGTGATAAGACCAAGAACAAAAAAAAGAAGACAAAATAATTCAAGTACCCTAGAACTAGGAACCTACATGGAAGAAAAATCCTTAGTATGTGCTCAACCCAGGTAAGGTGCAACACGTGGTCACATACTAGCAAATGTCAAGAGAAGCCAAGCACAGGCAGAGCAGATACCACAAACGCAACAGTAAATAAAGCACAGAAACAGGAAAGCATGGCCAGTTTTTCAATACATCTCCTACGGGCACAGGCTCTATTCATTCCGTGGCTGATGGGGCTTATTTTGACCAGCAATATCCATCCCACAGCTCAGCTTCACACCACCGCAGCAAATTAAGCATTGATAGAAGTTCATTGTACTTACAGGCCTTTCATTTGGATCAATGAAAAATATCTTAATGATGATCTCAAATTCACCCCAGCCTGTTTCGGTGATTTCATACGGTGGTTTGGTAACAACTGCAGAAGGAATCACAGAAGTGTTAATATGGGTGAAAGCTCCCCAGTGGAACTAGTCAAAATCCCAATTGTAGGAACAAGCCAGGTGCAAGACCCACCTCTCAAGGGGTTCCCATAGCTCTCATGCAACTTGAACTGGATTTTTTTCACATAGGCTGACATATCCTAAAACAGAAACGCTGTTATTCCTGGTGATTTACACAGCACACCAAACTACTGGTCATCATCCACAGAATCAGCCAGGCTGGACAAGACCTTTCAGGTTATCAAGTCCAACCTTTATCCCAGCACTGCCAAAGACCACCACTGAATCAAGGCACTGGGGGCCTCACCTCTATTTCCAGGGATGGTGATTCCACACTGCCCTGGGCAGCCTGTTCCAATGCCTGAGCACCCTCACTGTGAATAATTTTTTCCTAATATCCACTCTAAATCTCCCCTGGTGCGGCTTGAGGACATTACCTCTTAGCACTTGGGAGAAAAGACCAACCTCGCATCACTCCATCCTCCTTTCAGATACTTGAAGAGAGTGATAAGGTACCCCTGAGCCTTCTCCAGACTGAACCCCCCCAGGTCCCTCAGCCGTTCCTCATCAGACTTGGGCTCCAGGCCCTACACCATCTCTACTGCCCTTTTCTGAACCTGCTCCAGCACCTCACTCACTCCCTCCACCCATCCATCCTCCAGGCCTGTAGCTTCTTCTGACAAGCACAGAACTTTTTCTGACTTCAAGCACGAAAGTCAGGCAGTAAATCCACATGCTACTGCCTGCTGGCGGGTCTGTCACTCCTTTGTCCCGTCCTCATAGCCCTGCTTTTTAAACCCCCAATTCCCAACGCGGGGCTCGGCTTAGGCGGCGGGGTAGGAGCTGCCCCCCGGTCGCGCCTCACCTCGTTTCGGTAAGGCTTCACGTACACGGTCCACTGGTGAGTGTGCCCATCTTCTTCCCTCTTCTTCCCGAAGTACCGCGCCACGTTTCCGTACACGATCGGCTTCACGATGGTGACGCCCTTAAGCAGAGCAAAACCAGGAATAACCCACAAGTGACACGTTCCGACACGAGCCCGCAGCCCGACTCAGGCCGCATCCGCACGGAGCCGCTCCCGTTCCGTCCCGTCCCGCCCCCCGGCTCCTCCCGCCCGCGGAGCTCCCCGCAGGCTCGGGGTCCGGTCCGGTCCGGGTCCGCACCTTCACGCGTCCCCCGGAGTCAGGCCCGAACTCGGCCATTCTCTTGAACATATTGCCCCGGGGGGGCGCCGCCCGCAGCCGCCGCCCGCGCGCCGCTCCCGCCAGGCCCCGCCAGCTCCGCCCGGCACCGCCGCCCCCGCCGCTTCCGGCGGCGCGCTGCCGTCATGGCGCCGCGGCGGGCGGGGCGCGGCGCTGAGGGAAACATGGCGGTGGCCGAGGGGCCGCTCTCGGATGCGGCCTTGGTGCCGTGGCGTTACTTCACGAGTGCTCACCCAGCCTTGGCCATGGGTGTATCGCGGCGCGGTCCCAAGGGCCGGCACGGCGCCGGGTGGAAGGAGCGCTGCCGGGCGGGTGCAGCGGGAGGGAAAGGCCCGCCTAACACACAGGAAAGGGGTAAAAGGAAGGTGGCAGCCGCACCGAGCTCCGGGACAGCGGGCTGAGTGCTCCAGAAATCCGTGTACATCTCTGGAATATACAGAATATCTCCTTCGGCAAGACACGAACCTGTTGTCTTCCAGACAACCGAAAGCTGTGTACTTCTCTTTCCATTATCCAAGGGAATGCGAAGAACTGCCCTCCAGCAACTCTGTTACCAGAATGAGCAGAGTAAGTCCAGTGAAGGAAGTCCACACATGATGGAAAGCAAACTGGGCTGCAAGAGGATGCTGCATCTCATGCATTTATCTTCACAAGATAAAATACAGAATGAGGTTAATGGTGGGACAACAAACTGGTTTCTGCCACTCTTTATGGTTACTCTGCAACAGAGCTCCTTTGCTCATGGGTAAAGAACTGTGTCATCGCTGGTCTTCTCGGTAGACACCAGTTTTGCAGCAAGAGGGTTATCCCACCACAAGTTAGCAAGTTACGCTTCTGGCTCAGAATTGGACCAGGTTCAAAGTTGAAGGTTCTTTGGCTGAACAAGGTATTAAAAATTAACTGATGCTTAGGTGGGAGCGGCTTGTGCTGGTGGTCCTTGTCTTTGTCAAGACAAGTCGGTTTATCAGGAGTGAATGCCTTTAAATCACAGCCTGCGGGAGGACTGGGGGAAACACCTTTCCCATTACAAAGGTGAGTAAGCACAGCCCTGTTTGAAGCAATGAACAGATTCCCATGAAGTCTGTTGAAACAGCAATGTGTCGCGGGACTTTTTGCAAGGTGCACAGGGGGTTCTTGAGGAATAGCAATAAAGGATTACACTTGTAGAGTTGCTTTAGAGTTGGCACATCTGTATAGATTAGAACAGCCCTCTTACTGCAAAAATGAACTCGGTATTAAGTAATTTCTACTTTTATAACCATTTTTAATTCAGTTAGCTGTGCTACTGGAATTTTCTAGGTCTTCTGTATGTTGTTTCCCTTCACCATTTGAAGTGGGTGTCTAAGCACATCCCAAAGGAAGTAAAACTTGAAAGTTATTTTCAGTTCCAGCTGATTCTATAAACATGAAACGTGTTACTCAGAACATGCTGCAGTCACAGCTAAGTGGCTCTATTCACTACCCACATGTGCTCCAAGGCCCTCCTCTGGCTGGAGCCAAAGAGTATTTTCCAACCTTAGTCTTCATGATGGATAGAAGGTGCCACTCTCTCCATTTTTGTGGGGTGCAGGGAGGAAAGCAGAAGTGAAGAAACTGCCTCCATTCATTGTCACTCACGCAGTCAGTCTAACACTCTCCTGCTGTAATACTAACTAGTAATAGCTCAACCAGAAGCACTTCTTTTTCAAAACCTGTATTTAAAGATGCCAAATAAACAGCTTCTGACCATCTTTCAGATCCCAAAGCTATATGACACTTTGGGACTTCATCCTTTACTTTGTAGGTGTGACAACTCCCCCTGTGCTGAAAAGCGCCCCTCTTTTTCTTGGGTATTGAAAACATTCCCTTATTCCACATTGACACACAGCTAAAAGCTCACAAGCATCATCATTAAAAAGGAAGATCTTGCCTTGGAGCTAGCAAATTCCTGACTACATGTTCCCATCTAATCTGGCAGTTCTGACTAAACTGCAGAGAAGCAAAGATGTAATGAACTGCACGTAAGCATCTACCTGGGAGGCATCAGTCAGAGCAGTAGTAAAGGCCTGAAAAAGGCTGTACAGAAGTAAGCAGCTTGGCTTCAGCTTGGCCATGTTCTTTGGATGGGCTGATTTAAGAGTTTTATTTCTAAATTAATTCTGAGTAAAAGCCATAAAATTATAACTAAATGGAACAGGCAGGGGATAACTTAAAATTAGGAGGGCACAGTAGGGATCCCACCTGACACACACCCCGGCCCATTATTTTTCTGAAGTATCATACTGTTACCACTGTGAAGGAAACACCAAGGAAATGTTCCCGGGCCCCAGCTGAGATGGAGGCCAGCCAACAGATTGCTTTCATCATGATGGAGCATTTACACTAACGCAGAGAAACTCAAAATACAGCTTTTTATAGCTGCCAATAAAACACTGGCCTTCCCTGACCCTTTTCATTCAAAATAATTTATGTGTTAAAAAAGAAGCCATTGCACAGTTTCAACATTATTTCCTGCAGTTCCTCCTGCAGGGCTCTGTTGGCCATTCTGCACTATTCACAGTTTCCGTTACCTTTACACTATGGGTCTTTAAGAAAAGAGGAGGTGCGGACCTACATCTTGCAAAGATTCCAGGCTAAATGGCCAAGGAAAGCGAGTGTAGTTTTAATTATGCACAGGCTCCAAATGACTTTGAGGTGGGAGCGCAAGTCCCTTACAGCTTGAGCCATGAATAGGATTCTGTTTGGGATGAATGGTCTCTGTTTTCATCCCTTCCCACCAGTGTGGAGCTGTAACACATCCTGGCAGAGACACATTTTTAAGTGAAGCACAGTCTGAGGATTGTAAGTGATGGTGAGGGCAGCTGCCCGTCAGTCAAAAAGTAGATGGCTAAACAGGGAAAGGGGATACCAGCACACTTCACAAATTACTTTTAAGCATCAGTTTAACCATTCTGAAGTACAATAGCTTTGTAGAGCTTGCTGCTTCTTCAGAGGTGAATGCTGCGTGTTCCACACAGGAACCCACTCATGGTCTTGTTCAGCCTGGGGAAGGCTCCGGGGAGACCTTAGAGCAGCCTTCCAGTGCCTAAAGGGGGCCCACAAGAAATCTGGGGAGGGACATTTTACAAGGGTTTGTAGTGACAGGGCAAGGGAGAATGATTTTAAACTGACAGAGGGAAGGTAAGACTAGATACTGGGAATAAGTTCATGCCTGTGAGGGTGGTGAGGCACTGGCACAGGGTGCCCAGAGAAGCTGTGGCTGCCCCATCCCTGGCAGTGTTCAAGGCCAGGCTGGACACAGGGGCTTGGAGCAACCTGCTCTAGTGGAAGGTGTCCCTGCCCGTGGCAGGGGGGGTGGAACTGGAGGAGCTTTAAGGTCTCTTCCAACCCAAACCATTCTATGATCTTCTGCCAGGTTTTGGAGGTGTCTTCAACTACAGCCAACATGTTCTCTGCCTGTGTGAATAGTATCTTCCAGTGTCAAGGAAAAGCTTCTTAGCATATTATACAAAAAACACAGCAATTTAAGAGCAGCACACTTGAAAGGCATTCAAAATAATAAGTAGAAAGTAAGGCAAGAAACAAGGACTTTTTCATAAGGTGTCACAGCAACGACAAAAAAAAAATACTTATGCCTCTTTATTTTGTGGGAAAAAAAGGGAAGAAGCAACTGCCATCTTAAATTTAGGGCAGGTGGGGATTATCATATCTGGTTCTGCTGATAAAGCTCAGAATGGATCTGGTTATGTGGGATAAATGGCCAAGGTGTGGATAGCACAGTAATTAGATAAAAGAGGATCGCAGACAATTAATGAGATTGTGAATTAAGCAAAAAGGAGTGGCTTTATGCCACTAGATGACAGGAGAATACCCTTTCACACCAATTCTGCACATTGCACCATACTGTCACCTTGTGTGACAGCACACCGGGGCGGGGGGGGCGGCTGGCTTCACCATTAGCAATATACGGGCTAAAATCTACTCAATGAGTGCCAGCGTAAAGTATTTCCATGTGCTTTGGAACAAATGTTCAGACATATATATATTTTAAAACACCTCCATATTGGGTTATTAAATTGGGAAATCCGGTTTGAGAAGAAATTAATTTCCTCTATTTCTCACACAAAGGGCACAAAGTTTACAAGACTTGCAGTTACTGCGATCTGATGGGCAGCAGAGCACAAACAATTTTCTGCTCATCATTCAGAAGAGATGCTAAACAGGTTCAGATAATTAAAAAGGATGGCAACCTTCTACCTGCAGCAAAAAGACCTGCTTCTACAAATAAAAGTGGTCTGCAATTGTTTTTCACACCATCTCTCTGGAAGTGGAAAACAGCAGAGTAAGAAAGATAGAAAAACTTAACGATCAGTTCCTTGACTACCATATACTTTGTGTCTCAGCGTTAAAAGCATGGGCTGAACAGCATCTCGCTGTTTTCTATGTTATTACACGTATAAAAGATTTTCTCTCTGACTGCCAGCTCAAACTTAACCAGCAAAATCTGTTCAGCAAAGCAAGAAACCCCATGTTCCATTTAGCTCCAGTCCTTCTCCCTGCCTCAGCCACAGGACAGCACTGAACCTCACAGTCTGTGACATCCTTGAAAATAAACCTGCTCTCTTCCCTGCCTGCCACTTCCATCAAACAGCTTCTGTACCTTCCACAAACCCCTTCCATCATCTCCTGTTCAATAAAGGGAATCCATTCTCACCCAATTTTCACTTCAGCCTCTTTGTTGCCTCTTCTATGCATCTCCCAACGAGTTACTTTTCCTGCATATGGAGCAGGCTTGTCGCCTCCCCACTTCCAGCCATTTACTTATATTTTTCAGAAGTCATCACTTGCTTTTGTATCTTCTAAGAGGCAAAACAGATAAACATTCAACGTGACTGATACATTTTCTTCCTCATGCAGCCCTGGTTAATCTGTCCACCTCTTACGAGACGCTCTCCAGAGCAGCAGCTGCCTTACCTGCTTTCATAAAGCATGAATGAGCATCAAGTAGTCAAATTATTAAGTATGTTTGGAATAATCTGTTGTTAGCCAAGATCCATTCAGAATGTTAAGTAGTGTCATGCTTCAAGTGCTTTAGGGCATGCCAACAAACTGTGAGAGGTGCTGAGTGTGCAGACTACATTCTTTTAATAAATACGCTATGCTACTGGGTGGTTATCTTTGGAAAATGCAGAGGTTAACCTGGAAAACATCCTTTCTCAGTTGACTACTTGATTTCTGAGAGTGTGATGCTACAGGCCTTCAAGAGGACACAGCTAGTTCCCAATGCAAAACAGAGGTTCTGGCCCCAAAATGCTAAAACCAGCATTTCCTTGCCTGGCACATTATGATTGGTTATAGTCTAGCATTTCAGGTTAAGTTGGTTATAAAGACACTCAGCTGCCTGCATCTGATTTCCTTGTAATGACTGTAAAATCTTCGTGATCATGAGCTACAGATGCACCTATGGTTTACTTTACTCAGTCTGCACTGGACAAACTTACCTTTCACAGCTTCATACAGACTTCGCTGATTTTCGCTATTTGCTTTCTGTTGCTCCTCTTTTGCAACTTACCATCTCCCCTGGACCAGCTGCAATAGCATGAAGGACAGAGAACAGCACTAATACTGTGAACCTGAGAGTCTCTTCCCCACCCTGAACATAACAAGGGTCAAAAGGGACATTTCTGAGCGCTTACTCGATGTATGCTTTCCAGCAAGTGCTTAGGTGTCTTTCATTTCCATAAAGACAGATTTAAAACACTAAAGCCTCTCCCCAACCAGGAACACTCCTCTGTTGACAGGAAATGAAAAAAGATGCCAGGAAGTTCAGTAGTACCTTCAGTGAGGCTTCGGGTGCAACAGCAGCAGAAGAGAAGACTTCTCTTTCCAGAAGGATATCCTGGTGACTCTGCTGTGCCACTGCCTGGAATGCAAACCCTACAGCAGAACATCTGCAGAACTCCAGAGCTACCTCACAGAAACAGTTCCTACAGTCCAGAAATCTACCAATTGCAGCTGGTGTAAGAACACATCTCATACAGGTGACTGTTTTAGGCTCCCCTGCTAAACCTCACACATGCCTTCCACCACTCTCTCCTCCCAAGAAGCTGCCAGTCAGTATTGAGGGTCACACAGGTACTCAGCCAAGTACAGGCTGTGCTCAGGAACAGGTTTATCCTAGTGTGGGTCATTCTGGTTTTGCCATTTTTCCTTGCAGTCCTCAGAGATCAGGGTAGATGGGAAGGGTTAGCACTGTCTTCTGAAGGCCAGTCAGCCTGCAGCCAAGAGGTGGCAGAGAGGCTTTGGCACCAGTGAGGCACTGTAGGAACACATAAGAACAATCTTCTGCAGAAGCCTGGATTCCAGCAGGATCTCCAGCTCATCTCAGCCTCTGGGCCTTTTAATCTGCAGCAGCTATTGAGAAGACACTGAAAAGGGTTGGAGGCAAGGTTCTTGCACGTAAAATTGAGCATGGAATAGTTCTCATAAGCATTATAAAGTTACTTGTTTCCAACTCAAGGGATGGTATTTTTCCCCAGAGAGCTTACATGGAAGAACACTCCCCCCCCCCCCAATCCTCCCAGTAGTGCTTACCTTCCTCATTCTTCTGATACCATTTCAAATCACACCTTGATGATCTGACATCCTGGTTAGGCTGACCTGTGCTGACACAATGAATTCATCCATGTCCTACTGAATCCTCACTGTGTTTACCTTAAGAGTGTACATTCTATGTTTTCGGGGCAGGATGCTTTACAATTCCCTCCCATTCATCAATGGGAACTGCTGAACAACCTAACCTGGAGGAAAATTCCAACAAGATACTTAAAGTCAAGAGTTAGCAATCATTTCCCTCCGTTCTCCACCTAGAAAGAAGCCTAAAGGGCCCTGAACCCCAGACACAGCTGATTACTCCTTCTCTCAGTCAGTGAAGCCATGTCATTAAAAACTCATCAACCATGAAATTCAGACACAGTGCAGTAAACAATCGGTGGCCAAGTCAGTTTTGCTATCCTGTTGCTTGCTTACCATGCTAAGCCCTTTAGAGCAAGTGAATTTTACTTTCTTTAGTACAAGTTTAGAGCACTAGCCAATGAAATTCAAGTTAATTTTCTAATAAGCATTTTGTTTATTCTAAACACATCTGCACAATCAGCCACCTTAATTCACTCACAAATCAGGTTTAAATAAACTCATTAATGTTGTGGGTTTCCAAGCCAATCAGACTGCATTTCACACTTCTGAAGCTATAATGATTAGAGAATTTTTTTTCCCCAACCAACCAACCAACCAACCAGTGCCCTCACATGATCTCACACTGCCAAATGCTGGTGGCTCATCACAGAGAAAAGTTTGAGCCAGTAACACTGTAAAATGGTACCAATAATATAAGATGGTACAATGGATATAGCTTATTCTGTGCTACAGTAAATCAATTTCAACAAGTATTATAAAGAGTTTGCCAGTAGTAAGGCACAGTATGACAATGCTAATGACCTTCTGTATATAAAATACAGATATATTTTTTGTATTTGCCCAGAGAAGCTGTGGATGCTCCATCCCTGGCAGTGTTCAAGCCCACGTGGATGGGGCTTGGAGCAACCTGGTCTGGTGGAAGGTGTCCCTGTCTGTGGCAAGGGGGTTGGAACTGGATGAGCTTTAATGTCCCTCCCAGTCTAAACCATTCTGAGATTCTGTTCTATGCAATACAATGATCTGATTTAGCAGCAGACTAAAACACTTGCCCATGAAACCCCAGTGTCCAAAGCAGTTTCAAAATCAGTATAGCGTGGATACTGTCATTGGTCCCAGACCAACTGTCGTGTGAGATGAGCTGACAACAGTTCAATCTGCCATAGAGCTGCTTTAGCACTGCTGCGTTTAACACACATACTTTGTAATGATGAATGTGTGCCAGGTTTAGTCAACTCAGGAAGCCAGATTAAAATAGGAAGTTTTACCATCACTGGCGAGCAAACAACCAAGAACATCTGCAGTTATCAATAATTTTAAACTCTGCAAAAAGTCTTTAGAGACCAGATGAGGACAAGAGCTAATATGAATAAAACTATTTCTAGATTCAGAAACAATCAAAGCACAGAATCTAGCTATAACTACATTAGAATGTCCCTGCTGTAAGTTTAAACGTCTGAAAATCTGAAAAGACTGACAATCATGAACGCTGTGAAGATATTAAACAAGCTGAAATGAAGACAGACAAAGTATTTTTAATAAAAAAAGGTCTTTATTTCTTCAATACAAGGTAAACTATTGCAGCTTAAGACCAACACAAAAGTTGGACAGCAAATTGCTTAACAGTCTCCTAAAGGCTGAAAAAAAAGAAACCCATGAAAGCTAAAAGTTGTGCAATATTTCAAGTATAACATCTAAAAAAGATGAAATGATCCCTAAACTTATTAACTAAGTACCTCTGCTGAAAACGTATTAAACCCCACATTTTCCAGGATACCATCTTACCTTGTTGAGAAATACAGGTCTCCAGAAACTCAAGTATTCAACAGACTCTTTGGCCTGCCAGTATCGGGAAACTCTTTCATATATATGTGTGTGTATATATATATACACACACATATAAAAAAATCCTTTGGAGTCAGGCATTCTGACAGGCATCCATTTCTTTACATTCTGCATTCCAACTCAGACAAGTCCCCCTCCTGTATTTCAAAACCATTTCTTGAATAGCTTACTCAAGACATCCTTGTGCAAAATGGGAACTGGGAAATGGAATGAATGGTACAATTCATTCAGGAAGACAATACAGCCTTTTGTTTAGAAATTCAGCAGTGCTGGCAACAGTCATAAAAACATTTAGGTTTACCAAACAGGAATGTATTTCACCTTTAAAACACTTGGAGCTTTTTTTTTTTGCCTTTTTTTTTATATATATAGTTGATTTTATTTTTAAAAAAGGATGCCTGCAGTAGTAAGGAAACTGAATTTGCAATCACTTGTATTTATAAAAGCACACACATTACTCCTTTTCTTACACTTGAAGATCAAGGTAATGTCTGTTTCATAATGTAATAGTAATATGCACAGTTTAAAATATTTTCTATTACAAAATACAGTATACAAGAGGGTGAGGCCAAAGTCTTATTAGCTGGATATATTCCAAAGTGTTAGCACTAAGTCATGTAAAAAAATCACATTACATGGAATGAATAGATGGGAATTTTTACAACTTAAATGCTCCATTTTATTGGAATCAAAGGTATAATGTTTAATATTTTCAAGAGACTTCACTAAAACTAATGTATCTCCAAAGAAGGTTTAAAGTACTTAAGCACAGGCATAGGTCATACCAGAACCTAGAACCCACTGCAATAACTGGGGCTCCAGAAAGGATTCAAGAACTAACAAGTGCATAACGTGCAAATAGAATGAGATGATTTATCATATTTTGTCCAACATGGAAAAAAAAAAAATCTCATGAGAACATCAAACTGAGGAACTTCCATGCTCCAAAATACTCCTTAGTAATTTGTCCTCTAAAGCCAAAGTGAATCTAAAAGTACATGTCAGATCTCAATTTGGGGGGGGGGGCTATGGTAAGGCAGGTGAGTGAGGGAAGTAAAAGCAACCAAAGAAAACCCCCGAAACACCAGACCACCTCCACCCATCCCAAGCCTGCCTGCAACATTAACTGCAAGGCATCATAGTTGTAACAGACACTATTTCTGCATAACCATCACGACTAATGAGCACGCTGCAACCATTATGTTTAAGACCTGTACAATTACCAAAATTAAATATAAATTCTGAGCAAATCAGTGTTGCTTCCTACATCAAAAATATTTATTTTGCAAAGAATTTACTTTTCTTTAAGTATATGCACACTGACCTGCGCCTTCCTTACATAAGATTTTGAAAGGTTTCCATTTCAAAGCAGAAGCAATTTAGTGTCGTGGATCTCTGAAGAGTACCAGTCTTAAACATGCATGTTTTATATTTGAATCTACATGACTAACAGCATCTTAATGAGCATTATGTTAGAAATTTTAAGGCTGTATCTCAGTTTACACAAGAACCAATGATAATGTTAAGAGTCTATGTATAAAATTCTGTAAATAAAAATAGGAGTAAAGT